>NC_039366.1:72047837-72660754 GCF_003573695.1 Papaver somniferum
CAAAGTTAAACAGAAACAAGTCCGTAAACCTGATTTTAGTGTGAAGCTCTTGAAACAAAGTATTTTGTTTTAATCACAACCTATTCAATATCCACCGTGTATAAACCTCTTTAAGCAACAATCACTAAAGGAATATTTCAACACAGTGTCCACTTGAAATAGGGTTAGTCCAGACTGGTCTAACAATGTGAAAATAACAAAATCAATTGTTCAAGATCAATCAAGTCTTATCCAACAAAAAAGGTCGGATTTAACAACTATGGTTGATTAACGTACAACCTGTATTATTTCAATTATATAAATAAAATATAATGCGGAAAAGAAATAACACAGACACCAGATTTTGTTAACGAGGAAACCGCAAATGCAGAAAATCCCCGGGACCTAGTTCAGAATAAACACACACTGATAATAAGCTGTTACACCAAATTCTTACTACCTATTCGGACTAGATGTAATACCTTCTTCAACACTTGTAGAACTCCTAGCAGAATACCGATTCTCTTTAGGAACTCTTCACACAAATCTTCTAGCAGAACCCAAAGTTATCTTTAGAAGATATACCACAACGATCGATACGATTTGATATTTTGTTTCCACAAAACACTAGTTTGATTTCCCTTTAGTTGTAAATCAAGGTTTTGGAAATCTTGTGTTTATTTTGATAAAAATAATTACTAGGTAAATGTAATATCAAAACAAACTTGTAGATTAGGGTTTTAACTTACAATTAGTATGCGTACACACAAGGAGTCCGTGAACCTGATTTCCGTAGGTAAACTTGGATGATTCCAAAGATCAATTTCCAAGTTACGAAAACCCTAATAAATATACCACAAGAACAACTAGAATAAATCTAGAGATATCTTATTTTAAAACTTCTCAAGGATTTTTGCGAGATGCCTCAAAAGAATTTTTTCTTTCTAGTCTCCGATTTCGACTAACAAGTGTTGGTATACGATCTGAAACTGAAATCTATCAAAACCTAGGGTTTATGATCAACAACTCTTGAATGGTTTTATATCAGAAGAGAAAACCTTAGAATAGACAAGAGGTGAAAAACCTAGATTACAAGTTGTATGATCAATCACGAAGATTAAATCCAACTTGGCTTTGTGATCCCTAATACAAAGACTTTTATCTCACTCTCGTTCATGAAGAACGGAAGACGTGGAAAACAACCTGCAGAGCTTACGCCAATTTTCCAAAGGGATGAAAATGTGTAAACTCGCGAACTCATTATTTATAATGAACAATAACTTGGAAGCTAAGCAAAGCTATTTTTCTTTTACAAGACTCTCCTAAATATGGGAGTCTTACCTAAGTTAAAACTCTTGCCAAAATAATTAAATAAATAACTTATTTAGCAAAAATTATATTTATGTGAATAAATCACATTTTAACTTAGGCAGGAATCACAAACACTTTAATATGGTAATCAAAAGTGTTTGGACCAATAGCTAACTTGCCTAGATAAGGAAACATCACCAACTTGACCAAAAATCCCTTTTAGTCACGTATTGGGCCAAGTTCGCGGACCACTCCAAATCCCATGGAACATTTCCTACTAATGAACTTAAATCACTCATAACTTTTGTCGTTATAACTCGGAATTGAGTGATTCTTGGATCATTGGATTCACAAGCTCATTCACTATAACATGAGATCCTTTATAGGGAAAAAGGTTATTATCACCAAGGTCATGAATCAAATAACCTCAAGTATATATACATAAATGTACATTTACCGTCATCGGAATTGTTCCATGTAGTGAGCATATATCTTGATAGATTAGAAAGGTAGAATTGAACAAGAATCCAAATGAAATCAATCACATACCTTTGTTGATGAAGTAATTGTTGATGTCTTCTTGTAGTCTTCAATCTTCAATCTTCATCCTTTAAGGATAGATTCGATTCAACTTCTTAGACCTAATCTAGTCCGAAACTATCTTTAGTATGCTAAATCAAGAATGCATTTTGACAACTAAAATTGACAGCTAACTTGAAATACCAACGCTAGTGGGTTCAACCGAGCAGTGCTCTAACAATCTCCCCCTTTGTCAGTTTTAGTGACAAAATCATTTTACATATGGCTTGTACTTGTTAAAAGTAAAAACTACAATCTTGATTTTCTTGGTTCTTGAACTCTTCATGTGTGCATCCTGTACTTGTTGAAGATCCATCATAGTATTATTACACAACATCAAAGTTTCATTGTATCAAAACTTTGACAATAATACTACGATGATATGTATCACTCCCCCTTAATCAATACTCCATCTCGATCATGGAAACCACTCCCCCTTACACAATGATCCGAAAACCATATGTATTTGTAGTGTGAACTACATTATTTCTCCCCATTTTTGTCAATAAAATTGGCAAAGGTACAAGAAAGGGATCATAATGAAATTTCCACAAGAGACATTTCATAGATTAAAAGAAAAATACATACCAACTTAATTTAGATACAATCATAAAGCCGAAGCTAAATGCATTCATCAAGGAGTTTTAAGATACAAGATAACCCCTATAAAATTCCACAACCGCACACCCCGCAAGATATTACCATTAAGAACAAGTTCAAAAGAACTCTCCCCCATTTGATGTCATTCCCGAAAGTACAACAAGAGCGACCTTACTCCAGAGAGAAGGATTTAAAATGGATCTTAGAAATCCTACAAGGAGATATGATTTAAGAACCAATCATTGAAAGTCTCTCATGAGATCATGTTACTAAAAAGTTTAGAAATCTCATGGTAACAATATACAATATGTGATCATCTTTTCTAAGATACAAACTTGTATAAACAAGACTTGAAATACTTAGAAGGAAGAATAAACTTTTCCACAAGGATTTACACCAAGAATGGTTACCATAAGAGTATGAAAAAGTTTCTTTGACAATAAAAACCAACATCCATGGCTTTGATAATTGCTTCTAACCTATTAAATTTAAGAATTTCAATCACAAATAAAGTTAGGTAATTAAGACTCATACATGTGGTATCTAGCCATATGATCACTTCCATATAAACCATATTCTTCTTCACCATAACTAGTTCAATTGAATCAAATGAACTAGTTAGAGAGTTGTTCAATTGCTATGAGATCTTATGTAACTACACAAGACACAATTGAAACAAAGATGATTCGATTCGATTGAATCGGCTCATGAACTTTATAGCCATGGTTTGCATAAAGCATTCCTTAGTAATTTAATGTTTCATGTTCAGAGCACATCTTTAGATCATAACCTCTTAAGTTCACAAACAAGTTCGCGGACTAAGTAAACCGGTTGAGTTTTATAAACTCAGCAGAAATTCTCGGAAAGAGAACTTCCGCCAGTTCGCGGACTGGGTTCGCGGACTGAGTTCGCGGACTTAGCACACGAACGAGTTTTAGAAAATCCAGCAGAAATTCTTGGTCGAGAACTTCCGACAGTTCGCGGACTTGGCAAGCCAATTCCACAATCCTTCCGATTTCTCTTGATCAACAAAGTTCGAAAACTTCGGTTCAAGGAATACATGGTTATGTAATCTAAACTCTCATTTCAATCATTGAGACATTCTCAGAGGACGCTATGTAGCCGTTATTCACAGACCGATTCACGTCAGAGCAATTCTCAAAGTAATTGAAACTTTTCATGACTTTCGTCACTAGGTGAAGATAAACTTGATTGAAGCGAAAGCTTATCAACACACGTTTCGAGGAATATATATAAGCAAGTTAAACTCAGCTCGAAACAATAATTTGTTCCACATATTCAGAAATTTCCCAACTTAATATGTGCGCCCCAATTCTTTTGCAATCCTCACCGCATTTATTAGGGCTTCTTAGCGAGGATGCACTTTCAACACAATCAGGTTGTACTGAGGTGAGCAAAATCTTGCTCAACAGGTATTCGAAACAAAATCATGCATGGACTCTAGGAAATTAAAAACTTCCTTGAAACTTTCAAAAAATGTTCCATACCTTTTTAAGATGTTATCCCTTGTCAAACTATTATCTGGGAGATCCTTCTTAATAGAACTCGTTGCTTTATTGGTCTTCTTTGGTACCCATTTCTGAGTAGCTTTTGGAGCAACATATTTATTTTTCTCCCTAATATAATTGTAAAACTTCTTTGGGGGAATACTGAAAGAACTGATATTATGAGACTCATTTTTTCTCCAGTTTGGAACATTAGATCTTGTCATCCTAACAGAATCATATCTGGTTTTATCTCGTTTAAGAAATCTGCAATTCCTTTGCAAGTGACCTGGTTTTCCACAATAAAAACAATGTTTAGTATAATGGAAAAGTTATGTTTAGTATTACCTGAATGTGTATGTGCTTGCTTTGGAGCTTCGCAAGATTTCTTCTTTTCGCCATCCGTAGTTGGTAGAAATACTTTACTTTTGTCAACCGTGGAAGGTTTTGGTTGAGCAGAATATTTAGCTTTGAATTTTTTTACCTCTTTGCAAATACTAGGAGCGTCTATTCCTTCATAGCCCAATCCTCGTGTATCACGATGAATTCTACATGCTCCTAATATCGAGGTTAATTTATCTGAGCTGCTATTTCTAGACAAACTCTCTTTTAAGCTCAAGTTTTCTTCTTCCAAACTTTTGACCTTATCGTGTGCAATAACTAGATCATTCTTGGATGATTCACATTGAACTTTGAGATCTTCTCATTCCGAATCAAATAACAAGTTCATCTCAATATTCTCCAAGTTATCTAGCTTTTGCTTGAAGAGTAACTTCCCGATCTCGACCTTCGGAAATTTCTTCTTTAAGCTTTCGTATTTCGTTGAGATAATCTCTTGCACCAATAGAATCAAGTTGGTCTTGCAAATATTTATTCCGACTATGAAGTCTGTCATATTTAACTTTCTCACTGAAAATGATGCTTTCAGCCTCCGAGAGTTTCCGATGACTTTCTTTAAGAAGATTATTAGCTACTGGATCATCATGGAACACTTCTTCGTCAGAATCAGAATCAGTATCAGTATCAGAAAGAATTTTTCCAGAAGCTAATGCAACCTCGCCTATGAGCTTTTGAGGATTATAATATTCAGGTCCATCATCAAGATTAGGCAAGTCTGCTGCATATGCCGATTATATACGACTCCAGCTAGGACATACTGCAGACAAGTGCCCAAAACCTCGACAGTTATAGCATTGTACATCATCATTAGGAGATGTTGCACCTTTAGAAAAACTCTTTTTCCTGTCTCTCAAGAATTTTCTAAATTTTCGAGGAGTAACATCCTTAGTATCTGGCGAACCAGATTTATCCTTAGAGGATTCAGAATTGTTTGCAGCTTTAAGAGAAATCACCTCTTTTCTAGCGTGTTCATTATCAAAGATCTTTAACTTTCCAATAAGAGTATTTCTGGAGAGTGTAGAAAGATCGTTTGCTTCTTCAATGGCATATTTCTTAGAATCGTATCTAGATGGTAACGATCTGAGAATTTTCATCACAATGTCCTTTTTCAGAAATAGTCTTACCCAATGCAAAAGATGCATTAACAATTTCAGACACTTTGTGATTAAAATCATCAAATGTTACATCATCAGACATGCGAAGGTTTTCCCAGTCAGAAGCTAGATTTTGAAGCCTTGCTTCTTTCTCTGCGGCATTCCCTTCGAATACGGTTTCTAAGATATCCCAAGCATCTTTAGACTTATTGCACGTAGTCACGTGGTGCTGAAGATCTGGGGTAATGGCATGGATGATAGGATTCAAACCATTGGAGTTTTGCTTTGCAGCAAGTATCTCAGCAGGACTGTATTCACCAATGTTCTTGGGAACGTTTACATCTCCAACTGCCACAACGGGAGCATCATAGCCATTGACTATATATACCAATGATTGAAAATCACGTGCTTGAAGAAAAGCTCGCATAGCAATTTTCCACCATAAGTAATTAGTGCCATCGGAGGCTAGTGGTATGTTTATAGAGATAGCACCTCTGTCCAGAGAATCAGATTGCTACAAACACAGACTTATGAGGTCTTAGCGTGTTTGCCTGCTCTGATACCAATTGAAAAAGCGGGGGTCTAACAACACCAACCAATATTTCATTTAGCAATCTGAATAGACAAACTCCAATATACTTTCTAGAGAATCAACTAGACAGTCAGACTCAATCTAGAGTAAAGTATATCAAAGAGTTTAATATATCTATTTCAACACAATCAAAGTTAAACAGAAACAAGTCCGTAAACTTGATTTTAGTGTGAAGCTCTTGAAACAAAGTATTTTGTTTTAATCACAACCTATTCAATATCCACCTTGTATAAACCTCTTTAAGCAACAATCACTAAAGGAATATTTCAACAAAGTATCCACTTGAAATAGGGTTAGTCCAGACTGGTCTAACAATGTGAAAATAACAAAATCAATTGTTCAAGATCAATCAAGTCTTATCCAACAAAAAAGGTTGGATTTAACAACTATGATTGATTAACGTACAACCTGTATTATTTAAATTACATAAATAAAATATAATGCGGAAAAGAAATAACACCGGCACCAGATTTTGTTAACGAGGAAACCACAAATGCAGAAAAACCCCGGGACCTAGTCCAGAATAAACACACACTGATAATAAGCTGTTACACCAAACTCCTACTACCTATTCGGACTAGATGTAATACCTTCTTCAGCACTTGTAGAACTCCTAGCAGAATACCGATTCTCTTTAGGAACTCTTCACACAAATATTCTAGCAGAACCCAAAGTTCTCTTTAGAAGATACATCACAACGATCGATACGATTTGATATTTTGTTTGCACAAAACACCAGTTTGATTTCCTTTTAGATGTGAATCAAGGTTTTGGAAATCTTGTGTTTATTTTGATAAAAACAATTATTAGGTAAAAGTAATATCAAAACAAACTTGTAGATTAGGGTTTTAACTTACAATCAGTATGCGTACACACAAGGAGTCCGTGAACCTGATTTCCGTAAGTAAACTTGGGTAATTCCAAAGATCAATTTCCAAGTTAAGAAAACCCTAATAAATATACCACAAGAACAACTAGAATAAATCTAGATATATCTTTTTTTAAAACTTCTCAAGGATTTTTACGAGATGCCTCAAAAGAAGTTTTTCTTTCTAGTCTACGATTTCGACTAACAAGTGTTGGTATACGATCGGAAACTGAAATCTATGAAAACCTAGGGTTTATGATCAACAACTCTTGAATGGTTTTATATCAGAAGAGAAAACCTTAGAATAGACAAGAGATGAAAAACCTATATTACAAGTTGTATGATCAATCACGAAGATTAAAATCCAACTTGGCTTTGTGATCCCTAATACAAATACTTTTATCTCAGTCTCGTTCACGAAGAACGGAAGACGTGGAAAACAACCTGCAGAGCTTACGCCAATTTTCCAAAGGGATGAAAACGTGTAAACTCGCGAACTCATTATTTATAATGAACAATAACTTGGAAGCTAAGCAAAGGTATTTTCCTTTTACAAGACTCTCCTAAATTTGTGAGTCTTACCTAAGTTAAAACTCTTGCCAAAATAATTAAATAAATAACTTTTTTGGCAAAAATTATATTTATGTGAATAAATCACATTTTAACTTAGGCAGGAATCACAAACACTTTAATATGGTAATCAAAAGTGTTTGGACCAATAGCTAACTTGCCTAGATAAGGAAACATCACCAATTTGACCAAAAATCCCTTTTAGTCACGTATTGGGCCCAAGTTCGCGGACCACTCCAAAGCCCATGGAACGTTTCCTACGAATGAACTTAAATCACTCATAACTTTGTCGTTAAAACTCGGAATTGAGTGATTCTTGGCTCATTGGATTCACAAGATCATTCACTATAACATGAGACCCTTTATAGGGAAAAAGGTTATTATCACCAAGGTCATGAATCAAATAACCTCAAATAGATATACATAAATGTACATTTACCGTCATCGGAATTGTTCCATGTAGTGAGCATATATCTTGATAGATTAGAAAGGTAGAATTGAAAAAGAATCCAAATGAAATCAATCACATACCTTTGCCGATGAAGTACTTGTTGATGCCTTCTTGTAGTCTTCAATCTTCATCCTTTAAGGATAGCTTCGATTCAACTTCTTAGACCTAATCTAGTCTGAAACTACCTTTAGTATGCTAAATCAATAATGTATTTTGGAAACTAAAATTTACAACTAACTTGACATACCAGCGCTAGTGGGTTCAACTGAGCAGTGCTCTAACAATTTGTATCTACTCCAACACCCCCAGAAATGGTACCAGTGACCTGACATTGATGATCTCTAGCAATTACTCCATAGCCTGCTGCACCAGGATTTCCAATTGCTATTCCTTCACAAAAGAAAAGAATATATCCCCACTTTGGTTTGTTCCACTGACATACCTTGTTTGATTAATTACTAATAATTCTATGTTCTAGCTTGAAGAAGTAGAAGATATTGGAATCATAATCTGTCATCCATTTTGCACCAGTCATTCTATAGCTTCCATAAAACATAATACTCAAAATTCTTCTTTTAAAGTTCTCTAAATTTGGAGTTGTACCTTCATGAAGCAATTTATTCTTCTGAAACCACAATTCCCTTAATATGGCACAAGAAGCTATAATCCAGATTTGCTTAACAAAGGGACTTTTATGCTTAGAAAATTGCATAATATCATAAAGTGAAGAAGGTACTTGAAAGTTAAAGACTTGTACTAACCATTTCCAAATATGAGTACTGAAATTGCATCTCCAAAGAAGATGGTTCATGTTGTCTTGATCTTGTTGACAGATGCAGCACTTGGAAGCTAATGAATAACCTTGAGCTATCCTCTTTTAATCATCCATGTAAACACCTTGTTGTATTTTCCAAATGTTGCTGGCAATCCCTGGACGCAGAAATGGTTTCCAAATTTGAGAAGGCCAATGCACTTTAGGTTCCTTGGCTCTAATTTTTTCAACAGCAACAACAGTAGTGAAAACCCCTTTGACATCTCCACTCCACACTACCAAGTCTTTTCCTCCACTCACTGAAGGTAAAGAAGAAGGAAACATGCTTTGTAAATCAAAAGGAATTCTCCATTCACCATCAATCATCAAGTCTTGAACTTTAAGTTGTATATTGTTTTGCACTATAACATTACATCCAAATCTTTCAATTAAAGGATTGTCTCCTATCCAGGTGTCAAACCACACTGAAATTTTACTTCCATCACCAATACACCATCTTATATTATTTTTGAGTTTCATCCAAGCCCACTTTAAACCTGCCATATAGAAGAAAGTTTCCACTGAGTACGCCATACTCCATTTTTATCTTTATACTTGGCTGTGAAAATTTTTGCCCAATCTTCTTTTGTGGTGAGTAACTTCCACATCATCTTCATCGAAAGAGATTTATTAATAACCATTAACCTTCTAATACCCAACCACCTTCATTATAAGGAGTACAAACCTTGTTCCACTGCAAAGTATCATACTTTCTTTCTTCACTATCTCCAGTCCATAAGAAGTTTCTTATTATTCTTTCACAAATTTTGATGATAAAACTTGGCCATTTGTAAACAACCATATTATAAATTGGAATGCTGCAAATGACTGACTTGATAAGTGCCAATCTATCATGAAAGGATAGCAATTTGCCTTTCCATACTGCCAAATAACTCTGCATCATCTCCACCATTGGCCATACTGTGTTACTTTTTACTCTTCCAGGCTTTAGAATAACACCTAAGTATTTATCTGGGAAGGAGGTAAGTTCCATTTGCAACAAACTTGATATTTGAGCTTTTCTGAGAGGAGTACAACCATCCACAATGCACTTGCTTTTGTGCTTATTTATCAACTGACCTGAACTATCTTGATAACACTTGAGTAAGCTGACGAGGGAATTTAAAAAAAAAATTGACCCATTGCTGAAGATGAAAACATCATCTGCAAAAAACAGATGAGTAGGATAAATGCCTTTTCTAATTACCATTGGTTGAAGTTGTCCTGTTTCAACAAGCTTGGTTATCCCTCTACTTAGCACTTCCTCCATCAAAACAAACAAAATGGGAGAAAGTGGTTCTGCTTGCTTCAATCCTCTCTCCATAGAAAAAAATCCTTTTGGTTCTCCATTGACCATTACAGAAACTTTAGCTGAAGAAAATAACACATAAAGCCATTCACACCAAGATTCTGAAAAACCATATCTTTTAAGAACTTGAAATAAGAAATTCCAGTTTACTGATTCATAAACTTGTGATATATCAAGCTTAAGACCCACATTCCCTCCTCTTCTTTTATGTCTCATTTCATTGACTAACTCTGATGCCAACATCACTTGCTCATGTATATTTCTACCTTTAATATAGGCATCTTGCTGAGATGATACCACCTTGCTCATCAAGCCACTCATTCTTGTTGATAAGATTTTAGAGAAAACTTTGAAGCTGAAATTGCTTAAACCAATAGGTCTAAATTTATTTGGCTTCTTAGCATTTTGAGTCTTGGGAAATAATACCAAAAAATTTGAATTGAGTCCACTTGGAATGTATTTTCTCCTCCAAAAATATTGTATAACTTCAATAAAGTCTGTGCTAATAATTCCCCAGCAAGATTTATAAAAAATACCTGAGAAGCTTTCTGGACCAGGTGCTCCATCTGTATTCATCTCCCATACAACTTTCTTAATTTCATCTGAATTTGGAACCACATCCAACATATTTTGATCTTCTTCTGTTACTAACCGAGGAATAACATCTAATAGTGATTCATTGATTAAAGCAGTTATCATTTAATACACCCCATGCATAACGACACCTACTAAGTTACTAAGGGCATTCAGTTACATAACAATGCCACCCCCTCTGCAGAATCCTTGTCCTCAAGGATGAAAATCTGGAAAGTGTGAATGGATATTGGCAGAGTCTTCCCATGTAGCATTTTCTGCAGAAGCATTGGTCCATTGAATGAGCATCTGATCAACCTGTCGACCTTTTCGTGAAATAGTTCTCGAGTCCAAAATGGCAGCAGGATGGAGAACAATTTGGCCTTCATGATCAACAACTGGAAGAGATGGATAAGGAGTGTGGGTGGTGCCAATCTTCTTCTTGAGTTGAGATACATGGAAAACAGGGCGGATCCTTGAGCTGAGAGGTAATTGCATCTTATAAGCAACTGCTCCAATCTTCTGTAGAACTGGAAAAGGGCCATAGTATTTGGAAGAGAGTTTGACATTCTTTCCCAGAGAAATAGAGGACTTCCTGTAAGGGTGTAATTTCAGGTACACCATGTCACCAACATCAAAATTTCTGTCTACCCTTTTGGTATCAGCATATAACTTCAATCTTTCTTGAGCTTTATGCAGATTCTCTCTTAAGAGATTCAAAACTTCATCTCTTTTCTGGAGGTACTCTTCCACATCAGCAACATATGTAGTAACTGTAGAGGGGAAAGCAAGATGTGGAGGCTCATACCCATATAAGGCTTTGAAGGGACTCATCCTGAGACTTGTGTGAAAGTTTGAGTTGTACTACCATTCTGCTAAGGCTAATCATTTGCACCAATTATTAGTCTTGTGGCTGGACATGCATCTGAGATAGGTTTCCAAGCAAGTATTAACCCTTTCAGTTTGGCCATCAGTTTCAGGGTGATATGTTGTACTGAGATTCAAGTGTGTCCCCAAGACCTTGAACAATTCCTGCCAAAAAAAACTAGTGAAAACTTTATCTCTGTCAGAGATAATGGAGTTTGGTAGCCCATGAAGTTTGACCACTTGATTGATGAACTCTTTGGCTACAAATATAGCTGTATAGGGGTGAAGGAGATGAATGAAATGACTGTACTTAGTAAGTCGGTCCACCACTACTAATATGACATTTTTTCTGTCACTAAGTGGTAAGCCTTCAATGATGTCCATGGAAATGTGTTGCCATGGTTGAGCTGGTATTGGCAGTGGCTGTAGAAGACCTGCAGGGTGCTGATGTTCACCTTTATGTCTTTGGTAGATGTCACAATTGGAGACAAAAAGGTAGACATCTTCTCTCAGTTTTGGCAAGTAGAAGTAAGCTTTAACTCTAAATAGGTAGCTTGTATGCCAGAGTGGCCACCTATAGCAGAAGACTGCACTGAGGAGAGGATAGTAGTCCTTGTGTTTGAAGTAGACCCCACATAAATTCTCTATTTGTATCTCATAACACCCTTATGATAAGAAAAATGTGTTATAGCAGAAGGAGTAATTAAGAGCTCAGATATAAGTTGTTGTGCTTTAGCATCACCTTCATAGCTGGAAATAACATCTTCGGCCCAAATAGGTTGAGTGACAGTGATGGAGAGGTATTCAGCTGATGTATGTGGTATTCTTGATAAGGCATCAACAACTTTGTTGTCATACCCTTTTTTGTATTTGACTTCATAATCAAAACCAAGAAGTTTAATGACTCATTTCTGTTGTACCACAGTGGCAATTGTTTGCTCAAGAATGTACTTGATACTTTGGTGATTTGTTTGAATAATGAAATGGTGTCCTTGTAAGTAATGTCTCCACCTTGTAACAACTGGATAAACTGAAAGCATTTCTTTTTCATAAGTATATAAAGCAGCAACCCTTGGACCCAGAAGCTGACTGAAGAAAGCAATTGGTCTTCCTTGTTTCATGAGGACTGCTCCAATGCCATTCTCACAAGCATCAACTTCTAACACAAATTCTTTGGTGAATTCAGGAAGGGCCAAAACTGGAGTTTGTGTCATAGCTAACTTGAGGTTGTTAAAAGTTGTAGTGGCTGCAGGAGACCAAGAGAATGCATTATTTTTGAGAAGCTCAGTAAGAGGTATGCTGAGAAGACCATAGACTTTTACAAATTTCCTGTAGTACCCTGTGCGACCTAAAAATCCTCTTAACTCCTTGATTGTAGTAGGAATATGCCATTCAGTCATGCTGCTGATCTTAGCAGGGTCAGCCTTAACACCTTCTGTATTGATAATATGACCTAGAAACTCTAGTTCTTGTTGAGCAAAATAGCACTTAAAGAACTTAGCAAAGAGTTGGTGTTGTCTTAGGATGTCCAAAGTGATCTGCAGGTGTTGAACATGTTCTTCCAAGATAGAACTGTAGATGAGAATGTCATCAAAAAAAAAAAACTAGAATGAACTTCCTTAGGTGAGCAGCAAATATATCATTTATGAGTGCTTGAAAGGTGGCTGGAGCATTAGTGAGACCAAAAGGCATTACTCTAAATTCAAAGTGGCCATGGTGTGTTCTAAATGCTGTCTTGAAAATATCAGCCAATGCCACTCTGATTTGGTGATAGCCAGACCTGAGATCAATTTTAGTGAACCACCTTGCACTATGAAGTTCATCTAGCAACCCATCAATAATGGGAATTGGAAATTTGTCTTTGATAGTGATGGAGTCAAGTTTCCTATAATCAACAAAAAATCTCCATGTGTTGTCTTTCTTTTTGACTAAAAGAATAGGAGATGCAAATGGGCTTTGACTTGGTTGGATGACTCCAGAAGCTAGCATGTCCTTAACCGATTCTTTTACAACAAATTTTTGAATATAAGGGCACTTATATGGTCTCACAGAAATAGGTTCGGATTTTAGTTTCAGGGAATGGTATGATCCAAACTCCTTTGTGGTGGTAACTGAGATGGTTCAGAGAACACATCCTGATATTGTTGTAGAAGTGTAGAGATTTGAGGTGGTATTGGTGTTGAAATGGGTTGGGTGGAAACATAAAATAATTGAGCTATGACACCACGAGTGTGTTTGTTGAAAAAATTCTTAACTGCATTACCACTCATGTGTAACAAAGTAGATTTTTGGTGACTACCAGAGAGTGTGATCTTCTTACCCTTATGTTTAAATATGATGCTAAGTTTAGAGAAGTTAAATAGAACATCACCTAGTTGCTTGAGCCAGTCAGCACCCAACACCATATCACATCCTTCAAATGGGAGCATCCTGAGTGGAGCACAGAATTTGTGATCTTGCATTGTCCACTGAAGTTGGGAACAAACACCAGTACTGATTGTTTTCTCTCCATTAGCTACATTGACTAGGAGGTGAGCAGTGGGTGCAATGTCACATTGCAGAGTGTTAGCTAATTCAGAATCAATGAAACTATGAGTACTCCCAGTATCAATGAGAATGGAAATAGCTTGTTTCTTAAGAAGACCAGGTATTCTAATTGTTTCACCACTGACATGCCCTGTGAGAGCATGAAAAGAAATATCCATGTCATAGTCAACAGGTGAAGTAGGATCCTCTACTGGATGGTCTTCTAAAATATCCTCAGGTTCTGCTTGTACAGAAGTATCCACCATAAATAATTGCTGCTTAGCACAAACATGACCAGGTTTGTAGTACTCATCACAATTATATCAAATACCTTTCTCTCTGCGTTTTCGAGCTTGCTCTTTAGTAAGTCGTCGAATAGGAGGAGTTAGAGAGTGTACAACTTTAGGTGGTGGAGGGGGTGGTGGTTTGGAGGTTGAAGGTTGTGTATAAATAGGCCTGAGAGGAAAATTATTTGAAGTAAATTGTCTGGAGGTAAAATTGTTTGTAAATGACTTGGGTGGGGGTTTATGAGATTGTTGCCGATGTAGGACAGTTTGTTCTTCCACCTTAGCAAGAGAGTAAGCACGCAAAAGGGTAGTTGGGTGAAACATAAGCACAAAATTTTGAATATCAGGCTTTAAGCCTCCAATAAAACTGTTAATGGAATAGTTCTCTGGTAAATCAGGGTGTAAAGTAAGTAAAAGAGACTTATAATGTTCAAACTCCTCAAAGCATGCATCTACATTAGTTGTATGGGATAGCTTATTGAAATTACACACAATATTCTCATTAGCCAGATTTTCAAATCGCAAACATGCTTGGTGACTTAATTCAAACCAGGAAACAATAGATCTGAAAGATTGCAGGTTTAAAAGCCATGTTTCAGCTGAAAAAGCGGGGGTCTAACAACACCACCCAATATTTCACTTAGCAATATGTATGGACTAACCCCGAAATACTTTGCTAGAGAATCAACTAGACAGTCAGACTCAATCTAGATAAAAGTATCTCAAGGATTTAATATCTCTCTCTTGAATAGATTTTTACTCAAGCTCAAAACAATAGCGAGTCTTTATCAAATACAAGGAATACTTGGACGGTACCAAAGACCAATGTCCAAGGATCAATCAATATCAATCAAAAACCAAAGGTTGGATTTCCAATTGATGATCACGAAACCACAACCTGTATTATTTCAATTATATAAAATATAATGCGGAAAAGAAATAACACAGACACCAGAAATTTTGTTAACGAGGAAACCGCAAATGCAGAAAAACCCTGGGACCTAGTTCAGATTGAATACACATTGTATTAAGCCGCTACAGATACTAGCCTACTGCAAACTAACTTCGGACTGGACTATAGGTTAACCCCAATCAGTCTCCCACCGATCCAAAGTAAAGTTGTACTCCTACGCCTCTGATCCCAACAGGATACTGCGCACTTGATTACCTTAGCTGATCTCACCCACAACCAAGAGTTGCTGTAACCCAAAATCACAGACTTGATAATAAACAGATCTGTCTCACACAGAAAAGTCTACAAGAGGATAAATCTGTCTCCCACAGATAAACCCTAGGTTTTGTTCCGTCTTTAGATATAAAATCAAGGTAACATGAACCAATTGATAATCCGGTCTTATATTCCCGAAGAACAGCCTAGATTAATCAATCACCTCTCTACAATCCTTCATGACTACACAAGCGTATTGTCTAGGAATCACAAACAGTGAGACGAAGATGTTTGTGACTTCTTTATCTTGCCTATCGGAGAACTCTCACGATCTCAAGTCAATCAATCGATTGTACTCGTACGATAGAAGATGCAAGATCATATCACACAACTACGATAAAGTAGTATCGGTCTGGATTCACAATCCCAATGAAGTCTTTAAGTCGCTAACCTGATTTTAGAGAAGAAAATCAAAGGTTAATGAAGATCGACTCTAGCGGGCGCACTAGTAGCACATAGACGTGTGGGGATTATTTTTGCACAATGCTAAATGTCTCCTTTATATAGCCTTCAAATCAGGGTTTTGCCTTAGTTACAAAGCAATCCTTATTCACCGTTAGATGAAAACTTGATTTAGATTCAAGCTAATATTTCTCAACCGTTAGATCGAAAACTTAGCTTGTCACACACATTTGGGTAGACGTTTACTGGGTTCGTGAAAACCATGCCCAAACATGTACGTGTATGTTGGTTCAACATAGTAACCCAAAAGGTTAACCATATGAGCATTTCATATTAACCTTGTTCTTCTTCACCATAACTAGTTCAATTGACTCAAATGAACTAGTTAAAGAGTTGTTCAATTTCTATGAGATCTTATGTAATTACACAAGACACAATTAAAACAAAGATGATTCGATTCGATTGAATCGGCTCATGAACATTATAGCCACGGTTTGCATAAAGCATTCCTTAGTAATTTAATGTTTCATGTTCAGATCACATCTTTAGATCATAACCTCTTAAGTCCACAAACAAGTTCGCGGACTTAAGTTAATCGGTTGAGTTTTCCAAACTCAGCAGAAATTTTCGGGATGAGAACTTCCGCCAGTTCGCGGACTGGGTTCGCGGACTTAGCACACAAACGAGTTTTGGAAAATCCCAGCAGAAAGTCTCGGTCGAGAACTTCCGACAGTTCGCGGACTTGGCAAGCCAATTCCACAATCCTCCCGATTTCTCTTGATCAACAAAGTTCGAAAACTTCGGTTCAAGGAATACATGGTTATGTAATCTAAACTCTCATTTCAATCATTGAGACATTCTCAGAGGACGCTATGTAGCCGTTATTCACAGACCGATTCACGTCAGAGCAATTCTCAAAGTGATTGAAACTTTTCATGACTTTCGTCACTAGGTGAAGATAAACTTGATCAAAGCGAAACGCTTTACCAACACACGATTTCTAGATAAAAGATAAGCAATGAATGCTCAGCTCGAAATTTCAAATATGTATGATCTAGTCTATATAGCATACGACTTTTGTCTTATAAGAAGTAGGAGATAGAAGAGATAGACTTTTGAGTGATAGATAAGTTCAAGTCTCCACATACCTTTTTGTTGATGAAGTTCCACGGTTCCTTGTATAGATCTTCGTCGTTGTATGATGAATCGCCATGAAGTCCTTGAGCTCAACTACACTTTTCTATCCTAGTCCGAGACTTATCTATGTAGGCTAGAAATCAAGACTTATAGTTTTGATCACTAACATTGACAAACATGCTTGAGATAGCAACGCATGCGAGGTTGACCGAGTTATGCTCTAACATCAGCCTTACCATCAAGATGTATTGCTGCCATTTTCACCTTTTGCAGTTCATCAGTGATATTTTGGAGCTGGAAATAATGATTGCACTTTTGAATCCAGGAGCGTGGGTTATGACCATCAAATCTAGGGAAGTCGAGTTTGGGTAGACGCTGATGAGTGGGGGTTTCTCCATCTTCATGATGTATTCTTCGATGAGAAGACTCAGCTCGGTTTGGATCGATTACATTAGAGTCTCTATGAGAAAAAAAAATTTCAATAAAAGACTCCATATGTGATTTGAAATCTGTAAGCGTATTCTCCATCTGAAGTTTGAACTCATCTTTAGTTATCATCTTGTCGATCTTGTCATTCAATGAGTTGATTTGTAACTGCCGTGAATCGTATTTATCTTGTAGATCTTTGCAAGTTGGATTACCGCTTCCTCCCATAGTGACACAAGAATTGAACGGCTCTGATGCCAATTGTTGTGTTACCACAAAAAATCACAACATAAGAAGAAGGGTTATTCTCAAATCACAAGGATAAGAGCCTGGGTGTTGCTGTGAAACAATGAAGAACAACAAGAAATGCTTGAAAAATAGATAATAATTTCCTTACCCACTCAGCAGCCTCTCTTACAAGCTTTAAAGGCAACAAATCCTATTTGAGAAAGAAATTAACCTGGAAAGTACACCTGTCGACATCAGACCGGTGACTTCCTTAACTAACTAAATCAACCCAAATGATTAAAACAATTATCATTTAATATACCCCATGCATAACGGCACCTACTAAGTTACTAAGGGCACTCAGTTACATAACATAATACTTCACGCGCGCAAAGTTTAACCCGTCTTTTATGAAATCGAGCTTGTCTATGGGAATTGAGTTGATTTGAACCGGATCACGCGCGAAGTCCTTAGAAAAATAGTCATATCTATTTTCATAGGTTAAGATAACTCGGGTTTAAGCCTCAGATTAACAATCTCTATCTCGTGTAGGTTGACCACAACGAAAGGTTCATCTAAAAGCCCAACTAGCGAAAAAAGAGTCAGACCAAAGATAATTGGTTCCTTGGAGGGATGATTTCCTTGAAACTCATACGCCTTACGAACCTCAACATCAACAAATGGAGAATAATGGACTACATGTACACCTCTCCATTTTTCTTGAACATTATGGACAAAGTTCTTTAAATCTTCGTTAATCTTATATGCATCATTATTAGATCTCTTCTGTCTCACAGGGGTCTGTACCAAACGGAATTGGATATTCTGTCTCGTTTCTGTCCCCACCATGATGCGATCATGAAAATGGAAGTGCAAGAGAGGCGACATCTTCTCATCTCCAACTCGAAAGAAAACTTTCTGTACATCTGCATACAAGAAAGAAAAACAGAAATAGGGACTGGAGGTTGCATAGTAGAACCCGTTTGCATGAACTTCAAGGGTACCAACAATGGTCTCTCCAACTTGTTATCCTACCTTTGGAAAGATTTTGAGGCCAGCTAAAGTTATGACATTGGCCTCTTTCTCCTACTGCAGTTTTCTGGTGTTTAATACTTCATGTTTTGGCGTATCCTCACTAGTCCACGAATATCCACTTACCAGTCTTATGCCTTCTGATACTTCAGGTTTTCTCAAAGACTGATTCCCCCACAGAAGTAGTTGTTCCCGTCTTCTTTGCATATTGACACCAAGTCCTGCCTGAAAACGCATGCGCTCAACTTCCCGTTCAGACATGCGAATATCCTCCTGCACTTCCTCCTCAGTACGTTTACGACCCGTATGCCTTTCCTTGCTATCCTTCTGGCATTTTCAGAACATCTGGTTTCAAATGAGCATTTATGAGAATTCATTGAAAAGCGACGTCAAGCTATATCTGCGCTTGGAAACAGAAGAGACATACAAGACTTAGTAATAAAACCGCAGGTAAAAAGCAGAAAATAATGAATCTCCAAAAATTAGGGCATCAATAGGGTATGAAAGTTGATTCGACAATCAATCCTCAACGACTAACCACGCTAAAGTGTGGATAATATGCAACTTTTTAGATATATGATGACTTGTAAACATGTAAGGACATAATGCCTGAACAACGACAACACTTGAACATGTTTAAAAAAAAAGAAAAGAAACTAGTGCTTGCAAACAATAATGCGAAAATTCGTGTGCAAATTATGGTATTATTTAGTTGCTCTGAAACATACATATAAAGCTAACATGTACAACAAAAAACCCTAAAATAAGCACATAATAAGAAAATCAATAATACACACACAGGTGTAATCTCAGCGTGCATATATATAGATAGATATACGAGTATGCATGTACTATAAGAGATCATTCTGATGATTATCGAACAACAAATCGAAACCCTAGAACATAAAATTAGGCAGAAACATGAAGAAAAAATTAAGGAAGACATAATTAGAATTTCATGAATCAAAAATCCCTTGCAGGATATATGGTACACACCTTAATCAGGATTTGCAGGGGCGGGATGCATCTGCAGAGATTCAGATGCACGAACCTTATTATCTCTAGCTCAACCACTGGGAATTACAACTGCTTTAACTGCGGAAACTTGGGCGATGCTATTAGCTTCAAGAACAGCAATAAAAAGACAATAGCCAAAAGTTATCTTTGAAACTGACTCAGAAAACCTACTACGTTTCATCACATCATCTACCCCTCCACCTTGGCACATAGCAGGAATGATTGAAGAAATAAAAATTAGATTCCAACGGATCCCGCAGGCGTCCATTCAGCACAACTACAGAGAAGGAAACCCAGCAGCCGACGGACTGGCCAATCACGCGACAGATGGAAGTCAAGCAGGACAATCCCATCTTTTATTAGTCAAATTTTATTTTACGACTCAGTGGGTACCACATACCCACGACAAATTGTAAACTAATTTCCTTTAATAAATAGCATGCTTCAAAAAAAAAATCGACCGGGTCACCGTTTTTTATGAGCTTTTCCATAACCTTTCCATATATGGAATTTCTAAGGTCTGAGGCTCTGAGCCTAACAAAAGAGATACTTTTTGCGCATCACTCTATGGGGCAGTGATTTTGATTTTAATAGGAAATTTGCAAGTAAAATAAAACACTCCTTGTCCAAATATTTATCTTAAGCGGTGGAATACAACCTATTCTAAGTGCGGAAAAATTGTGGAATGTCAAGTTTAGTGGCTTCCAAGTTGGGGTCTTTCACAATTTTCCAATCCATGTTCCATCATTTCGTAGGATGGTCCTAGGAATCCATGGAAGCTCTAATCATATTAGCGTAAAACGTTATTCAGAATAGTGTGCTAGAAGACGGAAAACGCCAATAAAAATAGCGCCTAACGCTAATCTTAATAGCGTAAAGCGCTATTCAGAATAACGTTTTTTTTTATCCGTAGATTTAAAACGAGTTGTTGAAAATCTAATGGCTGAGCAAAAAAGCGCTATTCTGGATAGCGTTATTCTAAAGCTATTCTTATTAGCGCAAATCGCTATTTTGAATAGCGTTTTTTCTGTTCCACCACTAAACTTGAACTTCCATCCACAATCCAAATGCTGAGGTGGCGTGGAAGATGGAAGATGGAACTCTTCCACCGTAAGACTTGTTCTAATACTCAAATTCTCCTTTATAAAACTTAGTATAATAATTAGTTAATTGATTAAGTTAAGTTAAGCTAAGTTGGTTCTTTACAAGAAGAGGGTGAAAAAATATTTAGATTTTTTTTTTTATGGTTGATTTCGGCCAGGATGAGTCTTTGGGTACTCGATCAGATATACTTCAAAATTAAGTTAATAATTCTTGAATTTGCCAAAACTTTCTAAAATTGAAAAACTTATAAATTAATTTCGAGTAGTTCGGTTGTAATCTCTGAAGAACAGGTAGCCGAACTTATTTGTACATGTAGTTTGACTAATGTTTCCGAAGACACGGGTACCCAATTTGGTTTTAATTGAGTTTTTACTTTGTTTGGCTATCAGGTTCCAGAACAGTTAGCCGAACTTTTATTCTAGGGTATTGTTGATGGTGGTTTTTAGCTTAGGGTTAAAATCGTAAAACCATACATCTGACATGACGTCACTATGACCACTAGCGCATTTATTGAATCAATCAGCATGCCTACGTAAGAATTACCAGGGTACCTTTTTTATACATGTGTCATGTTCCACGGCAGAACCCTTAGTATTGACCAACATCATCTTCGTACATACAAAACCCTAATTCTCACGCCACCGTGCCAATGGAAAACCATGCCAGCCACGTCTCCGTGCCAAGGCATGACAACCATGCCAGACGCACCACCGTGCCAATGGAAAACCATACCAACCACGTCTCCGCGCCAAGACATGCCAACCATGCCAGCCGCACCACCGTGCCAATGGCAAACCATGTCAGCCACGTCTCCGCCCCAAGGCATGCCAACCATGCCAGCCGCACCACTGTGCCAATGGCATGCCATGCCAGCCAAATCACCGCGTCAAGGAATGCCAACCATGCCAGCTGCACCACTGTGCCAATGGAAAACCATGCCAGCTGCACCACTGTGCCAATGGAAAACCATGCCAGCCACATCTTCGCGCCAAGGCATGCCAACCATGCCAGCCGCACCATTGTGCCAATGGAAAACCATGCCATCCACGTTTACCGCGCCAAGGCATGCCAGCCATGCTGGCCGCACCATGCGCAAATGGCATGCCAAACCCTTGGCCCTAGCCATGCTGGCCGCACCATGCGCCAATGGCATGCCAAACCCTTGGCCCTAGCCATGCTGGACGCACCATGCGCCAATGGCATGCCAAACCCTTGGCCCTACCATGCCAAGTCGTCCAAACCCTTGGCCCCACCATGCCAAGCCAACCACACCTTTCCTTGTCCCTAGCCATGTTGTCCGCACCATGCGCCAATGCCATGCCAAACCCTTGGCCCTAGCCATGCTGGACGCACCATGCGCCAATGGCATGCCAAACCCTTGGCCCTAGCCATGCTGTTCGCGCCATGCGCCAATGGCATGCCAAACCCTTGGCCATAGCCATGCTGGCCGCACCATGCGCCAATGGCATGCCAAACCCTTGGCCCTACCATGCCAAGACGTCCAAACCCTTGGCCACACTATGCCAAGTCATCCACACAATTCTGCCTTGGCCCCACTATGCCAAGCCGTCCGCACCATTCTACCTTGGCCTCACTATGCCAAGCCGCCCGCACCATTCTGCCTTGGCCCCACCATGCCAAGCCGTCCAAACCCTTGGCCCCACTATGCCAAGTCGTCCGCGCCATTTGCCTTGGCCCTACCATGCCGACCTTCCCTATGCGGCTACCAAAACGAAGGCGTGCGACGATCAACGACCACCCATCAATCCTAGATGCAAATCCTAGCCGTCCAAGGTCGCCAGACAATGCATGGTAACCTTTGGCCCAAAACCCTAGTTTTGGCCACGCCAAACCGCGCCAAGGCATGCCATGACACATGTGCCAATGGCTTGCCAACCACCTTACCGCGCCATACCATGCCGACCTTCCCTATGCGGCTACCAAAACGAAGGCGTGCGACGATCAACGACCACCCTTCAATCCTAAGATGCAGATCTTAACCATCCAAGGTTACCAGCTAACGCATGACAACTTTTGGCCCTAGTTTGGTCGCGCCTAAACAAATCCAAAAACCTAACTTTTGGCCGCGCCTAAACCAGGCCATATTAAAGCCATACCGAGCATGCTTTCATGCCAGTGGCTACCAAATGAAGGGTTGCAATAATCAACGAATATCTTTCCTCTTAAGATGAAAAATATCTACCGTCGAAGGTCACCGAGCCGGCAAGTCTCCCAAGCTCGACTTGCCAGACGACAACAACATGCTACATGTTTTCCATGAAAACACTCGAGACATCAACGCATGTCACAAACTGGGGGATGCTCATTGGGTATTGGTTTGGCGATTTACAGCGTGCGGCGTACACTACGCCCGTTATAAGAAAGTATCATAAGGATGAGGCGGTTAGTAAATACAAGGAGTAATGGTGAAACATTTTCTTTTATGGAACATCAATTCCAGGCGTTACCGGTTACCACCTCCTCCCGTTTACTCACCCGTTTTCCATTTCTTAATGAGACCAGAGTACGTTTCACTTCGACTTGTATAAATAGGCATTACCTATTTCCACCGAACAACAAGTTCAGATCAGGAGCATACAACACTCAGAAAATATTTGCTAGCTTTCCATCTGTTAGCTTCCCACTTTCTGATACAAGTCGTAGAAAACAACTACTCTTCCAGAATCAACTATTCTGGTATCAACACTTTCTTCGCTACCCTCCCCAAAACCAACCCTTCTCCTTCACTTTGTGACCGAAGCAAGTCTGGAACGACCATTTCTTGGTTTAGGCCATATTTGTACAGATCGATCTCTCGAATCTAAAGTACTCCCTTGCAGTACATTGTTTAGGGTTTAAATTCGTTTCTCACCCACACATCCGAAATTACCAAAATCAGCAGAAACCATTTTCACCCTCAAACAATTGGAGACCACAATGGGAGATTGATCTTTCGGTTACAATGTCAATTTTCAATCCTCGATCTCATACTTCGACCCAGACGTCAGGACGATAGAAGCAAAAAATCCGCTCAGGGATCGATGACTCAGCAACCAGACGGCCCGATACGATCCGCTCAGGTATCGACGACTCAGTTACTAGACGACCCGATTACCAGTCATGACACCGCAAGGGGCAACTGGGGACTTCCCAGAGGTAAAAAGCAAACGATCCGCTCAGGAATCGACGACTCGATTATCAAGTGACTCAGGGACGACTGGGGACTTTCCACAATCGCGGTGCTTCCTACAAAACTCGGACTTGCACCTGACTCATTTTTCGTTAGCAGATCCAAAAAAACGAGTAAGTCTTGCCTAGAAAAAATACATGGTTTATTATTTCAAGTTTTCACGGGAATGATAAAACCGATAGCCATGTTATGTTTCATCCCATGTCATCTACCGACACACAACGTTCACGGTTCCATATCTTCCCTGGGATGTTTATGTCAGTTACAATCATAACCAAAAATGGCATCATCCTAAAACAGTTCATCCCGAATAATAATCCAAAACCCTTATAGGTAACACTTGTCTATAAACCCAAATATCCAGAAAATCAAACCATGAACCAGGCGCTTTGTTTGACTTACAAAAAAAGAAAGAAAAGGAAAACCCTAACACCCGGTTCTTCGTGGAATCAGTCACCTACCCGTACGTACCCACTTTGCATAATAATGATTACCCGTCACTATTCATGAGGTAGTTGACGCTACTACGGTGATATTCGAAGAGGAATTGTTTACGATGAATTATTTATACAAGTTTATGAAAGGCATCCCTACGGCTAGGG
Organism: Papaver somniferum; assembly: GCF_003573695.1. Classification (NCBI taxonomy): domain Eukaryota; kingdom Viridiplantae; phylum Streptophyta; class Magnoliopsida; order Ranunculales; family Papaveraceae; genus Papaver; species Papaver somniferum. The sequence goes on from NC_039366.1 coordinate 72,072,525, forward strand.
TTTACACAAGTTCAGAAGAACAATATTTCTACAGATTTATGGAAGGCAGGCCTATGGCTAAGGTTTGCACCAACACAAGAAAAACAAGAAAACAAATTGAAAGAGAAACGCTGGAGTACATACCTGGAATATGCTTTCTCACTTTATTGATACCGCGCCACGCCAATCCAACATCATGCCAAGTTAGCTCCTTGTCAAGCCAGCGTCCACGCCAAGTCAGCGCCCACGCCAAGCCAACACCCATTCCAAGACGATCTAGCGCTAACAGCTTTCATCCATCCAGCGCTAATAACTTTCATCTTTCCAGCGCCAAAAACTTGAATCTCTTCCAGCGCTGACAGCTTGCATCCTTCCAGCGCTAACAACTTGCATCTTCCCAGCGCCAGCAGCTCATCCTTCCAGCGTTGCTCTTGAACACTCGGTAGAAGGGAATCAGCAATCCAATTTCATCACACGTAGAGATCAGGAACGACTTCTCCAAAATCGAGGCAAGGAGATTTGCAACCCCCCTGAGTTCACAAAGACTCTCTTCCCGTCAGGAGATGCATGATTTCGGGGGACTTCACCCACAAAATTGTGCAGTCTATGGTGGAACATTTATGAAAGATTTTATATTTTACCAAGGCGCAACGTCAAGACATATTTGCAGCCCTCAACCGCGTTGTGTCAAGAAAACATCTATTTCCAGCCAAGAAGTCGTTCCCAAAAACATCTATTTCCAGCCAAGAAATCGTTCCCAAACCCCTACCTCTCTTGGAAAGCACGATAGATGGAACTGGGGACTTCTAACCACTGTTCACTTGAAGGGTGTCCAGTTAGATATCACACTGATTGACGCAGCCTCTCCACTTCAACGTCCTCCAGCAGCGGCTCCGCTTCAACGTTCACTTCAGCAGCCGCTCCGCTTCAGCATTCTCTCTATAAGCTGCTCCAGGATCGAAGCCGAAGCTTCAGCGTTTGTCTTCTTAAGTTTCAACATCCTGTCCAAGAGCCGAAGCCGCCTCAATGCCACTTCCTCATGTCAAGGATCGTACCGGGGCCACCACTCCTTCCTGCAAAGGCTCGTACATCCACGCTCCCCATGTCAATGATCATGATCGCAGCCATCCAATCTTCGTAGTCATGACCGCCTTTTGATCCATCCCGCCAAAACTCATGATCATGGACAGTTTGATCGCTTACGCATCCAGCCAATCCTTTTACTTCCATGGATGCCCATACAATTCCAGCCAACCTACTTTGTTACCACGACAATGTAGTCTCTTCTGATTACATCTGCTACCAAGAACTGTTGCCACTCATTTGTTGATACCAGCCAGAGCTTCATCACAGCAGCAATCGCTACAAAGATGAAAACATGTAAACCATACTTGGGGACTGAGGATCTACACAGAATCTCTTCACTGTCAAAGATCAGAAGACACAGTTAACCAAATAACCATAGCCACAATAAGGTCATCTACTCTTCAAGGGTGCAGCGCAAGAATATCATCACCTCCCTGTCTAGAAGATGCCTTCAACACTTTGCGAGGCTGCGGAGGATCCCAAGCCTGCTTAGAGGAAAACAACTTCAGAAACTAAAGAAAAATGCGACTGGGGACTGTTCATCGCACTTGATGACCATCAAAAACTCATGAGATAACTCCAGAGACGCGACTGAAACATTTTCTTGAAGAAATAGAGGAAGCCACGATAAGCAACATAACTCTCTCATTTCTACCTCTTCGTTATCCAGAATATTTCGTCCATGTGATATTCTGAGCATCCTAGCGTTCATCCAAAAGAATACAATAAGCTTTTATCAAACCCCGTAGACGTGGAGTCAAGGCGATGCAATGAAAATAGGCTACACATGGGGACTACCAGCATGGGACGCTTTTACTCCCCTCAACCAGGTTATTTCTGATTTCAACATCATCACTGTCGAAGTTTTACGAGCCGCGGGAATTTCTCAACACAAAGACGTACATGTGCATCGAAGACTCCAGAAGCACGCCACAAAGATACATTCACATGTTCGGTCGTGCCATCGGATCTAACAGAAATATAACTGGGGACCGCTCACCGCATCTCATTCCATACGATAGTCCAAGATTCAGAAGATGGTTCGAAGGATGTCTCTTAGAAAAAAGTCCTTGAAGACTTGATAGCAACACGTCGGTAACGAAACGTCTCCCAACTCATCTATTTCATCCAGTGGCTCCGGAAGATTTGGACCATACAAGCATCCACAACATACTGTCATCGCGATCAGAAGGTCCAGGACTGAACAACCTAAAATCAAGGATGGACCGACAACGCAACCACATCCATCCGTCCCAAGAATGTAATGGAGTTTGGTAAATTTTGGAATCCACTGGAGACACACTGCAGACGAAAGCACGAATCCGGACGAGCGACATAAAAAAGAAGAAGGTCAATACCTCTTTTCATACGGACGAAGTTTCTAGAGTTTGCACAGAATAAAGTTTTCTTCTTGCTCCATGAACGGGAATAGATGACTCGGCGCGACTATGTTACCCCGGGCCCGCAACATCCCTCCTGAATTCTTCCTGAGTTTCACTGTCGGGACGTTTTCACCTCCTAAACGAGCAAAACCTAAATATTCCCGCGCAGGGAGATAGGAAAGTGAAAAATACTAGAACCCCCTACTATATGGGTTCAATATAGAGAAGCCCCACCAAATGGATCCTCCACTATCAACTCCATTCTTTCAAGATTTATAACTCCTAGGCCCAAAACTTTAGAATTCAGGGCTTGTTAATAAAGAATTTTTTTAATAATACCAAACATGTTTGTATTTATACCAATAAAATTAGCTATAGATTCCATTTTTCAGTTTCATTTTTTTTTCATTCTCTCTCTCATTTGCTTTTGCATTCTCTCTCGGCCAAAAAACAAGAAGAGAAGAAACAACTTATTATCGAGATTTTCAGTAAAAAAAAGATTTCAAAACCTTGATCTAAGATTTACAAACAAAGATCGTGATTATCTACACCTAAGTTCAACATCAACATCACTTGTTCCTAGAGATTCAGCGAAAATCAATGGAAAAGAAATGACAATCATCAACAGCAAATGAATCAGAAGATTCACATACAAAAACAAATTGAACAGGTAAGTTTCTGTTTTCTTTAACAATTCAATTCAATAGCTAGATTTAATACTTCGATTTTCAAATTTTTATTTCTGCAAAATGATTTTGAGAACTTTTAAAAGCTTGATTTCAGCGTGAATATCTTATTGAACTCATAATTGGAGTCAGATCTGTTATCATCTCACCTTAATCTTACTGTTGAGAAGAAAATTTCGAAAAAAATTCAAGAAAAATTTCTAGGGTTCTTGAACAAAATTCGATAGATCTTTTAATTTTTTATCTCGATCGAAAATCGGTTTTCAGATTTGAAATCAGTGAATCATTATCTCGTTTACCCATCTATTTGATAAGAATTTGACATACTTTGATTTTCGAACTGATTTTTGCTCATCTCTAATGTTACCTGTTCTTAAAAAATTATTTTAATTCAATCCATATTTGCTTTGGTTGTTCAAATTTTAACAGCATTGTGTAGTATGATTTCAAGATTCAGATTATATATCTAATAGAAATTTTATGTCAATTTCTTCATCAGCTAATATCTTCTATAGAGTGTTGTCAAATCAAATAAAACTAAGCTAAAGAATAAAAAGATGGAAGGAAAAGTTGAATCGGAAGTGATTTTATAGGTAATGGATTAGGTTACTAAATTGTGGCTTGTGTAAAGTTCTTATGGTTCCAGCATGAAGTGTTTTCTTATCGTCATAACAATTTATTATGTGTTGCAATTGTAGGGTTAATGCATCGGTTTTCTCGTGAACTTTTTCAAGTTTGATTGAATTTTTTTAGTGTTTTTCTATGTTTTGAAATTGGTGCTTCAAATATGTTGTTGAGTATGGAAAATGTATGTTGTTCATACAAGATACAGTTGTGCAGCCGAGGAGTCGTGAAAATGGGGGTTCTGGTGGAGAAAAAGTCGATGAACACAGTGAAGCAATCACGTTTGATGACGTTGCAGGAGTCGAAGAGGCTAAAGAGTAATTGGAAGATATAATGGTATGCCTAAGAACTTTCTTTATGGGTTGCATAGACTATAAAAGAAGTTACACTAGCAGTTGTTAATTATATTCGATGCAAATAGTATATTACATTTTTCAGTTGATTGAGAGTCATTTGATCTTATTTTTTGAGTAGACTTTACTGTTTAAAAATCGCAAGTAGCTCTATGTGATGTCCGTGTTTCTAGCACTGATGAAGATGACATATATGCTCTGAGTACACAAGGCGTATTGATGTGTAACTATAGATTACGCAAGCCATATGGATGTGTAACTTTTTATTACACAAGCAATATGGATGTGTAACTGCAAATTACACAAGCCATATGCATGTGTAACTTCCATTTATAAAGCAGATTGTATCAACTGGATTTTGTGTTGTTTTGTGCAGGTCAAAGGAATGCTGATGGAGGTCTTAAAGTTCGTACTTCAGCAGACTTGAGTGTTGAAGTTTCAGCAACAATCTTGCTCAACCAGATAAGATTTTTTGTGGTTCTAATAGAGCTAAACTTGACACGACAACTGATATGCTAATCGCAGGTTCAATAGAGATAAACTTGATGTTAAAATTTTCTATGTGTGGGTCCCTTATGACTAAATTAGTGTATTAATGAAGATTGTATGAATCTGGAACTCAGTTAGAAATAATCTATGACCTTACTATGGTTGAAATGGTAAATTATTACTGCTGAATATATCGTTTAATGGGTTTTCGTTTAACTGTTGGATACATGTTTATCATCAGTTTGAGCCATTAAATCCAACAAATTTTTTTGTTTCAGTGCCTGGTTATGTTTGAATAGGTGTTAAAGAAATAATAGTGTTGTCTAAGAAGATTTATTTTGTGCTTTATTTTGAATAGTTTGGTTGATAATGGATGTGTAACTGCTGATTACACATGCCAATATGCATGTGTAACTTCTGAGTACACGTCTATTTTCTTGTCGTGATGCAGGTTTCTTAATGTCTATATTTTCTCTTGCAGGGAGCAATTTTGGTTCGTTAGCGTCTTTTCATAGGGTTTTATTAATTAATTGTGGAAGATAAAAATCCTAGAGACTAAATTAATTTTATGTATTGGTTGCATTTAAAATAGTGTATCTACTAGTTACACAAGCTTTCTAGCATGTGTATCTGCTAGTTACACATGCTTTTAGGATGTGAAGTTCATTGAGACAGGAACTTAGTCCTGGATATGTACTATGTGCCTGACCGTACCTTGCTTGATGCAGATTTTTTTCCTCATGAATTGTATGTGCTTCCTGAGGAAACACCAAAGCCTCCTCTAGAGCCGATTGCGGCTTTACTTTCTCCTATTGTTTGGCAGGTATAGCTTCTTAACCTTCCTGGAGTATGCACCACTCATTGTGCTAGTCCACTTTGTTTGAAACTCTATCTAGGCTTAGCAAAGACGGAAGAGAATCTGTGTTTCAGTGTTTTCATGGAGTTGCATGCAATTTTAATTTTCGGCTTAGCATAAGTTGTATTTTATGATGTTATCTCTTCAAATACAATCCAAATTCTTGTAGTCAAGCTCATGAGCTGGTTTTTTGTGGTTGGTGCAACTGAACAGTCCAGATCTATTCGATATGTATTATGTTGGCATCACACTATTGCAAATGGCTATCCCTAGTTTAAGACCCTCAGTTGGATTAAAGAATTTCAATACAAAACTAAAATCTGCTTGATATGAGATATGGAGGGAAGTTACTAGGTTGTGGCCTGATTTTTGGCTTCTCGATCTCGAAGTTAATGTTGGCATGTTTCTTTGGGTTGGCAGGTGAGACTTTTCTTGTAGTTAATGTTGGCATGATTTTTTGGATCCCCAAGAGTTATCATTATTTAGCAAGTTGCGGTCTCTGGTTTACCGAGTTGCTAAATTGATTTTTTTCCCTCTCTTCTGCTTTTTGGGCCAACAGGTTAACACAGTAACTGGTTTTATTTGCTCCTGCTCACAACCAGAATTTGGACCTTAGAAACTGAAGAGTACATCAAATACTTGAGGTAGGTTTTTTTCTGCCATATCAGTTTATGTTCTCGACAGAACATCCATTAGTGATGACGACTTTATCAATTCACAATGAATACTAGCTTAATATAATGACCAATAATCTCATTAACATCTGTGGTTACATAATGAATCACATCGAATATAAGTATTTATGATCTCTTTAAAGTATCTTAGATACTATATATCTTCCATGAATACTCTTTGGTCAAAACCGATGCAATATGCTTATCTTTGATTGAAACATTTTAAATCTTTTGAACTTTATGTGATGAAATTAGCAAATTTTAACCTGACAAGCTAAGTGGGTGTGTAGCTACCAGTTACACATGCTTATTAGATGTGTAGCTTCTGGTTACACAAGCTAAATAGATGTATAGCTACTAGTTACACATGCTAAATAGATGTGTAGCTACTAGTTAGACATGCTAACTAGTTTATGTTTGTTTGTTGTTATATTTCAGGTTTCCGATAAATTCATACAAGCTAATTACTTATTCGTGGTATTGGTCTCGCTGCGCTGGAATTGGAGTTGACGCTGAATACACAAGTCAGATGCATGTGTAACTCTCAATTACACTAGATAGATGCATATGTAACTCTCAATTACACTAGACAGATGCGTATATACATGCTAAGAAATTATTATAAATGAATATTAAAGTTATACATGTATTTTTTGTATGCGTTCTTTTGGATGTCTATTTTTCTATGTGTAACTTTGCATTACACATGTCATAAGGATGTGTAACTTCTGGATACACAAGCCATATGCATGTGTAACTTCTGTTTACACATTCACACTATACTTTAATAATTTTGGGCTTAAGTTTAAATTTTATTTAATTTGGGGCTTGACAATATATAAAAGAGAATGAATGTCTTTGAATAACTCGGGGCCTAGATTTAAACTTCTTTTAATTAAGGGCTTCATATTATGGGTTACCCATGGGTTGGGCCTTAGCCTAATTTTCGGAAATTCTTTTCCGGTCAGATGGAGGGGAGGACCGTCAAAATCCGAGTTCGTACGAGAATTCTACAACAATTTTAGTAAGGAGCGCTAATTAGGGTTTCGACATCCCAAACCCTGATTTCGACAAAGTTGCCAGGCGTCATCACCACCGTTTGGTGGCCGAAGTTCCAGCGCCATCACCACCGTTTGGTATCCGAAGTTCCAAAACCAGGTCCCATCCTTCCACCGAACTGAAGCCAGTCGTCATCCTTCCACGGAACTGAAGCCAGTCGACATCATTCCACGGGCCCGCAACATCCCTCCTGAATTCTTCCTGAGTTTCACTATCGGGCCGTTTTCACCTCCTAAACAAGCTCAAAACCTAAATATTCTCGCGAAAGGAGATAGGAAATTCTTTTCCAGTCAGATGGAGAGGCGGACCGTCAAAATCCGAGTTCGTACAAGAATTCTATAACCATTCTAGTAAGGGGCGCTAATTAGGGTTTCGGCATGCCAAACCCTAATTTAGACAAAGTTGCCAGGCGCCATCACTACCATTTGATAACCGAAGTTCCAGCGTCATCACCATCATTTGGTAACCGAAGTTCCGAAACCAGTTTACACCATTCTGCGGACTAAAGACAGTTTACACCATTCCGCGGACCGAAGCCAGTTTCCTCCCATTCCAAGCCGAGCGACGCGTGCGGCTCCCATTCCAAGCCGACCGACGCGTGCGGCTCCCATTCCAAGCCGACCGACGCGTGCGGCTCCCATTCCAAGCCGATCGACGCTTGCGGCTCCCATTCCAAGCCGACCGACGCCTGCGACTCCCATTCTGAGCCGACCGACGCGTGCGGCTCCCATTCCGAGCCGACCGACGCGTGCGGCTCTCATTCCGAGCCGACCGACGCCTACGGCTCCCATTCCAAGCCGACCAACGCCTTCGGCTCCCATTCCAAGCTGACAATCTACATCTCACCACTTCAAGGTCTAGCCAGCAACACCACAAGTAGAATCTATGCAAGGCCTCCAACACGAGAATCACGAACTCTCCTTACCTCTCGAAAAAGGTTAGCTGGGTCTTCTTGACCATCTTTTCACGACTTGTCATTTCGATTTTGTCCTCGCCTGTCACCATCTTATGCTTACCTCGCAACAATGCTCCTGTTCCGAGCTAAGCAGGGGACTTAATGTTGATGGTGGTTTTTAGCTTAGGGTTAAAATCGTAAAACCATACATCTGACATGACGTCACTATGACCACTAGCGCATTTATTGAATCAGCATGCCTACGTAAAATTACCAGGGTACATTTTTTTATACATGTGTCATGTTCCATGGCAGAAACCTTAGTATTGACCGACATCATCTTCGTACATACCAAACCCTAATTCTCACGCCACCGTGCCAATGGCAAACCATGCCAGCCACGTCTCTACGCCAAGGCATGCCAACCATGCCAGCCGCACCACCGTGCCAATGACAAACCATGCCAGCCACGTCTCCGCGCCAAGGCATGCCAACCATGCCAGCCGCACCACCGTGCCAATGGCAAACCATGCCAGCCACGTCTCCGCGCCAAGGCATGCCAACTATGCCAGCCACACCATTGTGCCAATGGCATGCCATTCCAGCCATATCACCGCGCCAAGGCATGCCAACCATGCCAGCCGCACCACTGTGCCAATGGAAAACCATGCCAGCCACATCTTCGCGCCAAGGCATGTCAACCATGCCATCCGCACCACTGTGCCAATGGCAAACCATGTCAGCCATGTTTACCGCGCCAAGGCATGCCACCCATGCTGGACGCACCATGCGCCAATGGCATGCCAAACCCTTGGCCCTACCATGCCAAGTCGTCCAAACCCTTGGCCCCACCATGCCAAGCCAACCGCACCTTGCCTTGGACCTACCATGCCAAGCCGTCCAACCCTTGGCCCCACCATGCCAAGCCAACCGCACCTTGCCTTGGCCCTAGCCATGCTGGCCGCACCATGCGCCAATGGCATGCCAAACCTCTGGCCCTAGCCATGCCGGCCGCATACCCTTGGCCCTAGCCATGCTGGCCGCACCATGCGCCAATGGCATGCCAAACCCTTGGCCCTACCATGCCAAGCCGTACAAACCTTGTCCCCACTATGCCAAGCCATCCGCATCATTCTGCCTTGGCCCCACTATGCCAAGCCGTCCGCACCATTCTGTCATGACCCCACTATGCCATGACGTCCGCACCATTCTTCCTTGGCCCCACTATGCCAAGTTGGTCGCACCATTCTGCCTTGTCCCCACCATGCCAAGCCGTCCAAACCTCTGCCTCACTATGCCAAGCCGTCCGCGCCATTTGCCTTGGCCCTACCATGCCGACCTTCCTTATGCGGCTACCAAAACGAAGGCGTGCGACGATCAACGACCACCCATCAATCCTAGATGCAAATCCTAGCCGTCCAAGGTCGCCAGACAACGCATGGTAACCTTTGGCCCAAAACCCTAGTTTTGGCCACGCCAAACCGCGCCAAGGCATGCCATGACACATGTGCCAATGGCTTGCCAACCACCTTACCGCGCCATACCATGCCGACCTTCCCTATGCGGCTACCAAAACGAAGGCGTGCGACGATCAACGACCACCCTTCAATCCTAAGATGCAGATCTTAGCCATCCAAGGTTACCAGCTAACGCATGGCAACTTTTGGCCCTAGTTTGGTCGCGCCTAAACAAATCCAAAACCATAAATTTTGGCCGCGCCTAAACCAGGTCATATTAAATCCATACCGAGCATGCTTTCATGCCACTGGCTACCAAACGAAGGGTTGCAATAATCAATGGCTACCTTTCCTCTTAAGATGCAAAATCTCGACCGTCGAAGGTCACCGAGCCGGCAAGTCTCCCAAGCTCGACTTGCCAGACGACAACAACATGCTATGTGTTTTCCATGAAAACACTCGAGACATCAACGCATGTCATAAACTGGGGGATGCTCATTGGGTATTGGTTTGGCGGTTTACAACGTGCGGCGTACACTACGCCCGTTATAAGAAAGTATCATAAGGATGAGGCGGTTAGTAAATACAGGGAGTAATGGTGAAACGCTTTATTTTATGGAACATCAATTCAGGCATTACCGGTTACCACCTCCTCCCATTTACTCACCCGTTTTCCATTTCTTAATGAGACCAGAGTATGTTTCACTTCGACTTCTATAAATAGGCATTACCTATTTTCACCGAACAACAAGTTCAGGTAAGGAGCATACAACACTCAGAAAATATTTGCTAGCTTTCCATATGTTAGCTTCCCACTTTCTGATACAAGTCGTAGAAAACAACTACTTCTTCCAGAATCAACTATTCTGGTCTCAACACTTTCTTCGCTACCCTCCCCAAAACCAACCCTTCTCATTCACTTTGTGACCGAAGCAAGTCTGGAACGGCCATTTCTTGGTTTAGGAAAGATTTGTACAGATTGATCTCTCGAATCTAAAGTACTCCCTTGCAGTACATTGTTTAGGGTTTAAATTCATTTCTCACCCACACACCCGAAATTACCAAAATCAGCAGAAACCGTTTTCACCCTCAAACAATTATATAGAGTAATGTTCGGAGTCGAGTCCACCCTTTTTCTAACCGAACTTTAAGTTTAAAATTTGCGAACATGTAAAAGAGTTGTACCCTTTTTATTCTAGGGTACACATAACATCGACTAGGTCAATGTTTGTTAGAGCACTGCTCGGCCGAACTCGCAAGCGTTGCTATCTCAAGCTTGTTTGTCAATCTTAGTGACCAAAACTATAAGTCTTGATTTCTAGTCTACTTATAGATGTCTCGGACTTGGATAGATTGTGTAGTTGAGCATTAGACTTCACAGCGTTCATCAATTGAAGACGAAGAACTACTAAGGAGAGCTTGTGGAACTTCGTCAACAAAAGGTATGTGGAGACTGAAACTCATCTATCACTTGGAAAATCTATTTCTACTCTATCTCCTATATTGAGACATAAGTCGTGTTACGATATAGTTTTCTATTATACACATTTGAGATTTCGAGCTGAGTTTAACTCGCTTACATATTTCTCGGAATATGTGTTGGTAAGCTTTCACTTCAATCAAGTTCATCTTGGTCATGTGATAATCTCCGAGTAACATCTTACATGGTTTGTGCGATACAATCATTTGGTGTAGACTTGGAATGTTTCGTTATGATTATTTCAATAACTTGAAAATTGCTTTGATGCTAATAGTGTGTGAAAATGGCTATTGTCATCCTCTAAGAAAGTTTCAATGATTGAAATAAGAGTCTAGAATACTTAACCATCATTGGATTATAAACATATTGTGCATTCTTGGATGTATGTGATCCATGACCGGAATTAAGGTGTGCATACCCATATGCGTACTTGAAGTTGTGAAATTCCGCGTACCAAGTACACATACCGGTATACATACTTGCGTAAGGTATAGGTCCGGGAATTTCTGTTGGGTTTTGTAAGTGTACTAAGTATGCGTACACGTTTGCATACTGGCGAACACAAACTCAGACCGTCTACTTAAGTATCCGTACCCATTTGCATACTTGAGTGGTTAAAGTTCTAAAATCGGTTGGCTCATGAACTAATACATTTATATATTAAGGAATGCATTCTTTACAAACCATGGCTATAATATTCATGAATTGATTCGAGTGAATCAAACCGATTTTGCTTCAATTGTGTTCTTGTATACTTCTATGAGAATATAGAAATTGAACAACTCTTTAACTAGTTTCATTTGAGTCATTTGTACTAGTTATGGTTGAGATGAATAAGGTTGATATAAGAGTGTTCATATAGCTAACCTCGGTTAACTACGGTTGAGCCAACATGGTGTACACGTTTAGGTACGGTTACTAAACCTAATGAGGGTACATTTCATTTATGTATAACAAGCTAAGTTCGATCTAACGGTTGAAAGATATTAGCTTGAATCTAATCAGGTTTTCATCTAACGTGATATTGAATGCTTTGTTACCAAGGTAACTTAGATTGCAAACCTTGATTTGAAAACTATATAAAGGATAACTCTACCAACTGGGAAACCTAATCCCCACACCTCCTGTGTGATACTAGTTGTATAATCTAGAGTCTATTCTCCTTTAACCTTAGGTTTTTTCACGAAACCCTGTAGGTTAACAACTTGAAGGATTCATTCGGATTGTGAAGCCAGGCCCAACTATTTTCTCTGTAGTTGCATGATATGATCTTGTTGTTTCTATCGTGTTTGAGTACTATCTTATTTAAGATTAGCTCGATATTTAATCTTTGATAGGCAAGATAAAAAGTAATCACAAACAACTTCATCTCATCGTTTGTGATTCCACAATATCTTGTTTCGCTACCATACGATTAAAGATTATTGTGAGGTGATTGATATTTCTAGGATGTTCTTCGGGAATATAAGTCTGGTATATCAATTGGTTCACGTTCACCTTGATTTATCAAAAGACGGAACAAAACTTGTAGGTATTTCTTTGGGATATAGATTTATCTATTCCTATAGACTTTTCTATGTGATACAGATTTGTTTATCAAGTCTTCGACTTTGGATCGTAGAAACCCTTGGTTGTGGGTGAGATCAGCTAAGGGAATCAAGTGTGTAGTATCCTGCTGGGATCAGAGACGTAAGGAGCGCAACTGTACCTTGAATCAGTGTGAGATTGATTAGGGTTCAACTACAATCCAGTCCGAAGTTCATTGGTAGTATGCTAGTGTCTGTAGCGGCTTAATACAATGTGGTGTTCAAATCTGGACTAGGTCCCGGGATTTTTCTGCATTTGCAGTTTCCTCGTTAACAAAACTTCTGGTGTCTATGTTATTTCTTTTCCGCATTATATTTTGTTATATAATTGAAATATCACAGGTTTTGCGTTGCATCGATCAATTAGGAAATCCAACCTTTGGTTGTTGAGTGAAATTGATTGATCCTTGAACATTGGTCTTTGGTACCGTTCAAGTTATTTCTCTTATATTCAATCGGGGTCGCAAATTCGTATTTGCTGATTGAAGATTGAATTGAGAGATAGAGATATAAAACTCTTTGATATACTTTTCTCTAGATTGAGTCTGTGAATACCAATATTCCGCAGAGCACGTGTCACGATCTCAGTGGTCGCATACAAGATAGCTGTGTAGCCCTCGCTATACTGAGGAATCCAAGTGACAGAGGATACCTTCGCAGATCTACTTTATCTCGCCCCAAGAAAGGATGTCTCGACGGCTAAGATGAAAGAAGTAAAATCCTAGTCTATGGAAGAGCAGCTGGCGAAGGGACGGAGGTAGATGACATATCTAATTAGCATTAAATGCACAAATCTCTTATATACACGTATAATCAATGCACGTGGAGAGAGATGATATGGCGGAACCAGATTGGAAGAAGTTGGCGGTGAACGAAGGTACAATCTGTACTGAGGCTAGGGAGTTCCCGAAGGAGCGTGGGTCAGCTGAGGTGGCAGATTTTGACTGGAGAGAGCACGCGGTGAACGAAGGTACCATCTGTACTAAAGGTATATCAGCAAACGATGGACCCATAGGCAGCAAAGATATACTTGGAGCATAAGGGGCTATAAATATCAAGTCTCACCAACAAACTAAAGGCATTCAATATCTAGGAGAGAAGATCTAGTCTTAAGCTTATACCTTTTTAATGTTTAGAACTTAAGTATTTATCTCAACTTGAGTTCTATCTATTAATTTGGGAAGCATTTAAGATCTTTGTAACTACCACAACTTAATACAAAACAATCACTCATTACCCCGTGGACGTAGACGAAAGTCGAACCACGTAATCTCTTGTGTCTCACGATAACTTAGCAGCTTTTATATTATCTTTGCATTCTTGGTTGTTATTGTGATCTTGAGTACCCTTTATTACTTAGCACTATCAGTTCAACAGAGGCATCAATACTACTTAGTATTTGATTCTCTGAGTTGTACACATTACGTAGACTACGGGAAAACGAGTAGTCACAGTTTGGCGCTAGAAAGGTTTTGCTCACCAGCTTGAGTTTTTATATTCCGTCACTTATTTTACTAATGCATCTTCTTTAAACGAAGAGATCTGAGTTCAACAACGATGAATCTCACTTTCTAGTGATGGGTTCGTCTGTTGTTTTCGCAAGTTCTTTAAGTTCATAACCTCTAAGACCAGCAATCTCACAGATCTACAAAAGTTTTTACAAAAAACCACCTACAAAACGGTAAAACTTTTGTTTTGTACTAAAACAGCCTTTTCCGACAAAGCATCCTTTATATCTGAGTACCTCAGACTGCAGAGGAATCTCAGTAAAAGTTTAAGGAAGAAAGATCTTCTAAAGCATTTAATAACCCTGTTTTTTGGGAAGATCTGACACCCCTTTTTTATTGGTTTTTAACGTTTAAGGTTGTTTCTTCCAAGGGTGTCATAAACATGTAATACCCGTCTTTCCAAACGTCATTTCAGTCCTTGTTCTGAAAAAGCTTCTTAGCCGTCTTCTGTGTCATAGCATTAATTACTACTTTTGGCGAAGGCACCCAAGTAGCAGATTTTTGTCGTTTTTTCTGTGACTACAGGATAGCAAAAGCCGAAGGCATGCAGAAACCAAGTGATGTACCAACAAGCTCACGACCAGCAGTCACAAGAGGAAGATCTCAAAAGCCGTCTCAAGCAAATCAACGAACGGAAGCAGAGGACGGGAAAAGTGAAATAACACGAAGGACGATTGCTAACAAACCACCTATTACTGCTGAAGGGATGGGGAAAATATCGTGAGCTCAACCACTTTACGACATGCCATTACCGGAGTATCCCAATATCACGCAGCCACCTGCAGCCAACGCAGGGTTACCCAGAACCTTAGTTCATACATGACGAGGGTTGGGAAACCTAAATCCAATCCAGATAGATCTAGATGCACCGGTCATAGAAGAAGGAATGGCTAACTCTAAAGATCCGGCTGACAACACTCCTCAGGGTGGTGGAATCCATAACGAAGAGCAAATAGCAGCACAAGTAGCAGCTTTGCTACTACGAAACAAGGAGCACGAAGATGCAATACACGTGATGGCTCAGGAAAACCAGAACCTAAAGCACATGCTAGACGTTCAAATCGAAGGTTCCCAAACTCACCATCTGCTAAAGAGGCGTGAAAACGGAGCTATCTCAGGAAGACGAAGGGTGGATCTCAACCCACCAAAGGCTAACCCAGCAGGGGGAGCCATAAGAACACGCCGTGATCCAGATGAGACGGATCCAACATACAAGCCCTCCCAGTCCTACTACGACGAGACATTTTCCAGAGATGCTCACAACGTGAGCATGGTTATGGAGCAAATGGAAAAAATGCGGAAGGAGATACAAGGACTAAAAACAGGCCACGCAGGCGCAAGACTAGAAGAGGTACTACAATAAGCGACAACATCTCCATTGTCTTTTCGTATTTTGAGGGAACCCATTCCTCCAAAATGCCCTGTGCCTACATTTCAAGCATAAAACGGTACATCCGATCCCGCATCCCACCTACGGTACTACACTCGTGTCCTTTCCCATTGGGAAAGAGATGAGGTAGTACTTTGCAGGTACTTCCCGGCAAGCTTGACGGGATCATCATTGGAATGGTATGACAATTTACCAGCAAACTCAATTGATTCCTTTGAGCAATTATCTACGGTGTTCTTGGAGACATACATGTATAACAAGTCAACAAAGGCTGGGTTAGATAGGCTATTTGCATTAGCTGTCGGACCCCGGGAGACATTGATGCAATACACAGACAAGTGGCAAAAAACATGCCAAGCAATAGGGAAAGTCAATCCAGAAATTAGAATTAATTGCTATAAGTATGGGCTTGACAGAACCTCATCCATCTTCATGGATCTTCACAACCGAGCCCTTGATTCCGAAGGAGAGCTCCAAGACCGCTACATCAGACTCGAATAAATCCATAAGGACAACCCCAGGGCACAAGCAAAGACAACAACATGTCCGCAATAAACCAACACTCTGGAACCAATTTCGGAGATACCTAAGAGGCAAAACGAGACCGGGGGCAGAATCAGTTCTCGAGACAAAAGATCAAAATACGGAGACGACAAAGGTAGAGGAAAAGGAAGAGACGAGTACGTAGATAAGATCTACACAAAGATAAACACCACATTCTCCCACATCCTAAGCAAGGAAGGAGCCAAGCCAGGCTTTCCCTACCCTAACACTAGGGGAAAGAAACTAGATAAAACAAAGGAGTCTAAGGAATACTTCGAGTATCACCAGTACTACGGGAATACAACTGATACATGCTATCACCTAAGGAACAAGATCCAGAGATTCATAGACGAAGGCAAGTTCATGGAGTACGTGCAGATACAACCAGCTGATACTGAGGTAGCCCCCAAGAAAAGGTTAGAACTACCTCAGGAAGGTAAATACATCAACATGATTACCTTCTCCAGCGGAGGTCAGGAGGAGCTAATCGAAGGCATCCTCGAGTTAGCTCGAAACAGGAGAAAGCTAGAAGCCCACGAAGTGTTCAATCTAGGCGGACCACCTACAAGAACTTGGGAAGAATGGATAGCCACGCCATTAACGTTCTCAACAAAAGACGTCAATCAGGAGGTCGAGATGCACAATGATCCACTTGTGATCACTCTTCCAATACATGGATGAAACGTCACGAAGGTCCTCGTTGACGGGGGAAGCTCGTTAAATGTACTGTTCTACGAACCCTACCTATGCATGGGTTTGACGGTGGAGCAGATGGACTCTTCCACTTGCTCAATATACGGTTTCAATAGAGCAGCCTCTAGGCCAAAAGGAGAAATCGTTTTGCAGGTACGTGCGGGACCCGTAGTAACAAATACAAGGTTCTTTGTGGTGGAGGCACCTTCGCCCTACAATGTAATCATGGGAAGGCTATGGGTCCATATATTACGAGGAACAACTTCGACATATCACCAGTACCTTCGATTCCCTACACCCATGGGTGAAATGGAAATCAAGGGTGACCAGCAATACGCAAGGCTCTGTAATCTATCATAGGTCAGACTCAACGAAGAAAGAGCTGCCGCCCAGCAGCATGAAAGAAAAGGACGAAAGGCAAACACTAAAGAAGTGAAGGACGAAGCCTTCTCAGTACCCCAATCCCCCTCAGTACCGGAGACAAGCACCTCCGCCACTCCAGGGGAAAATATCTCTGCCAAATGACAATTACATAAAAGCACTCCTCAACGTCCTCAGAAACAAACCTTCTCACCGGTGGAACCAACAAAGAAAATCAACATCGGAACGGAGGTGGAACCAAAGATGGTCAACATCGGAACTTTACTTGAAGAGGAAGAGGAGATGCAACTACAAAGGCTACTAAGGGATTATGCATATGTCTTTGCGTGTTCAATGGAAGACATGCCTGGAATTGATCCGAATTTGGTCTCCCACCACCTTCGGCTCAAACCAGAAATACTACCATTCAAGCAGCGCATTCGTAAGGTGGTAGACATCTACCACGAAGCGGTGGAAAAGGAGTTACAAAAGCTATTAACCGCAGGATTCATATGAGAAGTCACGTATCCCACGTGGATATCCAACATGGTGATCGTACCCAAGAAGAATGGAGGTGTACGCATTTGCATCGATTTTACCAATCTCAACAAAGCCTTCCCCAAAGACACCCGCTGCCAAACATTGACCAACTAGTCAATGCAACCGAAGGTCACCAGAGGCTATCCTTTATGGATGGATACTCAGGTTACAACCAAATCGCCCTTGCAGAAGAAGACCAGGAGCATACTGCGTTCTTTACCCCACGAGGAATGTATTGCTATACAAGGATGCATTTTGGACTAAAGAACGCGGGGGCAACATACCAGCGATTGGTAGAAAAAATCTTTAAACCATGGATAGGATAGATACTGGAAGTCTACGTGGACGACATGCTTGTCAAGAGCAAAGAAGCGAAACACTATCTATCAGACCTAAGGGAAATATTCGAAGCCATGATAAGTTTTCACATGAAGGTAAACCCGGAGAAATGCACGTTCGGAGTAACCTCAGGAAAATTCCTAGGATACTTGGTAACTAAGCGAGGAATAGAAGTGGATCCCGAAAGGGTCCGAGCAATAATGGAAATGTCATCTCCACAGACACTAAAAGGATTACAAAAACTAAACGGAATCTTAGCTTCCATGGGAAGATTCATAGCAAGATCGTCAAACAAATGCAAAGCATTTTTTGATACACTAAGGAAGGGGAGCAGGTTCACATGGACCACAGAGTGCGAACAAGCCTTCCAAAAAATCAAGGAGTATTTTACTTCGGTACCTATCCTACAGAAGTCGGAGCCAGGTGAAATTCTCACCTTGTACTTAACAGCGACAAGCTACGCTGTGAGCGTAGTATTGGTACGGGACCAAGGACAAGGAGAGCAACCCATATACTACATCATCAAAACACTCAGTTCAGCGGAACGTAATTATACCAAGGTGGAGAAGCTCATATATTCCTTAGTAGTGGCAACACATAAACTAAGGATATATTTCGACGCACATACCATCCGAGTCTTCACAAAGGCTCAAATAAGTCAAATCCTTGACATCACGGAGAAAATTGGAAGGGTGGCAAAGTGGAATGCCATGATCAAGCAGTTCCACATAATCTTCGAAACTAGGAAGGCTGAGAAATCACAAATCTTAGCAGAATTCCTAGCGGACCTACCTCTCAACGACGAAGCGGAGATAGATGACATCCCAGGAATGGAGGAAGACAAGCAAGAACCAGAAGACCTCTTGGAACCTCAGAATTCACGAAGGTGGGAGATATTCGTAGATGGCTCCTCTAATGGAGAAGGCGCAGGCATATGGATTGTAATAACAACCCCTACCGGAAACCGACTCGTCTATGCATTCAGGTTAGAATTCGAACAATACACTAATAACATCACAAAATATGAGGCGGTCATACATGGTCTACGCTTAGCACGAGATCTAGGCTTGTCAGATGTTCGTTTGACTAGTGACTCACAGCTAGTCATTAGACAAATCGAGCTCAAATATCAAACTTTGGATCCAGTACTATCTTCGTACCTAAAGATAGCACAGGAGCATGCGTCGAAAATTAACAATGTTACATTCATACATGTTGCCCCCGAAGCAAGTCTGGAACGGCCATTTCTTGGTTTAGGCCAGATTTGTACAGATTGATCTCTCGAATCTAAAGTACTCCCTTGCAGTACATTGTTTAGGGTTTAAATTCATTTCTCACCCACACACCCGAAATTACCAAAATCAGCAGAAACCGTTTTCACCCTCAAACAGTTATATAGAGTAATGTTCGGAGTCGAGTCCACCCTTTTTCTAACCGAACTTTAAGTTTAAAATTTGCGAACATGTAAAAGAGTTGTACCCTTTTTATTCTAGGGTACACATAACATCGACTAGGTCAATGTTTGTTAGAGCACTGCTCGGCCGAACTCGCAAGCGTTGCTATCTCAAGCTTGTTTGTCAATCTTAGTGACCAAAACTATAAGTCTTGATTTCTAGTCTACTTATAGATGTCTCGGACTTGGATAGATTGTGTAGTTGAGCATTAGACTTCACAGCGTTCATCAATTGAAGACGAAGAACTACTAAGGAGAGCTTGTGGAACTTCGTCAACAAAAGGTATGTGGAGACTGAAACTCATCTATCACTTGGCCCAAGGTATGCAGATGCATGAGAAATAGCCCACCATGTTCTGTCCCTGATCAAAGGTATTATGAACCTTACTAATCAATGAAAGAAACTTTTTGCTAAGAAAAAGTCAATTTTTGATTGGGTACAAATTGGGTTAGAATAGACACTCTCCGTCAGTATTGACGATGAGACAAGGCAAGACATAATTGTGCATATGTCAATAATCGGATCCTCGGAGTGATAACTCCATTCATGAGGCAGTAAGAAAAATTATGATATCACCTATAGAGATACCTTGTCGAAGTAAAGCAGCCTTCGCGCAGAATGCGTAGGATTAGAGGAAAACTATTGCCCACGTAGGATCCCTCGCCACCACGGTACCTTCTGGCCAAAGGATACTTAGGTAGGACGATGAATGTTCCACCCAAGGTTAAACATACCTTAGCCCCTAGTGATAACTTGAACGTGCAAACATCTAGAAACAACACGTCTACAAGCAAAATATTCATGCAATAATATAGGTACAATTATAATGTTACCAAAATATGACTAACATGTCTTAAAAGTTGCAGATAGTGAAAAAGCGGGGGTACAACAACCACACCCAATATTTCGCTTAGCAATCTGTATGGACAAACTCCAATATACTTTCTAGAGAATCAACTAGACAGTCAGACTCAATCTAGAGAAAAGTATATTGAGGAGTTAATATCTCTCTCACTTGATTTGATCTTTACTCAAGCAAATAAGAATTTGCGAGTCTTTATCAAATACAAGGATAATAAACTTGGATGGTAACAAATACCAATATCCAAGGACCAATCAATTTCCAATCAACAACCAAGGTTGGATTTCACAATTGATCGATACAACGCACAACCTGTGATATTTCAATTATATAACAAAATCTAATGCGGAATAGAAATAACACAGACACCAGAAATTTTGTTAACGAGGAAACCGCAAATGCAGAAAAACCCCGGAACCTAGTCCAGATTGAACACCACACTGTATTAAGACGCTACAGACACTAGCCTACTACAAACTAACTTCGGTCTGAACTGTAGTTGAACCCCAATCAATCTCACACTGATTCAAGGTATAGTTGTGCTCCTTACATCTCTGATCCCAGCAGGATACTAAGCACTTGATTCCCTTAGCTGAGCTCACCCACAACTAAGAGTTGCTACGACCCAAAGTCGAAGACTTTAATAAACAAATCTGTATCACACAGAAAAGTCTACAGAATAGATAAATATGTCTCCCACTGATAAACCTACAAGTTTTTGTTCCGTCTTTTGATAAATCAAGGTGAACAAGAACTAATTGATAACTCGGACTTATATTCCCGAAGAACAACCTAGTATTATCAATCACCTCACAATAATCTTAATCGACGCGGCGAAAGATGATATTTTGGAATCACAAACGATGAGACGAAGATGTTTGTGATTACTTTTCTATCTTGCCTATCGGAGATAAAGATCTCAAGCCAATCGTTACGATTGTACTCAGCACGATAGAATCAGCAAGATCAGATTACACAACTACGAGAAAGTAGTATCGGTCTGGCTTCATAATCTTAATGAAGTCTTTAAGTCGTTAACCTGGTTTAAGAAGAAAACCTAAGGTTAAAAGAGAATCGACTCTAGATAATACAACTAGTACACACGGGAGGTGTGGGGATTAGGTTTCCCAGTTGCTAGAGTTCTCCCTTATATAGTCTTTCAAATCAGGGTTTGCAATCAATGTTATATTGGTAACAAAGCATTCAATATTCACTGTTAGATGAAAACCTGATTAGATTCAAGCTAATATCTTTCAACCGTTAGATCGAGAACTTAGCTTGTTACACACTAATGAAATGTACTATTTTGGGTTTATGTAACCGTACCCAAACATGAACATTTGTTGGT
The DNA here is from genome assembly GCF_003573695.1 of Papaver somniferum. Lineage (NCBI taxonomy): Eukaryota > Viridiplantae > Streptophyta > Magnoliopsida > Ranunculales > Papaveraceae > Papaver > Papaver somniferum. The sequence goes on from NC_039366.1 coordinate 72,094,168, forward strand.
TCAACAATAGTTAACCAATGGTTAGCCATATGAGCACTTTCATATCAACCATGTTCTTCTTCATCATAACTAGTTCAAATGACTCAAATTAACTAGTTAGAGAGTTGTTCAGTTGCAAAGAAATCTTATGTAACTACACAAGACACAATCGAAGCAAAAACGATTTTGTTCACTCGAATCGGTTCATGAACTATATAGCCACGGTTTGGATTTAGCATTCCTTAGTTAATATGAATAAGTTCACAAACAATCGTTTTTAGATATAACCAACTCAAGTTCGCAAACTTAGTTCGCGGACTTAAGTTCCCGGAAGGAGTTCACAAACTCCAGCAGATATTCTCAGGTCGAGAACTTCCGCCAGTTCGCTGACTGAGTTCGCGGACTTAGTTCACGCCACTATTCCGGTTCTCTTGATCAACAAAGTTCGAAAACTTCGGTTCAAGGAAAAAGGACTTATACATATATGTGTTACCACACAATGCTTATATCCATCATTGGTTATATAATCTAAACTCTCATTTCAATCATTGAAACATTCTCAGAGGACGTTATATAGTTGTTATTCACAAACCATTTTTCGTCAGAGCAATTTTCAAAGTGATTGAAACATAACATGACTTTCATCACTAGGTAAAGATGAACTTGGCCAAAGCAAAAGCTTACCAACACATATTTCTAGAAATAGATAGGCGAGATAAACTCGTCTCGAAATAGAAAATGTGTATAATCAAAGTCTATATAGCAAAACGACTTTTGTCTCAAAATAGGAGATAGAGTAGATAAACTTTTGAGTGATAGATAAGTTCAAGTCTCCACATACCTTTTAGTCGATGAAGATCCACCAGTTCCTTGAGTAGTCCTTCGTCTTGTATGTTGATTGCCATGGAGTTCTTGAGCTCAGTTAAGATAGACAGAATCAAGGATAATGGAGAGGAGGAAAGACCACACCCTCATCTTGGAGCTCGTCCTGTGCAAAGGCATCATTAATATAATCGATGGCCGACTTCTCAAACTGCGCCTTCATCTGAGCAGACTGAGCCACCAAATCAGAAGCAGACTTTTGACGAAGCTCCGTCATCTGAGCAGTGAGTTGATCGTTAGCTTGCTGGAGATCCTTAGCCTTGACCTTAGAAGCAGTATCAAACTGGCGAGATATATCCATTGAAGATATTTGGCCTTCAAGACGGTTGATCTTAGCATTTGCACCCACCAGCTGCTCCTGGAGACCTGCGAATACAAAGGGTGTAAGGACTAAGGGCAAACAACAAAAAATACAAAGGATGTTGCTGGAATATAAGGAACCTAGGCTACCTCCTGCGTGTCCAAGGGATTCTTCTAAACTACACTGAGCCTCATCAAGATCCACCTCAGCGGCCTCAAGATCTTACACAAGGGTATCACACTCATTCCGGAGGTCATCAACATCTATCCGGAGTGAAGCGTTCTCTGAGGATATAACTCGGTAAACATTTTCTAACTCTTCAAACTTCTTGATCAAAGATGCATGAGACATGGAAGATGATGCGGAGTCAGCCTCAATGAGTTTGTTCTTAAGAAAACAAACCTCAGAAGACAAGACGTTACGCTCTGCAGTAACCTTATCTAAAGAGGCACAGGCATTTTCGAAATCCGCATGGAACTTTTTGCGGATAATTTCTTGGGCTGAGAGGCGTCTCTCAACTAGGGAAATATCCTCCTTTTGCTTTAAAATGAACTCTCCTTCCAATTAAGGGCTTCGTCACATTCTTTACGAAGTAAAGCCATCTACTTCATTAAATCCGAGTTATGAGCGGATTCAAGGGAAAGTTGGGCCACATTATGGACAGTTACGTTCATCAATCTATCAGATTTCTTCTGATAATATCAAATATCGGAGGATAACTTGGCTACTTGATCCCGAAGATATCTAAGCTCACCAGAGCTACCAGCTGGAAAGCGGAGGTTGTCTCAGGACTATGCAACTAAACAAGAACAACATCAAATCTAAGGGAAAGAAGGAACAAACCTATGGCTTTGGAGGACTCATCATCTAGAGCAGAATTAGCAGCTTTACGTCCGTCCTCAGCAACCTTAGCGGCATTGTTAGATCTCTCTAGTGCCAACAAACAAGCCTCCAAGGATCTCTGAGTCTTCCTCAGATCATCCTCCAATGAAGATACCCAAGCAAGAGAAGCACCATCGCTCTACGAAGGTTGTTGTGTGCCAGCAAGGGCATATTCTTGACGAACGCGCTCCAACAGAGCACTCAAGTGAGTACACTTAACCCTATAGAACTTGAACAGGGTGCAGCTAACATCTATCTGTTTGCAAAGCTGCAAACAAAGGAGTGTAAGAATAAACGGAGAATCAAAACAAATTGTGAAGCGTTAAGGAGGGTATCACTTACAGAAAACGCTGAGAGACGGGGAAGGAAATCAGCGTAGGTGTCAATGAAAGCCTCCATCTTTTGGATGCTACCTCTACGAATTTCACCAAAGCTATGGCAGGAGCGAAGGCAATCCGGGTCAAAGAATAGATCCTTAGTCGCACGATATTGAGCAGACAACACATCCAACTGCGAGGCTACTTCAAAGGATCTATCCAGATGATGACGATCAACCTCAGCAGAAAAAGGACCCTTCGAGTCCAGCAGAATAGCTTTGAGAATGGTATCATCATAACTACCAAGTCTCAAGCTTTCAGACAGCTTACCCTTGCTAGACTCAGCAACAACTCCGTCAATCGCTTGAGAGCGAACATGGGGCACGATAACTGAGCCCTCATCACAACGAAGAGACGGCATGGTGTATGAGCTGAGAACCGAAGGAAAATCTTGGGCACCGCCTAAATACATACCACCAGTAGAAGGAAGATTTCCCAGTACAGTCCAGTCTAGTGACGAAGGCGGAGGTCCAACAACTTTGCTAACAGGGGCAGTAGAAACAGACTGAGCGCTCCCTAACGGGGTTGGCATAGTATTTAAGGAAAAGCTGCCCAGTGAAATCACAACCTTCTTCTTCGACTGAGAATCTGAACTGCTGACCCTCACAATTGGGGTAACAACCTTAGCAAACGAACCACTTGATTGGACAGAAGTAGCAGGAGACGAAGGAAGACTCTTGGAAACTACAACAGCAGCCTCAGTAGCAGCCGAGACAACAGGCAATGCTCCACCTGGGGTAGAAAACAAAGGCACATTTGGAGACAAAGTAGGAGATGTAGCTTGAACACTAATAGGGTTAACAAATGGAGCATCACCCCCAGCCACGAGGTTCTCACCCTACACTGAGCCAGCACGGACGGGACTGGGGTTACCCTTGGAAAAATCTTCCTCAATATCATCCAAATGAGGTCTGAGGCCAGTATCCTTCATATCTTCATCATCCGACACCTCCTCACCAACCTTGGGATGTTCATTCGATGCCTCAAGGTCAATAACAGACTTCAACTTGCCCTTTCTCTTGGAGGACTGTGGAAAAACACATGTGCCAGCTAAGGATCAGGGGCAAGATACTAAGGGAACTACAAACACAAAGGTATGGCAATAATCCTTACCTCCATAGGTGTTGGCGTAGCTGCTTCAGCCGAAGCCTTTCTCTTCCTAGTCCTAGTGGCTACGGAATTACCAGCAGATCCCGGAGCAGTCCTAGCAGCAGAAGCTGGAGCAGTTCCAGCAGAAGAGGCAGAGGCAGACTACAAAAGAAAGTCATCAGAATATCAAACAAAGATATTAAAACAAAAACCTTCAAACAGAAACGAAGGTTACCTCATGAGAAGCAGCAGGGTTGAAAACCCAAGGCTGATATCCATCATACTTCTCAGGCAAGGAAAGAGTTGTACGAGGAATGTGGGGATCTTCGAAAGTAAAACATTAGGCCCAAGGACCCACCAAACGAAGAGGAGTACGAGCCCAGCGATCATCATGGTCAAGACGGATACGGTCAGAATTTGGCAAAGGTAGCCTAGTAGAATAAGGGATAACGGTCAAACCAGTCTTATCTATCACCTCCAGCAGACGGAGGTTGTTACCTTCCCTGATTTTCTTAGCAGTAACATGGATACGATGAGGGCCTACACTCCAAGGATAAAGATTTCTCTTCTGAATAGCATCAACATATGTAGCATTGAAGTTGGCGGGGGTATAATCCTCCTGCTTAGACCTTCCATCAGCAAAAGGGTCATAAGACTTCAAAGTGTTCTTTCCCTTACTACGGTACCAACTCTCACGAAGGGCACGCCAGTAGTTACCAGTATATTGGCATAACTCCTCGGACCTGAGTTTTGTTCACCAACTCATCCCTGGTAGACAAGACGTCATTGTAGAAGGGATCCTTTCTACTGAACAAAGGGAGGAGCATACATGCGGCCAACTGACTAACACTAATCAGGAGGTTATTCTCATCATAAGGAAAACTCCGGATCAGGGATTCGGTGAGCACATCGGGGCCATTAACAAAGGAGACCGGTCAGCACATCATAAGGAAGAATGGCTCATCAACAATGGAAGACTGAAAATCACAGTCGACTCAAAAGCAAATTTGGGGCAAAAACAAGCATACTTTGGGCATGGGCTTTACTAAACCAACCAAGGGAAGCGGTTTAAACTCATCATAAGACGAAATCAAAGGATTTTCATCATCATGAGTAAGATTGCAGGCGAGGAATAACCATGGAAGAATCATCATCAAAATACGAAATAGGAACAAACCCAAGTTTTCATACAACACGAACAAGTGAAAGAGAATTGAAATTCTCACATGCAAGTATAACAGCAACTTCCAACAAATCAAAGAAGAGAAAAGAGAACCAAGCATGGAGAAATGCGAAAATCAACAACAAAAGAACAAAAGTATCACTTACGTGTATATGATGATCGAGTTATCAAAGGAAAGATCAACAGTCGACGATGGAAGAAAATCTCTGTGAAAGAGACAGAGAGCGACAGTTCGAGAGGGAGAAAAGGAGTTAATGAAAATCCCTCATCTTTATTCTCTTCTTATAGGCGGCTGGAGAATCCAAAAATTTGGATGTCCTGAAATTCAAGGGGAAGTTATTGCATGAAAGGACGTGCGGGGACCACCCAATTGGTACGTGCAAAAATGGCGGCATTACGGGAGTTTTCTTCCAATCCTACCAAACGGTAGAATATGAAGAAAAAAAAGGGGCAAACTGTGAATATCAATATTCCGCGGAGCACGTGTCACGATCTCAGTGGTCGCATACAAGATAGCTATGTAGCCCTCTCTATACTGAGGAATCCAAGTGACAGAGGATACCTTCACAGATCTACTTTATCTCTCCCCAAGAAAGGATGTCTCGACGTCTAAGATGAAAGAAGTAAAAGCCTAGTCTATGGAAGAGCAGCTGGAGAATGGACAGAGGTAGATGACATATCTAATCAGCATTAAATGCACAAATCTCTTATCTACATGCATAATCAAGGCACGTGGAGAGAGATGATGTGGCAGAACCAGATTGGCAAAAGCTGGCGGTGAACGAAGGTACAATCTGTACTGAGGCTAGGGAGTTCCCGAAGGAACGTGGGTCAGCTGAGGTGGCAGAGTTCGACTGGAGAGAGCACGCGGCGAACGAAGGTACCATCTGTACTAAAGGTATGTCAGCAAACGATAGACCCAGAGGCAGCAAAGATATACTTGGAGCAGAAGGGGCTATAAATATCAAGCCTCACCAACAAACTAAAGGCATTCAATATCTTGGAGAGAAGATCCAGTCTTAAGCTTATACCTTTTTAATGGTTAGAACTTAATTATTTATCTCAACTTGAGTTCTCTCTATTACTTTGGGAAGCATTTAAGATCTTTGTAACCACCACAACTTAATACAAAACAATCACTCATTACCCCGTGGACGTAGACGAAAGTCGAACCACGTAATCTCTTGTGTCTCACGATAACTTAACAGCTTTTATATTATCTTTTCATTCTTGGTTATTATTGTGATCTTGAGTACCCTTTATTACTTAGCACTATCAGTTCAACAGAGGCATCAATACTACTTAGCATTTGATTCTCTGAGCTGTACACATTACGTAGACTACGGGAAAACGAGTAGTCACGGAGTCTGACTGTCTAGTTGATTCTCTTGAAAGTATATTGGAGTTTGTCTATTCAGACTGCCAAACGAATTGTTGGTTGTGGTTGTTAGAGCCCCGCTTTTTCACTATTTTTTATGGGCCTTTTCGTATAAAACATTGTTGGTTCTGTGCCACTAAAGAAAGATTTTTGGGCATCCCTCCATGGGGCATTGATTTTAATTGTAGTAGGAAATTTGGAAGTAAAATAAAACATTTTTTATCCAAATAATTATCATTATACCCAAATTATCCTTTATAATTAAGTTAGTATAACGATTGGTTAATTGATTAAGTTAAGTTAAGCTAATTAAGGATTAGTGAGGTTAAATTAATAAGTTGGTTTTTTTTAAAAAAAAAGAATTATTAAGAGAAAAGAAAAGAAGGATTTTGGAAAAATATTTAGATTTTTTTATTATTTTTTGATGGTTGATTTCTAGCCACGACCGGATGATGAGTATCTGGGTACTCAACTATGATTCAAAGTTAGTTAATGTTGCTTGAATTTGCCAAAATTTTCTAAAAAGAAAAAAATTATATAAATTAATTTCGGCTGGGTCAAACAAGTTCGGCTGCAAACTCTGAAGAACAAGTAGCCGAACTTATTTGTACATGTTGTTCGACTAATTTTTCCGAAGACATAGGTAGCCTAACTTGGATTTAATGGAGTTTTTACTTTGTTCGGCTATCAGGTTCCAGAACAGTTAGCCGAACTTTTATTCTAGGGTATACATAGTAACGTTCGGTTTAGTCTAGTCCACCCTTTTTCTAGCCGAACTTTAAGTTTAAAATTTGCGAACATGGAATATATTTGTTTGGCCGAACTCTAGGGTATACAGAGTAACGTTCGGTTTAGTCTGTATTGCCAAACTTTTTGTTATACGCAAAAGAATTAGGTTAAGTAAAAAAGTTGCAAACAAATCAAACTCAGGAGTTTGTTTAGGAACAAATCTCCTTCTTCTAACCGGAGCGTTCTTCATGTTCTTCATCTACTAAAGTTAGGTTAGCAAAACTAGGGTTGCTTGAAAACACTCATAACTTAACCATTATCTGCAACTTTCATCTTTGACCTATTTTGGCTCAATTTTTCAATCAAAACGAGCTAAAATAAATTGGTTTTCGGGAAAATACTTGTGAAGAGAACAATTTATTTTCAAACCTAAAAATTTCGGCTACCTCTCTCATGGTTTTGTTTTTGTTTTGTGTTAATAATTTTGTGTAGATTAGATATATATGATTAGGTTTAGTTGGTTGTTAGGTTAGTTATAATTTAAATTAGAATAAGGGGTAAGTTGGTATTTTCCTAACTTTAGGACACCCCTTATAAGTATAGGACAAGTGGCCTAGTCAAATCATGGTCCCTACAAAAATGAGGGGTGCCCAAACTATTCAATTGTATCCTTTACGTGAGTTATTTGATATTTTAATTTTGGTTGGTTGTGTTTTTAGCTTTGCATTTCTTCATGTTGCAATTTGGATGATCTTATGGAAAGCATACTTAAGTAATTTTGGATTTTGTAGCTTTTGATCTGATGCCTTTTGGTGTTATTTTATTTTATTTATTTATTTTGTAATTTTTGATCGAGTTTTTAATTTATAGGATAACTCAGTGTGGGACTGCAGGTGGCCAATAAATACGTGAAGGATCACAAAATTTAGTTAAGACGTTACATTACCTAGGATAGATTTATCGAGGCCAATTATCTCTTGAATGCAAGCGAGCTTTAAAGGTTGGTATTCCAATGTTTTTGATTAGATGCAGTATTAGATAGTGTCATCACCATAATTTCTTGATTTTATTTCTATAACATTTTATGAAAAGCATTTCTGAGTATGTTCAGACCTTACAAATGGGTTGTCGAAAAACATTTTCTTAGTATGATCAGAGTCTATAAATTGGTTCATAAACAATGAGATACACCACTGAAATTATTTGTGTTCAGGTGTAAAATAATCTTCATGCATACCCAACGAAAACAACATTAACTACTTCAACAACTAGATCACATACAACATGAGTGGTGCAGGTTTCCATGCAGCCGCATGTGCCCAATAGCTTTAAGCCCTGATAATAGCACATGCTTGCGTAATGCATTTAATACGTTTTTATCATATAATTTTGCTAAGGTTGTTACAATTTTATAATGTAATTTTTCCTTACTTGACAACTACATCAGGATTAAATACAACACAAGCATAGTTGCTGGCAAGGGATTGAAGAAACCTACATATATATATGCTCGCTCGAAGAACTTAGATTTATATTCGGAAATACTTGTAGACAGGTATACTGATCTTGGGGAAAAATTTATAAACCTTAAACTTATAACATAAGTCTATATTTACGTAACTTTGGATAATTTTTGTTGTGCAACAAATCTTATATTTTTAGAAGCAATTTAGAGTAATTTTACTTGTAAGCTGCTATTATCGTCATTTTGTGATGGTATTTATATGTCATTGACTCTTTGTATTACTGGGTGGATTCAAGCTCTATTACATTGGGGATAACACGATCAATGCAATCTCCCGAGTATCAAAAAGTAGGCAAGAAAAAACGTCAGAACTTCAATCATTCTCATGTTTGCATTAACAAGTGGATGGGCTTCTCGTTGAGTCGCATGTAATCTCTTATGCTTAATTTTCAGTGCATTTGCATGGTACATCACATACTTAATATGCTTATCTGAATTAGTAAATAAGGTTTTCAATCAACCATCAGAATACCCTCAAAACGGACAAGTTTACAATTTGGGCCAGTTATAAAGATTAATAACATCTACTAATGGTTCTTTTCAGCCCCTCCATATATTACTTAAATCGGAATTATATTGAAAAGATATATATCTAGTTACGCGAATTTTATCATTCAAATAAATTCTTTTCCTAACATTGGATAACATTTTGATTATATAAGTTCTTTTCCTAGCATTGGATAACATTTTTATTTGATGGAAAGAAAATTAATTAATAAATTATGTTATACTATACCTAATGTTTAATTGTACATAAACATCAACAATTCCCTAATTACCAAAAGTGGGAAAATAGGAAGAAAAGTGAAACCGTGACTAATATTGATGGTAGCAAAGAGGGCATACCCGTACCACTAGGCCGACCAATTTGGGCCCTGACTTGCGCCTCCCCTAACCGACCAGCCTTGCTCCATATTTCTCATAGCCTAGCTGCTCCGCTCCGGCCAATCAGATCGCTTATAGCCTACCTGCTCCATTCCGGCCAATATAACTAGTCTAGCTCCTCCCATGACCGAACAAGCATGTCTTCTGGTGCTCACATGTCACCCCTTTTCCATTCTGACCAATCAGAACACTCGAAGCTGACCTGACAACTTGGTTTCACACCGACCAATCATATCTGTTCAACTTGGTCGGACGATATCCAAAAGGTCACCAAAAATTGGACGAACAACTGGGAGAAATTAGTAAATAATTTGAATATTAGATATATGCCAAACGTTTCGTATGGATGTCTAGTATAACATACTAAATAATTACACCAATCAGATTAAAGAGCTAAACGATACAACTTAAAAGACGAGCTAGGTCATAGCTGAAAACTGACAAATTCCTCCTGAATTCTTCCTGAGTTTTATTGTCTGGTTGTTTTCACCTCCTAAACGAGCTCAAAACCTAAATATTCTCACGTAGGAAGATAAGAAATTATTTTCTGATAAGAATAGAGCGGCGGATCATCAAAATCCAAGTTCGTGTATTCTACCATCTCACACATATTGGTCATCCAAAGATTTGCAATGAATAGCCGGACCAATAAGCCTTATGATTTCCCTTTTGATTCACGAAACAAGTTCATGAATGTACTCTCTTTAAAAAAATTTAAAACATTGTTTCCTAGGATGAAATCTTCACCATAGCCCATTCACATAATCATAACAATATATACAAGATTGTGTCGATGTCATATCTACGACGTTCAAAATATAAGCGTTATACTTGGTAGTCTAATTCCCTAATAATATGATCATACTATTATGATCATGTCATATCACTAGAGTATTATACAATATGCACAGTATATACAACTTCACCTTTACATTTTCAATATAAAACGACTTGAAAGATACGTTAGGAATGAAACAGTTCAAGTCAATATTACTAACCTCAAGTGGAAGGATGATGTCATCGTTGTAGTTTGCTACTTCTTCACATTCTTCAGGTCTTTGATAAGCATGTAAATGCTACATTTTATACCCATATTTATATTAGCTAGGATACAATATTTTAGTTACTAATACTATTTTAGTGCTTTTGTAGAAAGTACAGTGAATTCGATCATCCAACGAATAAACAACGAAATGCGAGACTTAATGGTGTTAGCAACCACAATGATCAAATATGCTGGCCTGGTATTTCTATATATCAACAGCACTTATTATGCTGGCCTGGTATTTCTATATATCAGCAGCCGGGTTGGCCTGGTATTTCCATATATCAGCAACCACAATGATGAAATGAGTTGTCCTGGTATTTCCATGTATCAGCAACCACAATTATGAAACGGGGTTGGCCTGGTATTTCCATATATCATCAACCAAAATGATTGGCCTGGTATTATCATGTATCAGCAACCACAATGATGAAATGGTGTTGGCCTGGTATTTCCATATATCAGCAACCACAATGAAAAAAAATGACAAAATGTATCTGGCCTGGTATCTCCATATATATCAGCAGCATAGAATTGTTTCATAGGCGAGGCACAAATGCATCAAAGGAATTGAAATCAAAGTGGGGTTGGCACATGCAAACTGAAAATGAGAAGTATTTATCTTTCTTACTTTATTATAAATATATTTCACCGGGAAAGATAATTTATTTTCCATGTGAAGAATTAATTGAGGAATATTTACACGTGAGATTATTTTGGAAATAAAATAAATCTTGCTTCATCTGGGAGATTTTGGAAATAAGGAGAGTTTATTATTTCATTGGAAGAACGAGGTGGCAACATTACTTTGGGAAAGATACTGATGACGACATCAACTTGCATGCAGTATATTTCATAGAATAATTTATTTTGATACTTTGATTAATGAAATAAAGGAGAGGAAGGTGTATAAGAAGGTGTCGACTATTTGAGAGGGGGCGCCCGGCCACAGAGCTGGAAGAGAAATAAGAGAAGGGGGTTTGGAGTTTTTCTTCTCCATTTTTGCTTAGCTATTTGATTTTAATATTTTTATGGTTTTTTGTGAAAGCCATGGCTAGATAAAGCTATGTTAGGGTTTAGGTAGAACCCAATTTTATTATGAAAACTCTATATTTATATGCTTAATAATGAGTTGATTGATTAGTAGTTTTTCTTCATTTGGCTTGGTATTCTATTGTTGATGTGATTTTCTAGATTATTTATGCTTTTGAATTGATACTGCGTGCTTCGGTTAAATCCCTTGACGTGGTATGCAAGGATAGATAGGTAATGCTTTAGAATCACTACTCATGAAGCGAAGACAACTATAGCGGAGAAACAGTATTTGAAAAAGCATGGAATATACTTCTAAATATTAGTAGAGTTTGCATAATTAATTGGTGGAAACCGAAAATCCTAATAACCCACACTCGTTTTGTTTATCTTTAAATTATTTATCATTTCATTTTGCTCCGAATTTCTAAAAATCCTTAAAACATTATCTTGTTGATTATTTACTTTTTGGTATTAGTTGGTAGAGTGTTTCACACTCCCTGTGGGAACGAACCGCATTTGCTATCTATATTACTATTGACATGTGCGCTTGCGGATATAACTGGGTTTCATTTAATCATTAATTTTGGTTATCTAAAATCTACATCAGTCTTCGGAGTAATACTTGTATGTCTCAACATTCCTAGACTTTCTAGTCTAACTTAAACGAAGTTGACTCTAATATTTAATCAAGCGACTCTATATGAGTTTTGATACTAAAATATGACAACCAAACTTGACATACCAACGCTTGGTGAGTTCAATCGAGCTATGCTCTAACAATCTCCCCCTTTGTCAATTTTAGTGACAAAATTCTTATTACACATGGATAAACAAATTACAAAATAATTCATTTTACATACGCTTGATTTCAAGTTTCAACAACACAATAACCTGCATATATTAAATCAATAAATGCCGTTGTTGACATTTGAATAACAAAAGTTTTTACTCCCCCTAAAGGTAAGCTAGGTAAATACTCAATCCAAACATCTTTGTTATTCCCCTTTTGTAGTAAGAATTACTACACGACAATATGATATGTTTCTCCCCCTTAGTCAATGCCTTATTATTTCGTTAGATATAACGTTGCGTGAGATCGGCATTCTCTATAGTTTCTCTTTGAGATATATATTGTTTGAGTGCGAATCTAAACTTGACTATTTCGGTAGTTATTGGATAGATTGATCTAACCAGACAAAGGAGTTTATTAGATTAAACATAAGAGCCTTTGTTAACAACTCATTATAATCTTTAGCAAGATTGATTAGAGTTGTTACCAAACAGATTGTTCATTTGCTGTTTGGAATACGATCCACAGGACTTGCCATTCACGTGCATGACTCTAGAAGTCGAAACCGCAGGGATACTGAGGGAACTAAGTAGCTAGGGGTAGTCTGCTTTGTCTCAATTATACAAAGTTGGTATTAGATTTTGTATAACTGCTTAATTTTCATGGGCGTTATCGACTTAAGGGACGAGACGAAATACCATAGGTGTTAGTGAGGCAATTTAGTTCAACATGGTGGTCATCCAAGGGGGAGATGTATTAATTATGGTTATTTGTTGGATTCCCACCATTAACTAGGTCATTTTGTTAGACCACATCAACATAACCATCTCCCATGAATTTGGATATCATTTTAATCCATATAAGGTATGATCAAAAATTTTGTTCGCCTATGCAACTGTAACTACGTATTGGCACTTTGTTGAAGAAATTACATCAACTACTTCTTGAAATCATCTTCGAGAAGCTATGAATCCAAGAAGCAAGTCCTCAATGTATTTAAAGAAGTGTAAAGACTCGATAACACTACTATTAGAAGACTAACACAAAAGAAGACTTTATCAACTAGCATATTTCTCACGAAACATTGCTATCTCCAGCATTCAAGAAATCCGTATATCGAGTGTCGACTCAAAGATTTGCAAGCCAAGATTTAACTGAAGTACTTATCAGGGGGAGTATCAAATTAGAAGGTATTTCACTGGACTATCACGTTGTACTCTTTTTCCTTCATTAAGGTTTTTCTCACCGGGTTTTCCTTGTCAAGGTTTTAATAAGGCAACATATACATGTCCGTCTTTGTACTAAGTTTACTCATTGTACTCTTTCCCCTTCGATCAGGTTTTGTCCATTCAGGATTTCCTGACAAGGTTTTAACTAGGCAATTAGCTTAGACACAGTGTCATCAGGGGGAGTGTTATAAACCGTTACTTATTTACTAAGATTCCCCCGTATATAAATAGAGTCCTAATCTCTGGTATTCTACACACATTGATAAGAAATTCTCTCTCTCTCTCCTTCCCTCTACTTTGTGTCTTCCTCTCTATTTCACAAGAGCTTTAATTGCGTAAAGAAAGAAATTCTTCTTGTTTCATCATCAATGGGGTAACTTTCTCCTCTCTATTCTTTACTCAATCATGAAGAAAGGTCATATATCAAGTTCATTATTGAATTTGTTCCATTTGATAAAAGACTGTCGGTAACTGAGTTTGTATTCTCTTTGATACGATCTTGATTTTCGTCCATCATATGTTTCCTTCTATTTACAGATTCAGAGAGGATTAGGTTTACACGTGATGGTACACATGGTCAGATTTGTATGCTCAAACAAACCCCTAGAATTCAGGACACCACCAAGCAAAAGTTAGCGCTTGTGCTAGTTAGCCGTATTGGTTCTTGAATCATATCTGAATACTTTCTTCAATATGTAAATAATCTCCTCATATTTTTTGAATTATTACTGCATTTGTTCATTTTCAAAGTTTTTTACTGGGTGATAATCTTATTCACCGAATGAAGGTGGAAGCACATCATTCATCATTGTCTTGATCTGGAAGCATTCTACTTTAATTTTCGTCAGATCACTTGTTGCTTGGAAAAGGTTAAGGTCAGTCTCCATAGACTGATTAGGCATAAACATCGTAAGATGAAAAAATAAACAAAAGAACCTGGCTAAATTGGGGCATATGCCACTTAATTGGGGCCTATAACTACATGACAAAATAGGGTCATTAACAAGCAATTTGTAGAAATCCCTTATCCACTATTTATGTTAATGCGTAATATGCCCTTCTTAAATTAGTTCTAATTCGGATAATTAAATAATGTTTAATCAAGTTAATCCTGAAATTGACTTTCATTAATGCATAATCAAAACTTGTAAAAAATTGAATTTTTTTTTTTAAAAGACTCGACCCAGAATCGGTTGATGTTAGTGCATTTGTAAACCGATTCTGGGTTGAGTTTATGCCGAATGATGATGTAAACCCAGAATCGGAGTTTAGTCAATACCCACATAAACCGGTTCCGACAATCGGTGTTTATATATGTCCATATAATCCGACTTTACCTTACTTTCAGAAACAAAATATTCATTACATAGTTTAGGAAATTAGCGCACTACATATATAGGATTCAGTATGGGAATTCTAGAATTTGACACATCAAATGCTCGTCAATGAACCTCCGAGCACGTCGGTACAACCTCGTATATTCTTTGTGGTGAATGAACTTTGTTTCCCCGTTAAGAATTCTCCATAGCCCATTGAAATGTTCCAGCTGGAATTCATCTTAAATGTTAGTATGTGAACTTATAACGATGACATAGGTATAAAAATGATCGGATTACTCACTTTTTCCCTAAAAGGAGCTCGTGGATGATAGTCGTACACCATATTTCTAACTTTTACGTACTCTCGCATTGCTCTTTTTATGTATTGGAATCGAAAAGCCAAGTCTCTCCATTTACGGTTATTAGGATTCGTCGTACGCCCGTAAAAGAACTCTTTAACTCTCTTCCAAAACATTGAATAGATTTCATTCGGACGTTCGCGGAACATATTAGCAAACGATTTTACAAGACACAAATCTTCAAATGGTTCCCATTCCATTTTCTAGGCTAAGTGTGTGATGTGGGAGTGGCTCAAAGAGGTTGGCTTATATAGATGAAGTCTCAACGGCTATTTTTTTTCGAATTTAATTCACACAATCAGATTTTAGGGATGACTACATATACCGATTGTTTCCTCGCAAAATCATATAAAATATGCCTCTCAATAATCAGATTTTAATATTGCATATATAATGTGATTCTTGGCAAAAAAAAGTTACATAACTTTTCTTCATAAGAATCGGATTACAAGGAGTGCCCACATAGACCGATGCTTAATCTGAACCTGGTGGTCAAATTATGCCTTTCAATAATCAGGCTTTTCTAATGCATATGTAATCCGACTCTTGGCAAAAAAAGTCACAGAACTTTTCTTCATGAGAATCGTATTACAATGGATGCCCACAAAGATCGATTCTGAAACTGAACCTCCGGGGAACTGTCAGAATCGGATTACATATAGGTATATGTAAACCGATTCTGAATGAAAAAATTCCAGAATCCTGCATTTTTTCAGTCACACATTGTAGTTGGTTCTTTTATCGCTTCTTAGACAAACACAAACAATTTTCAAAAGAAACCAGATTAAGTCATTCATAAACTAGGACTATAACCAAACATAATTCGACAATAAGTTTACAACATAAGTTTTGACTCCATAATTATCCATAGTTAAAGACATAAACATGAATATAACCATTCATTCATGAACATGCCCACCACGACCACGTCCACCGCATCCTCGTTTACCAGGTTGGGCGCTGCTCGATGCATCTTCAGACATCTTTTTTTTTTGGGGGGGGGGGGTGGTCTCTTCCTCTTCTTCTTTGGCTCCTCCTCTTCCTCCAGCTCCCCAAACTTTTCACCAGCTTCTACATCTTCGAGACTGTTCAATTCATCAATCATCTTTTCATTGTCCTTAACATTTTTCCCTTCCCTGATTTGTACCTTTGCTTGGGTTATCAAGTACCCGACTCGGCTTCTCTGTTTCCATTTTAAACAACAAACATTCAACAAAAAACGCTAATAACATTAACAAAACCGTAATTGAGTAACAATATGCACCAGGTATTCGAGAGCCGTATCTTTGTCCTCTATCTTGGGCCTCTCATCTACTCGTATCTACTCCAACCATAGTATATTTGTGAAACGCTCTGTCTTCCCAATAATCACATAATGGTAAAGGCTTGTGAACAATGTCAATATCATTATCATATGATTTGGTTTTTTCTCATTGATTTTGTACATCTTGTGCTCCTTTGGGATTTTTTGTACGTAAACGCATTGTCTTGCGACTCTCGTCGGGTTGTACATTACATATCCTCTTGGGTGAAACAAAGGCCCAAAATAATCTCTTTGCTCTTCGCACCCAACCTTCTTTCCTTTTCCTTTAGCCAAATCCTCCTTGTAAGGATCAAAGACAACATCTTTCGTCGTCAAGTTGTCCAACTGGCGTCTCAACTTCAGATAATCCCTTTTTTGGTTCTTCGACTTACTTCTGTAGGTGTACTTGTCTCCATAATACCTGTGGTCCCATTCCTTGTTCTCAAAATCCCTTTGAGCAAATATTGGGAAGTGCAAATATATCCACGCCTGCAGAAAAGCCATATTCCGTCCGATTTGGTTCCTTTGAGCCCTAGAATCCTTTCTCAACTCGTTCAACGGGTGTGCAAGGATGGCAGTGCCCCAAGAGTATTCGTGAATCTTGTAAAATTATTGCAACAACTGGATAAAGTTGGTGCTCACAGGGGCACGGAAACGTCGGGGAAGATAACATCTCCCAGGACGTAGAGGACATACGCATTGGCCGTGGCGATGATACATTCCGGCGTCACCTCTTTTCCCTCAGCACGAAGCTTCTTTACTCCCATGAAGTTGTCCCTCATCTTTGACAGATGGAATATCCTCTGCTTTAACTTGCCTACCAGCATCTCTGACTTGGTCTTCTCCTCATCCCATTGGAACACATCCTTGGTGAACGCGTAAATCTTGTCCCACTCAAGATCTTGCGCGTTTGTGCTTCACGGCTCTACCTTCTATACTTATCCCGGTAATGAACTTCGCATCATTTGGAGTTATCGTCAGTTCTCCAAACGGAAGATGCAAAATATTTGTTTCCCCGTAATATCTCTCGGCAAAGGAGGAACAAAGAGGTTTGTCGTAACCAAGGCCCAAATTCTCAACCGCGGGTATCAACCCCTTAGAATTGACTAGATCGATTACTTTCGGAACTTCTCCAATGGTTGATTCTATTGCTTGCAATGGCCATTGCCTCATCATACTCACTGACGTTCCTGGCTTCATAAGACGAACGGCATCCCTGTGATCCTATAAAATAAAACAAACCCGGTGGACAACAATCAAACCACTATACGGATAATAATTTTTATGTTACATAGCATAAGGTTTAGGTACTTACTATGGTATGGCAAACGACGATGACCCAACTGTCTTTGTACCCCCATAACATATGTCCTCCATCACCTGGTAACCCGTAAACGGGATCCTTAGGGCCGCGAGGAAACATGTTCAGCGGGTCGGGCACGTGGTCCCCTTTCTTCTTCTTTGGAACTTCTTTCTTCTTACCATCTGTCTTACCTTGTTTTTTGAACGTCTCCTCCTTGGAATTGTTCTTGAACTTCATCAATTTCATTGTCACTTTCTTCTTCATCACTTTCTTCACATTCTTTCTCACTTTCTTCTTCATCACCTTCATTCCCATATCCTTCTTCATCACCTTCATTCTCATCTCCTTCTTCATCACCTTCCTTGCCACCACTTTCTTCCTCATCACTTTCTTCTTCGGCAGCTTCTCTATCACCACCTTCTTGTTCAGTAGGTGTATCGGAATCAGATTCTTCATCTGTTGGTTGCTCCGCTTGAGGTGGTTGGTCATTGATACTGATCCGTTTGGCTTTACTCCCCGTGGCCCTTCGGTGGGAAGCATTCAAATTTTGATCGTCTTTTCGACGAGGTCCCAAAGGCAAAGGAGAAGCAAAGTCATGTTTCCTCCTATATTTCTTTTCGGCTTGATTTGATTGCTTTCCCTTGTTTGGCCTTTAGAATTCGGAGTCAAGTGACAAACAACAATGGAATCGGTCTAATCGATACACATACAAAGTCCGATTCCTAACATAATAAAACCAATAATCGGATTTTTTAAGTGCTAATGTAAACCGATTCTACTAATCGGTTTTCTCGATATACATATAAAGTCTGATTATTGACTAAGCATATAAAAATTCAAAGGCTACACAATCGGTTTTTGTGAACACATATGTAATTCGATTCTAACGAAAAAAAGTTACAGAAACAACGATTATCCCTACCATAACTGAATCGGGCTATTTATACACTAACATTTTCCGATTCCTATTCACATGCAGAATAATTGGTTTATGTGAGCAAGAACATAAACCGTTTCGAAACAGAATCGGTTTACTTGTACACTAACATAATCCGATTCTGTAAAACCCGGAAAATTTTGATTTCTAAGCGATTGCATGTTACTAAAACCTAGTTCAGAGGATTGTGTTGATAGAAAAGTACCATATTCGACCCATTTCCTCCTCTTGTGTGATACGAGAGGCTTCGGCTTCCTAAAGCACTTCCTTCGTTTTTTTTCGAATCACTTCAACGATTCCGGGATTCTTATCACTAGGAAAATTCATGTTAGTAGGATGCTTCATTCTTGATGGTTTCGACATTTTATAGAGGAAAAAAAACGATTAATCGTTTTTGGATCGTCGATAATCGACGATTTTTGGTTTAAAAAAGAAAAAGAAAAAAGAGGGAGTAGAAGAGATGAAGAATCGGTTTATGAGATAGAAATGAAAACTGATTTTATTTTCAGGTTTATTATCAAGAGTTGATAGGGGTAATTTAGTAATATTAATATTTTTTTAGAGAGTAATTTTGGTAGTTTCAATAAATTTAGACACCCCTTATCATTGTGTATTAGATAGATGAAGTAATTTATAGGCTCCAATTAAGTGGCACAGGCCCCAATTTAGCCAGGCAAAAGAATTGCATTCTATAAATTAAAAAAAAATAATAAAATTTTTGTTAAATGCATCCAACAAATACCTGAGCTTCTAAACTAGCTAGGCTACTGCTTTTCTTGTATGGCTTTTAGACTTTTCTCCTAAAGCTTCGAGCGAAACAAGAGTGTTTATGTGTGGAATTGCTTGTCTAAACATCCAATTCCCATCACAATCGTTCCATAGCTTCTTTAAAATTTTAGTTTTTGGGTTGTAGACAAATAAAGTTTCTCCGTGGTACCATAGTAATATCTCGTTGTTTTTAGTCAGTTCAAGGGGCCAAGCCCAACAGTATCTCATACCGCCCTCCCAGTCAGTGAGACCAATATTGAACTCCTTACTCCAACTCCTGGGATGCTTGTGCTCCTCCTCGCCAGAGTTCTTGAATCCCCATATGTCCACGCAACTATTATCTGGTTGGATATCAACAGCACACAAATACCCTCCTAGCACCTGGATACCCCAACTGGTTGACACACAAGGGGGTCTTGGGAGAGTTTTGAATTCCTCAGTCCCAAATCAAACGCCACAACTTGTTTCTTTGAGGCGTCTTTCCAATGAAGTGCTTCATAGACAAATATACCAGGAGAAGACCCCAACGAGTACCGTGTGGTTACTTGTTTGTTTCTCCATCCTCTGTTGTCACCAAGAGTGTATACTTGGACGTCGACTTGTACTCCTTGTTCCTCGTAGTGGTAGAAGATTCTAACAACCTTGTACTCATGGGTGGATTGGTGGTAACCAAACCCACTTACCGTATGATCTAAGGTTTGATATGGCTTTTCGCCTAGTCGGGGAAGATTGACATATTCTCCAGAGATGGGATTGCAGATGTATATTGGATCACAGATACGATTGCGGGTGTCATAGATACAGACCAAACCGTTGCATGAACCAACCATGGATGGTGAGGACAAGTGATCATTAATATTAACGGGAGGATGGTCAATCTTTGTAAGTGTGTCTAGAGAGAAGCGAGTGCTGTTTTTGCCTTCTTCGTCGTCGATGTCACGGTAGTAGAGTTGCGTTGAACTGGCCAAATCGTCTCCTATGGAGAAAAAGAGACCACCTTTCATATCATCTTCCATCGAATATATAACTTGTTAGCTACTTCTACCTCTCAAAGAAAGCGTAAAAATTATACCGCTACAAAACAGCAGCACACAGAAGAAATAAGAGTCCTAACCTAAAATAGATTCATAATAAATATAACTAATAATAGATTCGTGTTGTGAAATAGAGAAAGAGAAGGAGACACAAAGTAAAGGGGAAAAGAGAGAGAGAAATTCTATTAATGTGTGTGTATTTACAATGAGTTAAGCCTCTATTTATATAGAAAGCATAAAAAAGCGTAAAAAAGCCTCTATTTGTGTTGTTAGCTACTTCTACCTCTCAAAGAAAGCGTAAAAATTATACCGCTATAAAACAGCAGCACACAAAAGAAATAAGAGTCCTAACCTAAAATAGATTCATAATAAATATAACTAATAATAGATTCGTGTTGCGAAATAGAGAAAGAGCAGGAGACACAAAGTAAAGGGGAAAAGAGAAAGAGAGAAATTCTATTAATGTGTGTGTATTTACAATGGGTTAAGCCTCTATTTATATAGATAGAAGACTTGGTTTCCAAGATACATAAACCCTAATCTTAGACACAAAGGGCATCTTAGTAAATAAACTTGGTTTATAACACTCCCTCTGATGACCACTGTGGCTAAGTCATTGCAAAGTATCAGGAAAACTCAAATGAGAAAAACCTGAAATTGCATAAGTATGTAAAGACTCATATTCAATGTTGGACACGCATATGTTGCCTCGTTAAAACCTTGACAAGGAAAACCCAGTGAGACAAAACCTTGACGAAGGAAAAAGAGTACAACGTGATAAGTCCAGTAAATGCACCTTTAATGATGATGCTCCCCCTGATAAATACTTCAGTCAAATCTTGGCTTGCAAATCTTTGAGTCGAGATTTTCCCAATTTACGAATTTCTTGAATGCCGGAGATAACAATGCTTTCGTGAGAAATTTCCCAGTTGATGAGGTCTTCTTTTGTGATAGTCTTCTAATGGTAGTGTTCTCGAGTCTTCTCGCTTCTTTAAATACATTGAGGACTTGCTTCTTATATTACTAGCTTCTTGAAGATGATTTGTTGAAGTAGTTGATGTAATTTCTTCAAAAAATTAAGTGTCAATACGCAGTTACAGTACCATAGGTGTACGAATTTTGTAGTCACACTATGGATCAGAATGATATCCAAAATCATAGGAGATGTTATGTTGATGTGGTCTAACAAAATGACCTAGTTAATGGTGGGAATCCACCAAATAACCAAAATCCATACAACTCCCTCTTGGATGACCACCATGTTAAATTAATTTGCCTCACTCAAACCTTGCCAGTAAAACCCAATGAGAAAAAATTTGGACGAAGGAAAAAGAGCATAAATATCAACATTTTGAAGAAAAAAAAATTAAACGTCAATGAGATGTTGCTTCATTAAAATCTTGTCAGGAAAACCACATGGGACAAAACCTAAAACGAAGGGGAAAGAGTACAACTTTTTCCGTAAATATGGATGCTAACTCAACTATATGAGTATTATTAAAAACACCAAAATCATAACTATAGTATATATTATAGACAAGTTTAAGCAAGCATAATATTTTACTGCAGATTTAAGAAAAATTAATATTTATGCTGCTAAAGCATGGATTTTTGTGTTTTAAGGACTCCTCAAGAGACCTATAACGTTGAAATCATCAACTAATTAATCCAGATTTTTTGGTTTTGTACCAAATTTATAAAAACACATAAAAGATTGTTAAACCTAACATAGTCGAGTCAAGTGGCTGCGTGAATGTAATTTGAATCCTCCAAGGATCACAAATTTGAAAATGTTCTCCGACCATATATGAGTCCTTCAAGGACTACCATGCCAAATGTGTCTTATAAAAAGAACAATTACTGAACCAATCCTAGGATCTGAGCAAAAAGAAAACCCTCAAATCGTTTTCACAGTGAACATATTTCTCATATAACACATTACGACTACACCGACCTGTAATTAATAGGCTTGGCACATTTACGGTGTTAAGTTTTGGATCCAAAATTTTGTTAATTGAGAAATCAATCCAATCTAATTTGGATTGTATGCCAACCAATCACATATGTCGATATTTTTCTGCAGAGGGGTTCAAAACCACCATCATTTATTTCAGTAGCTACTTTAAATGAATATTCGACAACTAATTACGATCCCATCCAATTCTCAAGCGTATGCATATCTTGAAAAGAATTACATAATTGATAGTACGAGCGCCCATGGGTATTGTAATCTCCTCCCCTTCAAAATAACATCTGGATTTTAACAACACCAGTTGGACCGTAGATAATGACTTCAAAATCCATAAAAGAAATGTCCAAATAAATAAATAAAATTGTAGTCTACTTGACGTACAAATTTAAAATCAACCATGGATTCGTTGGTTAGAGCAAGAAAAACATAAATCTCCAATGACCTATAGGGCCGACGAAATATTCATTCACCTAAGAATGAAATTTTAGACACTTTATTTCATTCAAAGAAATTAATATTGAGATCAATATAATCACTACAAGGACTAGTTAATGATTTAGGCTAACAAGCCGGGTGCGCACCCTTTGATCTTTAGTGTCCAATTCCAACTACAAGTGGAACTATTTCAAATTTTGGAGAATAAAATAATGAAGAAAACCAAAAATTGTTAAATTGGTGTTTTTCGTAATAACAAATCTCATCCTTCTAGGATCCGTGGAGAAATCTATTTTCAATTGGTTTAAATGATTCTTTGAGAAAAATAAAGAAATCATTGTGGTATTCTTTGTAGAGAAAAATCTACTTTTTGGTTGATAAAGATTTCTTTAAAGGAATAGAAATGAATAACCAAAATTGGCTAAAATACTTAGAATGCCATTTTTTTGCATCTCATTGTAGAAATCTATGGAAAAAATTAATAACGATTGGTAAAACGATATACCAAAATCACATCGACGACTGAAAAAAGAAGAAGATATCGTTTGCTATGGAAATCCATAGTGGTAAAAGAATGGTTTCTTGTTAAAAAGAATAGAAACCAAATACGAATCACATGATCATTGTCCAATGGACAAAGATACCAATATTAACTTGCCGGAGATTTTTCAACCATGCATATGATTCATTACCAACACCAATTTTTGGTGATTATAGTTTCATCATAGGAATAAAAACTCTAAACCATCTATCGAATACCGATAGATTTTTTCTTCTTCTTTTTCTCTCCATATAAAAAAAATTAAAGAAGAAAGGAAAATCAACTTAATGGAAAAATAGTTGATCCCCATATTCCGAGAAATATAGACCGGATCTGGTTAATACCCGCAATAGATACAGTTACTCCAAAAAAAATAGTTATAGTTATAGCCGTGGAGTTGGAAGGTAGGTAAAAGAAAAATCCCCTTTGATATGTCAATTAATAAACCATCAGGTTTATGTAATACAAACTTAGAAAATAATATTAAAAAAATCGAATTTAAAAAAAAAACTCATTAAAAGCATACGTACCTGTTTGCTGCTCCTAAATCATAAGTTAGGAGGTTTATATGATCACGTGCATAGTTGATATCCTGAGGTCTTATCAACTTTCAAACACCCATCCGTTCATATCCTCTTGTCATATCCATCAACTGTATCTTTCCTTCATGGTTTAAATCTCGGAACTCGCTAGTAGATTTTATTTACAGCTTATCATGCGATGCTTGGTGATTATTTCTTTCATGGTTTAATCTCGGAAATCGCTTATAGCTAGCTAGTAGCTTTTATTTACAGCTTATCATGCGATGCTTGGTGATTATGCCCGGTAGCTAGAGCTACGTGCGTGATAACATGTTGTGGAATAGAGAAAGAGAAGGAGACACAAAGTAAAGGGGAAAAGAGAAAGAGAAATTCTATTAATGTGTGTGTATTTACAATGCATTAAGCCTCTATTTATGTAGATAGAAGACTTGGTTTCCAAAATAAGTAAACCCTTATCTTAGACACAAAGTGCATCTTAGTAAATAAACTTGGTTTATAACAATTCGAACAAATTCTAGAACGAACTTGAGTCGGTGTCAGACGGATCTAGAAGGCTCTGGTCCCGGAAAGAAGAATTCCAGAAAAACAGGAAACTCCCCCGAGGCTTACAGAGCCGGCGGTGATATTTTTTTCTTCTGGAAATACAGTAGTTTCCTTGATATAAATCACTGGCAGAACCAAGGATTCATGGGAAGAACATACCGCCATAAGAAACGACCACCCCCGTATGTAACATTGCAATATCTTTTGCTGTATGCATCGCTAATTGGTAAAAAAAAACAAAAAAGAAGAATAAAAAAGGAAGATAAAGAGACGGAGAAGGAGAAAAGATTTCTTATTGATATGAGTAACCCTATTACATACTATAGTATCCCTTATTTACATACACATGCCTATGTATCAACTTGGTCGCACATCTATGGGTCGTAGGTCTACAACACTCCCCCTTCTGCGGTCGAATAGAACTTCCTATGCAGTGCTTCACATATAGTGTTTCGAATGTAGTTCTTCAAATATCGTCCTCTCCTTGATGACTTGTGCCAAAATCAGTTGCCTCATTAAAACTTTGACAAGGAAAAACCTAGTGGGAAATACCTTGGTACAGCTCTTCACATGTAGTACTTCACATGTTGTCTCTTATTCACATGTAATACGATTTTCAAAGATCGTCGAGTCTAAGTTAATTGTCTCGTTAAAAACTTCGTCAGGCTAACCAAGAGGGACAAAACCTGAACTAAAGAAAAAGAGTACAATATTAAGTAAACTTAGAATATAGTCGAATGCGTATATGTTGCCTCATTAAAACCTTGACAAGGAAAACCCAGTGGGATAAAAATTTGACGAAAGGAAAGGAGTACAACGTGACAGGTGCAATTCAATGTGATCAGTTGCAGATGATCACTTTGCTCCGTTGGTTGACTGGTTGCTTCACAACTCCTAAGGAAGAACCTTGCCGAGTGTAGATGGTGGATTTTCGACAAGGGAAAAATCATAAAACCATAATTATGCATACTCCGGATCCGGCAATCTGATGAGTATTGAGACTCATGTCTCTCAACAAAGCGTGAAAGCTCATGCCATAAAATCTCTGACTGAGAAGGATGTCTCTCAGAGTATCTGTAGATGTGTAGTCTCCCAGCTGAGGCCACGGCACATCTCATGAATACTGAGCAATTTCCGTAATTATTTCTATATAGAATCGAAATATTGGACGGCTCCTAGACAGCATGCCTGCTAGTATAGAGAGACAACGTCTTCAGGATGCAACCAGGTTTTCCCTGACTATATAGGAGAAATATGATACTCCAGCAAGTTCATATTTCTCAACTCTTAGATAATTAATGCTCCTAGATAGGAAGCCCTGCTAGTATAGAGCCATCAGTTAGTTATCTCTAATCGCCCGAATGTCCAGCAATATTCTACGATTCTTCGTTATATTTCGTCATTTCAATTCGTGGTTCTTCCCAGCAGAATTCCACGGGTTAGTGATAAATATTCAACGAAACAGGCATCTGAGCATCGAATAAGCCCTACCTAAAATGGTGCAAGTGTACTTAGCAATAATGCACAGACCAGCATTTGAATGCGCAAACGAGCATTTCAAAAATACGAATGAACGATGAAACTATGCAAAATAGGAAGGAAAAATAATAATAATAAAATATGAGCAAAGGTGCCAGGGACTGGGCTCACCAGTCGGCTGGTCATGCCGTGACCAGTCCCACACCCAATTTTATATTTTACCATATTTTATTATTTTTCCCTGATCTCATGAAAATTCTCTCGTTCGAGCAAATCTCCTTCGATTCAAGGAAATTCTTTAATTTCATGATATTTCTTTATGTCAAGGAAATAATAAAATTAGGGAAAGGTGTCACGGGACCGAGCACCAGCCGGCCGGCCATACCCCAGCCGTGGTCGGTCCTACACCTCACGTCCCTATTATTTTATTATTTCTCTCAATCCATGAAAATTCCCTGATTTCATGAATTTTCCCTAAAACCATGAAAATTCCCTGATTTCATGAATTTTTCCTAAACCCATGAAAAATATTATAAAATTAAGAAAACTCGTGGGACCGGGTCCTAGCCGGCCGGTCATGCCCTAGCTAGTCCCACACGCCTCTTATTTTATTATTGTTATTTGTTTTGTTTTCCTCATTCCATGAAAACTCCCTGATTTCAACAAAATACCTTGGTTTCAACAAATCTATCTGATTTTATGAAAATTCTCTAAAAATCATGAAAATTACATAAAATTAGCAAGAGTGCCCTGGGACCGTGCCCGTTGGCCGGCCGGCCATGCCTTGGCCATTGCCGGTCCCACACTCCATCATTATCTATTTTATTATTATTTTATCTCTCTCATCTCATGGAAGTTCCCTAATTTCATAAAACTCTCCGGTTTTATGGGATTTCCCTCAATTCAGAGAAAATACGCAAAATTACATAAAACTGGGAAAGTGTGGGAACGTGCTTGTCAGCCGGCCAGCCATGCCCTAGCCGTGGCCGGTCCCGCACCTTGCAATTCCCTGTTTTATTTATTATTTTTCATCATCTTATGTATTTTTCCTAGTTTCAGCAAAACCCTGGATTCTGCATATTTTCTCAAAATGTTGCGCAAACGCGCATCGGAAAATATTGAAACTCTCAGGACTGAGACAGCGACACTATGGTGACACAGGCACATCCCCTTGACCGACCAAGGGTGACCCTAAGGCTTGCAAACAGCCGGTCCCACACGTTTTAATGATTTTAACCTAATTTGCTCAATTGCTCATATTAGGTTCAAACTCTTTCCAAACAATTGGGGGTTTGCTCAAACGACCATCAATTGGTCCCACGTCCACCAAGAGCCGGTCCCATGACCTCTTGGTCGGTCCCTCATCTTTTCATGGCTAGGTTTTATTATCTGTCGCTCACACGAGCATTATTTTAATAAATGATTAAACCAGCATTTAATCATTCTTTCACCAACTGGTCCTCAAGAGACTTTGGTATTTTTCTCATTCGAGCATCTGGGTGTTACATGGTGGAGTCATCATCCCATGTAACCGGTCCATGCTTCACTCGGCGGTTGATTTTGAATAAATCATCATTTCATTAAAATTAGGGTTTTTGAATCCAGGGCTCTGCAAAAACATGATTCTGAGCAGATTAAAAACTGATAATTTTATGTTGATTCCATGATCAACATTTTTATTTATTATACTCGACCCAGCAGTCAGTATCTTAAATTAATATTTATTTGGTCCTGCTACCAACAATTCATCAAATGAGCAATATTCGCTCAAACCGGCAATATTTGCTCGAACCAGCAATATTTGCTCAGATTCAAGAATATTGGTTCAACTATAAATATTCAGCAATTCAGCAACACAGATTGTTCGTCTTTGGTAATCAACATAATAATACCTCGTCTCAGCAGACATATTTAATTCATGAGTTTCAGAGCGTTTGCAAATCATGTTCAACTCAGCAATACATGGACTGATCGTTCCATAAAGTCAGCAACTGACTCCACAATCACGAGATATCAATCGTGTCACATGGGGGGATATTAACTAGGATTTTGGTCTGGCGGTCTACGACACGTGTGTTCACCCACGACGAGAATGTGAGAAAGTCGTGCAATCAGTTGGAAGAGTCAGCAAAGTAGTGGGTGGAAAATTAACCAAGTCTTCGCACGATGAGGAACTGGTTTAAACACGATTTCCCACTTCCCCACTCTCTGATTCCAGCAACTGTCACACTTCATGGGATCATGGTGTTTTTAATATAGTAATATAAAAAGACCTCTGAATCATGATTGAAAGGACAAGATTCGAATACTCGAACATTCGTCTAAACAAGCAATTTCTCGGCAAGTTCATACAGATAATCCTTCGTCTACACGAACTCATCGTCTGAGCAATCACTCTCAATTGAGTAAAATTCAATCATTCAGAGAGTTCTTACGTTGAATTCACAACATACCTACAATCTCAGATCACCATTGATCCCACACATTTCTCAGGTTCCCTCCTACAGATCAATACATCCTCTCTTGTGACCGAATTGACTCTGGAACGGCCATTGTTCTTGGTTTAGGACGGAGTCCTACAGATTGATCTCTCGAACTTAAAGCACTCCTTTCTTGCAGTGCATCTGTGTGAGATTCAACATTTCGCTCGGTTCAAGGAGTCTTCACATGGACGTCTCCTCAATTCCGTAAAAACCAGCAAATCGTTTTTCCCCATCTACAGATTGGCGACCACAGTGGGAGATTAATCTCTCGGTTGCAATCTCACAATTTCACTAGATGGCTGGTCTTAGGTCTGGGTTAGTTACAGGTTCCAACACAAACGACGCTAGCACTAGCAACAACAACAATGAGGATATCCAGGAAACAATTCCGGCCTCTAACACTGGCGGTGATGATGTTACTCCTCCTCACTCTAACACGGAAGGTCATCCTCTGTTCGGACGACACCCTGAGGAAGTCAAACGAAACCCACCATCTACCATTTGCTGATCTCATCAAAGTGCAAGAGACACTTACAAAGAATCAAACCGATATGGCTACTACGCAGAAAGAGCTGTTTAATTATCTGAAGACTCTCACTGACAAGATGTCAGAGAGAACTCAAGAAAAAGGAAAGGAAAAGGAGAAATCCTCAAATGCTGATCCTGAGGTGGTTCCAATTCATACGGTGGATGACGACGAAGTCCGCAAAGCCGCAGACGATCCATCAACAAAGGAGCCATCAAATTTCATTACTCGTGAAGATTTGGAGCGCATTTTGGAGAATCGTGGAAAGGATAAGACATCACATGTCCAACGTCACCAGCCTTCATATCCTGCTGCTACGCAAAGGGTCCCTCTTCCGAAAGGTTACACTTCTCTGACTTTCACTCAGTATGATGGAACTGGCAATGCTCGAGAACATGTCTCTCGTTTCCTGGAAGCCTTGGGAGAACATGAACACAACCATGTCGTTCGCCTCAAGGAGTTTTCAAAATCTTTGAAAGGCAGGGCATACACCTGGTACAACAACATCGCACCAGGGACTATCAACAATTGGGAAGAAATGATTAACGCCTTATACATGAAGTACTTCTTTGTGTCAGAATAAGTCACTCTCTCTGATCTTGGGAGAATGTTTCAAAGGGTTAGTGAAAATCCCAATGACTATGTGAAAAGATTCAGAGTCC
Organism: Papaver somniferum; assembly: GCF_003573695.1. Lineage (NCBI taxonomy): Eukaryota > Viridiplantae > Streptophyta > Magnoliopsida > Ranunculales > Papaveraceae > Papaver > Papaver somniferum. The sequence continues at coordinate 72,123,683 of NC_039366.1, forward strand.
AGGCCCTGGACTGCCATGATCCAAATGTCACGGAGCAGCAGCTGGTAGATTTAAGCATCAATGGCATGATCCAGGTCTATAGAGCTTTACTGGAAAATCTTCGTTTTCAGACTTTCTCAAAGCTTCACGAAGCTGCGAAGAGATCGGCGACTACTGCACCTGCTCTGTTGGAAAGAGCAAAATCTACAAATACTGAAGAATCACGAGACACTCGAGGAAGCAGACGTTTGATCAACAAGCAGTACAATATGAAGCCCTCCACAAACGTTGTTGCAGAAGGGAGCAAACGTAAGGCTGATAGGCTTTAAAGATGTATGAAATAAGAGTATAAGGGAAGCCTACATGGTTATACCGCAAGTGCACGGTGTCGATTGTAGCTTGTGCAAATACGGGTCGAATCCATAGGGACTAGGGTGTGAGTTGAAGTTTCCTAAGCTAATTATCTAATCAGTGAACTAATGAAGCAAAGGTGGTGACAGTGACAGTGAGTGAAAAAGAGTGATAGTGGCAAAGAAACCAAGGCAGTAACACAGGCAGTGATAAAGAAACAAAGGCAGTGAAGTATAGAAGGGACTAGGATCTTGAATCCACCCTTTTCCTAAGCTAAGTCCTCCAACTATGTTCTTGTCCCTTGTTAGTTATCAGTCAGCTTCTAGGCTCTCTGAATAACTAGATGACAGTTGCGGTTCAAAGCCGGCTGTTCATCTAAGGGTTGGTCTAGAAAGATTACTAAGAACAATAAGATGAATCTAATCCTAGTAGTAGTTGGGGATCTCACACTGCAACTACCCGCAGAGAAGCTTGCTTAGTGTTTTAACAACCTAAAAGGATATTCAATCCTAGAGAGTTCAAGCACAACAAGATCACAGCATGGATGGGACAAATACAATTGAAATTTACAAAATAATTTAAACTAAGAACTAACCCTTGAGGCACTGGCTATTCCAGTCCTCTTGGGTGAAGCACTGGCTAGCCCAGGCATAAAATGAAAATACAATGAAAATACAGAATATGGGATAAAATGTAGAATTAATGCACAAAAGATGAGTTAAATGCCAAGAAAAAAATATAGAAATATGCACTTTTTAGCACTCATCAAATACCCCCAAACCTGAATTTTACTTGTCCTCAAGTAAAACAAAACTAAGGAAATCCTACCTATACCACTGTCGCTGGTCTCTCGATTGCATTTAGCGAATGCAATAAGCCTTTTAAACCACTAAGTGTCCCTAGTGGACGAGTTGAAGTCTCGTGAAGGTTTTCTTAGAACGTACCTACAAAGTTCTAGGACAAAATATATGCTCATATTCCATGAAATGTGACATGTGCAAGACAGTAGAAGCTCACAGCAAAATGGAAATGTCAATCTAGCTATCAAAGGCACAATCCTAGCACTGATAACAAATAAAGACATGTGATAAGAGTGTAAAGTGTATCTACACATGTTTCTAGAATGACCTGAAGTTATGACTACTAATCACCAAGAGATAGTTTTTAGGCTAAGAACCGAATTCTAAGCCAAGCTAGTTGTCCGGCTTTACGAGAATTGTGAATGTTCACCCAATGAGTTGGTGATATTTCAGTTTACCCGCGTTATACATCGATGGTTGCACCCTCCTTGCTTATTACAAGACTATTTACAACAAAAAGATGACTCTTTACATGACTCTTATTTACATTGATTACTCTCTTTTATTTTTGGAACAAGAGAGAACTATTGTCTTTAACATGACAAAACATGGAATAAATAAATACTTGATTTTTTTTTAATTTTTTTTTAATATTTTTTTGATTTTTCTGAATCTTTTTTTTTTTTTGAAGAAATAACTTTGATCTTTACAACATAGTGACACTTTTGATACATGAACAAAAAGAAAAACATAATTACATGACTCTTAGCAAGAGGTGGCCCTTATCGAATGCATCCGGTCAAATTCTATGGTTGCTTTTCTTAACGTATCCTCCAACTTCTATCCCAGCCAACCAAAGAACAAGCTAGTCAAGTCTCATTCAGTATTCTAAAGTGATTGGCAATCTAACTTCCTATCAAACACCTTGAAGATCGAGGCTATACATGTATTGGTAGATTGTGCGTGTGCAAGTTTCTTATCACATGTGAATTGTGCTAGAATCAGGGTGCCTAAATATCTAAACTAAGAATCCTTATGTTTACATACATGCACAAGAGTCAACATTTCAAGGTAGATGAGCTCCATTTTTATGTTTTTTATCATTTTCTATTTTTTTTTTCTTTTCATTTTTCATTTTTTTTTCTTTCAGTTTTTCAATTTTTTCAAAAAGAAGGAGTTCTATTTTTCGATTATAGCATGTTATCAAAGTATCTATACCATACCCCCAAACCTAAACTAAACATTGTCCTCAATGTTTCAAAATATGAAAAGAATTATAACATACGAAGAGGATTATGTTGAGTAGAGAAAAAGGAAAGAGAATACCCGATTTGACGGCGAAAGCAAAATTAGAACGTCGTTATTCAAGGCAAAAATCCACAGTATTTCAGTTAAGAGTCACATTGGATTAGTAAAATATGTACAAAAGAAACAAAAGATTTAACTAAGAAACTATCTACTAGATTCTATACAAGAAAATTTGGTTTTTAATGGGATTGGACTTTTTGGGAAAAATTTGGTTTTGTCGGGAGACATTTGGTTTTGATGGGAAAAAGAAAAATTTTGGTTTTTAGGGAATCATTTGGTTTTTAATGGGTTTTGAAAAGAAAAATTTGGTTTTAAAATCGGGAGCAAGCCCACATTGGTGGAAGAACGCACAGCCCACTAGAAATTTGAAAACAGCCCACAACTGCTGTGCAAAATGAAGCCTAGATGAGTGTGAAGTGAAGCCCAACGAATCAGTTTGAATTGAGCCCAGCAAAAGGTTTTGAATAAAAGAGCCCAACCGTTTGGGGCAAAGCTTGCTCTGAAGCCCAGATGGGTTGTTTTTGGAGCCCAGATTTGTTTTAAAAAATTTGATTCTTAGGCCCACTGTTGGTGAGTAAATCTCACCGTTGGTTTTTTGGAATTTTGAAAGTTTGGCCCACTCGAAGTTTGGTTCAGGCCCACAGTTCAGAAACAAGCCCAGAGTTCAGAAACAGTTGGGTTTTTGGGCTAGCAGTTAACTGGAATGCGAGGCCCAGCTGGGTTTTAAAACTTTAAAACATTTTTCAAATTTTTGGTCTGGGTCTAAGCTCATAATGTAGGGGTCTAAAGTTCAGTTGAGTCTAAGCCCACGAATGGTTGGAGCCCACAGTTTAAACAAATTTCAGTTTGAGGCCCAAAATGTAACTAAGTCCACAGTCCAATTCACAAGCCCATAATCACTTTTAGAATTTACACAGCCCAAAAAGAAGTGCAACTGGGTTTGAAAATGGTTGTCAACTTTTGTTTGGGTCAAGCCCACAGTTCAGGCTTACTCTTGTAGCACAGCCCAGCTGTTCTGTTTTAGTTGCACAGCCCAGTTAGGCTTGGTTCACAGCAACAACAACTTCAGCAAGAGCACCAGAGGCTCATCAGCAACAGCAACAAGAAGAAGAAGCAGCAACAGTAGGAGGCAGCAAGACATCAGCAGCAGCAACACAGAAAACAGCAGCAGCACCAGAGGCTGGCTGTAGCAGCACCTGTTGGCTCAAAAGAGAAGATCAGTCTCTTTGAAGCAAATGGGTGAGGCCAAGAAGCAATGAGGAAAAAGGGCAAGCAGCACAGCAAGAAAATAACAAGTATGCTCAGGCAGCAAGTTTCAGACAAGGCAATGCTATAGGTGCTAGGCCACAGGGCAATGCTGCAGATGAAGCAAGGCTGCAGAGCATCATGCTTACAGGGCATGGCAAAGCTACAGGCAATGAGAAAAGCTGAAGAGCAAGGATGCAAACACAGATGCAAATGCAAGATGCAGATATGGAGAAGATGCAGGCATGCAATGATATGCAAGTGACAGATGCAAGTTATGATGACAATATGCAAACTAGAGATGATGCAGGTATGCAGATATGGATGCAATGCTTACAGCTAAGATGCAGATGCTAAATGATGCAGATATGGATGCAATGCTTACAGCTAAGATGCAGATGCTAAATGATGCAGATATGGATGCAGGAGATGCAGAACTACAGTTACAGCTAAAGCTAAGTTACACTAAGAGCTACACTAAGTTACAGATGCAGTTATACTAATATAGCTAAGTTATACTAAAACTATTACACTAATATAGTTATACTAAGTTACAACAGCAAAACACTAAGTTACAGCTACAACAGGCTAAGTTACACTAAGACAGGTACACTATTTTTTTTATTTTTTTTTCTTTTCAACTACACAGCACCAGTCCCCGGCAGCGGCGCCAAAAACTTGATAGGCTTTAAATATGTATGAAATAAGAGTATAAGGGAAGCCTACATGGTTATACCGCAAATGCACGGTGTCGATTGTAGCTTGTGCAAATACGGGTCGAATCCACAGGGACTAGGGTGTGAGTTGAAGTTTCCTAATCTAATTCTCTAATCAGTGAACTAATGAAGCAAAGGTGGTGACAGTGACAGTGAGTGACAAAGAGTGATAGTGGCAAAGAAACCAAGGAAGTAACACAGGCAGTGATAAAGAAACAAAGGCAGTGAAGTATAGAAGGGACTAGGATCTTGAATCCACCCTTTTCCTAAGCTAAGTCCTCCAACTATGTTCTTGTCCCTTGTTAGTTATCAGTCAGCTTCTAGGCTCTCTGAATAACTAGATGACAGTTGTGGTTCAAAGCCGGCTGTTCATCTAAGGGTTGGTCTAGAAAGATTACTAAGAACACTAAGATGAATCTAATCCTAGTAGTAGTTGGGGCTCTCACACTGCAACTACCCGCAGAGAAGCTTGCTTAGTGTTTTAACAACCTAAAAGGATATTCAATCCTAGACAGTTCAAGCACAACAAGATCAGAGCATGGATGGGACAAATACAATTGAAATTTACAAAATAATTTAAACTAAGAACTAACCCTTGAGGCACTGGCTATTCCAGTCATCTTGGGTGAAGCATTGGCTAGCCCAGGCATATCCCATTACAACACCCAAAGACCCCTATTTATACATACAATGGAAATCCCAAAAAATCCCCAATTAACAGCAAAATTAGGGTTTGTAAAAAAATACAATTAAACCCAAAATTGGTTCACCTAACCTACTGATAACAACCCAATCAATCAACCCATGCTTCAATTAGACGTACAATCATGTTCCCCCAATTATCCCCAAATTATGAAATTAGGGTTTATAAGAAATAGAAATTAGGTTTACCTAATCACTGCAAACTCTTGATAACTCTCACCCATGCTTCCTTACGATCTTCTGATGCTTCCCACGCCTCCAATTGATCTATATCATCAACTAATTTCACCAACTCACTCTTAGGGTTCAGTGGTGAGAGAATAGGAGAAATTAGTTGTTTGAGAGAGATTAGAACGTGATATAGGTGATGGGTCGAGTGTGTATGATGATTTGAGAAGAGATGGTGGTGGTTGTGGTGATTGAGAAGGAGTTGGTGGCGGAGCAGGTGGTGGTCGTGGAGTTGCAGAGGAGAAGAAAGGGGGAGAAGAAGGAGAAGCCGATAGTTTTAGGGTTAAGGTGTGTTTGGGTTAGGGTATAGGTATTTGGTGCTTAGGTGTTGAGCGGATTCATCAAGTCTCGATGATACGCGAAGCTGAGCCGTGGGATGCGGAAATGATAGATTGATCTAACGGCTACAAGTGAAGAGTCTAGTATCGACCGTCGGATGCCTGATACAACGAAACTGACGGCTCAAGATGGAGTTAGGTGTTGTAGTGTTAGAAAGGAGCTTCAGACTTTGATGAACTATGATGAAGCGACCGTAGGATGCTGAGATGATCCGATCTAACGGCTGAAGATGAAGGCGGGTATGGATATTGGAAATGGGTTTGGGTGAGGGTTTTGGGCCTTGGGTATGCCAAGCCCATATCTTGTTTAAGGACAATTCTTCCTCTTCAAGCCCACTTCCAGTTGATCCGGCTCTTGCAAACATCATTCTTCGCTGCCTTTCTTCGGGAGTCTTTGTCGTTTCTTTGTTCTTTTCGCTCCGTGAGTTAACCAGGCTTTATTTAGTACCTAAAAATGTAAAATTAATTAAGAAAAGTATTTATTCTTGAAAACAATGAAAATACAGAATATGGGATAAAATGTAGAATTAATGCACAAAAGATGAGTTAAATGCCAAGAAAAATATATAGAAATATGCACTTTTTAGCACTCATCAAAGGCCGAACCTCCAAGTAAGCATACCTCAGCTCCTCTAAAGACACAAAAGAAGGACAAACCAGAGGCACAGGCCCCTGGCCAACGTACAGAGACTCCTGATCAAGAGGCACCTGACTTTCCTCTCCCCATTGGAGAAGTGCTCGAACTACTGGATGCCTGGATCCAAGATGGTGCAATCAAATTGCCATATGTCAGGAGAGAACCAACTGAGGAGAACATGGAAAATCCTCGTTATTGTCGCTTCCACAGGTTCGTCAATCACCCCACAAGTAGTTGCAAAGTTTTGAAATGCATATTCAAGGAAAATGTTGAGTCAGGAGAATTTAATCTGGGGGATGAAGGAGTACACAGAGATCCCCTCCCAGTCAGAACTTTCTCCATATCTGAAGAACCAGTCAAGGAAGCAGTCCGGTCATTGATAGAGCATGTCTGCGAATTACTCTATCTGTCAAAGGCGCAAAGGGGAGACATGTTCACGGCTTTGAACTACATAGTATCTGGAAAACGCCTGCTGATTTCAGAAGTACCTCCTGAACCTTCAGCCACTGACAAAGAAATGTATGACTGGGGACTGTTCACCACAGTGCATATTAAAGAAAACAAATTCAAGAGAGCATTTTTTGATGTCGGCACTGTCGTCAACATCACTCATTTGAAAACTCTCAGAGCCGCTGGCATTACTCGACAAGAGGCTACTCATGATCCCATGGCAATCAGAGATCACGAAGGGGTTTCCAGAGACGCGTATGGCTATATCATCCTCAAAGTCAAAGAAAATTTGGTCTGCACTGAGACCAAGTTATTGAAGCAGGATATACATGATCCTTGGACAAGCTTGGATTTACGCTGGAAAGAGGGCTCCAACGCCTTCAACACATCCTGTTGTTGAAGCAGGATCTGACTCAGAAAAAATGGAGGATACTTCCCCGTTCGAGCATCTGGAGGAAGTTAAAGCCTTGACAGAACTCACACAGAAACCTGGAGAGAGTGATCATTCTTTCGTCAAGAGGTTTCGTACTCATCAGGAAAGTCTTATTCCTCTTCATGCGCCAATAATACCAATGTTGAAATATACTACTCTAGTCTGGGGACTTCTCCCTACTAACAACTTAGCGATTACCAAAAGCTACGAATGGGTAGTCTCACCTCAGCAATATTACACCAAATGGTTACGCTCAGAGCCTCTACAAATTGATCATTCTATCAAGAGGTTTATTGCTGAAGATATGAATAAGAATGACCGAAAGTATGCTGAATACTCCCCTCTGCTTGAGTGTACATATGTACCACAGCCATGGAATCAACAGAAAATATTCAAGGCGCGAACTACTAAACCGAACAAATTCGAGGAAGGAGATTTGGTTCTCAAGGAAACTAAACGTGATCTCTATTCTACAAGGAGCTCCAATTGAGAAGGACCATTTATGGTTTCTAAATCCATAACCGTAGGGTACTACAAATTGATCAACACAGATGGCAGAACCCTGCCAGTAATTCACGAGAATTGGCTTAAGGCATTTGGCTGAAATTATTGGGCATTCGAGGTACTGGACGTTTGAACATTCATGACGTCCGGATTTGGCATTTAGGATTTTCTTTCATTGTATTTCAATTCCTCCAAAACGTTTGCAATACTTGCAATCAGTATTTGAATTCAGCAATTTATTAAAATTCAGTTCATATTTCTTAAAAGAAAATCTCTATCAAATCCAAAAGAAAATCCTCAATCATCTACCAATCCAAAACCAGCCAATACCAAAACCCAAATAAAAACCTCACATCTCTCAAAAGTTCAGAAGTTCAAGAGATTATGAAAAGGAAATCAAAGAAAATCAGCAAAAAAGGATTTTTGCTCCTCTGCATCCTTCAAGACCTGCAAAGCCGCCTTCTCCTTGTTCAGCTCTTCAGTCAGCCTGGCAATCTTGTCTTCTTTTTCCATCGCGGAATCATTGGGAAAGGGTATGTTGTTCTCACATGAGTCCTTGATAGCGTTCATTTGCTTACGAAGCCAAGTCTTTCTGAATTCTCCAAGTTAAACTCCCAATCAAAGAGTACATCTGGAGTCACAGTATTTCTGTCCCTAGTGCATATATCACTTACAACACGTAAGATAACACTTACTTGCATTGTTAAAGCATAAGCACGTCCAGGATTCCTGTCAACAATTATGTGGCCAAATTTCTTCCATATTTTCTCGTACAAGCCTGCATATCCAATGGGAACGCTGAACCCACCAACTAGTTTATGATACGGGAATGATGCATCAAATGGAGGATCAAAAGCAACTCCTTCACTTGGATATTCATGCACCACTATACGGTTCTCAGTTACTGGGGCAGCTTCTACAATCAGGACAACAGTTTCTTCAGTATTCTTTACTTTCTTCTATCACTGAACCAGCAACAATCGGGATTTCCATAACTTCAATGACAACCTTCTCATGGCCTTGAAGTACAGGGATGGTTGTCTCTTCATCAATAACTCCAGGGCAGCTCGAGTTATCCTTATTGGTTTCAGTATCCTCAACTTCGGTATTTGACACCTAATACGAAGATTACATGAGGTCAGAGCAATCTAAACATGAAACCAAATGATATCATAAAATACAATATACAAGCAGTATAACATTATCAAAGTTCATCATTATACACTCAAGTCACAAGCAAATAACATGAAATTTATGAAAATACGTTTTGCGGCAAGCTCGTCTGAAGAGACTTACTCTGCCCTGTACTAGATGACGAACCGGGAGCAATCTACAAGGAATCTGAGGATGAATTATATACCATTCTCTTCGTATGGATGTCCTCTACCGAATTTCAAAAATTCATGACAATCCGATGAAAGATCAAGGATATGTAGTCAAACCATTGAGCAACATACCGTCTGAAAAAGTTCTGAAAGTCTCCTGGAAGTTTACTGTTTCGCCTTTTTAGGGCCCTGAACGTGCTCAAAACTTAAAATATTCTTTGGTAATTTTCCGGGCTTAAAGATGCATATGCATATCATGAAAATCCGACTCCAGATGAAGGTTTTACGGTGTTTTTGCTAAAAACTGGGTTCTGAATTTTCTGACGACGAATTTCGACAAAGTTTTTTGTATATGCACATGGATTCTCATTCATTCATTCATTCACAAATAAACAATTTCATACTTCTATGAAGAGTTTACAAGATATGTGCTTACTTGGGGAGTCTCTGAAGCGTTCAAAGAGTTGGGGTTGTCTGTGTCAACATCAAGAGGCTCATTGCTTTCATTCGGTTCTGAGCCTTTGGAATTTCCTCCATCTCTATTCTCAGAGGACGACCGAGTATCAGCACTCTCCACCTCCATGGCGACATCCTCCTGGACAAATTCTCAAACAATTAGCATTTTACATATGAAGCATTATATTTTGCTACGAGGAAGAGTACTTACAGCATTTTCTTCTTCAACGCTCGAGTCAGAAATTGTATGCCCAGCAGTAGAGAATTGAAGACCATCAATACTAGACGGAGCAAAATTCTGTAACCAAATAACAAATATTGGTTTTATGATCCTAGTAATACGGATAGAAGAAGTCACCGCGGAAAAGGTGTCGACAACTCCCCAAAGAAACAACCGGGGACTTTATGGTGTTAGGCTGCAGCTTACAATTCTTGTTCCTACCTTCTCCACCATGAATGACTGTTTCAGCTTTTGAGAAATTCACTTCAAGACGAGGTCTCACAGCACGACCGTCCTGCAAAAGAAATTGAGGTGATAATCAAAGGCAATTATTTCAATTTTACGAAGAACGTGCAAAAGATACATACTGGTGAACATCCTGGAGATGTCTTTCGCTTATCTCCGCCGGAGATGTGTTTCAATCTGGGTCGAGAAGCAATTATATCAGCGGAAGGAGGCTCTTTTACCAGAGGTTGACTAACCCTTACGAAATCATGTAAGCGTTCAAATTGCTGGTTTCAGAAATCTATATAACCTGGAGTTACATACGTAACTAGGTCAGCACAAGGGAACCAATAAGAGCTTCCTTCTACATGTGTACGGTCTAAACAAGTCTTAATCTGTTCCACCGACGGTTTTCTCCTTTGAAAAGTTGGAAGGCACTGATCCATACCCATCTGACAGGATGCTCTGTCAATGTTGTATTCCTCCACCGAAAAGTCTCCATATGTTGTTGTTATTAAATAACCTGGAGTGCATATCAACATGAAGGATCTTTCACCATCGCTCAAGTCAGCACCAGATTTCAAAGCCATGCTTTCTCCAGCATTGAAAGTTGTCAATTGGGAAACATGAGGAGGAATCAACACCCAGAGACGGAAGTTAAACTCAGACTCATCGTCTACAACATCAATGAAACGCGTCTTGGATTGAGGCTGTTTTGTTGACCAGCGCATAATCCTAACGTTATCCTTCTCGGGGAAAATACGTCGAGAATCAGCAGCATTCAACCCTTGAAAGATACTACGGGGAATAAGTGCATACTTCGCAAAGCGTTCCCACATCAAGGCCTGGAGAAACATCGTATTGGCGTAGCATTCAATCTTCATAAAGTCGTTCGAAACACTGGAGTCTATAATCAAGGAGTTCATGTTAGAGTACAAAGAACCCAAGAATAAGCTACCTATGGGAAGTTGTTCACCTTGATCCATCTTAATGGAAAAAGGGATTACAAACGGCTTTAGAAAAGTTCCGGCGTCTTCGAACACGTCCCTGGACGGCCATAAACACAAGAAAGCAGCAATAGACAACATACCGTCAGGTTCGTCGAGAGGGACATCTCGTGGACACTAGTGTGTTAACCAGTGAGCATAACAACCTTTGCCAGAAGCCTTGTTAATTCTCTCCATCTCAACTGTTAAGGTGTTAGAAATTTCTTTCTCCTCCGTCGAAAGCTCTTCAGGAAAGTTACATGTGATTGGAAGATGCAATAAAGCAACTACATCTTCCAAGGTAATAGTAAACTCTCCCCAGCTGCATATAAAGGTATGAGTTGGAATGCACCAGCGAGCTAGAAGGGCCATAATACCTCGTGCATCATGAAAAATATACAAATCTCCGGATGATTGAATAGCTCTGGTAACCTGTGCTCTATCCAGCATATCTCTAACACGAGGAAAACCCAGCATGTGTCTTGCCCATCCAGAAAATTTCTCTAAAGGTCGTCGAAAGAGTTTGAATTCTATAATTGAGGCAAGGAAAAGTCCTCGTTCAAGGCAAAACCTAATAGATGCTTGAGGAGTCACCAACTTCTTTTGAATAACCGTTCTAGGATTTATCAAAAGGCGGAATGTTGGAGTTCTGAGACGTCTTTCAGTGTCTTGCTGAACCACGAAGAATGCATCATTTATATTGGGAACATTTTTTATTCCAGGTGCTTCTTTTTCATCACCAATAATAGAAGTCTCGTCCATACACGTATCACTGGAAGTGTCATTTTCCTGAGAATCGGGCATCCTTGCGAAGTAGCTGTAATGTGCACAAAGCATTCTACTTCAGTATATCGTCATACCAGGTGAAAACTTTGACAATATGATGGGGTCATATAATATGACAATAGGATACTTATGGAGACATCTACAAAAATGGTAATTCTTAACTCTTACCTCTTTTCAATTCCACTAACAATAGTGATTGTGCCGCAAGAGTTAACGCTCCAAAATTAGTTCGTTCCTTGAAATCTGCAATAACAAACGAAGCCTTATTGATTTACGAAACCGATTTTTCATAAAATCATGGACACAATGTTTATAACATAAATATCTACAACTGAACTATGAAATTTACACCAAGACAATATTTCATCATAAATAAGTTGTCTAATTTCGAGGATTACTCAAAACCCACGTTTTGGATTTACAAAACAATAATTAACGTGAATTATTCACGTAAATTTTCGAATTTTTTATCTAATGAGAACAAACTTATGTGAATAAAATATGTCATCATATTTTGCATAATATGTCACGGCTACATATATATAAAAATCTATTTTCCTTCGTACGAGCGTTTTTTCTTTAAAACGAAGGTTTATTTTGGTTTTGTGAAAACTCACATCTTTTAAAAGATCAAATTTTGGTTTCCATGAAAGCTCATAAACAAAATTTTATCACTGGACACAGGTTTATTTTCAAAAGAAAAATCTCTCTCAAAGTTAGGGATTGTTGCTAGTTTCTTAATCTAACGATCGAATGAACATACGTTCCTAAAACAAGGATTTTTCATAAAAATCACATCCAAAGTATGTATATGCACATATTATTTTATGATGAACAACTCGTGAACAAACAGCAAGCTTTTGAAGAAAAAAAATTAGCGTACCTGACGTGCCGGCCGGCCGGTGATCGGACAGTCGGCGACGACGACTTCCGGCGAATTTTCTCCTCTCCCTACTGATGACGTGAAGATGTGAAGGGGATGAAGCTGGTGGATGTGTGGGAAGAAATTAAAAAGAAAAGGGAATTAATCCCTTTTTTACCAAATTTTATTTCCAAAACCTAATTCCATAAGGATTTCCTTATCGGGCCCGGCACGTGAATCCTAAACCGACCAAGGTTCCATCATCGAATCAGCGGTTTTACACCAATTTATGCTCTCCGGATGACGCTCTATTATGTCACTGGGGTTTTCTCTCAAACCATGGTTTGCTCATTCGGTCGAAATCTGGTAACATCTTATCTTATGACTAAGTTCAATTACTTATTTTTGTCTGTACCTGGAAAATCACCATTCAATGCTGACTGAGGAACATGACTGTTCACTAAGCAGGGGACTTAATGTAGATGGTGGATTTTCGACAAGGGCAAAATCATAAAACCATAATTATGCATACTCCGGATCCGGCATTCGGATGAGTATTGAGACTCATGTCTCTCAACAAAGCGTGAAAGCTCATGCCGTAAAATCTCTGACTGAGAAGGCTATCTCTCAGAGTATCTGTAGATGTGTAGTCTCCCAGCTGAGGCCACGGCACATCTCATGAATACTGAGAAATTTTAGTAATTATTTCTATATAGAATCGAAAGATTGGACGGCTCCTAGACAGCATGCCTGCTAGTATAGAGCGACAACGTCTTCAGGATGCAACCAGGTTTTCCCTGACTATATAGGAGAAATATGATAATCCAGCAAGTTCATATTTCTCAACTCTCAGATAATTAATGCTCCTAGATAGGAAGCCCTGCTAGTATAGAGCCATCAGTTAGTTATCTCTAATCGCCCGAATATCCAGCAATATTCTACGATTCTTCGTTATATTTCGTCATTTCAATTCGTGGTTCTTCCCAGCAGAATTCCACGGGTTAGTGATAAATTATTAATGTTTTTCGTGGGTTGTAGTAATGAGGTTCAAACTCTCGTACTTGAATGGGTTAGTGATAAATTATTAATGTTTTTCGTGGGTTGTAGCAATGGGTGCGAGAGGTAACCAAGACACTAGATTCCACTATTATACAAAATTGAATGATAAATATTTCAAAACTCTATTCAATTCTTAAGTCCTATTTTATCTTTAATTCACTATCAATCATACAGATTCTCAAACATTATTTGTAAACCTTAAGCATAGATTATCAAGAGATTAAACCAAGCATAACCTATCAAAGTGAATAACAAATAATTAAGACAATCATTCGAATAATTTAAAACTCTGCAAAAGCATCGATTAGGTGAATTATATAATTAAATGAAATAGTTACCCATTTATGTTACGTGAATAGCTTCCTCCATTGCCTTGGTTACGAGGGATTTAGCTCATCATAGTAAAAAATTTCTCAAAATAATTTATTATGGCTCAAAAATGGTTTACAAATGATGAGAATATGAGAAATACAATAAAACCAGAGACCTACGACCCTCAGTGACAAAATAAGACTGTTGCGGCTGTGTCGCAAACGCTGTGGAAAATAAGACTGCATGATGTACGACCCACATGTGTGAGTCGTTATCACTGTAGAAAAACGACTGTTGTTGCAGGTCCGTTCTTCGTATTCTTCATGTTCATCAGCAGCAGCAGCAGCAGAAACCGAGTTTGGAAAAACTCGAATTTCTTCTTCTCTGTCTGTCCTCAGCCCCCCAGACTCTCGACACCCTTTCCCAAACTGTTTTGCCTTGTATTTATAGTGAATTGGAACCAAAAATCCGACCATTGATTGCATATATTCTCCATTTAATCCAAATATTCTCGGCTGCCAATAATAACGAAAATTTCCATTTTTAATCCCATGTACGCGTTAACTTTGATCCTGCACGCTCCCAAATGTCTTCTCCACGCCTCAACACTCTTCCAACGCTAGTAGGACTCTTCCATGCACACAAGAACTCCATTTTTGCTCGTGTTACAGTGCACGTGCTCTGTTTTGGGATCAAGGATCATCACGCGTTTTCCAGCCACTTCTGATCGAACCCACTGCCCATAATGTGTTCCTCATGCCATATCACATCTTCTTACCAAGTTTGAGCGATTGAATCTCCCTAAAACACCTTCATTTTGTTGATTGAAACTCTAACAGTTGAGAACTTCATTTCCCGCCAAAAAAAAAAATTGAATTTAAAGAGATGAAGTGCCCCTAATCATCTGTGGAGTGTAAATAGCAAATGCCCAACTGAGGTGCACCTTAGTAATTGGGTTGCCGCTTAACCAAAATGAGAGTCCGAATAACAAATGTCCTCCGGGGATGCCCCGCATAATTTTTCGAGCAGATCTTTCCAAAAATGTTTATTTCCTAAAAATACATAAAAACACAATATTAGTACAAAAATAGAGTTCCAACAATACGGACATTGAGGACAAATTAGACACAAAAATGTGTCTATCAATAAATATTCAACGAAACAGGCATCTGAGCAACGAATAAGCCCTGACTAAAATGGTGCAAGTGTACTTAGCAATAATGCACAGACCAGCATTTGAATGCGCAAACGAGCATTTCAAAAATACTAATGAACGATGAACCTATGCAAAATAGGAAGGAAAAATAATAATAATAAAATATTAGCAAAGGCGCCAGGGACTGGGATCACCAGCCGGCCGGTCATGCCGTGACCAGTCCCACGCCCAATTTTATATTTTATCATATTTTATTATTTTTCCTGATCTCATGAAAATTCTCTCGTTCGAGCAAATCTCATTCGATTCAAGGAAATTCTTTAATCTAATGATATTTCCTTATGTCAAGGAAATAATAAAATTAGGGAAAGGTGTCACGGGACCGAGAACCAGCCGGCCGGCCATGCCCCAGCCGTGGCCGATCCCACACCTCACGTCCCCATTATTTTATTATTTCTCTCAATCCATGAAAATTCCCTGATTTCATGAATTTTCCCTAAAACCATGAAAACTCCCTGATTTCATGAATTTTCCCTAAACCCATGAAAAATATTATAAAATTAAGAAAACTCGTGGGATCGGGCCCTAGCCGGCCGTTCATGCCTTAGCCGGTCCCGCACGCCTGTTATTTTATTATTGTTATTTGTTTTGTTTTCCTCATTCCATGAAAACTCCCTGATTTCAACAAAATACCTTGGTTTCAACAAATCTCTCTGATTTTATGAAAATTCTCTAAAAATCATGAAAATTACATAAAATTGGGAAGAGTGCCCTGAGACCGTGCCTATTAACCGGCCGGCCGGCCATGCCTTGGCCATTGCCGGTCCCACACTCCATCATTCTCTATTTTATTATTATTTTATTTCTCTCATCTCATGGAAGTTCCCTAATTTCATAAAACTCTCCGGTTTCATGGGATTTCCCTAAATTTAGAGAAAATACGCAAAATTACATAAAACTGGGAAAGTGTATGACCGTGCTTGTCAGCCGGCCGGCCATGCCCTGGCCGTGGCCGGTCCCGCACCTTGCAATTCCCTGTTTTATTTATTATTTTTCATCATCTTATGTATTTTTCCTAGTTTCAGCAAAACCCCGGATTCTGCATATTTTCTCAAATGTTGCTCAAACGCGCATCGGAAAATATTGAAACTCTCAGGATTGAGACACGGGCATTTTCCCTTGACCGACCAAGGGTGACCCTAAGGCTTGCAAACATCCGGTCCCACACGTTTTAATGATTTTAACCTAATTTGCTCAGTTGCTCATATTAGGTTCAAACTCTTTCCAAACAATTGGGGGTTTGCTCAAACGACCATCAATTGGTCCCACGGCCACCAAGAGCCGGTCCCATGACTTCTTGGTCGGTCGCTCATCTTTTCATGGCTAGGTTTTATTATCTATCGCTCACACGAGCATTATTTTAATAAATGATAAACCCAACATTTAATCATTCTTTCACCAACTGGTCCTCAAGAGACTTTGGTATTTTTCTCATTCGAGCATCTGGGCTTTACATGATGGAGTCATCATCCCATGTAGCCGGTCCCTGCTTCACTCGGCGGTTAATTTTGAATAAATCATCATTTCATTAAAATTAGGGTTTTTTAATCCAGGGCTCTGCAAAAACATGATTCTAAGCAGATTAAAAACTGATAATTTTATGTTGATTCCATGATCAACATTTTTATTTATTATAATCGACCCAGCAGTCAGTATCTTAAATTAATATTTATTTGGTCCTGCTACCAAAAATTCATCAAATGAGCAATATTCGCTCAAACCGGCAATATTTGCTGGAACCAGCAATATTTGCTCAGATTCAAGAATATTGGTTCAACTATCAATATTCAACAACTCAGCAACACAGTTTGTTCGTCTTTGGTAATCAACATAATAATACCTCGTCTCAGCAGACATATTTAATTCATGAGTTTCAGAACCTTTGCAAATCATGTTCAACTCAGCAATACATGGACTCATTGTTCCATAAAGTCGGCAACTGACTCCACAATCACGAGATATCAATCGTGTCACATGGGGGGATATTAACTAGGGTTTTGGTCTGGCGGTCTTCGGCACGTATGTTCACCCACGACGAGAATGTGAGCAAGTCGTGCAATCAGTTGGAAGAGTCAGCAAAGTAGTGGGTGGAAAATTAACCAAGTCTCCGCATGATGAGCAACTGGTTTTAACGCGATTTCCCACTTCCCCACTCTCTGATTCCATCAACTGTCACACTTTATGGGATCAAGGTGTTTTTAATTTAGTAATATAAAAAGACCTCTGAATCATGATTGAAAGGACAAGATTCGAATACTCGAACATTCGTCTAAACAAGCAATTTCTCGGCAAGTTCATATAAACAATCCTTCGTCTACACGAACTCATCGTCTGAGCAATCACTCTCAATTGAGTAAAATTCAATCATTCAGAACGTTCTTATGCTGAATTAACAACACACCTACAATCTCAGATCACCATTGATCCCACACATTTCTCAGCTTCCCTCCTACAGATCAACCCATCCTCTCTTGTGACCGAATTGACTCTGGAACGGCCATTGTTCTTGGTTTAGGCCGGAGTCCTACAGATTGATCTCTCGAACTTAAAGCACTCCCTTCTTGCAGTGCATTTGTGTGAGGTTCAACATTTCGCTCGGTTCAAGGAGTCTTCACACGGACGTCTCCTCAATTCCGTAAAAACCAGCAAATCGTTTTTCCCCATCTACACCGAGCAACAAAACCCTGCGGGGAAAAGCAACCTCGGTGAAGGAAAATAGTTCAACAAACCATTAATTGCTCTCTCTGATGTCAGAAATTTTTCATTAGTCTAATGCAGTCAAAAAGAGTTTATCACACTTTACTTTGGTGACTTGAATGTTTATAAGACCATGTTGTTGACTCTGGAAGTTACATTGCTTAACATACTATCGCGTTTCGTTTCTTTGATTCAGATATTTTCAGTAATATAAACGGCGATCTTTATGTCTTCAACGTTCAACATACTTGATGTTTTTAGTGTAGTCTCGCTAAAAACCTTGTCGAGTTACAAAACCCTTTGGGAAAAACTATTCTCGATCGAAGGTAAAAAGAGTACAATACAGCTTCAATTTCGAAGTAAAATATGTCGACATCATATCCTTAGATCCTCCCCCTGATGTTGGAACCTCCCCTGATTACTTTCAGAGTTGTTCCAGACAGTTCCTTTAGTCATGTACTTTTCGAAACTGAATATCGGTAATGACCTAGAAAATAGTCTATCATATCTCCCCCTGATTACTTTCGTTGGAGAAGAGATTATTGTTCCTTCATAATCAACAACTTTTGGATTGCACTTTCATTAACATTCCTTTTAATTTCTTTGCAGGAATAAAACAAATTTATGTCAATGGTTACTTTTAAGTACATGATTATATTTACTATAGCATTCCAATGGCGTTGCGTTGGCGCTGAGCTATATCTAGCTAACAAGTTCACTGAGGATGTAAAATTTAATCGTATAAAAATGCGTCTATTGTACTTAGATATGGGAATTTCATCTCCCAACACGTCTTCGTCATCTTCCTTTGACGAAGTGGTCACTTACTAGATTTGAACCTCGATTAATCATGGGAGTGCTATCAGGATGTATGTCGTTGTTAAATTGCCTAACAACTTTAGACATATGCAAACTGGTGGAATAATATACCACAAGCCCAGTATTCGGTTGATCTTTCCCTAGATTTTTCATCTTAAATTCGGATTTCAAATAGCTTTTAAGGTCTCTTATTACGTCAACAGTACCCATCATGTTTGTACTACCGACGTAGATAACTATAATTCCAAATCAGGAACTTTCTTGTGAATACGCAAGGAAAATAACTTACTTGTATATCCCCTCCAAATCAAATAGCCACTTAGATGGGTATACCACATCCGCCTGATTGCTTCAATTTGTAAGTGAGCGTTCTATCTAACTGTAAACGTGCTCTGTGGTTTAGAGTCACTTGATTTGGGTAACAAAATATCTTTTATCTCTTGATTCTTTCAGAGATACGTAACAACCGCATACATATGCTGCATTTCAAGTCCTTTTGAAATTACCAAGCTAACTGAGTAGCGGAACACTATGAAGTTCATCACAAGAGAACAATTCTAGGGCTCTGTGAGAAACCTCGCGCCACAAGGCGAGTCTTTATACTCTAAGACTGCTTTCTTATCATTATACTTTGTGACAAATTAACCATGTATGTCCAATAGGCTTTACACTTTGTTGGTTAGCACTACCACACCAAATACCTGTATATTTGTCAAAGAACCAAATTCTACCTGGATTGTATAGGCCAAATATGATCTTCGTTGAAATTAAGCAATAAGGAGCTTGGTTCGATCTCATCTTTCTCTATTTCCTTAAGCAAGTGTATATGAAATTAATCATCAATATGCTCGCATGATCTTTCCATTGACTCGTGCGTATTCTCGTAATCCACTTGGGATGTCATTGTTCTCTGGAATCATTAAACTTCGGAACATCCTCCAGTTTGATTCGTGGACATATTCAGAGACAATCTTATGAGATGATTTCTGATGATATAAATAAGTTGTTCCTTCCTCACCCATTTCATTTCTAAGTGAGGATTAATCGAACCAAGTGGTCTCCAACTTCCTTTATGGAACCACGGCCTCAACCACACTTCCACTAAGTGTAGTTGCAACAACTTAGTCTATGGTGTATATCCCTTATTGAGGATTTGTAACCTTGCAGGTAGGTTTGCAGCTGGTATGTGTGATCTCATCACTTTAGCGACATCAATGTATACTCTGAAAATCGGTTATTCTTTCACTTCACATTTACATTTGTGGAGTACAAGAATCAATATGAGACACAGTGGGAACACACCACGATAATTCATGTCGTTCCCTTAGAAAATACTTTTTCTTATCTCCCCCTAACGACTGGAAGACTGTCTCATTAAAGTGATAGCGCAAATCTAGCGGTAAGAGATCTCCTGCCAAAGATTTTAAAATGCGGATAATTGTTGAGAACAAATATCCAACAGAATTACTTAATCATTTTCATGGCCCATCATAGTACGATGTGGACTCGTAATGGCACATATATAGTGCAACCAAAAATACGTAAGAACACAAATGTCAGGCTTAAATTAAGTTACCAACTGGCACGCATAAAAAGTTGACTAATATTGGGTTCTAAAACGAATTAAGTAAAGATGCGCGTAATATTTTATATCCCCAAAGCAATAAAATATAGGTTGGTGTGCATAACCATACCTTAGGAACCATCTGTAACCTTTTGATCATAGCCTTTGCGAGACCATAAGGTATAGGATGCTCTGCATTGATCCTATTAAATACGCAATAACTATCAAGTCCTTTTGATGTACACTAGCTAGAATTTACAAGGGGTGGTGAGCCCTTACATGTATAATATATACGTACTAGTAGTTTTCCAAACGCAAAATTTCTTGGGAACTATAACTAGTCCAAAATGTCAAAACATTCACCAACGTCATAAGTCACTTTAATGGTCCGCATTTTGCATGAATATTTTTCTAAATTTCACCTTGTTTTCTTAGTAATATGGATTATTTTCCATTTGCATCTTAGGATGGTCTCGATCCTGTTTTACTGAAGACTTTGTAAATTGAGTGATATACTTTATTACTTAAAAGCAAGATGGGAATAGGGGGTTGTGCATCTAGTACTTTAGAAAACACTTATTGAGAGATATGCCCTCACTTCGTATTATGTCAATATTTTTCCCGTTGTCTCGTTCACTCAAGTAAAGTGATGTACGTATGAGTCCTTTCAAAACGATGATCATGTCACAACCAAAGTGGTTGTTTGGTTAGTCCAAAGTCTGCATGAGTCAATACCCAATATTTCATTTTCGGGGTCAATATGGATTCAATAATCCAAATACTAGTGATTTATATTTCACCAAATTGACTCATAAATTTCTATAAGAATATGCTTACTTCCACGTTCGTTAAATATTATAAAAGATGCAATCAATTACACTCTCATCACTGTGAATTTCCATATGATATCCACTTGTATGGGTTTCTTTGGAATTTAACAAGGTGTGATTAGCTCTCGGTACATATAGAGCTTTTGTAACTTCTTTGTTATATCTTGAAAACTAATTTTTGAGCAGTGCTTCGCTCGATGATCCAATCATTGTAGTCACATTATAAGGAACTAGTTCGAAAACTTGTGTGTATTCCTTAAATTAGTGGGTGAAAAACCACTATCAGTTAGACATTGAGTCTTGAGAGATTTAATAAGTGGTGTGGCCTTATTACGTAACAAAAGTCGGATTCAACTCAAGTACTTTAAAGTGAATATATGTTACGTTTCATCCAAATATATCTCAAGTGCTTTAGAGAATTTATGTCTCGTGGGAATGATGTACTTTTCATTCCATAAGAGCTGACATTGGATGTAGTTCAATTAAATAGTCAATTGGCCAAACAAAGTTCTTCTTGTCTTTAAAGACGTTGATGTCTAAAGCATGACCTCCTCTAGAAATCGGTTGCTACTATGATACACACATTATATTGTATATACCGACACCTATGACTAGGTGCATTTCCAACTCTTTCATTTATGATGGGAGCTAGAATTACATTTTAGCTGATCCCATGTTCGGTTGATACTTTTGTGTTGGTGTTATTACTACCGAATACAAAAGTACATCTTTGTATCATGATACATATGTCCCTCTGCACATATTTCACTATGCCAACAAGTGGATTACTTCTCGCGGAACATTCAAATTTGGGGGGAAATATCAAGTATCCAATAATAGTGCTCAATTACTTCTAATCCCCAAATGAATACATTGGAATTGAGTTGGTACAACCAATTGAAAAAAAAACACCGTTTAACTATAGCAAATATCATACTCAAGAGAATAAAATAACAATAAAACCAAAATTCTTAATGGTCGAGATCAACAATCATAATTTGAATTGATCGTGATACTAAAATTAATTGGGGGATATAAATTACTTCCCCCAACCAATAGTGTTTGTTAAGGGGTGTATTTTAGGGACGAAAATATGAAACTACCCTTTAAAACAATAAAAGCTAAATCAAACATAAAAATACCCTACTCCCTTTTAAATTCGAAACATTTCTCACTCCCTTTCAAATTCTCTTCTCCTTCTCTACCGGCTCCTCACTTTGAATTTTTTTTTTTTTACATTCGGTAGGGATGAAGACCATGCCGGTAGTGATGAAGACCATGCTGGTACTGAGTGTCGGCATGGTTATTTAGGATGAATACCATGCCGATACTGGGTTCCTCAGTACCGGCATGGTTATTTAGGATGAAGACCATGCCGATACAGAGTTCCGGCATGGTTATTCAGGATGAATACCATGCCGATACTTGTTATTTCAGACAAATTTTTTCTGTAAGTTTTTGTCCTCAAACCGGCATGGTTCATTTGAGAATCGGCCATGCCGACACCATTACCGGCATGCTCGATAACTTTTACCATGCCGGCACTGAGTTTTTCAGGCGTAACAATGGCGGATTCAATGAAAAAAAAAATCAAATTTCAATACATTAATACCTATACATGGGTAATTGGAGTACTTTTATGTTCAGCTTGTTTACTTTCCTGGGTTGGTTCTTCTCCTAAAGCTTCATGATCATAAATATCTTGGTTTAATGTTGTTGCATCAACAAATTCAACGTTAATGATGTATAGTAATCATCATC
The DNA here is from genome assembly GCF_003573695.1 of Papaver somniferum. Taxonomy (NCBI): domain Eukaryota; kingdom Viridiplantae; phylum Streptophyta; class Magnoliopsida; order Ranunculales; family Papaveraceae; genus Papaver; species Papaver somniferum. The sequence goes on from NC_039366.1 coordinate 72,146,492, forward strand.
AAACGAACTTATTAACTTAACTAATTATAATTAACCATTAAACATGATTAGTGAGGGGCAGATTAGGAATTAGTTAAAATACATGGATAGGGAGTGACCTTGCTTTACTATTTAAATCCCGTTTTTGTCTTTTTCCTCTATCCCCCAATTAGTTTTAGTATCCCCCAATTGCGCATTCTTTATATGATATGGACTTATCTTTAAAAAAAAATAATAGAACTACGCATGTTCTAAAGAAACAAATAAATAAGCCCAAATGTTATTGAATGTACAAACGCACGTTAGTTACATACCTCAAACTTTGGTTCCCATTGCATATACACAAAACCGGAACAAACTTGGTCGCGCATGGCCCAAAAACTGAACAGGCCATAGATGGAACGGGTCGGAATAGGACCTGGCCGAACAGGGTGGAGCGGACCAGACCGGATGGACCGGTCCAGATCGGGTCGAGGTAGACCAGACCGGACCTGGTTGAGTTGGACCGGACCGGACCTGGTTGAGTGAGTGAGTTGAACCAGGTTTCCTTCTCTTATCTGATTACGAACAACAGATGTTAGGGATTTGACGAACAACAACACAGATGTTAGGGATTGGCGAATTCATACGAGTACATATTATATATTATAAAATATAATCACTGAACTTATTATGGGATTTGCATAAATAACGATCAAATCAATTTGATTATGGGATTAATACTTATTTATATTGAATATGCCAAAATCAAAAATGGGGAAAAAATTCAATAGATCCAACTTATCTGATTTGATTTCAGCGATTTCAACATTAGCTTGACGACAATTGCATAACTGCGTTGATGTCAATCATCCATATAAAAAAAAAGAAAATAATAAATCATCTGATTCAATCTAGCTCTGCGGTATAGCTTCGTGCATGATAACGTTTTGCAGTGGATTATGGAGAAGAAGATAAAGAGACAAAGAAGGAGAAAAGATTTCTTATTGATATGAGTAACTCTATTACATAGCTATAGTATCCCTTATATACATACTCAGGGAAACCCTATGTATCAATTTGGGCCGCACATATATGGGTCGTAGGCCTACAATAATCAATACCTATTAGGGTTGCTTAGAAAAAAAGAACAGTCTCCACAGCTATGTCAACTGGTATTGCAAAATTAACACCCGAGGAAAGTTATTTCAACTGGTACCGACTCCGTTCGTACACCCCATATCCTGGTGTCTCTTTTTTAGGGATATATCTAGTTCAAACCAGCGTACCCCTTGAACCGCATTATTCAACAGAAAAAGTCGGTAAATCCAATTTTATTTTAGCTTTTAAAGTTCATCATCGTATTTTACCGAATTTTTGTCGAGAATATTCGCAGATATTCGTTTCTGCAAATATTTGACTGACGTCCAAATGTGATCCGGCTTAATAACTTTGTTGTTGTTTTTTTTAATATGCGAAAGCCTGGACCCAAGTCCCTACCCGAGCCCAGTAAGTCGACTGGCTCCACTACCAGACCCAACCCGTCAAACCCAATTATACAACTACACCGATACAAACCAAAACTTTTATGTTGGGGATTGAACCATTGACTTCCTTTTTACTGGAGTTGATGGAAAACTACTGAGTTCTAAAGCTTGGACGCCGACGTGTCTTTTATTTTCTTCTCTAACCTGCTCCTTACACATAAGGACCAACCAACTGAGCGGGTTGCTCCTTGATGATCTTAGTGCAGATATTTTATATATAATATTTATTAGCCGTAAATCATGCTAATATCCACCGAAAAAAGGTGTTTTTGTCATTTAGCATGTGCCGAATTTTTAGTGTCGTATTTTACACGTGAAACGCATTAAACGTGAATTAACGAATTCCCGAAAATTTTCCACATTGCGCATGTTTGACCATATATTTGATCGAATTCATTTTTTATTTAGCCGATTAATATGCGCATTTCACCGATCCGAATTTTTGGTGTGCGCGAATTGCTAACTAGGTGTACAACTAGTAGTAATTTTATATGGTTGTTGTAGAGAAAGCTAATATAAATAAGGGGAAAGCTGACTTAAGTTGAAAGGAAGTAGATTTACAGGGGATAAGAAAAGGGAAAACAGTTCACTCAAAATGGATAGAGAAGGAGTCGTACAAATCTTCCACCCTCCGTAACTTTTTCAATCAAACCCACTTATTTCTTAGTCAAAATCGCTATTAATCTTTCAAAACCTCTTATCCAGTTCTCATTACCGCTTTTGATATAACCCAATCTCTTGTTTATTCTTCACTTCTATTACTCTTTTTTATCTTTTTACCTCTACTTTCTTAGTTTTCTTTTGGTTTTGGATTTTTTTTTTATCTTCGTAAAAGTTTTAGATCTAGTCTTCTCGGTCTTGGATAATTTTTGCCTTTTGTGGGTTTATTGTTTTACTGATTTTGCTTTTCTGTTGGTTAGTTAGGAGTTCGGATCTAGTGAAATTAATTTCTTTAGAGAAGCTTCTTCTGAAAAGACGAGAGTACCCAAATACACCACAGTCTTTCGAATATCAGCATATAAGTCATTTACCGAATGTGATCGTCTATGGACAGAGTCGAGACAACACAACATATTCGGTTCACACTTCGTGTGATCGTCTATGGATACGAGATCGAGATAATACAACAACAAGATCACTTGTGTGATTGACTATGGATACAGGATCGAGACGACACAACAACAAAGTGTGCACTTGATAATAGGTACGGTAAGAAACCGAAACTCTATAGAATCAATATCAAGCGTTACGAAACTTAATTATAATAACAATTATAATTCGGAAAACAAAGTAAATGACACATCAATATTTTGTTAACGAGGAAACTGCAAATGCATAAAAATCTTAGGACCTTGTCCAGTTTTGAAAAATACTCTCGGAATTAAGCCACTATACAAAATCTAATACCAACTTCGTATACTTGAGACCAAGCAGACTACCCCTAGCTACTTAGTTCCCTCAGTATCAACTAAACCGCAGTGAATTGAGTTTGTTTCTTTTGGTGGTTGAGATTCTCTCTAAGATAATAAATGATGCGGTGGAAAGAGGTCAGCTTTCTGGTTTTTAGGTGGTAGATCATGGGTATATTATTTCTCATCTTCAATTTGCAGACGATACTTTAATATTTTTTGATGCTTCTGTGGAGGAAGTTCGTCGGCTCTTTACCATCTTGGTTGTGTTCGAAACTATTACAGGTTTGAAGCTGAATTGAGATAAGAGCATTATGATTAGTGTGGGAGCTGATGGGGTTATTGATGATTTAGCAAGACAACTTGGATGCAAGACAGAAAACATCCGTTCACTTACTTGGGGATGCCGATTGGAGCTCACTGGCGCAGTGTTTCAGTTTGGAAACATGTCTTGATTAGAATGGAACCGAATTTGTCGACGTGGAAGAAAAGACGACTTAATAAAGCTGTTAGGTTAACCCTCATTAAAAGTTGTCTTGCGAGCCTACCAATTTATTACTTGTCTCTTTTCATCTTCCGGTGAGTGTGGAAAAAAGAATGATTAGGATTACGCGCAATTTTCTATGGGGAGCGGTGGAAGGTAGAAGGAAATTGGTGTAGGTTTCTTGGAAGAAGATTATTGTTTCGAAGGTGAATGGGGGGCTAGGTGTGAAAAATTTGAGGAGAATTAATCAATCACTGTTCGTCAAGTAGATTTGGAGATTTTCGAAGGCCAAAAACAGTCTTTGGAGGAAGTTAGTTAATGAGAAATTCGCTCATAATAGTGACCTACTAGTCCATGATGTGGACAATCAATCTCAAGGAAGGAGTCTATGGAAGAATGTTACAAACATGGTACCGAAGATTCAGAGCATGGCGACCTTCACGGTAAGAAATGGTAAAGGAATTCGTTTTTGGAAGGATCATTGGCTAGACAGGGGGAGATTACAAGACATATTTCTGGTTGTTTACAAGGCGGCAAAGGCTAAGGATGCAACTATTTTTGACATGATAGTGAATGGAGCTTGGAACTGTGAATTCAAGAGGCCTCTAAACTTGAATGAACAGTTGGAATGAGATTTATTACTGCGTGACCTAAATCAAGTTCCTGGCCTTGTTGAAGCAGAGGAAGAAATGGTGATATTGGATAGTTTCAGCACTTTAAGATGTTATGAACGTCTTACAGACAATCTGGATGAGTGCGGCTTCGACAAGTTTCTTTGGAAAGGTAATATCTCTAACAAGGTAAGTTTTATCCTTTGGGATACCTTCCATGATTCGCTCCCAACCAGGGATATGTTGCACCATCGGGGAGTGATTATTGATAGTGAGCAATGTGTTTTGTGCAACGACGTAAGAGTCAGCAAATCACATGTTCCTCCACTATAAGTACTCTTTCGAGATTTGGAGATATTTGTGATTATTTCAGTTATTCGAAGCGTGGTCTATCAATGTGTTGCAAGGTAGAGGGAAGGATGTTTGACAAATCTTACATTATGCGATTTGTTGGATTTTGTGGAAGGAGAGGAATAGAAGGGTTTTTGGAGGTCGACATAAGAGTGTGCAAGAGAATATTGATTTGGTTAAACAATTGGTAGTTTTATGGTCTTGTGACAACGATACCATGTTGATCCTAATTTAATTTGGAGTAATTGGGACACTCCAAAGCGTATGTAGCGTTCGCTGTACTGACCTTGGACTGATTCTTGGTTTTGAATATAACCATCTCTTCAAAAAAAAAAAAAATTGGTTTTGGACCAATTGGTGGACCTGCTTCTCTACCGCAGGATTGGTAGACCTTGGATTGATTCTTGGTTTTGAATATAACCATCTCTTCAAAAAAAAATTTGGTTTTGGACCAATTGGTGGACCTGCTTCTCTACCACAGGATTGGTAGGGGATGGCTATGTCATTTTGATATTTGACTTTGAAAACAAAGATCTCATTGTATCAGCATGATGCTACTCTAATTTCATGATGAGTCATGCTACTCTAATTTCTAAAATCATAGTTTATCGGATTTAATATGTTTTCGCCAACATTTCAATGCTATACTAGAATTTGAGAATTTTGAATTAAAATACTAGCAAAAAGATAAGCCGCACAATTTTGATATAAGGGTGGGATTCCTTACTTTCAAGTTTCAACTTCAGTCCCCAGCATTTTAGCGCACAATTAGGCAGGAGAAAAAGGAGTGCTCAAGGAATTTCAATATAAGACACGCTTGTAAGTTGTAACAAACCCAACCGCAGAATAACCAAAAAAAAAGTCTTGTTTTTCATTTATGCAAATGTTTTCATGTCCAACAACATAGCTGCAGTCTTGGAAAGAAGCATGTAATATTATTTCTATCACTTACATACAAAATTTTGAAGCCTATGGGGTCGTCCCAGTTCTTCTGAAGCCTAGTTGAACACCTATGCAGGTGCTGTAATCTGCTCGTCATACACAATATTGATTTATACCAGAATCAAAACAGCGGTCTAGCTTACTCCTGTAACCCGGAAAACAAAAAACAATTGAAATTTAGTTACTTTTAACTTTAATTGTTTTGTAAACTAAATTCGCATAGAAGATCAGACCAAGTTTACTCAAAGTAGTAGTCAAAGTGGATCAGATTTGATGACAGATAATACAGAAGGGCGAGGAGAAGAATAGTGCACCTGTTTGGGAAGAATCGCTTTGTGAGCTTTAAATGAGAGAATCACATTCCATGCTAGTGCAACGACATTTGCGGCTAAAACCTATGATAATAGATTTGTGCATTGGCAAGTGAGTAGATTCATACAGTAAGACGGACTATAAAGCAGAAGCAGAAAAAAAGAACCCTTTAAATTTAATATTAAGAATGATAATTAGTAGTATCTACTAGTGCTAGAGTCTTCCGTGACATAATGAATCCAATGGCCAAATTATCTAGCATAATTATCTTGTATATAGCACTAGCCCTTGAGTTATTTCCGAGAAGCCACATGCTCAAGTGTGTATGGGGATTAACCACACACATACAAACACATAAGTTTCGATGTACAATGCAGACAGAGCTGCAAGCAACGAAAGACTTTGTTCATGATGGAATTTCATATAAAGTAGTTACTCAAACCTGGAAGTTCTGTGGGACAAATCGAAAGTTGAGAAATTGGAAAGGTATCCACAATTGCCAATTTGCGATCACAGCAGAGAACCACTCCTATAAGAATGAAGAACGTGTAAAATAAGAAAAAATGAACTAATTATGCACTGCTGCAAATAGGAAAAGAAAAAGAACAATTCGTATAGAGGTTTTACCTGTTGAAGCTTTGGCACTACTTGAGATGGTTTTCCCTCTAATGTCACTAATGTAGATAAGAATACTCCAAGGAAGATCGGAGAAAAGATAAACTGCGTTGAGGTCGGGACATGTTTTAATCCATTTTATAAAGCAAAAAAAGTAACATGTAACGCTTAGGCACACAAGAAAAAAATAAGAAGAATCTAACCTGGTCAAGCACGAGACTCAAAACTGCACTAGTAGCTCCTGGGGCGGTCACCAGTTTACTTAAATACAGATACCTAACATTCCATCATTAAGTTCAACTAGTTAGCTTCAAGTACAACTCAGTTAGAAATATCATATTTTGATAACACTAGTGAAGAGTGATAATATCACAGTTTGGAACTTTGAGTGGTTATATCAAAATCTTTTTGCATTCAGTAGAGGGCACGTACTCATGTATCCAAACTGACACCAATATGTTTGTATGTTGTCAGAATAATTAAGATCCTTCTTAAAACAGTCGAGTAAAATTCAACTAAGCAACAAATGTAGGCAAATGCATGAACCGGGACCCATTACACTACAAGCGTACCATGATTTACAACCTAGATTAATGACTTAAGTCCAGGACTACCGAAGTGCAAAACATTATAAACGAAGGAGCGCCCTTTCCTTAATGTACTAGGAAGATTAAAATGAAATCCCAATGCCCAATCAAATGGATTTTTTTTGAAGCTGTTAGGTGAAGCTTTACCAATCACCAAATGTGGCCTAATTCTTGAATCAGGATTGATATATTTGTTTGCATATCATAATCGACGGCCCTAATTTATGGTTGCAGCTCAGGTATTGAAATATAAAACATATTAAGAAGAATACAACACCCATTCCATAGTGTACAAGACAAACTTATACACCAATTAAAATAGCAATAAAAGGTTTCAGATCCATCACCAGAAATGAAGGGCAGGACCAACCAACGTGAATCCCAAGAAAGTGAATATAAATGTTCGCTTCACATCCACAGTTGGTACTTTATCAATCAAGATCTGTGAAGGTACATAAGCAGAAAGGTTGTGTTAGAATCTAACAAAACTTTGTGTCAAGAAGAAGTATAACAGAATAGGCATAGCCAGTGAAACCATGGATTGCAGTAGCAACACTGAATCTTTTGAAAGAGCCCAAATGAAAAATCTGAGTTACAGTCTTACAGAGATCATATACACTACCAGCACTTGTTCTATATGTAACAGAGACATCTATTAGTACCAGCTCAGCCAGGATATGACTCTGGTTATACAGAATTTATGGTTATACAAAACATATACAACTTAGGGGAGAGTGACAAGAATAACCAAACCACGTCTAGTCTATTGAAACATCAACAGAGAAAATGTCATCAGTTGGAACTTTACGGTTGGAATTCTATGGACTGATAACTGATAACGTTACAGCAGGAAAGAAAAGAAAAAAGATAACTGATTACCCTCGAGGCATTAACAGTGACATAGTTTACATTCTCTTAATGTTCATTTCAACAATCTTGAAGTACTCTTAGCCACACACCCCATTTGGTTAAGATTGAATGTGATAGATGATTTGAAAATAGAATGTGTGCTAGCATCTACAAATCCTTGATTAACAAATGCTCTCCAACTACAAATTATCAGGCACCAGAAGAATTGGTAGCAAACAGTTTTATACTGAGAATAAAAGAGAGAAAAAGAAGCCAACCTGGCATGCTAAATCCCCAATTAAGTTCAACAAAGCAGACGTCACAGATTTTGTTAATAAGGGATACATCTCAAGAAGTTTCAAGTACCTGAAATTGTACATAATATGCTTAGAAATTAAACATCAATAGACCAACAGTATTATCAACAAAAGTACTCAAGCAGCTCTAACAACGTGACATAACCTAACCCTAAAGAGAGATAAGTCATATTACCATGAGATAAGGGACCAGTTACTCCCACCACTTTCAGCTCCATCTCCACTTCCACCTCCACCGCTAACACCTGAATCCCCAAAACCACCGCCTGCCCCACCACCAGAAACAGCTGAGACCCTCAAAAGGTCATCATCTATACCTCTAACTTTGATTTTAGAATGACCCATACCCTTGAAACCTGCACCATTCCTGGAAATTGCAGATGCTGAATTTAGACGAGGTGAAGAAGAAGAAGATGTTGAAGAAGAGGAAACCCTAAAGTTGCTAATTTGAATTGGATTTACACAGAGATTTTTAGTAACAAGATAAGTGGATTTTGGAGAGGTAGTGATGAAACGAGAGAATGAAGAAAATGTATCAATAGCATTTACAGGATTCGGAGACATTTTCTTTTTGGTCTCTGCCCTGCTTGTGCTTCTACATGTGAGGGTTTTACGCTGTAGCGGGGTTTTAAGACCACGAGCTTAGGGAGTGTTTGGTTACACCTTATTTTTCATTATTCTTGCAGGTATATTGTGTAATGTTGGGAATTGGAATAGAACAGTCCCGTAGATAGAGAATATCAGGCAGTTAATGTTTATCCGTATTAATGTCAGGAGTTCTTTCCACAATCCTTTTTTTAGTTGTGGGTCTGACCGAGAGATCTTAAAGAATTTCAAGCTAAAAAATGAAGCCTTTTAAAAAGTAAGATCGATTCGGGAATCAGAAATCGAGATATCTTCTCTTTACTTCACACGAGGAGCATGTGTAATTACGGTTAAAGGTTAAAACTTGAAGAAGAGAGGAGCGACCACCACTGGCTTCTCCTGCTATTTTTGTAAGGCTAATCCCTATGGACTAGATTGGAGTGCTAGATTGGCCAAAAAGTGTTGCAAATCAAGAAAAAAGTGTTGGAAAAAAGTTAACAGTGATAGTTGATAGTTCTCTCACATACCAAGTGCTCGCAGTCCAACTATCAACGAGATTGAAACGCTGAACCGTTCGGCGCTCAAAAAGTGACATAAACGTCGAACCATTCAGCGCTGGGAGAAAATTTTCTGATCTAACGACTGAGATTCAAAGCGCCGAACCGTTCCGCACTGAGCGCCGAACGGTTCGGCGTTATATGGTGGTCTCGCTGCTAATCTAGCTGCTAGATTAGTCATCTCATAGGACTTAGGAGGTTGCCCATGCTGACGTGGATGGCCAATCTAGCCCATAGGACTAAGCCTAACACTATGTTTGTTTACTCCTGACTCATCTGAGTCGTCTGGATCTGAGTGAAATCACCTGACTTATCTGGATCTGACTCGATATGTTTGTTTTGAGCCAGATCTGATTCATCTGACTCAAAAAAACATGTGTCAGTGGTTTGGTCCCGTGAGTCAGAGGTATTTTGTTACCTGACTCAAATGGGTCCGAGTCAGGGGTTATATCTGAGTCATAGGTCGAGTCAGATCTGACTCAAAATGCAAAACAAACGGTCTGACTGCTGACTCGGCCCGAGTCAGAGGTTGACTCAGATCCAGACGCCGAGTCAGCTGCAAACAAACAAGATGTAAGTGTTAAGAAGAAACGGACGATATGACTGGGCTTAATCATGGAAAGTGTCTAGAAGAGAATCGATAGGAAGAAACAAGGTGGTACAAGATATGCCCATCCATCAGCCACAAAAGCTATCTCTAGGGTCTGTAGGCGCATGAAAGTGATTTTAGGCTCAAGGGACACCGACACCTGCACAACTCTCCGCTACATCTTATAGTTTTAAGAAATTTTTTGATTGAACGTATGGTGAAACATGGCAGTACCTAAACAAGCTGTTCGATCCCTGCCATCCTCCTTTCTTCGTGAAGATGACATTACCTAAAATTTACAGAAATTTGTAGAACCTGTCACTGGCAAATAACCGTAGTCCATAGGACCAGTACCTGCCGTGGAGTCGGGTTCCCACTCGGTATGGAGAAAGAACCAAATGGCCCCATTGGACATCAGTTCAAGAGGACAACCTGTTAGGCTTTCATAACAACATAGCAGAAAAAGATTTCAATCTGAACACAATAAACATTAAGACCTCCACCAATCAAATTCACAGCAAAATATTTCACAAAAGTTTTCAGCATTGTCTGTCATGCATATTATTGAGAATACATGCCATTGCACAGTGGCCTTAAATAGCACATAAATTAATTGGAAATCCATTTCAATGGCACTGTTCTGTTACGGAATTCAGTTATTCTTACAAAATAACAAACAAGAGTGCTTGAACCTTTAAATAGCCACACAACCCTGTCCTACAAACAGATGGATTCTACTTGGGTGTACAGGGCATAGTGAACTCTCAACATGTAGTACAGCATGAAGGAAGACAACAAAAATGATAACATGAAAGAACTTTTACAAGTTTTTAAACCATAAAAAATGTCATCTTCACTGACCTGTTTTTTCATCAAGGAAAGGAAAACCAAGAACATTGCCTCCCTGATAGCTAAGCATATCCCGACATGAAATAAACTGACAGATTAATTTATCTCAGGGATGTCTGGATGACATGACAGCCATCAGGCATATTATCCCATTCCTTGCTGACAGTTTCCCATTCCTGGGTTATTGTATTTGTCTCATTCATGTGCTTGTAATCATTGCACAAATCTTCCCCAAGAAGTGCTGCTATTGTATCGGCCTTAGAGTTGTCCTTCGCACAAGAAGGGTGGTCAAACCAACCTGCACCTAGTAGCGCATCAGGCCTTGAAAAGTCCAACTTTGGAGATGTTCCTTCCTCTCCTCCATATGGGTTTGTAATGTGCTCTACTGGTTCTTGCTTAATACTGGATCCTGCAACTAGCAGCTATCACACTTCTATTATCTGCGCAGTGATGGAATAGTTTAAATGCATCTTTCAAAGAAAGAAAGAGGTGCTCACCAGGAAGAGCCTCAGAAAGTGCAGGATCATCCGTCGAGCTTCCACTGATTGGAGTGCATCCACCAAAAACTGATGCAGCAGAACGACCCAATGGGGAGATGGGATCGCCATAATCTTCCCACCCTGTCTCACATAGATCCAGATTCGAACCATCCATAACATCACTGGGTGTAACAACGGAAGAACTCGAGCTCTTCTCAGAAGACTGATTCTTTAACGTCTGTGCTTCCTGAAGCAATGCATCCAACAGGCCACTGTTACGTGACGAAAGACAATCAGACTGTACCTGCCCATTTGAGAGAGGAGATGATTGGGTAAAAGTGTCAACAGACTCGAGTGAAGGAAGCACAGGGGATGTTCCCCAGCAACCACCAACGTCGGTGTCTGGATATTGGAATGAAGGGAGCTCCAACTTCACAGGCCCATTAATGGGCTTAGAAGTAGAGAAGTTGCCATTTGAAAAGGCATGGCTGCCAGACCTTGCACCAAAAGGTGAAGACTTCTTAATCTTGTTACGGTTGGGAACGCAAGGAAAAGTCAACCCAAAGGGGGGTTGATGGATCTTCTCACAAGATTCACTCTGAAACGGGTCGAATGGTGAGACCACACTGGAAGCTAAACTACTGTTAAAACCAGGAAACAAGTTTTCTGGATCTCTAAGTCGCTTGAGACGATGCATTGTCGTGGGGTAGAAGTTGTAACTTAGAGATGAACCCAAACCTTGAGGCAGCATAACAACAGACATATCGGGAAGTGCGTGTTCACAAGATAAAACTCCTTGATTTCCCTTTAACCCATCAAATGTGACATCGGGAATCTCGTAATTGTTTGCATGCAAGAGACCCTGCTGCTGCATATCAACATTGTTGAACTCATCACTTTCCTGATACTGGTAATTCCCATTCAGAGTCTGCATACAAACTTCAGGAGGGTACAGTGGTAAACCCGCACGTTGCCGTCTCTTTATTCGGGTATTCCAGTAGTTCTTTATCTCGTTATCTGTACGCCCAGGCAACTGGAGAAGAAGGGAAAAATGCATTAAGGAAAACAATAAAATAAAGAAAAATGGAAAACAGGAACACACAACTGAGAAATTCATGCACAATTTTCAAAATCCACAATCTCAAAAATTTGCATTGCCAAACTTCTTAGGCAAAGATAATATAACCTAATGCATGGATTCGCAATCAGCTGAGGATTTCATATCGGCCAACCATAATCATCCAAAAAAAGTAGGCAAGGATTTCATAAGACAAGGGTTAGAGGTGGCATTTCAATAAATTTAAGGAAAACAATAAAATATAGAAAAATGGAAAACAGGAACACACAACTGAGAAATTCATGCACAATTTTCAAAATCCACAATCTCAAAAATTTGCATTGCCAAACTTCTTAGGCAAAGATAATATAACCTAATGCATGGATTCGCAATCAGCTGAGGATTTCATATCGGCCAACCATAATCATCCAAAAAAAGTAGGCAAGGATTTCATAAGACAAGGGTTAGAGGTGGCATTTCAATAAATTTTGGACAATTATAAATGTGTTTTTATTATAGAGACAAGAGAACCTTGGACTATCTGCCTGAATACCTAGATTTATCCATGCACTGTGAAGAACATAGGCTTATAAATGTAAAAATCAAAATACAAATTTGATCACATAATCTGACTTAGACAATAATCGAACTCAAAATCCCCATTCCCGGAACTTCCATTTTTTCCGTGATGTAAGTGGAACCAGTGTAGAAGTTACTTATTCGAAATTCTCTTTAAAGTGTCTTGTAACGTAATCTGGGTCTACACTACCCATTCATGTTTCTTGTGCCAACATGTGAGCTAACATGGTTTTGAATTTCATACACAATTCAACGAGCAACATGGCCACAGCTCCTTGTCACACAGATGTACAAAAAGATGGACTACCATTTTTATCAGATTTATTAAAGAGAATATTCCACTGTTCTAACAGCTTATGAGGAGAAGTCTACAGGAATAAGAAAATTTTACTTACATGTGCAGCCATCCGGGCCCATTTGTTCCCCATCTTGGCATGAAGCTCAACAATCATGCGTTCTTCATCTGCCGTGAAAGCTCCCTTTTTCAAGTTAGGTCTCAGGTGATTAGCCCAACGCAGACGACAGCTTTTTCCACAACGGGACAACCCCGAATGCTTCTGCACAGCGTTCCAGTTGCCTTCACCATGCTTGTTGACGTATTCAACCAAAATTGCATCTTCCTGTGAGGTCCAAGGCCCTTTCTTCAAAATAACACCGCCTACTCCAAAGCTTCCCCCACAGCTACCTTCATCGATTGATTGTGAATCAGACTGATCCTTAGATAGTAAACCATCTTCGCTGTCATTACTTGAATGACTCATTTCCACGAATCTGTTACCACATCAATTCATAAACATATCTCAGGATTGCACAGACGGGTAAAACATCAAGTTAACAAAAAAACAAAAAAAAAACAAAAAATGAAGAGAGATCACCCAAACATAAACTAATGTTAAAACAGATCATTTAAAAGAAAAACCCAGCGCATGAAATACCCAAAACATCGTCACGGAACCAAAGAGCTTTAACAGAGTCTTTCCTGATAAATGAATCCATCAAGGGTTTTAAAATATTGATTCGCACAAAAATAAAAATGACTCTGAATCATGATTCGAAGGAAGAATCCCAATGTAGGAACTAGTCTAATTTGGTACAAATAGAGAGAAAAAAACATACTAACCCTAAATTAATCTTTTTTAGTATATAATAATGGTTGATTTTTTAAAATAATAATAAATCAAACATAACTCCGATTACCGATATAGATTTGCTCACAAAGTCAATTAAATGAGAAAAAATACGATCAGAAGATTCAGACCCAAAATGGAAAGAAACCATGAAACAGTTTTTTAAATACACATAAGTGAATCAAATTGAATGAACCCCTTGAGCTTTATAAATGAGCATAAATGACAAAAGGCATTAAAAAAAAATGTTCCAATCCATGAATTAAATATCATTTGCATAATAACCTTGGTGATCATTCAATAAGATTCCCAGTGTTTTCGGATCTAACAATCTATAAGAGATGAGTAGAAATCACAATTCAAATTACAATGGAGCATAGAGAGAATTGAAGTAAGTTCATGCAAATCAGATCAGAAGACTACCTGAATGAAATCAATAATCGAGAAGGTAGCTGAATCCACACACGAGATCAAAATATCAAATTCCCAGTCAAAAAAAAGAAGAAGCTCAATTCCACCACCACCACCACCAACAACAACAACAACACCACCGCCTTTTTTGAAAAAAACAAGAAGGAAACGGAATTGAAAAAAACGAAACCTAGCTAGCTCTACACAAGTATAAAAACAAAATAAAGTAACATTTTAAAAACCATCAAAAATCATATCTGCAACACTCAAAATCAGCTCAAAATTGAACAAATCCCAGAGACTCTCTGTATCAGGAACAGGTACATGAGAATTCAATCACTTTGTTGTGTGATAATTTTTAGTTGAAAAGAATAATTCAATCAGCCAGGATGGTGAGAATGATGATTTTACAGAGAAAGGAAAGGAAAAGAAAAAGAACCCTAACCCTAGTTTGTGACAACACGGAAGAAATGCAGAAGATACTACTGGAATAGAATAGGGAGTGTGTGCGTGTGAGAAGGTGAGAAAGAGAGAGAAGTTCGTATTTGAGGAGGAGAGAAAATATGTCAAGACTAGCACAAAAGTAGGATCTTTTTTACTCAACTCAACCTCCAGGTGCCTCCGCTTCTCTTTCCGAACCTAAGCCTCGGACCGGTTCGGATCCCAAATTCTCACTTCTCTATATTTTTTAACCAAAAAAAACACAAGGGATGATTATGACTTGAGAGAGTTTCATGTTTAGTTTTGTCATGAGAAACAGCCTAGTTAAGATCTCATGATTATTGTCAATTCGTTTTCTCTACTGATTATGTTGTTATAAATGTGACCGAGTACGAGACTGTAATGGCATGACTGCGAGTTTGATCTTTAATGACACGATAAATAAGCATTGCGAATTTACAATAACATAGAATGGTTTAACACATGCATGATTTATCTCTTTGCGGATTTTTGGAAATATTTTCGTCCAAATTAATTGACTAGTATTATTTTTATTTGTCCGTAAAAGAAAAAATAGTGTCGAATATGTTTGAGACAATCGACAAATTTTTCGCGAAAAAAATAAACAAACAAGTAGAAATTATCAAAGAATCTGGAAAACTAAACCGTTTTCTTTAAGACGTTTCATATTTTTTACCTTGATTTTGCAAGCAGTTTTTTAATTGTCACGTTGTCTTAAAGGTAAAACGTTTCAGTAAACTCAACCTTAACCTCTAATCATGCAAGGTGAAAAATCATAACATTTTCGATTTCACAATTATTACTTATAAAAGTTATTCCTAAAATATGGTAGCAAAATAGACACGATGTACTCGTTTTTTGTTGTTCATAAGAATTAAATTAAATAAAATATTTTTATCACATTTTTTCTTAGTGCACGAGGAATTCCGAAGAAAAAAAATCATTACTGGAGGCACGACATCAAAGAATTACTCGGAAAATCTTGGCCATAACTGCATGACATTTAAAGAAAATTATCTATCTAATCCCCGCTACTAAGTATCATCATTTGTTTTGAATTTTTATTTGTTGGGCAGATTTGATCAATTGTCATTCTAATAATAAAATGAATTGAACCTTTTGATATATGTATGATTTTTATGTGTTCCAGGAAACACTACATTATTTCATAAAATGTTTTATATGACATGAAAATCATATAAATTGAAAAGTGTGTCGATATCAGATTACATGTCACATATCAGGTGTCTATTGCGTCGTGTTGTGCTGCACTTTTTTGGGATAATTGGTGTTTAATACTCAGATTATGACCAACACTAGGCTTTGGTCTAACATTTGTCCAACGTTAGGGTTTGGTACCTGGACTGAACGTTGACCCGAATTGACTCTGCTAAGTCTTGACTTCTGTTAAAAAATTAATTAAAATTATATATTAAATTAAATTTATTAAGCAAATTATAATTGTACCCTAACTTCCTAACATTCATCTATATCGGTCACAGTACTCATTCAAAATCTTGACAGCATCAGAACCATACTCAGGCCATACCTCCCAGCTCAAACACAAATTCTCCCTTGCAATTTTCGAAACTCAGCAGCTTCAACAATCCAATCAACATTAACTTGTAGCACTAAGAGTCCAGCTGCATTTCATCCGCTACATCAACTCAGCACCACCACCTTCTTTGCAGTTCAACCACAAACACAATCTTTCAATGTCAATTCAATGTCTTCTAGCACCCTTTGTACAGAATAATGGCAGTAGTACTCCTCTCACTCACCTGCCCATCACAACCCATATGAGATTGATTTCTCATCTTGAAGCAACACCACCAACACTTTCATCTCAATCCTCTGATAACCACAGACTCATAGCATCACCGAAACCTAAATTTCCTCTCGTCTAATTCGAAACTCATCTTCAATTCCATTTCAAACTCAGCTGCAACATTCAATTACAGAAACAACAGAAACTCATTCATCTCAAAGCTATAAGGACCCTAATTTCACCATCAATTCGAAATCAAACCATCCCATCGTCAAACTCAAAATTAACTCAAACCTTGGCTGATCACCACAGACTCATAGCATCACCTGAACTCTGACTTTCCTCTCATCTAATTCAAACTTCAGATCAACCCATCCTCAATTTTATTTCAAACTCAGCTACAACAATCAATTACAATGACAAAAAAAAATCATTCTTCTCAAAGCTATAAAAACCCTGATTTCACCATCAATTCGAAATCAAACAATCTTACTGCCAAATTCAAAATTAACTCAAACCCCAGCTGCCAATTTCTTCATTGATTCTGAAAAACTTTATAACCATCTCGCCTGAACCCATAAACATCAACATCTCAGATCCCCTTCTCTCAAATCATCAAACACCCACTTCTACATCACTTATCGATATCATCTTTTGCATTAAACCCATCAACATATTCTTGTTCTTCGTCGAGTTTTGAACATCACTTGCTAAAGAAAAGATATGTAGCAGCAGCATCAACGTATTTTCTTTGTTCTTCACAATGGATTCTAATAAGATGAAGAAGAAGAAGGCATAAATAGGATCAAGCTTTGATCTCGACCGTACGCTGAAGAGTATTTTTCCGGTCCGTTGGATTTTAGATTCACTTTGGGGGGCATGATTGTAACTTGATATTTTTATTTTATTAAAATTTATAAAAGTGTGGTCATAACTGGTCAACGTAGGTCAACGTCTGGTCCAGGTACCAAGCCCTAACGTTGGACAAATGTTATACCAAAGCCTAGTGTTGGTCATAACCTGAGTACTAAACACCAATTATCCCTTTTTTTTCCATAATTTTAACATGAACAATCATGTTGTGTCGGGTCTGCAAACTTGACATGCAATTCGTATTTATGTCTTACCAAAATATTTTTAATATATGTGTAACATGTCACTAAAATATACTATTATTCTATAATCTCTTTTATATTTTCTCACTTTGTTATATGTGTTCGTCTTGTTTCTGCCTCTAACCCTCTCAATTGAACAACTATCTTGAATTTGTCAAGCAATGGACTTTGGGTCTGAACACTAACCATGTAGGACGGAAATACAGTTTGGGACATTGTAATTCGAGATGTGCCTCAGTTGTATGGAAAATTTGGAAAGCAAAAGCACATCGATTTATCCAAATTCAAGGTATTCATATTGTTGTAAACATATGTTCCATCTGCTAAATAACAAGTTGTAATAGAAAATCGACCGACCATTAATCGGGGGTACCACATAACAATAAAAGTCAACTATAAGAGTTTATGATGTAAATTTTTGTTTTTGGTTTTCTGTTATGTTGACTATATTTCTCATTTCTATAGTTGTCTTAAGTTTTTCCATTTATAACAGTCATGTCGGTACTATAAGGGCAATTCCTATGACAATGTACAAACCAAATTTTTTGTTGAGCCAGGTGGATGGCCAAACAGGTTTCTCCACTATGGGAAAAGAAATGGACGGTTGATCATCAAGCCCCCGTGACTGGGAACATCCGCCCACATGTGTAGGTTAAATTCGGCGTGTGAAGGTTAAACTCGGCGTTTGATTCACAAACGTGGGAGTGTGATACACAACCGCGGGCGTGAGAAGCAAAACGCCAACAGTCAAATATCTAACGTCCATATTCCCAACTGCTATAATTTTCAAAACCTATAAATTCCTTCAACATTTTCAGCCACACCACTACTATCTCTTCTTTTAAAAAATTTCTTCTTCAATAATTTTCAAAATCTATAAAATTCCTTCTCTAAAACTCTTATAAACCAAAATTTTCCTGATATAATATGAGCAACTTCATAAGAAAAGCGGTCAATACTATAAAGCACAAAAGTGATTGAAGACATGAACCGATACCGCGGCCTGCCACAGATGTAGATTATACTCAAAATAGGGAAGCAGAGTTTTCTTCGCCGAGTGTCGTTGCTGCTCCATTATTAGTCCAAGTTCATGTGTCGGGGGATCGAGAGCGGTCTGAGAGTTTTTATAGAATGAGAGGTGGATTTTATGACTTAAAGGGTATTTATGATGGTCTACCCCCTGCAGTCTGAGAAAGGGTTGACAGATATCCCTGACGTGCGCTTTATAGTGTGAAACCTAGAAGACACAACAACAATATTACGACGATATTGGTAGAAAGGTGCCGACGCACACATTCCATATTATGGATTTTGAAATTGGTAAGTTTGTTTAAGTTAACTTAGATTTTGTTTTTTAAATAATTATTAAATAATCAAAAGAATTAATCTAGTTGTTATTATTCTTGTAATATGAATTACGCCCCCTTGATTTATATTTCATTTGTGGGCTCCCAAGTGGAGAGGGAGATCCTGTACCATACAACCAAAATTGGATATAGGGATTTGGTACCTGGGAGAAAGACTAATGTACCAGTTACGTGGTATTTATGCAATTGCATTTAACCCGACAGCACAAATGCAAATTTTTGCATCAGATTTTAATCGGTTGAGATTATTTCGTGCGAGAGGTGTGAACTAAACACACAAAGGGATACTGATGAAGCCAATATGTCACCTGGTACTTGTAGATTTTGAAGCATGTAATTGGGAGATACAACATTCACATATATGGGTTTGATTTCCCAGGGTTATCATGCCTGGCTCATGATGCAAATATCGTTCCTAGCCAGCCGCCTCCGAAAGATCCATGCTTTATGACTTATCCCGCCTTGGGTGCAAGTTCTTCATCATCTTCATCAAATATGCCCGAAATCCGTTGGGAGATGTCAAGTATTACTTCACAAGGTGAGCCAACCACGATTATCGTTGTTTCCTAAGCTATAGAACGTGATTATCCATACTACAATGTGGCTGCCAGTAACGAAGATTTGAAGAGATAACTTAACGATATGTATTGGCTGAATCGGCAAATGGAGGCTATACACTTGGGTGTATGTCGGAAATGACAGACAGACGCAATGTTCGGATTGAGTCCAACTGTAAATATTGATTCACAGTCTTCCGATTATACCAGGAGCAACAAATCATGGTACGCGAGTGATAAAGTGGTCGGAGAAACACAAGTATGACAGAATACTTCACCACAAGTACGGCACAGTACTTCACCACAAACTGTGCATGTATCTCAACCTCAAGTAATTCGGTCAGATCCTAGGCGCATTCCATCATCATTCTCGCCCTTCAACCCAAATGATGCTTACTACACTGTTACACCACAACAACAACAACAACAAATATCTTATATGTTTGGAGGACCGAGTGCTTTCCAATCGCCCAGTGTTCTTCAACTAGTTTTTCCCTTTATGGAAATTTAGCAAATATGTTGGTAAGTGGGGTATCCTGGGACTAGGAGAATGGCTGACTCCAGGCCCTGAAGATAATGATGAGCGACGTTAGAGAGATTATAATTTTTAATTATGCAATTGTAATTCTAGTTTTAATCAATTAAAAGTACGACGGTTTGTTTAAATGAAATTACACATGTTTAAAATTATTAAGCATTTACATAAGCTTCACTGAATTACATATGTTTTAAATTAAGTGTTTTACATTAGCTTCACCGGTGAGAAGTACTAGGTGGAACAACAACTACAAGAAAGGGGTTGAAATTGTTCAACACCTTAAGGATTTCGAAACATGTTTCCAAATGAAAAGCCATATTTTTTTCATCTTCGACATTCAGCCAAAGATCTTATTACCATCTCAGCATCAGTTTCACCTTTCAGTCTATATCGATTGGCTTGCATAGTTAAAGCTACAAACTCACTTACTTCTTTCTTAATTGTACGAAAACGATTTTCTATTTTGCATATAGCACGACGATTCGGATTACGGGTGTCACTGCAAAACCTGTCGTGAATAACCACCCATAAGTTCACTCATGGATAGTTTGCTGAAGCAAGCTGAGTAAATAAAAAAAAAATAGTTTCTGCAAATAGATTCATCTTCTTCTTCAGTATACGGAGCTCCCAGAGGAGGAAAACCCCTTTGAACATTTACAAGATGACAAACGAATTAACATCCCTGACACCTCTAACGAGGAAACAACGGATCGCTTCCCCAAGGGAAGCAGAGGTATACTCAAGCGCGAGGATAGCTCATCCGAGGGATCGTCGGATATTGATCCCAAACATCGGCGAGACAAAGACCAGATCCAAGAAGTTAAAACCAACTGTGAGGCCGAGAACCTCGCAGTTCCAAACCCCAAGCGAGGGGATACCTCAAGGTCAACTCGTTCTAAGATTGTATCGTATGCCGAACAATCAGGCGATGACTCAGGGCGATCAAGGCATCACCATTATGAACCATCTTTCTCACCCGAGAGAGCTCTGAAAAGAAAAAAGAAGGTCGAAACAAGACGAAACGATGACCAACTTCAGGCCCGACTCAACCGGCTTGAAGCAATGTACAAAGAAGCTACAGGAAAGCAGGAGAGCAAGAAGCTGGTGGTAGTCATGCAAGAAGCAGGACAATCCCCCTTCTCCGAGACTCTGTTAAGATTACCATTTCCAAATAAATGTTCTCTACCAATGTTCACGTCCCCGTTCACCGGAACAGGAGACGTAATTGAGCATCTTAGAACTTATCGCATAACGTTAACCCAATGAGACCATTATGACGTGGTACTGTGTAAATTTTTTCCTGTCAGCCTGAGGGATGAATCCCTAATGTGGTTCAATAACCTGCCCAAGGGATCAGTTGAATCGTTCGAGCACCTATCCGAGCTATTTTTAGAAACGTACATTCATAATAGCAGGGTCCGACCAGAGGTCGACGCGCTATTCCAAATGTTCCGAGGGCCAAATGAGTCACTCCGCTCCCTGGTGACACGGTGGAGGAAGTTATGTGCTGAGATCGGAAAGGTCCCTGAGGACTATGCGATCTTGGGATTTAAAAATAGTCTCTGAAAGACAGACCCTCTCTTTGTCCGCATGTATGAAACTATGCCAAAGAACTTGGGCAAACTAAGAGAAATCAAAGAGGATTATGTAGCCTTGGAGGAACTCCAAGACGGAACTTACGAAAAAATGGCAAAAAGAACTAATAGAGGAGCAAATGTGGTAGAGCCACAAAACCCACAGGTGCCATCCCAAGGAGCAGGGTGATCCAACAAAGGATCAATCCAGTTCGACAAGCATCAGACTGGAGGATGGAAAGGGAGAGACCAGGCCCAACAAAAGAAGGGAAAGTTCGTAGACCCAATCTACACGAAGCTAAACACCCCCATATCCGAGATCCCCAAAAAGATTGATGGACAACATAAAATCACTTACCCATGGAACAGAGGTCAACAGCCAGAGCGAACTAAAAATAGAACTGACTTCTGCGAGTTCCATCAATTCCACAGCCACACGACAGACTCGTGCAGAGACCTGAAGAAAATGGTGCAATAAATGATCAATGAGGGGAAACTCCAAGAATACATCGTGCAACCAACAACTCCACCTACCACGGGGGAACCCATACATCGTGTAGAGATCCCCCCACGAGGCACAATACTTAGGGTGTAATACTATATCGCACTCGGCGATTACCACACCTACACGAGAAAGAAACATTACTGGACGAATTCACAAACGAAACTTCCAGGGCGACGAAGTTTTCAGTGTTGCCAGAGAACCCCCGATTGAGGTATGGATGAAATTACCCATTAGCTTTTCAGCCTCGGAGGCCCCTGATGGAGGACGAAACCATAACGATCCACTGGTGGTCACGATGGCCATTGCACTCCCTGAGCACGAAGGCGAGGAAGGAAAACCTAAAGTGCTACCATGGGAAATGCCCAAAATCTTAATTGATGGAGGTAGTTCAGTTGAGATTTTATTTTATGCCACATTCAAACAAATGGGTCTTAGGGACGAGTGTCTCATACCCTCCACTTATAACATATTTGGCTTTAACGGGTCATCGACCCGCCCAAGGGGCGAGGTAACGTTGGAAATCCGGGTGGGAAAAATCCTCACCCTAACTACTTTCTGTGTGGTAGATGTACTATCACCATACACAGCCATTGTCGGGCGATCCTGGGTCCATGGGATCAAAGGAGTAGCCTCAACTTTCCACCAAAGGTTAAGATTCCCTACGCCAGATGGAGTAGCAGAAATCATTGGGGACTCGGGCGAGGCGAAATACTGTTATAAGATGGACGTCCAGAACGGCGAGAACAAAGTAAACTCCCCAAAAGCACAGGCAATGAGGACCATAGATACCAATAACCTGGTTGAGACCTATGACTACATGGCCATCAGTAACACACCAGCACACTCGGCCGATGCCTCAGCCTTATACAACACCATAACCTCGGGACGGACCATACGGCCCTTATAGCAATTACATGACCTCCCCGATGAGGGAGAGACCAAAAATCGTTCTCATACCGAGACCAACGTCATTCATCCTATGAAGACAGGCACTATTGAGGCGAGCAATGAGGAGTGTCACTCAGGGTACAACCCAGAACGAAGGATGTCACTAAAAAACCAACAGGCGATCTCTACAGAACCAAGCCAAGTAAGCCCATGGCGCATCATACCACAGTCAACAGAGTTCAGTGCAACTAAAACGTCAAGAAAACATTACCAAGCCCAATCAGGATACTACAAGATAGAAGATCGTTAAGCAAGCTTACTTCACAAAGTGGGCTGGAAACAAAGCCCAAAAATTGCTCAAAACTAATGGGGAAGCGTTAACGCAACTATAGTATACTTCTTACTAAGAGTAACGCACATCCCATGAAGGTTGATGTCTAGAAAGCCCACATTTGAGGCTAGGGCTTCGATCCCCTACTTGTAAGCAGGTCATGAAACCTCCCTCAGAATGTACTAAGGGATCACACCCTCTTTTGAAAATTAATAAA
Organism: Papaver somniferum; assembly: GCF_003573695.1. NCBI lineage: Eukaryota > Viridiplantae > Streptophyta > Magnoliopsida > Ranunculales > Papaveraceae > Papaver > Papaver somniferum. The sequence goes on from NC_039366.1 coordinate 72,170,029, forward strand.
ACTACTCCTTTTTGTGTATTGCTTATTTACATTATGATTCTACTCTTTAGATTAAAATCTTTCTTATCGTATGTGTCTACTTTTTTTTTTTGCTTTATACGTGCATCTAGATTAATCACACCATACTTGCATTCCAAAAAAATAAATAAATAAATATATATATATATAATAATAAACACACAAACAAGTCCATCAACAATTAATGCACGGTGCTGGCCACACCTCCCATTCTACAATGAATGATGCGGGTCAATAACCCAAGCTACCTTACACGGACGACAGACCTAAGGTAATGCCGCCACGATCATGATATCGGACGATGCCCTGTTATAACAGAAGATACCCAAATTTGAGTTACTTGCCTTCAGACAAGATACAAATCGCTCAACCAAGGCGTCACCCTTTGAAACACGCTCTGACATTAAATTCAAGGGAAATGTGCCAACAAGCACTAAACAACTTCTACGGCGGCTAAACGAAAGATGTTGCAACCAAAGCCCAACACTATAAGAGATAGCATGTCCAATTAAGGAACTACTCCCTGGAAATGTTATCCAAGGTTGGACCGACAAATATGCACTCAAAACTCTTTCAACTCCAGATAATAACAACCAATCATGCGATTAGACAGACAAAGGTCACCAACTATACCATCCAAGAAATAAGTAGTAAATATCGAAGTACCTCCCACACTTGAGGAATTATCAGCATATATAACAAAATAGCGCCTCCTACAATTGAGGACTTTCCAAAAGATGCGAAAATGTTTCCATAATGGAGCATATGACCCTCTCAAACTATGTCCAACATAGGAGACCAAAAGAAGAAAGCTGGATGAATAAAGAAACAGACCAACTCAAGTATGTCCGCCATCAGGAGCCTCTTGCTCATCCTCGACGACAGTCACATTCTGCACAGGCTCGGGCTCGACAACAGGCGGAGGGACCACGATGTTCGCAGCAGCAGTTGCGGCGGCTCGCTGACGCTCCCGGAGAACGACAGCCTTACAATCCTTGGTCATCAAAACCTTGTACTCCGCATGAAGGTTGCTCAGCTTCTTTTCTCCCTCCGCATGAGCGGCCGCCAATTCATCTTCATGTTGGCTCACCAAATCGTTAAGCTCCTCATCAAGACTTCGCTTAGCAGCCCTTTCTTCCCCTAGATGCTTCTCCAACTCAGCCTTTTTCTTACAAGCCTCTGCCAACACAAACAAAACTGATCAGTCTAAGGAAATCATCAGAAAAAACTGACACACAAAATTGGTTAACAAGTGACCTTCATTCTCAAATAAAACAACGGCTAAGTTTTGTTCTAATCGAATCTTTTCGGTGTCTAGAGCACTAATTGCTGCCTCTGCAGGATTTACGGCCGCATCACCATGAGGGTAGGATAGCATATGCCTATCGCGCTCCCTCTCAAGAGCAATATAATCACGCTTGAGCTTCCTCAGCGTCTCCCTATCATCCTCTGCCTGTGTTAATTGAGGCATATGATCGCACTGCTAGTTAATAACCTCATCCTTCTGCGCACCAAGTATCTTGATCTCGTCCGCACGATCTACAACTACTTTATTAGCCTTATCCAGTAACCCACGAAGCTCCAAAGTGCGGTTCCGATGAACCTCTACATCTTCCCGCGACAATGCATTCTCTTGCTATAAGGTTTCAATCTTACACTGATGAGCACTCACATCGAGTCTAAGTCCATTGCGGTCTCTAGCATGTCTATGACCCGCATTATCTAACTTCTCCTCCAATCGTTTGACCGTAGCTACCAATACAGGGACTAATTCAGAAATCTAATCCCTACCATGGAGACGTTAAATCAAGAAAACAGAGCAGATGAATACCTTCTAATTCCTTCTTATCCTGACGAAAAGCTAAGGCCTCATGCTTAGCCATTTCCAAAGCAGAGCGAAGAAGCTGGATCTCTTGTTCAGCAGCCTTGGCCTTCCTCCTAGCTACGCGAGTCTCGGATAGCATCCATGTCCTCAAATTGTTGTTCTAGCACATCCAGACAACAAAATAGTTAAGGCTGGAGCAAGCCAAAATAACAAAAAGCTAAAAGCCAACAACTTTTCACCACATACCGATAGCACAAGTTGATATTGGGCGGACTTAGGCAAAGAAGTTAGAATACGAGCTTGATCTTCCTCGCTCAGTTGAGCATACTTATCCGAGCATAACATCTTCATCGCCTCGGACCCACCACTGAACCAAAGAGTCTCAAAGGAACCACCATACGGATTCGCTGGGGAAGAAGGAAAACCACTAGCAAAGTTACTTGGTACTCTCGGGCTACCACCACCTGGAATCACAACAAGATTACTACTCACATTCCCACCACCATCCCGAGCACTAGCATCGGAAGAAGCACCCTTCTCAGCAACATCTCTCGGTTGGGGAAGACTCGTTCCAGACCCAAGGGCGATATTGGTATCAACAGAATCATCCAACAAAGCCTGATCGAGATCATCGAAGAATGACTCAGTCAGATCCAATACCTCGTTCTCACCAAACATAGCATCAATGTCCACTTCCATGGCATACTCGGCGACAACGGCAGGAGCATTCGATGGCCCAGAACCATCAGTTAGCCTCCTCCTCTGCCAAAAGCACAAAATCAACGATTGCTAAGGAAAAAAACATGGGCAAGGTATATATATTATATATACGTCAAAATAACAAGACAATATTTTTTACCTTAGCATCCCGAGCAGACTGAGACAGACGCCTATGAGGGACGACCCATTTAAGTTCCCAAGGCCTATAGGAAGGCAGATGGGCATGCATCTCAGGAATGCAAGGAAGAACATTACCAACCTCATACCAACCATAAATATAAGGCCTCACAACTCGGATTGGAGCAACAATCCACTTGGGAACGTGAGTCTTACGAAGTGTACGTTGGGTGGCTATAGGAGGATTCAAGTCGGTCATAAGCAAAGGACCTTGGATGCCCTTCCGAGTTCTAGAAATTCCAACTCCAAAACCATCATAAGTATCGTACTGATGACACCAATATCCCTCCACGAAGGAATCATGGGTATAGTAACCCCTCTGAGCAGAAACAAACTGATTCAACTCGTGCTCGGTAACCTTACCTTGGCTTCAGCGATTACACTCTCGGGCGATCCGATAAAAGTTACCATTAGGCTGAAAGATGGCTCGCTGAGGTTCAAGCTAACATAATATCTCGTACTGAAAAGGATTTAATGGACAGTACAAGGGAAGACGAAGACCGGCGTCAAGTTGACCCACCACAACGATAATCTCGTTAGGACCACACGGGTTCTTCTCCAAAAGATCCTTGGAAAGGACACCGAACTGACCCTCGGGAGTGGCAAAGGAAATCTGAAATCGCTGGAGACGATGCTTGACCCTCACCGATTCCAAGAAAGCTTCATCTGATGTACCGGAGGAACGGTCGGAACTCGGATTTCTCATCGGAGCTTTCCCGGTACTGCTAGAAAGCAAACAAGAGGAAGAAGTTAGAACAACGGCAAAGAGAAAAGCCGAAAAAAGAAAACCAAAATAAACATGCACCGGTGAGAAAAAAACTGGCAACAATGGAGGATAAACTCCACAAACGAAGAAAGATGGAGAAACAGTCGGTCAGAACAACCAAGACGATTGAAAAACCCAAGAGAAAAAGTGGAAACAGTGGCAAGAATCACTGATACCCAAGAAAGTAACATTTACAGAATCCTAAAATAACGGTGATAATCATCAGAGAGAACAAAAAAGAGAAGCAAAAAGAAGAGGACCATACCGTCTTGAGGTGCGAGATGGGGAATTCCTCCCAGACATTATAAACTTCTTTATTGGAGACAAGAAGTTAAGAAGAAACAGTAAGAGACAAAGAAGAGAAAGAATGAAAAAGTTCTGAACTCTGAAAAGAGATATTAAAGGCGACATTCTCTCTTCCCAAAAGATCTTATAAAAAACCAAAGGACCACCAACCGGCGCCTCAAGTTCAACGGGTAAAAGCGCACTAAAAGTTCAGACGTGGCGGAAACTGCGGACGTGGAGAAAAAGGTGGCACGGTTACATAGTTTTCTCCCCAATATGCCCTCGGCAAGTTGCAAAGAAAAGGAGCAAAATGTGTGGGTAAAATACCCGACGGCTACGTGTCAGCATCTTAAGGGATGATTACATGATAATACGATGAGATGAGAGCATCGAATCATCTTCTAAAAAGAAGGGTTTTTTTCAATCGAGGCTACTGCACGAGCACCACATGAATGACGCGTGTAAGTAAAGGTTTAATCTTCTCAGACGGTCAAGTCTAAAAAGCAGGACCGTATTTAATGAAGGATAAGAACAAGACGAGGGGAGATCTGCATCGTGACGGAAGACTCAGACAATCTATACTACTACCCAGAGGTGATAGAGCACGAGGTTCTCCATACAAGAGCAGCACGAGGCGAAGGAGAGCGAGACTACTCGGAGGAAGAACCATACTAGCCATCACGAGGGATAGTATAGAGCAAGTCTGAGGCATCCAGGACGATGGAAGAAAACTCATCGAACTCGGACGATCATACCACCACGAGTTTATTTTGCTTATAAATACCGGTCCATGCAGAAGGAGATGGACAACTTATGTAATCTTAGATGGTCTTTCTACAGAGAATTCCTGACAGAGATCTAGATAGAGAGAAAGTGAGAAATCTATAAGAGATTTGTAACTCTTTCAAGGGTAAGACCTTACAATCATTAAGAAAACATCTTCTTTCCCGTGGACGTAGTTCTTCATGGCCGAACCACGTTATATGCTTGTGTCAATCTTTACATTTCATGCTCTTTACATCTTGTTCATAGTTGAATCTTGTATGTTTTAGTATTTTTTAGTATTTCATTTCACTTGGATGTAGTCATCAGAAAAGATGCAACTACATACCTCTGAGTATTCAATATTCTTAAGATCTTCTCTTATTTCTTGGACTTCTAAGATGCAACCAACAACTTCGAGGTTCTCAACTGAAGCTCAATATAAATCTATAGAGGACCAAGATAAATTAATTTGATTATCTTATCTGTTGAGGGAGTTATGGATTTCTCTTTTTGTTTCTTCTATTTTGCTCTGTGATGATATGAATGCTAGCAGTTCAGCTTGCAATCCTATTTCTGCATGCTAGGACCAAGCACATTGAGATAGATTACTATTTTATTCGGGATCTGGTGCATTTAAAGTTTTTGGTATCAAGTTTGTTCCTTCATTTCTTCATTTTACTGATTTTTTCACCAAAGGACTTCCTCGGGATTTCTTTTCACTCTTGTATTCAAGCTTATGTATTTTGTCCATACTAAGCTCGCGCGAGAATATAAGCGTTTATGATGTGCTTTTCTTTTTTTTTGGTTTTTTGTATGTTGACTGCCATATTATCATTGTTATGGTTGTCTTTAGTCTTTCCTTTTTAACAGTCAGTCAGTACTATAAGTACCTTGTATTATTTTTGTCAGAACTATCTTATTACATTTTAACTAATATATCATTTTTGTTTAATCTGTTATCAACTTTGCAAGAAAATTTAACTTAATATCTTTTTGGTATAGTTTAAGGGAAACAGTTGTTCATGAGAGTAAAGCATTTGAAGTGCATAACTTTAGAGGCGGAAATAATTTAGGAGGTTATCAAATGGACACAACGGACAGGGCAAATCAATACCATATAGAAAGAGGCTGCAACTAACTCATCGAGGCTATCGATTGAGCTGACAATTACAACCAAGTTGGAAAAAATTCTACTAACGGGTTCTTTGTATTTTTCTGACTCGTCTGAATATGAATCTAACTCACTACGTTTGTATTTGACTTATTACAACTGACTCAAAAATAATAAAATAGTAGAGATAAAAAAAAGTAAAATAATATGTGACCAACTGAATCAAGTAAAAAATGATACTTAACTTGAATAATTATGAGTCATATGTATGAACCGAGTCGGACCTCGAATAATTATGAGTCAGATATATGATGAGAGCGGGTAATCATTAGACGTCCCTTGGTTTTACTGGGAATTGCCACTGAAACTAGGCTCTTCCCATGCTGATGTGTAAAGGCGTTTGGGAAGAAGCTGGAAACCTCCACAAGACCCAGTTTTACCCACCGCTTATCATCAAAAGAAAAAAAAAACAATAATCAAAGGACTAATGTTTTTATGGTATAAGTTAAGTATTGTTATCCACCTGTATGCTTTAAGGAGGACCGGAGGAGGATTCCTTACCATCATTTGGAAGCTTAAATGAAACATTCATGGTAAAAGTTATATTGTTTCATTGACGGTAAGAGTTAGAATGTGAAACAATATTTTTCCTTAAAACGATTATCTATTCTATTATATAAAGGGAACACCCCTTGGACACTGTTCATCTACAGTAGGTGAAGCTGCAAATTTTGATTTTCCGAGTTTTCCCTTTATTGTATTTTTTTTAGTCAACCATTACATAAATAAATGAGGGTACAAAAATAATTTAAGGGAACTAAATTTCCAAATTAAATTTACTACCCAAAAACAAAATCATAACTGAACTTACCTAATGAGACTAAAGTTTAAAATCCTGTTCTCTATGATCAAAATCAATACCAACAACTACATGATCTTCAGTTGAAAATTTTAAGTCCATATGTAACCTTACAGTTATCTAATCGATCGAATTCTGTAATTATATTAGCAAAAAAAAAACAACCTTTGTATCCTTACGATTTGTTGATCTACACTGAGCAATTAGAATGAAATTGGTTACACTAGCAATCACCGGGAAATTTGAAATTGAAAATTTTGTGTTTCTTCAATCAATTAAAAGACAATGAACAATTTGAGAGAATAACAACAACCATTAAAAGTGGCTAACTGCTCCAAGAAAAAAAAAAAGGTAATAACGAGAAGAGAAGATTAAAGATAAGGTTTTCGTCCTGAAGGCTTAAGATGATAAGTCATTTAGGTGACCACCTCCGCCTGTTGTTGCTTCAAAATAATCTCTACCTGTTGAACATGCATGTAAGGTCATGATGTGATTACATTGATGGCTGACTTGATTAACGTACTCATGTTTCGTTGATCATTTGGGAACCATTGATATAAGCATGTGCGTATGCACGTGCCCAAACCTCTTGTAAAGATAAAACTAATGAACATATTAAACTAGTCTGGTCATTTACAAACAAAGGAACCTATTAAACCCTTTTATTGCTCTATCAATGCTAATGTTGAATTCCACAGGAAGAACTGCAGGCATTGGCTTAACTTTAATTGATTTCACATGAAGAACTGTTGAGGCAAGAGGATCATACACAGATTACACTACAAGAGAACAATTAGAGGAACAGGGAGCAGAAGCAGCCTTCCGATAGACAACTGAATGGAGCGGGCACAATGTTATTTTTCAAAGTGACTCGGAGCCAACCTTAAAGCTGCTGATTGGAAGATAGCTGAAGCTAGGGAACATAGATACCAAAATAGCACAAATTTTGGGATTTCAATAAAAACTTTTATAAATTTCAAAGTAAATGCCTTCTTTCTAACTTCTGGGTTTAATATTAGGAAAGCAGCAGACATATCAACTTTTTGTAATCGTAATCCAATTAAAAAAGTGTGAAAAGGAGACAGTCTAAATACAATCCTTCATAGTCTTTACATTATAAATTGTATCAACCTTGTAATTGTTAATGATTCTCAAACTTCTGAGTCTCATCATTCTATTATATAAATTCTCAGAGGGTCTTCCTCGTTTTCGAAAAAAAATAAAAATTAAACCCTTTTATAGGTCAAATCGTTTGGTAACGAATTACATGATATTAATGCAGTAAGTTACGATTAATAGTATACCAACCCTGGGATAGAGGTGATCTGATGTACCATATATGTGTCTTTGTATATCATTTTACTCCAAATCAGATCACCTCTATCCCATGTACATCTTACTTCCCATCGACCGTATCGACCGATCAAAGGAAAAAAAACGAAGACGTTGTACATGGGACAAGTTTTAGGATCCAATATGGAACAAAAATCTAGACCCTTGATCATTCCCATCTCCATCTCATTACTAATCCCAATGCTATGGTCATTCTCCTCTCAACCATTCAAGTTGTGCCACATCTTGTCCCATAATTATCCCGAAAAATGTTGTCCAGGCTGTAGGAGGGTCGAGAAAGAAACTTAAAACCACTGTGAACTTTCACCTGGTTTAACTCGGGAGGTAGGTTTCAAAGGGGACTATCTGATAAAATAAAACATGATCTTTTTGAAGTACTTTCCCTAAATTAAATATTTTTTATAATGACAAAACTCTCCCTTTTTAATTAAGCCAGTCTTAATTACTTAGGTGTTAATTATATATATATATATATGTTTTTACCAAATTTTCATGAAAAATCGTCAAGGTACTAAATAAAGACCATGACCACTGTTAATAATATTGAATATTTTCGTACAAAGTCGTCATGGTCGACAAATTTGTACGATAACGACTTAAAAGAGTCATCTTTGTTGACAATTATGAGCAGCAACGACTTACACGGTGATTTCACAACCTATTTTCGTTTTAATATTTGAGAGGATCGTCATGGTTAATGTTTAGGACGATGACGACGGTAATGGAAAATTGCACGATCCCATTTATGTTTTAAATTTTGCAAGAGTCGCCATGGTGAAAATTAAAAACCATTACGACACGAAATAGTCTCCCAAATTTTCAAGTGGAGTCGTATGGTCTAAAGTTTGGAACACCTTCAAAAGTTGTAAGGCCTATTATTGTGCACATGTCAAAATCTGATATTTGGCATATATTCACCCACTATGGGTATGCCACACTGCCAAACCTATATGCATATATGTTAGAAATAACATATAGACATACACGATGGAGTTTCCAGCGAGCAATAGAGAGTTCATCGATCGATGGTCATAATCACGCTCGCTGGTCATTACAGCGCCAACGTTATTCAAGTTGTCGCTCGCCGGTCTGACCATCGCTTATCAGATCCTCAACCAACAGCTTCCATTTTTCCCCTCTATAAATACCAAATTTCAAACTCATTTCAACTCACACCAGAATTTCTAAATCTCTCAATCTTATTCTTCAAATCTAAAACAACCACACCTTCCCTACAATTCCTTATTTCTTGTAATATGGATTCACAATCTCAAAGTCAAGGCAAAGGCAAAGGTAAAAAAACCAAAGTCCGTGGTGCAAAATACAACATGATAGAAGATGAATGCATTTGTCGTAATTATGTTTTTTTTAACCAAGATTGTATTGATGGTGCACAACAACATGGTAACACTATGTGGGATAAATCCCTCAACACCAAATTCTTCACCATTTTCACCATTTTCACCAGGTCCATCAAATTCTTCACCAGATAATGCAAGAAACCCAAATGGTAACTTAGTTTTTAATAAATATGATGATCGTAAGAGAAAACTTCCAGAGAGGAACAATGCAAGACTGGCTAGAAAATTAGCTCAAGAAGGAGGGAGTTCGGGTGGATTTAACATGGCGGAGTTTATGGAACATCAAAAGGCCATCGAGAAGCAAAAGCAGTTGATAGGAAATTGCAAAACAGAGAGAGTAAAAAAAGTCGTCTTTCTCAAGAAAAATTTGGGTTTGACTATGACAAGCATAACATTCTTCAAGCTAACACTTCAATTATGAACGCACAGCAAAAACATGTGTGGCAAATCGAATTTGACAGGATTCAAGCACAGATTGAACAACAAGCTGGATTTACTAACAATGGTGATGATGATGAGGATGAAACTGATGATGATTTTGATGTAGTAGTTCAACTATATGATTGATGTATTAATTTAAGTTTTAATTTGAAGTATTGCATTTTAATTTGATATGTTGTTGTTGCATTCTACTTAATATTAGTTTGAAATGAAAAGTTGATTAATTTGAAATGTTGTTGCTCATTAACTTAAATAAGTATATTGCTCATTAAAATTAAAATACAAACTTAAATTAAAATGCATAACTTAATAAACTACATAACTCATTGTCTTCCATGCTCTACCCAAAGATTCAATCTCAGATCATCTCTTAAATCGTCATACAAATTTCGGTTCTGAATGTAATTAGTCATTTGAGCATAATTCCTTGCAGGGACGCCTCTTTCTAGTTGAATCTCCATCTTCATAGTTAGTCCACTCTGAATCACGACGGGTTTCCTGAATTACCATGTTATGAAGAATTATGCAAGTGATCATAGTCTTGTGCATTTCACGAGGACTCAACCCACGATATGGGACACAAATGATAACAAACTTCCTCTTCAAAATTCCAAAAGCGCGTTCCACATCCTTCCTCAATGCCATTTGGGCATCGTTAAAATGTCGGTATGAACGGCCCAATGCACCGGCAGGAGGCTGACGGTAGCATTGAACCAAGCTGGACCATTTTGAGTAGATACCATCCGCAAGATAATAGCCATGAGTGTACTGATAGCCGTTGATCATGAAACGGACTTGGGGACAAATTCCATGCTTCATATCTTCAAACAGAGGCGACTTGTGCAAAACATTGATATCAAATTGTGAACCCGGAAGACCAAAAAAAGCGTGCCATATCCAACAATCAACTGTTGGTTTTGGATAATGACCCTTATATTGATCGGCCCAATAAACAGGGCATCCTTGCCATACCCAATGCATACAATCGAGACTACCTAGCATTCCTGAGAATCCCCTTTCCTCATTCTCCCTCAATATTTGTCTAACATCTTCCTCGGTGGTTTTCGTAAATATGTTGGACCAAAATGATTAACCATTACTTCACAAAAAGATGAAAGGTAAGTGAATGAAGTTGTTTTAGCCATACGAAGGTACTCGTCGTTCGCATCCGCTGGAGTGCCATAACCTAGAATCCTTAAAGCCGAAGTAACTTTTTGTTCAGGACTATGACCTCTAATATTGAGTGCATAAAACTGATAATTAAATTGAGGTTCTACTCGACAAAGCTCTTTAATAATATTTATCACCAGATGATGAGGCATACAAAATCGACCTTGAAAATTTTGATCAGAGTACACACAATTGGGAAGAAAATAATCGTGCATCAGCTTCTAATGGTAAAATTCCCTCCCTCAATATGTATACCTTCTTGAGAATATTTATTGTGGCTTTGGAACTCTAGGTATTTGGCCCGTATGTACAAGCATCAAAGTGTCAATTAGTTTATTATCTTCAGCTTCCTCATCATCAAGTTCTTGCAACCTCATTCGATGCATTTCTTGTTGGAATCTAAACCGATTCATAATAACATTTATCTCTTCATTGGATCTAGCCATTGATGATTATGAAATTTAAAATGAGAATAAAGATAGAGAAATTGGTGAAATATAGGTAGAAGTAGGTGTGAGTAACTTGGAGAAATACAAGAGCGTATATATAAGAACCAGTAGGGGGAATAGTCGTTGCAAAAAGTCTACTAGTCGATAATCTTAATATCGCCAGCGGTACTATTTATATCGAGCGATGGGATGTATGACGCCAGCGATACTCATAATATCGCCAGCGTTGTTGTCAATAACGCTCGCTAGAAACTCGGTCACTCCGTGGTTTTCCCATAGTGGCGCAATTGGTTTGCCATGCCACCTGATAATGCCAAACAACTTTTTTTTGACACGTGCATAGGAATAGGCCTAAAGGTATTGTTTTTTGGCCACAATGACTTTTCGTGATCTTGAAACTTTGACATCCTATGTATTATAGTTTTGATAACAACCAATTGCAGGTGGATATGCTGGTAAGGAAAACTCTTTGGTCCCTAACACATTAAAGAAATTATCATGATAATAATGCTCGTAACAATCAGGGGGTTCTCCCAAGGATGGACCCTCTAACATTACCCTATATGCAATCAATTTTGATGCCTCATTTAATGAGAGAAATAACTCTATGTTACTGGACTAATCTTGAGTAAGTTTTGCAGGACAATGCAACGGAGAAGAATCTAGGCGGTGACTAGATGCAACCTTCGTTTTGGTTAAATACAACCTAATCCTAAAAGACAAAATATTTTTAACCGGTTATCTTTTGGGTAACGAAAACTCACCTTCTTATTAGGTGCTTGTGTTACGGCCTCACGGGGATACCCTTTCAGTTGGTACTGTTCCGGGAACAAACGAACCTACTTTTCCTAATTATCTTTTTTGAAATTCATTTTTTTTGACCAGTATCTTAATAACGGGATACTGGTGCATCCAATTGGATGTGAATGATCTTGTCTTTTCATGATATATCACTTGCTTTTTAAGTTGTATAATGCCCAATCTAATATGTCGATTCCTTCTTCTCCGTTAATCACATAATCATCGTAATTAACATGGATTGCAATTAACCGTAAGAACTTCCCTAAATCTTTTTCTTTTTTTCTCTATCCATTAAGATTTGAGGTTTGGAATTATGATAAATTTATTTGGACAAAAATCAATCACAAAAACGAGTTATCCTCATCATTTGGTGTGGGTTTTGTTTACTCATACTAATGATGGTTATCAAAATTCTGAAATTTAAAGGAAGATTGTATTTAACCTAAAAAAGAAGGTTGTATGCCTATGATTTGCTAGAAGTTCGCAAATCTGACACTTTAGAAGAAAAAAATCGTCAACAGTTCATTAGTTTTACTAGTTGTTGCGCCCGTGCTCTGCACGAGCCTAGATATCTTGTACAGAAAGAGCATGAAATTGTGAAGTTGATAATATCTAAAGTAGCACATAAAATTTTAAATAATCATAACTAACACCGGTGTCAGTATCAGGTCGTCCCTCATGCCCAGTTATCCGCAATGCATTCAACGATGTTGATTCAATGGATACTTCTAATTCCGAAGTGATAATTAACATTGTACATTAAACTTTATAGATGTCACACATATTAGCCTTCGGTTGTTCACAATTCATAGTTCTGGATCATCACGTTCTCATTCATTTGCATCGGTTGTGGGATCACATACTGAGAAGTATAACCCATGAATCTCAGCTGACGACCAGTTTACATCATCCTTCATTAATATCAGCACTGCTTGTTCAATCTGTTTAGTTTAATTTCCACCAAGGTTCTGCCTATGAATGCATGGAGGTGGCGAAGACTCATGATAACCCTTCTTTTTAAACCTTGTCAGTATCTGGCTAGATGGAAACTGAAATTGCAGATCATCTATGCGATAAAAAAGAAAAAGAAAAAGAAAAGAAGAGAGCATCACCAATACTCCATATTGACACGCCCACGATTGCTGCAACAAACTATTGATTAATATTTCCATTCAAATTTTCCCAAATACCTGAATTTGTACCTTTTTCTCTACAGTCAAAAGCCCGAGCATGATAACCCTGCAGCATCTATGAACAAAACCGGTGTCTCACCTTACTCAAGATAACATCATGTATAACCAAGACAAATATTGCAGTATGCCAATTTCCGCATGAAAACAAAATTTAATTTTCTTTGTTGATGAACTTATGTATCCTACCTCCTATGACATGGTATGTCGGTACTTTAAAGCCTCGGCAAGCTTCATCCAAATTAGGGATATATGTCAAGCAGAAGGAAGGGTCTCTTACATCTCAGTATCTCATACAAATATAAAGACACCTTTCAGATACTTTTCATGGATTATTATTTTTTCTTCTAAGGCAACCTTTTTGTTTCAGTTTAAGTTGCAAGAACTCATTAGTCAAGTCGCAAATATTAAGGGAACATGTATCATGCAAGTCCCAAAAACCCCTTTATTTCAGGTGTAAGTAATCAAAAACCCCTTTGTTTCTTTCTTCAAATGTATTTGAATCATATATAGTCAGAAAAACTAATTTGTAATACCAAAACTATTCGGGCATTTCCATCTTTAAAGTAAAATAGAGGTAGTTTCATATTTTATCTCAGAACTTCCTAGAGATCGTGTAACCATCGCCAGTAGTTCATTAAGTCTTAACATCTGGCACAGACTTTTCACAAAAAAATCGGTAGATTTTATAGTAAAAACACATTCCAAGTATTCAATGAAATCACTGATACGCCAGGATTTCTTACCTCAGATACGGTCACGGTTGATGCGGCTCAGTTTTGCACACTTCCTTTAATCCAATGGTGTATCTTGCATGTAAAGATCCTTCCCTCCGTTTTGCATGTTTTTCATCTGATCTAAGCCAAAAAAAACTGATTAGTTTTTTCTTATACTGTCTTAGGAAGTGCAATTCATTAATGAGCTGATTGAGAAATCAAAAGAGAAACAAATATAGCCATACATAACCCGTCAAAACCTTGGATTTCATTTAACGAAACTTTAATCTACACATGTTATAGAATTCAGATTCAAGACCCTAAAAAACAATCTTAAGAATGCCAAATCAGAACTTTAATCACCCGCAATTAAACTGCAGTATGCAGAGATATAATCGCAAGCAAATCAGAACTTAGAACCTTAGCGGCAGTAAAAGACGGGAGTAAAAGAAAGGGTTTAGTCTCCCTTACACCGGTATAGAATCCCGCCACTTTTGCGGTAAACCATCGGTGATTAGGGTTTCGTCTGTAGTGGCAGAATTGTAGTGGCAGAGGGAACTGTGATAGACGATTGAGACGCAAGTTTAGTTTCTATTTTTAGGTATGAACCAAACACAAAGTTATTGGCCATCTTAAGATATCCCTGGGTAATCTGCATCACAGTAATGCACAAAAGAATACTCCAAAAATACCTTGTTCAACAGTAACAATGTTGTTATTTTTCTTCCTCCTGCATATGTTTATACGTAAATATCTGTTATATCGTGCTTCATTTTTGGATATATATGGCGGTGGGTTGATATTCGCAACACGTCTTCCACGACCACTACTACAAACCATTAGTGATTGAAAATTCTCGTTGTTGATTGATAAACAATCTTTTCTCGCTGTTTTTTTTTTTAGATTTGTTATCGCTGCTGATAATCTCGTTTTTTTTTATGTTTGTTATTGCTGCTGATAATCTCGTTTTTTTTTTGAGGTTTGTTATTGTGGTTGATTGAGTGGCAAGTCTCTTTAATTAATACTATATGTATTCTGGTTAGGAGTGCTACCTGATGAAACTTTGGTGGTGTGAAAATCAGGATGATTTTATTGGCTGAAATATTAAATATACCTCTGTGGGGCCAGAAACTTTAAGAAAAGAGCTTTGTTCAGTTTTTAACCACAACAAAACAAAATCACCTGAAATCATGTTATTAATTAATTAATTGAGAAGTCTTATTCATAACATAAACATTTCACTATGAGAGACCGAAAGATCGATGATTTCATAGCGTGTTTGTGTCCTGATTTGTTTATGCCGGTGCATCACCCTCGGCCCCTCACCACATAATAATGGAATTTGGGTAGGGCCTACAATATCCCAAATTCAGTCCTCCTCGACGCGGTATATCGGTCCCACAGGAAAGCCCACACCCCAGATATGAAATCTTTTTTGCCTGGCCACTTCAAACTTGTAGATGGGGATATGCGAAAAGTCGAAAACCCTTTCAATAATGGCTAGAGATAGCGATGGGTCCACTTTAGACCACATCCATTACATCATCAATCAATCCCTTCGATGATAAAAACCATTACCAAAAGTATGTTTTGTTCCTTCTTTGTCTACCTTCTTTGGACCATGCATTTATAGGATCCGTTTTAGCAACTTGGATGATACTCGTGATAGTGGAAATCTATGGAGTTTTCCCTAGTGAGATAATATGAAGGAGTTTGGGTTCTCTCTAATGGACGGCAGAGAATCAGAGAAAGAAAGAAAATAATAAAGGAGTTCGTTCTGTCACAAACAAAGCCAAATTTGCAGCACTTTAGATGAGGAAGAGTTTCTTTAGGTGATGAAATTCGAAACCCCATACGCCTCTTTTTCTCATCTCTTGATGTTTTTTTTTTGTTTCTATTTTCACAACTTGCTAAAAACAAATGATGCAAGCAAGATCACATTTCTTGTACAAGGTTGGCAAGTTCCACATTTAGCCAATTTCTGTGACTTCATAGAAAATTATTTTCTTGCTTTTTTGGGGTCATACAATGGATATGGTTTTTTGCTTTTGGGGCACCTTGTTCTTGTGGTTTTCCTGTAATCCCCAGGAATAATTTTCGAGAAAAATAAAACAAAACCATTAGATTTGAACTCTGGAATCACCAGGACTGTCATTTTATTCTGTAATATGCTATTGGATTTTCACAGTGTATTCCTGTACTGTACATAGCAACTGCTGTGTAGAGATCGAATTAGGAAAATAGCTTTTATGAATTTAGATCACACTTAAGTTTAACTAAATTTCCATTGGTTGAATAAAATTTGTGATGAATCAATGTTTGAGTTGAGATACAAAAGAATGTGATGAAAATACCACTCTTTAGCTAAAGTTGGTTCATCATCTCAGATTTGGGAAATTCAAAGCTGCCTGTAATCCTCCTATCTATGCTTGGTCTGTTGTATTCAGGCAATGCTATATACATTGATAAAGCCAAGACACAAGTACACGAAAAAAAAAAAAACAGAGTGGCTGTAGTGAGCTTGTGAACAGCATACACGTTTGGCAGGTGTTATGCATAAAGAGATATACAGCGTCGATTATTTCAGTGTGTTGGTTGGAGACATTCAGAAAATGCAACACTGATGTAAAATATCATCTGAACCGTGAATCAGGTTGATTTGTGGGCCAAAGAAGGGCCGACAGTAACATATAGTACAAAACCTATTTACATGTTCATGAATCAGGTTGATTTGTGGGCCAAATGAAAAATGATATACTGAAGGGCAAAAAATTTCAAGAGCAAAACAATCTCGAGAACAAATACCCATGACATCCCTGGATTGTGTCAAGCAAAGGAGATGTTTGGCATGCTTCTTCAACAGGACGATCCATCCATTTCCTAACAATTTCTTCAGCAACATAAGCAATCTGATGCTGCAATGCAGCTGCACCCAAGGGTCCAACCAAATTTAACCTTGTTGCCGCAGATAACACATCTCTCATTGTCATAAACACATAAGCCCTCTGAGAAGTCCCACTATCGAACCCTAAAAGGCCACATGTGAGACCAAAGACAGGTGCATGGTGAAAAGATACAGTTCCTGAACCTAGTAATTTATCTCTCATGGTTTTCAATGATGGAACTTCTGGGAAAACTGATGCAGCTACCCTCAATAGCGCTGATCCTTGAGAAACTGACGCTTTTTTACTAACTTCAGTTGTCAGGGTTGCTTCCAGTGTTCTATTAAGCTTGGTCCATGTATCTAAGTTGGGGGATTTATTTGCTTCATATACAAATGGAAGAAGAAGGCTACCTGTGTTCTCCAGCAAGTGTATTACAAACGTTTTAAGATCTTCGGGCCCCATAACGGTCTGAGCTTGCATAGCGGCTTCAAGACCAAACGAGTGAGCAAAGCCCCCTGTGGGAAGAATGGAGTCTATAAGTTGCCACTGGCTCCATTGCAGAAGATGGTTCGTACGTGGAGGTTCTTCAATTTCGTCTGTTTCCATCTTACACTCCATAAATAGTTACTGAAAACTTTAAGAAATGCAGTAAGTAGTAGAAAAAAGTTACCAAAAGAAGATAACAGTAACGAGAATTTGAAGCTCGGTATGCATAACAATGTTAAGATAAAAGCACAACAACATTTTCATACACGAGGTTCACGTAAAGGACCCGACATTTCATATTCCCGTGGAGGAGATCCCAATTAAAGAACTCAAGTTTTTTGTCAAAACTTCAAGCATAGTAACTCGACGTCTTTCAAAATCTGACATTCCTTATGAAATGATATTCACAAAGAGATGTTTGGGAATATAAAAACTGAAGTACTTTCATTTAGCATATGCCCTTAAGCTATAAACCATTAAAATTTAATGAAGATATATTAAACTTGGATGATACAGAAACAAAAGCAAATCCATATAGAAAGAGGCGAGGTGGTAATGCAGGTAGAGTACTGTAATGGTATTGTTCATGAGCCATGTCATGGGGATGAAGAGGTGCGGCGTTGTGGTATGTTCGATTTGGCATAGTGGTCAGACACTGATGCTTGTAGTGGCGTGATAGATGGTGACAGCATGTAGGAAACGAAAATGGCAAAGTGGTCATTTAATGGACTTTTAGAGCCAGATCTTGTGCCATGTATGAGGTGCGTGCCGTGACACTGACATATTAATTGACCATATATATCGTGGTAAAGTGAGGTGTGACTATAATGATGATGTTGGAGCCCAAAGACTGAAGTATTAGGGGTGATAATATGATAACTTTGAACATAATTAATGGAATTGCAGAACTAAGAACTTCTTTTTTTTCAAGCCAAGAGAAAAAACACACAACAACCAAATTGTGCACAAAACTAATAATGTGAAGGTCTCCACTGACAGAAAAAATCCACTGGACAAACAATAAAAACTGCAAGATTACTCTGGGATAGTGTTAATCTCAGTTTTGCCGACTAGCATTTCAGACTGGAACTAGTTACTTAGTCAACAAGTCACAAATTTGCATCACTTTATGGCTGAACAGCAAACCACTAATTCATGTGTATGACGGGTCTTTCATAAAGAAAAAAAAATGAAATTCAAAATTCATTAACGCAGAAAAGAAGAAGAAGAAGTTAATGAAAACATTCCAACGGAACCTTATTGAAATATATATGATCCTTTATCGGTTGTTTAATCGTGTTGTATTGACCTTAAAACAGAGAAATATCTTGTCAGCATAGGACCATAGAAATCCTCGAATAAAAAAATGCCATATGAAATAGTAACAAAAAGCAGGTACAGTAACATGTAGTATCAATCTCCTAAACAAGCCTAATTTTAAGCATTGACTTTCAAATAATCGACGATTACGATGTAAATGGAAATCAGCAGATATTCAAAGCTAGAAGGTTCCGATTGCAGATACCTAAGAGTACGCTGGAAAATGAAAGGTGAAACCTATAAATTGGGGTTTCTGGCGAGATCACTGACATCAATCATATCTGTCAAATGTCCTCCTTACCTATCAGGGTAGGCTGACGAAAACAGTTGAAGAACCTCCTATCGAAGCTTTGAAGATGAACAGAAGTGCGTTTGTAACTGGGACAATTTGATTACGTGCCTTTACTCCCAAATAAGCTTCCATTATTGGGTTAGGGTAATAAGCTTGTCAAACTTAAACCTCCTAAGTTGGGTTTCGACAAACTCTGACCTGGAAGACGGTTGAACGGTTACGAGTCTGAATCACAGATTCGGGCAGAGACTCATGAGCTGATTAGGTGATGGTTCCATGAAGATGATGGACGCATCTTTACGAAATTTGACAATAATCAACAAGGGTGCATAACGGCAATGCTATTTAAATACCAAACCACCACCAACAACTTCCGACAAGGGTCTGGCCGAGATGGTGGATTATTATCAGAATACTACACATACAGGACCAACCAGCCCTACACCAATGCGTGCTTACAATCTTAAACTTCTTTCATGTGGTAGATAGATTGGTATTTGTGCCAGTACAGGCTTGGTTTTGCATGACTCAAAGTAAAAGAAACATAGAGTAAGATTATTATTTAAAGGCCCACAGACGGACGGAGAATGAGGGTCTGATCTTACTGCTAGCCAGCCTCCTTGGTCCTTGCAAAGGCAAGCGAAGATCTGTTCTTTTTGTATATAAATTTCAGAGGATTAGTTGGGTTCTCATTTATGCCATGCCATGCCATTCAATTTTACCACTATCTTATAACCTCAATATACATCAACAACTGCAACTCTTACACTCTCATCTCGATTCCAGAAACATAGGTATAGTGCAACAACATACATACACAAAGCTATAAGTACTAATGGGTGGAATGCTGAGATACGTACACAAGAAAAGAATACATCAACAACTGCAACTGCAACTCTTACACTCCCATCTCGATTACAGAAACATAGGTATAGTGCACCAACATACATACACAAAGCTATAAGTACTAATGGGTGGAATGCTGAGATACGTACACAAGAAAAGAAAAAAGGAGCACCATAACTCTTGTCAGTCTATTACCTAGTATTCATCAACAGCTAATTTCCTGTGTGCACAACAGGGAGCAAGAACCATATACCAAACCGAAACATGTAGCATTAAATCCATCCTTTTGGAGATAGAATTTAAATCTCATGGATGGTAATTCTTGACAGAGTGAGAATAAAACGAATGCAGAAGCCACTCAAAAATGATATTGGTAATAATTTGCAAAAGTATAGAGAACTTCGTGCTAAGGTTTGCACCTGTAAATATTCTCAGCATCAGAAATTTTCAGCTCAGACTAAGCCAACGTAGACTGGAATGTTAAAACTATTAAATTGAGTATATATAAATTGAGTATATATGAGAGAGAGTACCAACAACTTGACCCAAGAAACAACTATATATTTCTCATTAAACATCACTGCAAAGCAAGCCAAAAATGCAAACAAAGAGCTAGAACCTAAAGTTGATAAGATTACTTAATTGTACGGAAAAACAGCCAGGGCACTTGTACCCATATGATTGTTACATATGGATAATAATATGGAGGCAGGTTCCAGTGAAGGCCTTAAAATGACACTGGGGTTACATAAGTTTGTGTTACCTGCGAGGCCCAAATATGTATGAACCAATAGCTAATTTAGGCGAGGATGATCTTTTCACCATGTAGAACATCGTCAAAAATATTAGCTCATTCTAAAACATGCAAACTTATCATCCAGTACTTGAATTGAGCCACTAAGTTTGCCGTCAAAATCACAATGAATGGATGATATAATTGCAATTGTAGAAAATGACTGACATTTTGTGAGGATGCCCTGCACGGTCAGGAGAACATTCTCTCCAAAAATCGTCTCCCCAAAGGGACGAGGCACTGTAACAGCACTGTCATTCTAAGACTGTCAGCAGATCCTTCCGCGTAACTGTCAGCAGATCCTTCCGCGTAACTATGACAAGTAACATGACACTTGAACGTTATAATACTCTGACAGCAACTATGATACATATTATACACTTTTCCTTTAACTTTTAGTTGTATGCTGAGCATCAGTGTTTCAATGGCGTGCAAGAATAAAAATCCAACACAAAATGAGTTGCATCTTAATAAAGTCAACTCTACATACTTCAAACTATAATCTGAGGTTGCACAAAAGTTCAATGGTCAAGAAAACAAAAATTATGCTTATTCTGTGGATATGATTTCTCTCTATCAATTTTTTCTTTTACTTTTTCTTGTAAAACTAGTTCTGTGATTCGCTTTCAAACTGGTACCTAATTAGGTCAAGTCCCAAACTTAAAGAAGTAGAATTCAACCCATGAATAAGCAAAATATTTGTATTATCAACATATTAAACAAGCCTATTTTCAAGCATTAGATCTTAAATAAATATCCGCACATCAAATATAAATGAAAACCTAATGCAGAACTGAAACTTGTAAAATTTCGATTGCAGACACATAATAAGAGTAGACTGATAAATTCAAAAGTAAAACCTAATAATTCTCGGTTTTCATAAAGATGAAATAAGAGAGTATTACTGACATCAATTATTATGTCTGCGAAAGGTTCCACTTACCTGTAAGAATAGCAGCCGTAGAACCTCCTGCGGAGCTTTGGTGATGATGAGTTGGTGTTTGTAGCTGCAGTTTGAGACAATTTGATTTTCTGTCTACTCTCCCCAGTAAGCGTCCAATTTAGGGTTAGGAACTAGTTGCGTCATAGTTGAACTTAGACTTTTGACTATAATTGACCTGGGCGACAGTCGGATGGTGATGACTGAGTCCAGATGGCTGATTAAGATCACTCCACCGTTATCTCTGAAATAATTTGGCTTTGATGACCAGGGGAATCTTAGTAATTGCATTTAGCCTCTGTTGCGAATCATGGTGAACACTGGTGCTCATTTTGCGTGCAATGTGCCAACAAAGCGACTACTGTTTGTTTCCCACTTTCCCCAATCTAAGCATAGTAAAAGGGAAGCAAAGACAATAAAAGAAATCAGAGGATGAATGCACAGTATAATAGGAAATTATGAACGACAATTCAACATGCCTTTTCCTGTGAAGCTACTTTACGTGCAGTACGTTGAAATTCTGGAAGATTTAAAAACTCAAGTATTGGTCTCCTTCAATCATTGTCTCCCAACGAAATGTCCAATCTTACTGTGTGTGTTTGAAACGGTTCAAAGCTTGTCCACGGAAGTGTGGCGTTTTGGTCGATCTTAGATTCCGAACAGGATCAAATAATTGATCATTACAGACCCAGAACGGTTCAATGAACTAACACGAACAGGACAGTGGACTGGAAGTTGAACAGTTCTGTATATAGTCGTATATGAACGATTCAATGCATGCCCATGAGATATTCTTGAGTTCTCATCTACACAAATATATAATGAGATTTATAGGGGGTGAGATGAGACCACTCAAAAGAGTATCCAATGACATGCACCTCTGAATGCAATGTTCCGTTTCCATCACAATTATTTATACAAGGCTGGCAAAGCAAACCCTTTGGAAACAACGAAACACAAGAACAGAAAGAACTTACATATAACATCTGCAGCAACAATTTTAAAGGCTGAATTGGTTTGTGCTGCAATTTAACTGCACTCTCTACGCTTCTGTTCGTACCGTTAAAATATTTCTGACGGCGAGGAGTTATTTGGCTTTCGCCCATGACAATTTATGTGGCACGACCCGAGCACTTAGACCGTAGAATAAGGAAAAACACCACTAAAATTGTTGTAGAGGTGCAAAAAAAACATTATTTATAAGGAAAAAAGGGGAAAAGGATAGATGTTTTTTTTTTTGTGAAAAACAAATCTCGAAGGGAATTAGGCTAATAGTTTAGTGTGTGAGGCAGGGAGGTTTTCATGATTGCTGCAAACCATGTTGTTCCCTCGTCTCATTATATAACCAAGTCGGCAAACCTTTTTTTCCTCTCAAAGCTCTCTCATCTCATCACAGCCTACACTATTCTTCCTTCCTTCCTCTCTCTCTCTCTCTCTCTCTATTTTTTCTCTCTCTATAAACTCTGTTTTTTAGGTTTTCATAAAATCGAAATTTACCAAAATCTCGCGAAAACCTAAAAAAGAGACGAAGAAAATCCGTGAAAATCAAAGATAAAATTGTATCAACCAACAACAGACTCAATTGATTCTTGCACGTAAGATCATCTGTTACATTTTTAATCTTAAACGAAATAAAATTTTCATTTTCTTGTACTTTTATTTTTTTATGCTGTTGATCTTATTTCGATGTGTTAAACGGACATTTTAGATCTATGTATCGATGTTTAATCCAGAAAGTCAATTTGTTTTTGACGAATCAACTTGTTTTTATGTGAAATTGCTACTGAAAGTTTTGCAGTTTTATGGTTGTTGTTGGATTTGGATGGTTGTATACTTCTATTAGGATTTATCTGCAACGCTGCTTGGTTGATTGACACCTCAGAATCCTTCGGTTTTGCAAATGTCTGTTGTGAATTTGAGTAATTGTTGTGTTACTAAAATGGGATTGATATTATGATGGATGACCTGAATAAGATAATGAGGTAGGTACCTGATAGGCTGTGTTGCTTCAATGAAAAACTTGAATGAGATTTGGTTAACAAGGAAAATGTGATTGTGTAGTAACCAACATTGAGGCTGTTTTTTATTTACCTTTGGACTTGTCTATGCCTTTGATCCAATTTTGGTAACTGATTATCAAAATGTGCCACGTCGACCCTGTTGTTATGATATTCATACTGTGAATAAGAGGATTAGAACCCAGTGCATTTCGTTCTCGGTGTTGTTAAGTTATGATGTATAGGTAATAGGCCACATACAATCTTTTTAGGCTTGATGAGCCAGTTAAGTGTTTTGAATTATTTAACAGCAAAATTTAATGTGCACTATGATATGATGATATGCATGTATTGGTGAAATTGCATTGAATCACTTTTATTCCAAGTATAATGGGACAACGCCAAGCATGTTTGTATTGCTATTCAAACAGTTTTAGATGACCTTGAGTTTGAAGGCGAAGCTTTTGTCACTTTAGAGGTTTTGTCTACCTGTTGTGATTATCTTTAATGTAGCTTATTGTAGAGTGTGGACTGGTATCGTTGGTACTATATATCTCTGAGATCCAGCAAATGTAGTGAAGTTGATGTTGCCATGTAGTTGTCAATGATATAGCTCATTGCATGTAACCTTTGCTGCCCAACCATTGTATTTCGTGGCCATTGGTTTACCTATACATTCAGGCTTCACTTCGTAGAGAATAATTTTTTTCCCTTGATGTTCATTGATTTTGTTCTTCTCAGGATTGATGCTGTGATTTGTGGTACCAGTGCTCCTTTTCTGCAGAAGTTGCTAATCGCATTTGTAGGCTGTTCTCTTGAGTTCTTTTTATATTTGAGCATCTCTTGTAACATGAAACATTTCACATTTAAATATACAGTGTTGTAAATTGTAAATAATCCAACATTTCCAGTGGTAGTACTATCGGTTTCAGCTTTTCAACTTTGTGGCATTCTGGTGTTTTAATGCAGTTGCTCTAAAAAAAATTTCCCTAAATATATTACTGCATTTCATCAGATATTTGTAGATGTGTTTTGGATATCCGTGGAAAGGACAAATTTACTTTGAAGGTGGCTTGTTGAATTGAATTTGGAAGTTATTTTGTTCTGTCAATGGAGAGCTTAGCGCAACTGGAAGCGTTGTGCGAGAGACTTTACAATTCGCAGGACTCGGCTGAAAGAGCTCATGCAGAGAGCACTCTGAAATGCTTTTCTGCAAATACTGAATACATTTCACAATGCCAGTACATTTTGGACAATGCGTCGACTCCCTATGCTTTAATGTTGGCAAGTTCAAGCTTGTTGAAGCAAGTGACAGAGCACAGCCTCTCTTTGCAGCTCCGACTTGATATCCGTAATATTCTTGTTCTGCTAAAATTGTTTTGGCTAAGCTAGGCTGTAATACACAGGTTTCTCAAGTGGCTTTGTTCAGTTGCCGATCCTTAATTTCCTTGGGTATCTTTTATCTTCTTAATTTCCTTGGATATGCTGTAGACATGTCCTGCAAATCATGGCTGCTCATATTTCTTCACCAAGTCCTCTATTTGTGTTTTTTCATGCGTGACACTGAGTTGATTTTTGAAGTTCAAGCTTGTCACCATGTTTATGGTTTATGTTGGATGGTCTAGATTATATTTATCCTGCAATGCTAGCTCTGTGCTCATTTCTTATTTCCACTACTTAATCTGATCTATCTGCATTTTTATGAAGGAAACTATCTGATAAACTATCTGGCCACCAGAGGACCTGATTTGCAGCCTTTCGTAACTGGATCCCTCATTCAACTTTTTTGTCGAGTTACGAAGTTTGGTTGGTTTGATGATGATAGGTTCAAGGAGGTTGTTAAAGAATCGATGAACTTTTTGAGTCAGGTGACATGATCTTTTGATAGTGCACTTATGATGTTCTTATGTGCTATGTAGTAACTGTTTCAGGATACATACATTTCTGAAAAAGAATTACAGGTGTGAGGTGTCTAACAGTCTGTTTTTTTCTTTCATTCTCCAGGCCACTTCAGATCACTATGCCATTGGCTTGAAGATTTTAAATCAGCTTGTCTCCGAGATGAATCTGGTTGGTTTTTTTCAAGTCTACATTCTGGATAATAATATTTTGATAATCCTGAAATAACTTTCTGAACTCCATGCAGAATAAAGATAAAGCTCTTTTAGGCGTTTAACTTTAAAAATAATAAATTATATAACTCTGAAATCATTGATTGTTCCCCTGTAGATTCAAGAAAAAAAATTTAGGTTATTTTCTTTCAACAAGTTCATGTAGGAGTTTGAATATAGGTTCTCCGTTGATTGGTTACTTTTTCTTAGATCTCCGGAGGTTATTTGCTCTGTGGAAAGTAGGTTATCAGGTGTTCAGTCTCTAGGTTTTGTAACTCTGGAAGGGTTTCACTTTAGTTTTTAATACACCGAGAACCAATTTTACTTTGTTCTATGTGCTACTTTTGCACATGCTCAACAATGTTATGGGTAAAACATGTGTGAATCTTTTCCGAATGACAAGTTAATTAGCTTTTACTCTTGAGTGGCAAATATATATTGACCCAATCATTCGGTTGTTATTTACCTGAACTTTGTTAATGAAAAGGGGATTGTTAAAGATACTGCAATAGTTATTATCTTGTAATTTTTTTTTTCCTCTCGCATATTTTGTGTTACTTTGTGATGCTAATTACTGAATCTCATCATTGCTTAATTTCTTCAAAGGATCACCATAAAACTCGAATTGTCCTTTAATGTGTTTCTCAACTCTTGATCATGTAGTCTAATCCAGGACTGACATCCACACATCATCGAAGGGTCGCCTGCGCTTTCAGAGATCAGTCACTGTTTCAAATTTTCCAGATTTCTTTAACATCTCTTGGCCAGCTTAAAACTGACGGTAATACATGGCTCTTTTAAACTTACTAAGTGGGAGTGATTCTGTTGATTTTATCCTCCAATTGTTTGGTAAATTTATTTTTGTTGTTCCTGCTTTACGAAATTCTGACTGCATTGTTCACTTGATTTCCAGTTTCGAGCAGGATGCCAGAACTAGCACTATCTCTTGCCCTCAAGTGTTTGTCTTATGATTTTGTTGGGACATCCTTAGATGAAAGTTCTGAAGAGTTTGGTACTGTACAGGTAGGACTACCGTTATAATTATGTTTGTAGTTAGCTTCTCATGGAATTTTCTCTTCTTGTTGCTGCACCGAATCTAATCATGTCTTTCAACTATGTCACAGGTTCCATCTTCATGGAGGCCTGTCTTGGAGGATCCTTCAACTGTGCAAATCTTTTTTGATTACTACACAATCACCAAGCCTCCTCTCTCGAAGGAGGTAAGAATTTATTGCAAATACTTCAGAGTTGCAGTAAAAAGTCGTAACTTTCTGAACTTCCTTTTCATCGACCAGCCACTATCCATATTGTCTGTTTGATGCAAGAAACATATACCATGAAGTGATAGACCTTGTACTTGATGTAACAATTATGTATTGTAACCCTTCAGTTTGTACATCGTTCGGCTCTTTTTGTTTTCTTTGATTACTTGCTTATTCTGTTATCAACTGCGCTACCGAATAGTTCTGATCAAATTGGTTTAAATTAAAAGCCTTCCAGTTAGAATCTGTTTCTTTTTTTCTGTATATCCTCAGCGTAGTATTTGGATTGTGATCTTTATATTTCTATATATTGTTTGGACCATTTTTACACGAACGTATCATTTTAGGTTTTGATATGCAACATTCATCTTTGCAGGCATTGGAATGCTTAGTGCGTCTAGCTTCAGTTAGACGTTCTTTGTTCACGAATGATGTCGAGCGTTCAAAGTTTCTGGCACACCTTATGACTGGAACGAAAGAAATTCTGCAAACAGGGCAAGGTGGCATCTCGTTTTTCTAGTACCGTTGTTTGAATATTTTTCATTTGAATTCAGTATCTGAGTGCAAATGTTTGATATAGTATCAGACATTTCCCTCTGTACAAAGTGAAATTTACATGTTATGCACATTGATTATTTCTTCTCTAAAGCTTGTTTTCAATTCATGTGTCTTTGGACTGGGACTTCAGGCCTTGCTGATCATGAGAATTACCATGAGTATTGCCGGCTTCTTGGGCGGTTCAAAGTGAATTATCAGGTACTTTTTACTTAGTCCAGTTCTTTGTCAATTACTTAGTGATTTTTTTTTTGAACTCACCACCTTAGAGAACATATCTGTTATGCTGGTGCTTTGTATCTGTCTATGTAGGCAATGCATTCACCTCTTAGTTAAAGTGGTCAAAACTAAATACAACATTCGCTTTAGCTCGTTTAAGTCATAAAGATCCTGACATGTTTGCACACGCAAAAGACTAAATAATTTTTGTTGCTAATCTAATTTGGAGTTCTGCTGCAGTTGTCAGAACTTGTAAATGTGGATGGTTATGGCGACTGGATACGCTTAGTAGCAGAATTCACTTCAAAGTCTCTTCAATCATGGCAGGTTAGTTGTTATTCTTCTTATTTAGTTCACTAGAGGGTAAATTTTGGGTAAAGTACTAACTATGTCCTAAAATTTGCTTCATCAGTGGGCAAGCAGTAGTGTATACTACCTTTTAGGCCTGTGGTCCAGACTAGTGACGTCTGTGCCTTACTTGAAGGGAGATACACCAAGTTTGCTGGATGAATTTGTTCCTAAAATAACTGAAGGCTTTATCACTTCCAGATTTGATTCTGTTCAGGTATATCTAGTCTTAAGTGTATATATTTTGTTTATATTCGCAGATAAGACTTATTTTTCTGACATCTTGTTTTGCTCTGTACTTGTTGCAGGCTGGTTTTCCAGACGACCTTTCTGATAATCCATTAGATAACGTTGAACTTCTTCAGGATCAGCTAGAGTGTTTTCCTTACCTTTGCAGATTCCAGGTTCAATTATGTTTTTATGGATCTGTGATCGTGATAGCTTATAAGAGTTCAAGTTTCTTTATTATAACTTTATAGAAGTTGAGTTCTATCATCATCATATCAGTAAAACATTCTGCTCATTGGTTGATCATATTGATGTCCTCTATCATTTTTTTCTTCTAATACTTTCCTCTCTGTTTTACCGAGTTGCAGTATGAAAATAGTAGTCTATACATCATAAAGGTTGTGGAGCCTCTGCTACAAACTTATACAGTAGGTTCAGTTACATTTCACATAATGCACTCATTATGTTGTAAAACTAGTCAACTTGTTCACTAGATGTTTATTTTTTTGACATAAATTTTGTGTTTAATATTTTGATTTGGTAGGAAAGATCTAGGATCCAGGCTAGTGGAGATGTTGGTGAACTCTCTGTGATCGAAGCAAAACTTGCTTGGATAGTTCATATAATTGCCGCCATCTTCAAAATTAGACAGTGTACTAGCTCTAGGTAAGACAACTATCAGGTTGAAACTCAGATAGTTATATTTCAAATTAATGTAGTACTCATTATGCTGTGTTGCCTTTTCTCTTTTACTTCCTGTAGTGCAGAATCACAAGAAATAATTGACGCTGAACTCGCAGCACGAGTTTTACAATTGATAAACATTACTGACAGCGGACTTCATAATCAGGTATGCTGGAGGAAAACCCTGCATTTTATTAAAGTTCTTAGTTGAGATAGGATGTCTTAGACACAATATGAAACGTGGATTTAATATTTGTTGTCATGTCTGCAAATTTTGCCCTCTCTCTCTCTCACACACACAAACACACTCACCACTACCTAGTCCTATTCGTGTTGAATGTTTCGCTAAATTTCCAAATATCTCAATATGCGCTCATAAATGTTTGAACTTACACATTTAGTTCCGAGCAATGAGTTCATAATTAAACTTTCTTGGCAGCGTTACGGTGAAGTAAGCAAGCAGCGATTAGATCGTGCCATTCTCACATTCTTTCAAAATTTTAGGAAGACATACGTGGGTGACCAGGCGATGCACTCTTCTAAGGTTAATTCTATAACCTCGTCAATTGTTCTTCTGTATGCAAGTTCACTTCATGTTCATATCCACTGATGTATTATCTGTGTTGCAGCAGTTATATGCCAGATTATCTGAGCTCCTGGGACTCCATGATCATCTACTATTACTCAATGTTATTGTTGGTAAAATTGCTACAAATCTTAAGTGCTACACGGAGGTAATGATTTGAGATTCGTTTTCTCGTCACTTGCTCTTGGATATTTTCTCATCCCTTTACCCATTACCCAGAGTGAGGAGGTTATTGATCACACCTTAAGCTTGTTCTTGGAGCTGGCATCTGGGTAAGCTTGTTCACATATTTAAATTTCTACGTCTGGAAATTTGAACTGTTTCTCCTTCATATTGTATTCATCGACTGCTTTAATTGGTCAGATATATGACGGGAAAGCTACTTCTGAAGCTGGACACCGTTAAATTCATCATCGGGCATCATACTGTAATCTCAGCATCATAGAAGTTTTCTCTTTTTAGTTTATTTTATAATATAACGTAGTATAATAACTTTCATGAAATTATTTGTTCTCTGTACGTATTCAACTTTTACTTAGCAACTGTTATTCATCTTCTATTTCAGAGGGAGCACTTCCCATTTTTAGAAGAATATAGATGCTCCCGTAGCAGAACAACCTTCTATTATACTATTGGTTGGTTGATCTTCATGGAGGATAGCCCTGTGAAATTTAAATCTTCAATGGATCCTCTTTTGCAGGTAAGGCACATCATATTTTCTATCATTAGTTGGTTTAATTCGTAAGACATGTCTCATTTTGATGTAGGTCGTATCTATGTAGATATCACTACATGTAGAATATGTAATGATCTTTGTCGGTTAAGCTGAAGAGCATCGTTTGTGTTCGCTTCTTTACTGATATAATTGAAAACACTTCCTCATTGTTACATTTTCACTATTACATGGAATATAAC
Organism: Papaver somniferum; assembly: GCF_003573695.1. Classification (NCBI taxonomy): domain Eukaryota; kingdom Viridiplantae; phylum Streptophyta; class Magnoliopsida; order Ranunculales; family Papaveraceae; genus Papaver; species Papaver somniferum. The sequence continues at coordinate 72,200,503 of NC_039366.1, forward strand.
GTTTAGAATCATAGATGGAAATCATTACAAAGATATATTTGTTCTCGAACCTAAAGTAGAACTTCTAAATACTAGGTATACATGTGTTCATAAGACAATTATTATCAAGGTTCAATGAGATCTTCTAACAACCTAGCAATGATACATGGCATAGAACATGAAAAATCATATAGAAAGAGACACAAACATGGATATTAAGCTCAATTGATATTAAGAATACAAATATATTATAGCCTACAAGTTCATCCTTCCACCCCAACAAAAGAATTAGATAAGGAAGTCCGTGGCATGACAGAATGATGTTATTTTGGTTAATTGATAAGCTCCTTACACACAACACTGGTTGTACAGTTTCTTGGTGCAATTCTCTTATACTGTAACATGTTAGCCTCTACATGCTTGAAGTAATTATCCGCCAATACAGCTCAACTTCTTTCATCGTCTCTTTTAGTATATTACTTACATAATTGTTGGAGAGCACTTTCTTTCCTCTTACTCTGGTTTTACTGCATGTGGATTTTCTGCCACTCCAGATTTTCATTAGTTTGGAAGCAACATCTGATGCTGCATTCCGCTCTGAAGCTGTGAAATATGCACTGATTGGGTTGATGCGGGATCTGAGAGGAATTACAATGGCAACGAATAGGTGCGCTTTTTTTTATGTCTGCAGTTGAGTTTTGTGTTGAAGAACTTCCATAAAGTTTGAAGTTGTTTTTTCTCTTTTTACTTCAGTCGCAGAACATATGGACTCCTCTTTGATTGGCTGTATCCCACACACATGGCTCTTGTCTTAAGAGGCATCTCTCATTGGACTGATACACCAGAGGTCAGATGCAGTGTTTTGGTTTTCTTTCTAGCATTTTCTAGTTCATTTTATGAACGATACATTTGATTGATTATCAAGTTTATAGTATGCTTCTTGGGAAATTCTGAAAATGATGGAATTGTTTTGTGATTTTGAGCTTGTAGAATGTTGCTGGAGTTGTGGCAGTGCTTGTTACTTATTTGTAGATTTACTTTAAACTTATTAAGAAGTCTTTTGGTCAAATATAGATCATGTCATTCAAATTTATAATCGAGGGTAACTGAGTGACATCATAACAAGTCTGCAACTATCTCTTGGGTCCTTAAGTTAGTAATTCTTGCTGTAAGTCAACTTCTCATCATGATCGGTTGTCCATTTATGGATTTCTCAACTATTTCTCTTTTATTTTTATTTTTAACCAGATGTTCCAAATCCTTCACTTGAAATTTCCAATTCAACTTGGGAAAATTGTCTTCTATTCTTTCTGATATGAGATTGTTCCATACTTCCATGTTCAAGTCTTTTTGACATAAGCTTCATTGTGTTTCATGTATCATTGTTTATTGTGGTTGCCCTTTTCTTTTATCCAGTTGCAGAGTATTCTATATAGGATAGGCAAATTATGATTTTAATGTCAAAGGTTAACTTTCTTGTACCATCAAAATGCAGGTTACGACGCCGTTGCTAAAATTTATGGCAGAGTTCGTGTTGAATAAAGCACAACGTCTGACATTTGATTCATCATCTCCTAACGGCATACTCCTTTTTCGAGAAGTCAGCAAATTAATAGTTGCATATGGATCACGGATTTTGTCACTTCCCAATGCTGGAGATGTTTATGCTTTCAAATATAAGGGAATGTGGATCTGTTTGACTATTCTTTCGAGGGGTAAGCATATTACCTGATGGCTTGTTTTGTTGCAATCAATGCCTTGTGTTTTGAGATATGTTAGCCATTCGGTGGCCGGTACAATGGTCTTTCTTTCCCCTGAAATTATGATCATTATTTACTATGGCAACGAAGAATAATCTTTTATTTATGCTTTTAACGTATTTTATGATGTTATGGCAGCACTTGCTGGAAACTATGTCAACTTTGGTGTGTTTGAACTGTATGGTGATAGAGCACTTGCAGATGTGCTTGACATAGCTTTGAAGATGACTTTATCACTTTCTATGGCCGATGTCCTGGCATTTCGTAAGGTTATACTTTTACTAAAAATTATGATTGCAAATCCATGGACTTCTTTTATGGTCATTGTCAATGAAAAATACTCGGGGAAAGTATCTTTTCATGGGTAATAGACATTTATAGGCTATTGCTTCTTTGGACTTTTAGCATATTCTAGCAGGTAAATTATTTGAAATAATGTTCTTGAGACTTATTAAGAATGATCAGGGAAATTTGTGTAATGTAGAAGGAGAAAGGGTGTTTCAGTGAATGACAAGCCAAAACTATGATGTGCATAAAAGATTTACAGAACTTGACGTAGATGTAGTTTTCTAGAGATCATAATGGAGTCTGTTCATACTGGGTATATGATTTCCTTCTATGCATCTCTTGCCTACGGTCTACCTCAACACCATAATATGTTAATATACAATTGTTGTCAAGTTAACCAAATTGGTTGAAAAGAGGAAAGTGGACTTCTAATGTAAAATAGGATTGATATGTGTTATTGCTTCCTAAGTTGGGGCAGGGTTTTCGAATGACCATGCTTGTGTGTTGGTTGCAACAGGTTATGTTACAGTTCTCATTCATGTAAGTTATAGTTGCACATCACTCACATTTTTGTTGTGTACTTTCCAGCTTACGAAGGCTTACTTTGCCTTCTTGGAGGTTCTGTTCAACAGCCACATTACATTTGTTTTGAATCTTGATACAAGCACGTTTATGCATATCGTTGGATCTCTTGAATCTGGTCTTAAAGGCTTGGACAACAGTATCTCAACGCAGGTGTGTACCGCATTCAGTGGAGATTTTTAGCACTTAGTAGCATTGTGTTATCGCTTTTCTTGTTTACATTTTCCCTCTTTATGAGTATTTTCAACTACCAGATCACAAAGAAAGAGATAGACCAAACATATTGCTGTTTCATATTAGTGTCTTTTCAGTTTCTATCCTGGAGTGAGGTGTATTAACACCTTGGTGCGTAGATATGAAGACTCCTCTTTATGTCTTTTCTAATGCTCAGCTCCCTTTTCTTCCCAGTGTGCATCTGCTGTTGATAGTTTGGCTGCTTTCTATTTTAACCATATAACAGTGGGTGATGGACCTCCATCTCCTGCTGCAATGAACCTTGCACGGCACATCGCTGAGTGCCCCACTTTGTTTCCAGAAGTAAGTTACACTCTGAATTCACAATTACAAGCTTTCTGGTAGTATAACATGGCAATGCTGTTCTACTTTTTGGTTAAAATCCTGTAAGGGATAAATATAAACATCTAACTTGCAGCCGTCTCCAATTTTGTGCTTCTGTTATTAGCATCTCTACTGAAATCTGCTCCATTGTTTTTCAATGATTTCACCCTTTTTTAAGTAAGTAAATATTTGTATACATCTTCCTTCTCCAGATATTGCGAACTCTCTTTGAAATTGTTCTTTTTGAGGATTGTGGAAACCAATGGAGTCTTAGCAGAGCAATGCTGAGCTTGATACTAATCAGCGAGCAGGTATAACTTCTATATTTTGAATAAATTCGTAACTTTATATTTGTTTCTCTTTGTGAGGAATTTTGGCTCTCTGTTGCCCCTGCGACGTGTGATATTATCAACAGCCATTATGAAGTGTTCTTACATTATCTGTATGTTCTCTTATGTGATAGTCACTTCTCCCTATCAGCTTTTGAGATTGTTGTAGCAGAAGGCAAATTATGTCGCTTTAGTCGTGCCACTCAGCCAGAGCATTTAGCTTTTCTGTAACTTCTTGAAATCTTTGTAGTTCATATATAATGGATAAACAATTTTCTTGCAGATGTTCACTGATCTGAGGGTGCAAATATTGGCTTCACAAGTAAGTGCCATAATTCATCTTACGTTGGTAAATATAGCAACCAGCGGTTTGTTTAGGAGGTTATCCAAAACAAATAAAGCATGAACAATGGAAACTGGTGTAGGCCATGTTCCTGGTATTATTTTGAACTCATTTAAGCATTGTTGAATGCTAATAATAACTTCCTTTCATCATTTGCAGCCAGTGGATAACCAGCAGCGCCTCTCCCTTTGCTTTGACAAACTAATGGCGGATGTTACTCGAAACTTGGATTCCAAGAACAGGGATAAGTTCACTCAAAACCTGACCATATTCAGGCACGAGTTCCGTGTCAAGTAGCTGTGCGCTCCTTGTTATGCAGCTTGATACTTTTTGCATGGGGCGGAATGATGATTCGTCTAACAATACATGTTTTAAGCAAATCTTCTCTCCCCGCCTACCCCATAGTAGGCTTTTGTGGATCACACGGAAAAAAGACCTTGTATAGGGGAGGAGCATGGGTTTGTTGTTCTTATAGGATAAGTGGGAAAGGGGAAAATTCACAATTGATGGGTCATGAGTTCGTTGTAATGGTATTTTGATGGTGTGTTGATATCAGTAATTGCGAAGTGGGGGCATAGCTAGAAACATATACAAAGAAAATGGGGCCCATTAGGAGAAAAAGTACTAGGGATTGCAGAAGCTATCAGCAGTAAATTGGGTGTCGAGAGAAGCTGGGGGCTTCTGTTAGTGAATAGAACTCAAATTCTTTTGTTAGGAGGAACAAATTTGTACATGAATGGTAAAACTGCTTTGTTTCCTTTAAAAAAATAGAAATGACTAGAAAGAGTTAAGAGTGTTGTATCTGTGTATTCCTTCATTTCCATGTTTGCTTGAGTTGTTCCTTATTTTTCCTCGGCAAGGAAAATAGAAAGAGGGTTTCCTTCAAAGAAAAAGTAATGGGTTTTTCTGGGAGAAATTTGTAAGCCAAGTTAGATTCGGAGAGCACTTAAAATGATGGATGGGTGGAAAGTGTAAACACTTCCGTGGGGAACAATCTGGTGAAAATTCAAGGCATGCTTTCAGCCAGCACAAGACAATAGTATTAAATGGACCACTGAGCCGGTTTATATGTAGTTGAGGTAAACCGGCTCGGCCTTCCTCGAATAAACTAATACGAGTATAATAATCCTAACTTGTAGCAGTGAAAATACGGAGAAAGTAAAGAGGCAAAGAAGGTTTTCTATTGATCAGGATAATAGGGTTACATGGAACAATATCCTTTATATACATGTAGAAGGGAAACCCTAGATATCTAGTTGGACCGCACATCTATGGGTTGTGGGCCCTACAACACCCCTCCTTGTGCGGTCCAATAGAAATTCATATGCAGTGCTTCACATTTAGTGCTTCAAATGTAGTTCTTCAAATGTCGTCCTCTCCTTAATGACTAATCAACTGCCTCATTAAAACTTTGACAAGAAAAATCCCACTGGGACAAAACCTTGGTACAACTCCTCACATGTAGTACTTCACATGTTTATTTGGTACTTTACATGTAGTTCATCACATGGAATACGGTCTTCAAGGATCGCCAAGTCTAAGTTAATTGCCTCCTTAGAACTTCGACAGGAAAAACCCATAGGGACAAAACCTGAACTAAATAAAAAGAGTACAATATTAAGAAAACTTAGAACATACTTGGATGTGTATATATTGCCTCATTAAAACCTTGACAAGGAACACCCAGCGGGACAAAATCTTGACGAAGGGAAAAGAGTATAACGTGACAGATGCAAGTAAACGTGATCTGTTGCAGATGATCACTTTGCTCCATTGAAGTTGACTAGTTGCTTCATAACTCTTAAGGCATAAAATCCTCGTGGGAAAGACAATATCCTTAGATGGGAAATCATATTCCCGGTGTTTGTTGTTGTCTCATTAAAAACCTTGCCGAGCAACAATACCCTATGGGAGAAAGTAACCTCGGTGAAGGAAAAGAGTTCAACACACCATTAGATGCTCCCCCTGATGCCAGACAATTTTCATTAGTCTAATGCAGTCAAAAGGAGTTTAACACACGTTACTTTGGTGACTTGAATGTTTATAAGACCATGTTGTTGATTCTGGAAGTTATGTTGCTTAAGAGAATATCACGTTTCATTTCTTTGATTCAGATATTTTCAGTAATATCAACGCGATCTCTATGTCTTCAACGTTCAACATACTTGATGTTTTTAGTGTTGTCTCGCTAAAACCTTGTCGAGTAACAAGACCCTTTGGGAAAAACTATTCTCGATCGAAGGGGAAAAGAGTAAAACACATTTCGAAGTAAAATATGTCGACATCATATCCTTGGATCCTCCCCTGATGTCGGCATCTCCCCCTGATTACTTTGAGAGTTATTCTAGACAGTTTCTTTAATCATGTACTTTTTGAAAATGAATATCGGTAATGACTTAGAAAATAGTCTACCATATCTCCCCCTGATTACTTTTGTTTGTTCCTTCATAATCAACAACCTTTGGATTGCAGTTCCTTTAGCATTCCTTTTTATGTCTTTGCAGGGATAAAACAAAGTCATGTCAATGGTTACTTGTAAGTACATGAGTACATTCATTGTACCATTCCGATGACGTTGCGTTGGCGCTGAGCTATATCTAGCTAACAAGTTTCCTGAGGATGTAAAATTTGGTCGAGTACATTATGCTAAGTACAACAATGCGTCTATTGCACTTAAATAGGCGAATTTCATATCCAAACACATCTTCGTCATCTTTCTTTAGACGAAATGGTCATTTACTTATTTTGTACTTCAACTAATCATGGGAGTGCTATCAGGATGCATGTCTTTGTTAAATTTCCTGACAACTTTAGACATATGCAAACTGGTGGAATAATATACCACAAACTCAACATGCGGTCGAGCTTTCCCCAGATTTTTCATCTCAAATTCATATTTCAAATATCTCTTAAGGTATCTTATTACATCAAGAGTACCCATCATGTTTGTACCGTCAACATAGATAGATACAATTCCAAATAAAGAACTAATACGCAAGGAAAAATAAATTACTTGTTTATCCCCTCCAAATCAAATAGCCACTTAGACGGGTATACCACATCCAACTGATTGCTTTAATCTATAAGTGAGCATTCTATCTAACTGTAAACGAACTCTGTGGTTTAGAGTCACTTGTTTTTGGAAACAAAAGGCCATCAAGTACTTTTGTAAATATCTATTATCTCTTGATTCTTTCAGAGATACGTAACAACCACATATATATGCTGCATTTCAAGTTCTTTTGAAATTACCAAGCTAACTAAGTAGCGGAACGCTATAACGTTCATCACTAGAGGACAATTCCAGGTCTTTGTGAGAAACCTCGCGCCACAAGGCGAGTCTTTCTACTTAAAGACTTCATTCTTCTCACTGCGCTTGGTGACAAATAATCATGTATGTCCTATAGGCTTTACACTTGGTTGGTTAGCACTACCACACCAAATACCTGTATATTTGTCAATGAACCAAGTTCTACCTGGATTGTGTAGGCCAAATGTGCTCTTTCTTGAAATTTAAACAACAAGAAGCAAGGCTCGATCTTATCTTTCTCTATTTCCTTAAGAAAATGTATATGAAGTTAATCATCAATATTCTCACACGATCTTTCCATTGACTCGTGCGCATTCTCATAATTCACTTGGGATATCATTGTTCTCTGGAATCATTAAACTTCGGAGCGTCCTCCAGTTTGATTCATGGACATATTCAAAGACAATATTATGAGATGATTTCTGATGATATAAATAAGTTGTGCCTTATTCACCTACTTCCTTTCTAGGTGAGGTTTGATCGAACCAAGTGGTATCTCGAAGTTTCTTTATGGAGCCACGACCTCAACCACACTTCCACTAAGTGTTGTTGCAACACCTTGGTCTATGGTGTATATCCATTATTTGAGGATTCGTAACCTTGCAGGTAGGTATGCAGCTGGTATGTGTGATCTCATCACTTTAGTGACATCAATGTACATTCTGAAAATCGATTATTCTTTGTCACTTCACATTTACATTTGTGGAGTATAAGAATCAATATGAGACACAGTGGGAACACATCACGACAATTCCTGTCGTTCCCTTAGAAAATACTTTTTCTTATCTCCCCCAACGTCCGGAAGACTGTCTCATTAAAGTGATAACCTGTAAATATAGTGCTAAGAGATCCCATGTCAAAAGGTTTAAAAATGCGGATAATTATTGGACATTCTTGTCCAACAGAGTCACTTGATCATTTTGATGACCCATCATAGTACGATGTGGATTCGTAGGGGCACATATTAGTGAAACCAAAAATGCGTAAGAACAAAAGAATGTCAGGCTTATATCCAGTTACGAACTGGTACGCAAAGAATGGTTGACCAATTGTGGGTCTAAAATGAGTAAGTGAAGATGCGTGTAATATTGCATATTCCCCAAGCAGTTAAAGGTAGGTTTGTACGCATAACCATGCCTTAGGCACCATCTGTAACCTTTGATGATAGCCTTTGTGAGACCATAGGGTATAGGATGCTCTGCATTGATCCTATTAAATACGCAATAACCATCAAGTCCTTTTGATGTATACTAGCTAGCATTTACAAGGGGTGGTGAGCCCTTACATGTATAATATGTGCTAGTTCCAAACGCATATTTTCTTGAGAACTATAACTAGTCCAAAATTTTAAAACATTTACCATAGCCATAAGTCACTTTAATGGTCCGCATTCTGCATGAATATTTTCTAAATTTTCACCTCGTTTTCCTTTCTAATATGTAATTTTTACCATTTGCATCTTAGGATGGTCTCAATCCTGTTTTACTGAAGACTTTGTGAAATGAGTGATATGCTCTTACTTAAAAGCATAATGGGGAGGGGGTGGGGGTTGTGCATCTAGTACTTTAGAAAACACTCAGTGAGAGATATGTCGTTACTTTGCATTCTTTCAATCTTTTTTCCCATTTTCGTTCACTCAAAAAAAATAATATTTGTATGAGTTCTTTCAAAACAATCATCATGTCACAACCAAAGTTGCTTTATAGTCATGCTCAAAGCCTGTATGAGTCAGTTCCCAACATTTCATCGTCGGAGTCAATATGGATTCAATAATCCAAATATTATAGTGAATTACATTGCATTAGATTGACTCATTAGTTTCTCTAAATATATTAGAGACTATAAAAGATGCAATCAATTACATGCTCATCATAGTGATGTTCCACATGATATCCATTTTCACGGGTTATAACAAGGTGTGATTATCTCTCGGTACATCTAGAGATTTTGCGACGTCTTTGTTCTATCTTGAAAACAAATTTTGAGCAATGTTGCGCCCGATGTTCGAATCCTCATAGTCACATTATAAGGAAATAGTTCAACAACTAATTTAAATTCTTTAAGAGTTTCGTGTAATAAGTGGTGTGACCTTATTACGTAACAAAAGAAAATCTATCTCATTTACTTTAGAGTGTTACCGTTCATGAAGATGATATACTTTTCATCATAATGTACGATTGATCCTTATAACTCAAGTACTTTTGAGTATATCTCAAGTGCTTTAGAGGATTTCAGTCTCGTAGAAATGATATCCTTTTCATTCCACAAGAGCATACACTGGATATAATTCTTCGCATAATTTTTTGTTTCTTTATTTTAGCTAATATAATATCGGTCAAACTAAGTTCGATTGAATAAAGATAGACAATAGGAAAAATTGGTAAAGTTCTTGTTGCCATTAATGTTGACGTCTAGATATGATATGACATGACCTTCTCCAAGAATATAATGAGTTCGTTTTCCTTTAAACTCCCTATATCTCATATAGTTGACTACTAATATATGATACTTGCATTACAACACTTGTACCATTCTCAGTAAAATGCTTATACCAATATTTTCAACTCTTATTCATATGAGTCAGAATAACGTCTTTGTCCCATTATAGGTAGATACATTTACTTTGTATCATTACTACTGGATCCAGAATTACATCTCTGACTCATGAAAACTTTTGTGAGTTTCTTTCCACAAAAAATGAGGTTTTCTTTTAATTACAACATATCATTGTCGAAGTTATTGACTCATTATAGTCTAACAAGTGGATTAAATCCCACTGAACATTCAAGTTTGGGGGAAAATGAATGTTTCGACAAACTTCCTTCAAAGCATTACATCGTCTTAAGTTAATATGTCGCCTTTGAAATGTTGAAGGTATGACTTCCTCTTTGAAAGGTGTATCTCTACAAGTTGAAAATTTTTATGACGAAAGTATTGTACTTGTGCATACACTTCTACATCATAGACTCTTTAATGGTGCTCAAGTACTTCTGAGTCAAAAAAGTCAAATTAGAGTCGAATTGGTTGTCAAAGTCTGGTCAATTATTTGGTCAAGACCCGGTCCATTGGGTTGACAAGGTCATGGTTAATGAATATAAACATATACGGTCCATTATATATGAAGTATTCGGGCCCATTGTTAATAAGTTTGAAACTATTAGCATGTGAGCCCAAAACATATGGTTAACCCTAAAAATTGAAAAAAATTCTTCTTTCAAATGTTCTGATCGATAGACAAATACATCATAGTCCGATGATGATGAAATTTTTACAGTTACCCCCAAACTATGTTTTTCCAAACATAATAAATTTCAATAAAATCCAACGTCCAAATAAAAGTATATTCATGTTTCCGTATGACTGTTCCAATTAACGTTTCTGTGGACACATATGGAAATATCACGTACTTTGGAGTGCTTCCCGTGGTTGGATCTTTATGAAATTTTTACAGTGATTCTAGGAGAACAGTATGTAACACATAACAAAAATACAGAATAATCTAACGGTTGGAATTCTTAAAAAATACGTTTTTCTACGCTGTTATAAATTAGGGTTTTCCTGAACGTACACAGATTCATTAAAATCCAGTTTTGGAGATTGCATCATATTCCGATTTGATTGAAATTTTACAAGAGTAAGTAACACCTAATTGGGATGAACATATTAAAGGTTCATAAAAATCTAACGGTGAAATCTCTATGTTTGATAATCATATATTCGTGAAACCCTAAAAAATACTATGAAAACAAAATTCTTTTGTGGAACGAGAATACCTGGTACCGCATCCATAATTAAAATTAATATTGATCAGAACCACGCTAATATCTTTGTGAAGGAATCCATGATTAATCTCGAGCGATAAAAATTAATAGAAAAAAATTGCACAAAGTGGTAGAGTCGTGCTGATAACGTGTTGCAGTGGAAATATGGAGAAAGTAAAGAGGCAAAAAGGGTTTTCTATTGATCAGGATAATAGGGTTACATGGAATAATATCCATGTAAAAGGGAAACCCTAAATATCTAGCTGGGCCGCACATCTATGTGCCGTGGGACCTACAACATAATTAAGGAAAACTGTGATTTTTTTTCTTCTTCTTTTTGGAAGAAAAGGTTTCGTCGAGATATTGTTGGTGACAAAGGACCATACAAGCTATAAGGGCCATCACATCGTTGTTCCGGTCTTGAATGTTTGGGAAATTTATAATCGCCCATAACCTCTCCCCTCTCCAGGAATGTTTCTGCTTGAATGGTTGTGCATCTAGTACTTTAGAAAACACTCAGTGAGAGATATGCCGTCACTTTGCATTCTTTCAATCTTTTTTCCCATTTTCGTTCACTCAAAAAAAAAAATTGTATGAGTTCTTTCAAAACAATCATCATGTCACAACCAAAGTTGCTTTATGGTTATGCTCAAAGCCTGTATGAGTCAGTTCCCAACAATTCATCGTCGGAGTCAATATGGATTCAATAATCCAAATATTATAGTGAATTACATTGCATTAGATTGACTCATTAGTTCTCTAAAATATTTCCTTCTAAATATATTAGAGACTATAAAAGATGCAATCAATTACATGCTCATCATAGTGATGTTCCACATGATATCCATTTTCACGGGTTATAACAAGGTGTGATTATCTCTCGGTACATCTAGAGATTTTGCGACGTCTTTGTTCTATCTTGAAAACAAATTTTGAGCAATGTTGCGCCCGATGTTCGAATCCTCATAGTCACATTATAAGGAAATAGTTCAACAAGTAATTTAAATTCTTTAAGAGTTTCGTGTAATAAGTGGTGTGACCTTATTCCGTAACAAAAGAAAATCTATCTCATTTACTTTAGAGTGTTACCGTTCATGAGATGATATACTTTTCATCATAATGTACGATTGATCCTTATAACTCAAGTACTTTTGAGTATATCTCAAGTGCTTTAGAGGATTTCAGTCTCGTAGAAATGATATCCTTTTCATTCCACAAGAGAATACACTGGATATAATTCTTCGCATAATTTTTTGTTTCTTTATTTTAGCTAATATAATATCGGTCAAACTAAGTTCGATTGAAAAGATAGACAATAGGAAAAATTGGTAAAGTTCTTGTTGCCATTAATGTTGACGTATATATATGATATGACCTTCTCCAAGAATATAATGAGTTCGTTTTCCTTTAAACTCCCTATATCTCATATAGTTGACTACAAATATGATACTTGCATTACAACACTTGTACCATTCTCAGTAAATGCTTATACCAATATTTTCAACTCTCATTCATATGAGTCAGAATTAACTCTCGTCCCATTATAGGTAGATACATTACTTTGTATCATTACTACTGGATCCAGAATTACATCTCTGACTCTGAAAACTTATGTGAGTTTTTTCCACACAAAATGAGGTTTGATTTTAATTACAACATATCATTGGTCGAAGTTATTGACTCATTATAGTCTAACAAGTGGATTACATCCCACTGACATTCAAGTTTGGGGGAAAATGAATGTTTCGACAAACTTCCTTCAAAGCATTACATCGTCTTAGTTAAATGTCGCCTTGGAAATGTTGAAGGTATGACTTCCTCTTTGAAAGGTGTATCTCTACAATTGAAAATTTTTATGACGAAAGTATTGTACTTGTGCATACACTTCTCATCATAGACTCTTTAATGGTGTTCAATACTTCTGAGTCAAAAAAGCAAATTAGAGTCGAATTGGTTGTCAAGTCTGGTCAATTATTTGGTCAAGACCCGGTCCATTGGGTTGACAAGGTCATGGTTATGAATATAAACATTACGGTCCATTATATATGATTGATTCGGGCCCATTTAATAAGTTTGAAACTATTAGCATGTGAGCCCAAAACATATGGGTTAACCCTAAAAATTGAAAAAATTCTTCTTTCAAATGTTCTGATCGACAGACAAATACATCATAGTCCGATGATGATGAAATTTTTACAGTTACCCCCAAACTATGTTTTTCCAAACATAATAAATTTCAATAAAATCCAACGGCCAAATAAAAGTATATTCATGTTTCCGTATGACTGTTCCAATTAACGTTTCTGTGGACACAGATGGAAATATCACGTACTTTGGAGTGTTTCCCGTGGTTGGATCTTTATGAAATTTTTACAGTGATTCAAGGAGATCAGTATGTAACACATAACAAAAATACAGAAGAATCTAACGGTTGGAATTCTTAAAAACTACGTTTTTCTACGCTATTATAAATTAGGGTTTTCCTGAACGTACACAGATTCATTAAAATCCAGTTTTGGAGATTGCATCATATTCCGATTTGATTGAAATTTTACAAGAGTAAGTAACACCTAATTGGGATGAACATATTAAAGGTTCATGAAAATCTAACGGTGAAATCTCTATGTTTGATAATCATATATTCGTGAAACCCTAAAAAATACTATGGAAACGAAATTCTTTTGTGGAACGAGAATACCTGGTACCGCATCCATAATTAAAATTAATATTGATCAGAACCACGCTAATATCTTTGTGAAGGAATCCATGATTAATCTCGAGCGATAAAAATTAATATAAAAAAATTGCACAAAGTGGTAGAGTCGTGCTGATAACGTGTTGCAGTGGAAATATGGAGAAAGTAAAGAGGTAAAGAGGGTTTTCTATTGATCAGGATAATATGGTTACATGGAATAATATCCATGTAGAAGGGAAACCCTAGATATCTAGCTGGGCCGCACATCTATATGCCGTGGGACCTACAACATAACTAAGGAAAACTGTGATTTTTTTTCTTCTTCTTTTTGGAAGAAAAGGTTTCGTCGAGATATTGTTGGTGACAAAGGACCATACAAGCTATAAGGGACATTACATCGTTGTTCCGGTCTTGAATGTTTGGGAAATTTATAATCGCCCATAACCTCTCCCCTCTCCAGGAATGTTTCTGCTTGAATGGTTGTGCATCTAGTACTTTAGAAAACACTCAGTGAGAGATATGCCGTCACTTTGCATTATTTCAATCTTTTTTCCCATTTTCGTTCACTCAAAAAAAAAAATTGTATGAGTTCTTTCAACACAATCATCATGTCACAACCAAAGTTGCTTTATGGTTATGCTCAAAGCCTGTATGAGTCAGTTCCCAACTATTCATCGTCGGAGTCAATATGGATTCAATAATCCAATTATTATAGTGAATTACATTGCATTAGATTGACTCATTAGTTTCTCTAAAATATATTTCCTTCTAAATATATTAGAGACTATAAAAGATGTAATCAATTACATGCTCATCATAGTGATGTTCCACATGATATCCATTTTCACGGGTTATAACAAGGTGTGATTATCTCTCGGTACATCTAGAGATTTTGCGACGTCTTTGTTCTATCTTGAAAACAAATTTTGAGCAATGTTGCGCCCGATGTTCGAATCCTCATAGTCACATTATAAGGAAATAGTTCAACAACTAATTTAAATTCTTTAAGAGTTTCGTGTAATAAGTGGTGTGACCTTATTCCGTAACAAAAGAAAATCTATCTCATTTACTTTAGAGTGTTACCGTTCATGAAGATGATATACTTTTCATCATAATGTACGATTGATCCTTATAACTCAAGTACTTTTGAGTATATCTCAAGTGCTTTAGAGGATTTCAGTCTCGTAGAAATGATATCCTTTTCATTCCACAAGAGCATACACTGGATATAATTCTTCGCATAATTTTTTGTTTAATTATCATATAGCCGCATTCTAATAATACTCAAACTAAGTTCGATTGAATAAAGATAGACAATAGGAAAAATTGGTAAAGTTCTTGTTGCCATTAATGTTGACGTCTAGATATGATATGACATGACCTTCTCCAAGAATATAATGAGTTCGTTTTCCTTTAAACTCCCTATATCTCATATAGTTGACTACTAATATATGATACTTGCATTACAACACTTGTACCATTCTCAGTAAAATACTTATACCAATATTTTCAACTCTCATTCATATGAGTCAGAATTACATCTCTGTCCTATTATAGGTAGATATATTTACTTTGTATCATTACTACTGGATCCAGAATTACATCTCTGACTCATGAAAACTTTTGTGAGTTTCTTTCCACAAAAAATGAGGTTTGCTTTTAATTACAACATATCATTGTCGAAGTTATTGACTCATTATAGTCTAACAAGTGGATTACATCCCACTGAACATTCAAGTTTGGGGGAAAATGAATGTTTCGACAAACTTCCTTCAAAGCATTACATCGTCTTAAGTTAATATGTCGCCTTGGAAATGTTGAAGGTATGACTTCCTCTTTGAAAGGTGTATCTCTACAAGTTGAAAATTTTTATGACGAAAGTATTGTACTTGTGCATACACTTCTACATCATAGACTCTTTAATGGTGCTCAAGTACTTCTGAGTCAAAAAAGTCAAATTAGAGTCGAATTGGTTGTCAAAGTCTGGTCAATTATTTGGTCAAGACCCGGTCCATTGGGTTGACAAGGTCATGGTTAATGAATATAAACATATACGGTCCATTATATATGAAGTATTCGGGCCCATTGTTAATAAGTTTGAAACTATTAGCATGTGAGCCCAAAACATATGGTTAACCCTAAAAATTGAAAAAAATTCTTCTTTCAAATGTTCTGATCGACAAGACAAATACATCATAGTCCGATGATGATGAAATTTTTACAGTTACCCCTAAACTATGTTTTTCCAAACATAATAAATTTCAATAAAATCCAACGGCCAAATAAAAGTATATTCATGTTTCCGTATGACTGTTCCAATTAACGTTTCTGTGGACACAGATGGAAATATCACGTACTTTGGAGTGTTTCCGTGGTTGGATCTTTATGAAATTTTTACAGTGATTCAAGGAGAACAGTATGTAACACATAACAAAAATACAGAAGAATCTAACGGTTGGAATTCTTAAAAAATACGTTTTTCTACGCTGTTATAAATTAGGGTTTTCCTGAACGTACACAGATTCATTAAAATCCAGTTTTGGAGATTGCATCATATTCCGATTTGATTGAAATTTTACAAGAGTAAGTAACACCTAATTGGGATGAACATATTAAAGGTTCATGAAAATCTAACGGTGAAATCTCTATGTTTGATAATCATATATTCGTGAAACCCTAAAAAATACTATGAAAACGAAATTCTTTTGTGGAACGAGAATACCTGGTACCGCATCCATAATTAAAATTAATATTGATCAGAACCACGCTAATATCTTTGTGAAGGAATCCATGATTAATCTCGAGCGATAAAAATTAATAGAAAAAAATTGCACAAAGTGGGTAGAGTCGTGCTGATAACGTGTTGCAGTGGAAATATGGAGAAAGTAAAGAGGCAAAGAGGGTTTTCTATTGATCAGGATAATGGTTTACATGGAATAATATCCATGT
The DNA here is from genome assembly GCF_003573695.1 of Papaver somniferum. Classification (NCBI taxonomy): domain Eukaryota; kingdom Viridiplantae; phylum Streptophyta; class Magnoliopsida; order Ranunculales; family Papaveraceae; genus Papaver; species Papaver somniferum. The sequence continues at coordinate 72,217,057 of NC_039366.1, forward strand.
AGAAGGGAAACCCTAGATATCTAGCTGGGCCGCACATCTATGTGCCGTGGGACCTACAACATAACTAAGGAAAACTGTGATTTTTTTTCTTCTTCTTTTTGGAAGAAAAGGTTTCGTCGAGATATTGTTGGTGACAAAGGACCATACAAGCTATAAGGGCCATTACATCGTTGTTCCGGTCTTGAATGTTTGGAAATTTATAATCGCCCATAACCTCTCCCTCTCCAGGAATGTTTCTGCTTGAATGGTTGTGCATCTAGTACTTTAGAAAACACTCAGTGAGAGATATGCCGTCACTTTGCATTCTTTCAATCTTTTTTCCCATTTTCGTTCACTCAAAAAAAAAATTGTATGAGTTCTTTCAAACAATCATCATGTCACAACCAAAGTTGCTTTATGGTTATGCTCAAAGCCTGTATGAGTCAGTTCCCAACATTCATCGTCGGAGTCAATATGGATTCAATAATCCAAATATTATAGTGAATTACATTGCATTAGATTGACTCATTAGTTTCTCTAAAATATATTTCCTTCTAAATATATTAGAGACTATAAAAGATGCAATCAATTACATGCTCATCATAGTGATGTTCCACATGATATCCATTTTCACGGGTTATAACAAGGTGTGATTATCTCTCGGTACATCTAGAGATTTTGCGACGTCTTTGTTCTATCTTGAAAACAAATTTTGAGCAATGTTGCGCCCGATGTTCGAATCCTCATAGTCACATTATAAGGAAATAGTTCAACAACTAATTTAAATTCTTTAAGAGTTTCGTGTAATAAGTGGTGTGACCTTATTCCGTAACAAAAGAAAATCTATCTCATTTACTTTAGAGTGTTACCGTTCATGAAGATGATATACTTTTCATCATAATGTACGATTGATCCTTATAACTCAAGTACTTTTGAGTATATCTCAAGTGCTTTAGAGGATTTCAGTCTCGTAGAAATGATATCCTTTTCATTCCACAAGAGAATACACTGGATATAATTCTTCGCATAATTTTTTGTTTCTTTATTTTAGCTAATATAATATCGGTCAAACTAAGTTCGATTGAATAAAGATAGACAATAGGAAAAATTGGTAAAGTTCTTGTTGCCATTAATGTTGACGTCTAGATATGATATGACCTTCTCCAAGAATATAATGAGTTCGTTTTCCTTTAAACTCCCTATATCTCATATAGTTGACTACTAATATATGATACTTGCATTACAACACTTGTACCATTCTCAGTAAAATGCTTATACCAATATTTTCAACTCTCATTCATATGAGTCAGAATTACGTCTCTGTCCCATTATAGGTAGATACATTTACTTTGTATCATTACTACTGGATCCAGAATTACATCTCTGACTCATGAAAACTTATGTGAGTTTCTTTCCACAAAAAATGAGGTTTGATTTTAATTACAACATATCATTGTCGAAGTTATTGACTCATTATAGTCTAACAAGTGGATTACATCCCACTGAACATTCAAGTTTGGGGGAAAATGAATGTTTCGACAAACTTCCTTCAAAGCATTACATCGTCTTAAGTTAATATGTCGCCTTGGAAATGTTGAAGGTATGACTTCCTCTTTGAAAGGTGTATCTCTACAAGTTGAAAATTTTTATGACGAAAGTATTGTACTTGTGCATACACTTCTACATCATAGACTCTTTAATGGTGTCAAGTACTTCTGAGTCAAAAAAGTCAAATTAGAGTCGAATTGGTTGTCAAAGTCTGGTCAATTATTTGGTCAAGACCCGGTCCATTGGGTTGACAAGGTCATGGTTAATGAATATAAACATATACGGTCCATTATATATGAAGTATTCGGGCCCATTGTTAATAAGTTTGAAACTATTAGCATGTGAGCCCAAAACATATGGTTAACCCTAAAAATTGAAAAAAATTCTTCTTTCAAATGTTCTGATCGACAGACAAATACATCATAGTCCGATGATGATGAAATTTTTACAGTTACCCCCAAACTATGTTTTTCCAAACATAATAAATTTCAATAAAATCCAACGGCCAAATAAAAGTATATTCATGTTTCCGTATGACTGTTCCAATTAACGTTTCTGTGGACACAGATGGAAATATCACGTACTTTGGAGTGTTTCCCTGGTTGGATCTTTATGAAATTTTTACAGTGATTCAAGGAGAACAGTATGTAACACATAACAAAAATACAGAAAATCTAACGGTTGGAATTCTTAAAAAATACGTTTTTCTACGCTGTTATAAATTAGGGTTTTCCTGAACGTACACAGATTCATTAAAATCCAGTTTTGAGATTGCATCATATTCCGATTTGATTGAAATTTTACAAGAGTAAGTAACACCTAATTGGGATGAACATATTAAAGGTTCATGAAAATCTAACGGTGAAATCTCTATGTTTGATAATCATATATTCGTGAAACCCTAAAAAATACTATGAAAACGAAATTCTTTTGTGGAACGAGAATACCTGGTACCGCATCCATAATTAAAATTAATATTGATCAGAACCACGCTAATATCTTTGTGAAGGAATCCATGATTAATCTCGAGCGATAAAAATTAATAGAAAAAAATTGCACAAAGTGGTAGAGTCGTGCTGATAACGTGTTGCAGTGGAAATATGGAGAAAGTAAAGAGGCAAAGGGTTTTCTATTGATCAGGATAATAGGTTACATGGAATAATATCCATGTAGAAGGGAAACCCTAGATATCTAGCTGGGCCGCACATCTATGTGCCGTGGGACCTACAACATAACTAAGGAAAACTGTGATTTTTTTCTTCTTCTTTTTGGAAGAAAAGGTTTCGTCGAGATATTGTTGGTGACAAAGGACCATACAAGCTATAAGGGCCACATCATCTGTTGTTCCGGTCTTGAATGTTTGGGAAATTTATAATCGCCCATAACCTCTCCCCTCTCCAGGAATGTTTCTGCTTGAATGGTTGTGCATCTAGTACTTTAGAAAACACTCAGTGAGAGATATGCCGTCACTTTGCATTATTTCAATCTTTTTTCCCATTTTCGTTCACTCAAAAAAAAAATTGTATGAGTTCTTTCAAACAATCATCATGTCACAACCAAAGTTGCTTTATGGTTATGCTCAAAGCCTGTATGAGTCAGTTCCCAACAATTCATCGTCGGAGTCAATATGGATTCAATAATCCAAATATTATAGTGAATTACATTGCATTAGATTGACTCATTAGTTTCTCTAAAATATATTTCCTTCTAAATATATTAGAGACTATAAAAGATGCAATCAATTACATGCTCATCATAGTGATGTTCCACATGATATCCATTTTCACGGGTTATAACAAGGTGTGATTATCTCTCGGTACATCTAGAGATTTTGCGACGTCTTTGTTCTATCTTGAAAACAAATTTTGAGCAATGTTGCGCCCGATGTTCGAATCCTCATAGTCACATTATAAGGAAATAGTTCAACAACTAATTTAAATTCTTTAAGAGTTTCGTGTAATAAGTGGTGTGACCTTATTCCGTAACAAAAGAAAATCTATCTCATTTACTTTAGAGTGTTACCGTTCATGAAGATGATATACTTTTCATCATAATGTACGATTGATCCTTATAACTCAAGTACTTTTGAGTATATCTCAAGTGCTTTAGAGGATTTCAGTCTCGTAGAAATGATATCCTTTTCATTCCACAAGAGCATACACTGGATATAATTCTTCGCATAATTTTTTGTTTCTTTATTTTAGCTAATATAATATCGGTCAAACTAAGTTCGATTGAATAAAGATAGACAATAGGAAAAATTGGTAAATTTCTTGTTGCCATTAATGTTGACGTCTAGATATGATATGACCTTCTCCAAGAATATAATGAATTCGTTTTCCTTTAAACTCCCTATATCTCATATAGTTGACTACTAATATATGATACTTGCATTACAACACTTGTACCATTCTCAGTAAAATGCTTATACCAATATTTTCAACTCTCATTCATATGAGTCAGAATTACGTCTCTGTCCCATTATAGGTAGATACATTTACTTTGTATCATTACTACTGTATCATTAAAACTTTTGTGAGTTTCTTTCCACAAAAAATGAGGTTTGCTTTTAATTACAACATATCATTGTCGAAGTTATTGACTCATTATAGTCTAACAAGTGGATTACATCCCACTGAACATTCAAGTTTGGGGGAAAATGAATGTTTCGACAAACTTCCTTCAAAGCATTACATCGTCTTAAGTTAATATGTCGCCTTGGAAATGTTGAAGGTATGACTTCCTCTTTGAAAGGTGTATCTCTACAAGTTGAAAATTTTTATGACGAAAGTATTGTACTTGTGCATACACTTCTACATCATAGACTCTTTAATGGTGCTCAAGTACTTCTGAGTCAAAAAAGTCAAATTAGAGTCGAATTGATTGTCAAAGTCTGGTCAATTATTTGGTCAAGACCCGGTCCATTGGGTTGACAAGGTCATGGTTAATGAATATAAACATATACGGTCCATTATATATGAATTATTCGGGCCCATTGTTAATAAGTTTGAAACTATTAGCATGTGAGCCCAAAACATATGGTTAACCCTAAAAATTGAAAAAAATCTTCTTTCAAATGTTCTGATCGACAGACAAATACATCATAGTCCGATGATGATGAAATTTTTACAGTTACCCCCAAACTATGTTTTTCCAAACATAATAAACTTCAATAAAATCCAACGGCCAAATAAAAGTATATTCATGTTTCCGTATGACTGTTCCAATTAACGTTTCTGTGGACACAGATGGAAATATCACGTACTTTGGAGTGTTTCCCGTGGTTGGATCTTTATGAAATTCTTACAGTGATTCAAGGAGAACAGTATGTAACACATAACAAAAATACAGAAGAATCTAACGGTTGGAATTCTTAAAAAATACGTTTTTCTACGCTGTTATAAATTAGGGTTTTCCTGAACGTACACAGATTCATTAAAATCCAGTTTTGAAGATTGCATCATATTCCGATTTGATTGAAATTTTACAAGAGTAAGTAACACCTAATTGGGATGAACATATTAAAGGTTCATGAAAATCTAACGGTGAAATCTCTATGTTTGATAATCATATATTCGTGAAACCCTAAAAAATACTATGAAAACGAAATTCTTTTGTGGAACGAGAATACCTGGTACCGCATCCATAATTAAAATTAATATTGATCAGAACCACGCTAATATCTTTGTGAAGGAATCCATGATTAATCTCGAGCGATAAAAATTAATAGAAAAAAATTGCACAAAGTGGTAGAGTCGTGCTGATAACGTGTTGCAGTGGAAATATGGAGAAAGTAAAGAGGCAAAGAGGGTTTTCTATTGATCAGGATAATAGGTTTACATGGAATAATATCCATGTAGAAGGGAAACCCTAGATATCTAGCTGGGCCGCACATCTATGTGCCGTGGGACCTACAACATAACTAAGGAAAACTGTGATTTTTTTTCTTCTTCTTTTTGGAAGAAAAGGTTTCGTCGAGATATTGTTGGTGACAAAGGACCATACAAGATATAAGGGCCATTACATCGTTGTTCCGGTCTTGAATGTTTGGGAAATTTATAATCGCCCATAACCTCTCCCCTCTCCAGGAATGTTTCTGCTTGAATGGTTGTGCATCTAGTACTTTAGAAAACACTCAGTGAGAGATATGCCGTCACTTTGCATTCTTTCAATCTTTTTTCCCATTTTCGTTCACTCAAAAAAAAAATTGTATGAGTTCTTTCAACACAATCATCATGTCACAGCCAAAGTTTCTTTATGGTTATGCTCAAAGCCTGTATGAGTCAGTTCCCAACAATTCATCGTCGGAGTCAATATGGATTCAATAATCCAAATATTATAGTGAATTACATTGCATTAGATTGACTCATTAGTTTCTCTAAAATATATTTCCTTCTAAATATATTAGAGACTATAAAAGATGCAATCAATTACATGCTCATCATAGTGATGTTCCACATGATATCCATTTTCACGGGTTATAACAAGGTGTGATTATCTCTCGGTACATCTAGAGATTTTGCGACGTCTTTGTTCTATCTTGAAAACAAATTTTGAGCAATGTTGCGCCCGATGTTCGAATCCTCATAGTCACATTATAAGGAAATAGTTCAACAACTAATTTAAATTCTTTAAGAGTTTCGTGTAATAAGTGGTGTGACCTTATTCCGTAACAAAAGAAAATCTATCTCATTTACTTTAGAGTGTTACCGTTCATGAAGATGATATACTTTTCATCATAATGTACGATTGATCCTTATAACTCAAGTACTTTTGAGTATATCTCAAGTGCTTTAGAGGATTTCAGTCTCGTAGAAATGATATCCTTTTCATTCCACAAGAGCATACACTGGATATAATTCTTCGCATAATTTTTTGTTTCTTTATTTTAGCTAATATAATATCGGTCAAACTAAGTTCGATTGAATAAAGATAGACAATAGGAAAAATTGGTAAAGTTCTTGTTGCCATTAATGTTGACGTCTAGATATGATATGACATGACCTTCTCCAAGAATATAATGAGTTCGTTTTCCTTTAAACTCCCTATATCTCATATAGTTGACTACTAATATATGATACTTGCATTACAACACTTGTACCATTCTCAGTAAAATACTTATACCAATATTTTCAACTCTCATTCATATGAGTCAGAATTACATCTCTGTCCTATTATAGGTAGATATATTTACTTTGTATCATTACTACTGGATCCAGAATTACATCTCTGACTCATGAAAACTTTTGTGAGTTTCTTTCCACAAAAAATGAGGTTTGCTTTTAATTACAACATATCATTGTCGAAGTTATTGACTCATTATAGTCTAACAAGTGGATTACATCCCACTGAACATTCAAGTTTGGGGGAAAATGAATGTTTCGACAAACTTCCTTCAAAGCATTACATCGTCTTAAGTTAATATGTCGCCTTGGAAATGTTGAAGGTATGACTTCCTCTTTGAAAGGTGTATCTCTACAAGTTGAAATTTTTTATGACGAAAGTATTGTACTTGTGCATACACTTCTACATCATAGACTCTTTAATGGTGCTCAAGTACTTCTGAGTCAAAAAAGTCAAATTAGAGTCGAATTGGTTGTCAAAGTCTGGTCAATTATTTGGTCAAGACCCGGTCCATTGGGTTGACAAGGTCATGGTTAATGAATATAAACATATACGGTCCATTATATATGAAGTATTCGGGCCCATTGTTAATAAGTTTGAAACTATTAGCATGTGAGCCCAAAACATATGGTTAACCCTAAAAATTGAAAAAAATTCTTCTTTCAAATGTTCTGATCGACAAACAAATACATCATAGTCCGATGATGATGAAATTTTTACAGTTACCCCTAAACTATGTTTTTCCAAACATAATAAATTTCAATAAAATCCAACGGCCAAATAAAAGTATATTCATGTTTCCGTATGACTGTTCCAATTAACGTTTCTGTGGACACAGATGGAAATATCACGTACTTTGGAGTGTTTTCCTTGGTTGGATCTTTATGAAATTTTTACAGTGATTCAAGGAGAACAGTATGTAACACATAACAAAAATACAGAAGAATCTAACGGTTGGAATTCTTAAAAAATACGTTTTTCTACGCTGTTATAAATTAGGGTTTTCCTGAACGTACACAGATTCATTAAAATCCAGTTTTGAAGATTGCATCATATTCCGATTTGATTGAAATTTTACAAGAGTAAGTAACACCTAATTGGGATGAACATATTAAAGGTTCATGAAAATCTAACGGTGAAATCTCTATGTTTGATAATCATATATTCGTGAAACCCTAAAAAATACTATGAAAACGAAATTCTTTTGTGGAACGAGAATACCTGGTACCGCATCCATAATTAAAATTAATATTGATCAGAACCACGCTAATATCTTTGTGAAGGAATCCATGATTAATCTCGAGCGATAAAAATTAATAGAAAAAAATTGCACAAAGTGGTAGAGTCGTGCTGATAACGTGTTGCAGTGGAAATATGGAGAAAGTAAAGAGGCAAAGAGGGTTTTCTATTGATCAGGATAATAGGTTTACATGGAATAATATCCATGTAGAAGGGAAACCCTAGATATCTAGCTGGGCCGCACATCTATGTGCCGTGGGACCTACAACATAACTAAGGAAAACTGTGATTTTTTTTCTTCTTCTTTTTGGAAGAAAAGGTTTCGTCGAGATATTGTTGGTGACAAAGGACCATACAAGCTATAAGGGCCATTACATCGTTGTTCCGGTCTTGAATGTTTGGGAAATTTATAATCGCCCATAACCTCTCCCCTCTCCAGGAATGTTTCTGCTTGAATGGTTGTGCATCTAGTACTTTAGAAAACACTCAGTGAGAGATATGCCGTCACTTTGCATTATTTCAATCTTTTTTCCCATTTTCGTTCACTCAAAAAAAAAAATTGTATGAGTTCTTTCAACACAATCATCATGTCACAACCAAAGTTGCTTTATGGTTATGCTCAAAGCCTGTATGAGTCAGTTCCCAACTATTCATCGTCGGAGTCAATATGGATTCAATAATCCAAATATTATAGTGAATTACATTGCATTAGATTGACTCATTAGTTTCTCTAAAATATATTTCCTTCTAAATATATTAGAGACTATAAAAGATGTAATCAATTACATGCTCATCATAGTGATGTTCCACATGATATCCATTTTCACGGGTTATAACAAGGTGTGATTATCTCTCGGTACATCTAGAGATTTTGCGACGTCTTTGTTCTATCTTGAAAACAAATTTTGAGCAATGTTGCGCCCGATGTTCGAATCCTCATAGTCACATTATAAGGAAATAGTTCAACAACTAATTTAAATTCTTTAAGAGTTTCGTGTAATAAGTGGTGTGACCTTATTCCGTAACAAAAGAAAATCTATCTCATTTACTTTAGAGTGTTACCGCTCATGAAGATGATATACTTTTCATCATAATGTACGATTGATCCTTATAACTCAAGTACTTTTGAGTATATCTCAAGTGCTTTAGAGGATTTCAGTCTCGTAGAAATGATATCCTTTTCATTCCACAAGAGCATACACTGGATATTATTTTTCGCATAATTTTTTGTTTCTTTATTTTAGCTAATATAATATCGGTCAAACTAAGTTCGATTGAATAAAGATAGACAATAGGAAAAATTGGTAAAGTTCTTGTTGCCATTAATGTTGACATCTAGATATGATATGACCTTCTCCAAGAATATAATGAGTTCGTTTTCCTTTAAACTCCCTATATCTCATATAGTTGACTACTAATATATGATACTTGCATTACAACACTTGTACCATTCTCAGTAAAATACTTATACCAATATTTTCAACTCTCATTCATATGAGTCAGAATTACATCTCTGTCCTATTTTAGGTAGATACTTTTACTTTGTATCATTACTACTGGATCCAGAATTACATCTCTGACTCATGAAAACTTTTGTGAGTTTCTTTCCACAAAAAATGAGGTTTGCTTTTAATTACAACATATCATTGTCGAAGTTATTGACTCATTATAGTCTAAAAAGTGGATTACATCCCACTGAACATTCAAGTTTGGGGGAAAATGAATGTTTCGACAAACTTCCTTCAAAGCATTACATCGTCTTAAGTTAATATGTCGCCTTGGAAATGTTGAAGGTATGACTTCCTCTTTGAAAGGTGTATCTCTACAAGTTGAAATTTTTTATGACGAAAGTATTGTACTTGTGCATATATTTCTACATCATAGACTCTTTAATGGTGTTCAAGTACTTCTGAGTCAAAAAAGTCAAATTAGAGTCGAATCGGTTGTCAAAGTCTGGTCAATTATTTGGTCAAGACCCGGTCCATTGGGTTGACAAGGTCATGGTTAATGAATATAAACATATACGGTCCATTATATATGAAGTATTCGGGCCCATTGTTAATAAGTTTGAAACTATTAGCATGTGAGCCCAAAACATATGGTTAACCCTAAAAATTGAAAAAAATTCTTCTTTCAAATGTTCTGATCGACAGACAAATACATCATAGTCCGATGATGATGAAATTTTTACAGTTACCCCTAAACTATGTTTTTCCAAACATAATAAATTTCAATAAAATCCAACGGCCAAATAAAAGTATATTCATGTTTCCGTATGACTGTTCCAATTAACGTTTCTGTGGACACAGATGGAAATATCACGTACTTTGGAGTGTTTCCCTTGGTTGGATCTTTATGAAATTTTTACAGTGATTCAAGGAGAACAGTATGTAACACATAATAAAAATAAAGAAGAATCTAACGGTTGGAATTCTTAAAAAATACGTTTTTCTACGCTGTTATAAATTAGGGTTTTCCTGAACGTACACAGATTCATTAAAATCCAGTTTTGAAGATTGCATCATATTCCGATTTGATTGAAATTTTACAAGAGTAAGTAACACCTAATTGGGATGAACATATTAAAGGTTCATGAAAATCTAACGGTGAAATCTCTATGTTTGATAATCATATATTCGTGAAACCCTAAAAAATACTATGAAAACGAAATTCTTTTGTGGAACGAGAATACCTGGTACCGCATCCATAATTAAAATTAATATTGATCAGAACCACGCTAATATCTTTGTGAAGGAATCCATGATTAATCTCGAGCGATAAAAATTAATAGAAAAAAATTGCACAAAGTGGTAGAGTCGTGCTGATAACGTGTTGCAGTGGAAATATGGAGAAAGTAAAGAGGCAAAGAGGGTTTTCTATTGATCAGGATAATAGGTTTACATGGAATAATATCCATGTAGAAGGGAAACCCTAGATATCTAGCTGGGCCGCACATCTATGTGCCGTGGGACCTACAACATAACTAAGGAAAACTGTGATTTTTTTTCTTCTTCTTTTTGGAAGAAAAGGTTTCGTCGAGATATTGTTGGTGACAAAGGACCATACAAGATATAAGGGCCATTACATCGTTGTTCCGGTCTTGAATGTTTGGGAAATTTATAATCGCCCATAACCTCTCCCCTCTCCAGGAATGTTTCTGCTTGAATGGTTGTGCATCTAGTACTTTAGAAAACACTCAGTGAGAGATATGCCGTCACTTTGCATTCTTTCAATCTTTTTTCCCATTTTCGTTCACTCAAAAAAAAATTGTATGAGTTCTTTCAAAACAATCATCATGTCACAACCAAAGTTGCTTTATGGTTATGCTCAAAGCCTGTATGAGTCAGTTCCCAACAATTCATCGTCGGAGTCAATATGGATTCAATAATCCAAATATTATAGTGAATTACATTGCATTAGATTGACTCATTAGTTTCTCTAAAATATATTTCCTTCTAAATATATTAGAGACTATAAAAGATGCAATCAATTACATGCTCATCATAGTGATGTTCCACATGATATCCATTTTCACGGGTTATAACAAGGTGTGATTATCTCTCGGTACATCTAGAGATTTTGCGACGTCTTTGTTCTATCTTGAAAACAAATTTTGAGCAATGTTGCGCCCGATGTTCGAATCCTCATAGTCACATTATAAGGAAATAGTTCAACAACTAATTTAAATTCTTTAAGAGTTTCGTGTAATAAGTGGTGTGACCTTATTCCGTAACAAAAGAAAATCTATCTCATTTACTTTAGAGTGTTACCGTTCATGAAGATGATATACTTTTCATCATAATGTACGATTGATCCTTATAACTCAAGTACTTTTGAGTATATCTCAAGTGCTTTAGAGGATTTCAGTCTCGTAGAAATGATATCCTTTTCATTCCACAAGAGCATACACTGGATATAATTCTTCGCATAATTTTTTGTTTCTTTATTTTAGCTAATATAATATCGGTCAAACTAAGTTCGATTGAATAAAGATAGACAATAGGAAAAATTGGTAAATTTCTTGTTGCCATTAATGTTGACGTCTAGATATGATATGACCTTCTCCAAGAATATAATGAATTCGTTTTCCTTTAAACTCCCTATATCTCATATAGTTGACTACTAATATATGATACTTGCATTACAACACTTGTACCATTCTCAGTAAAATGCTTATACCAATATTTTCAACTCTCATTCATATGAGTCAGAATTACGTCTCTGTCCCATTATAGGTAGATACATTTACTTTGTATCATTACTACTGTATCATTAAAACTTTTGTGAGTTTCTTTCCACAAAAAATGAGGTTTGCTTTTAATTACAACATATCATTGTCGAAGTTATTGACTCATTATAGTCTAACAAGTGGATTACATCCCACTGAACATTCAAGTTTGGGGGAAAATGAATGTTTCGACAAACTTCCTTCAAAGCATTACATCGTCTTAAGTTAATATGTCGCCTTGGAAATGTTGAAGGTATGACTTCCTCTTTGAAAGGTGTATCTCTACAAGTTGAAAATTTTTATGACGAAAGTATTGTACTTGTGCATACACTTCTACATCATAGACTCTTTAATGGTGCTCAAGTACTTCTGAGTCAAAAAAGTCAAATTAGAGTCGAATTGATTGTCAAAGTCTGGTCAATTATTTGGTCAAGACCCGGTCCATTGGGTTGACAAGGTCATGGTTAATGAATATAAACATATACGGTCCATTATATATGAATTATTCGGGCCCATTGTTAATAAGTTTGAAACTATTAGCATGTGAGCCCAAAACATATGGTTAACCCTAAAAATTGAAAAAAATCTTCTTTCAAATGTTCTGATCGACAGACAAATACATCATAGTCCGATGATGATGAAATTTTTACAGTTACCCCCAAACTATGTTTTTCCAAACATAATAAACTTCAATAAAATCCAACGGCCAAATAAAAGTATATTCATGTTTCCGTATGACTGTTCCAATTAACGTTTCTGTGGACACAGATGGAAATATCACGTACTTTGGAGTGTTTCCCGTGGTTGGATCTTTATGAAATTCTTACAGTGATTCAAGGAGAACAGTATGTAACACATAACAAAAATACAGAAGAATCTAACGGTTGGAATTCTTAAAAAATACGTTTTTCTACGCTGTTATAAATTAGGGTTTTCCTGAACGTACACAGATTCATTAAAATCCAGTTTTGAAGATTGCATCATATTCCGATTTGATTGAAATTTTACAAGAGTAAGTAACACCTAATTGGGATGAACATATTAAAGGTTCATGAAAATCTAACGGTGAAATCTCTATGTTTGATAATCATATATTCGTGAAACCCTAAAAAATACTATGAAAACGAAATTCTTTTGTGGAACGAGAATACCTGGTACCGCATCCATAATTAAAATTAATATTGATCAGAACCACGCTAATATCTTTGTGAAGGAATCCATGATTAATCTCGAGCGATAAAAATTAATAGAAAAAAATTGCACAAAGTGGTAGAGTCGTGCTGATAACGTGTTGCAGTGGAAATATGGAGAAAGTAAAGAGGCAAAGAGGGTTTTCTATTGATCAGGATAATAGGTTTACATGGAATAATATCCATGTAGAAGGGAAACCCTAGATATCTAGCTGGGCCGCACATCTATGTGCCGTGGGACCTACAACATAACTAAGGAAAACTGTGATTTTTTTTCTTCTTCTTTTTGGAAGAAAAGGTTTCGTCGAGATATTGTTGGTGACAAAGGACCATACAAGATATAAGGGCCATTACATCGTTGTTCCGGTCTTGAATGTTTGGGAAATTTATAATCGCCCATAACCTCTCCCCTCTCCAGGAATGTTTCTGCTTGAATGGTTGTGCATCTAGTACTTTAGAAAACACTCAGTGAGAGATATGCCGTCACTTTGCATTCTTTCAATCTTTTTTCCCATTTTCGTTCACTCAAAAAAAAAATTGTATGAGTTCTTTCAACACAATCATCATGTCACAGCCAAAGTTTCTTTATGGTTATGCTCAAAGCCTGTATGAGTCAGTTCCCAACAATTCATCGTCGGAGTCAATATGGATTCAATAATCCAAATATTATAGTGAATTACATTGCATTAGATTGACTCATTAGTTTCTCTAAAATATATTTCCTTCTAAATATATTAGAGACTATAAAAGATGCAATCAATTACATGCTCATCATAGTGATGTTCCACATGATATCCATTTTCACGGGTTATAACAAGGTGTGATTATCTCTCGGTACATCTAGAGATTTTGCGACGTCTTTGTTCTATCTTGAAAACAAATTTTGAGCAATGTTGCGCCCGATGTTCGAATCCTCATAGTCACATTATAAGGAAATAGTTCAACAACTAATTTAAATTCTTTAAGAGTTTCGTGTAATAAGTGGTGTGACCTTATTCCGTAACAAAAGAAAATCTATCTCATTTACTTTAGAGTGTTACCGCTCATGAAGATGATATACTTTTCATCATAATGTACGATTGATCCTTATAACTCAAGTACTTTTGAGTATATCTCAAGTGCTTTAGAGGATTTCAGTCTCGTAGAAATGATATCCTTTTCATTCCACAAGAGCATACACTGGATATTATTCTTCGCATAATTTTTTGTTTCTTTATTTTAGCTAATATAATATCGGTCAAATTAAATTCGATTGAATAAAGATAGACAATAGGAAAAATTGGTAAAGTTCTTGTTGCCATTAATGTTGACGTCTAGATATGATATGACCTTCTCCAAGAATATAATGAGTTCGTTTTCCTTTAAACTCCCTATATCTCATATAGTTGACTACTAATATATGATACTTGCATTACAACACTTGTACCATTCTCAGTAAAATACTTATACCAATATTTTCAACTCTCATTCATATGAGTCAGAATTACATCTCTGTCCTATTTTAGGTAGATACTTTTACTTTGTATCATTACTACTGGATCCAGAATTACATCTCTGACTCATGAAAACTTTTGTGAGTTTCTTTCCACAAAAAATGAGGTTTGCTTTTAATTACAACATATCATTGTCGAAGTTATTGACTCATTATAGTCTAACAAGTGGATTACATCCCACTGAACATTCAAGTTTGGGGGAAAATGAATGTTTCGACAAACTTCCTTCAAAGCATTACATCGTCTTAAGTTAATATGTCGCCTTGGAAATGTTGAAGGTATGACTTCCTCTTTGAAAGGTGTATCTCTACAAGTTGAAAATTTTTATGACGAAAGTATTGTACTTGTGCATACACTTCTACATCATAGACTCTTTAATGGTGCTCAAGTACTTCTGAGTCAAAAAAGTCAAATTAGAGTCGAATTGATTGTCAAAGTCTGGTCAATTATTTGGTCAAGACCCGGTCCATTGGGTTGACAAGGTCATGGTTAATGAATATAAACATATACGGTCCATTATATATGAATTATTCGGGCCCATTGTTAATAAGTTTGAAACTATTAGCATGTGAGCCCAAAACATATGGTTAACCCTAAAAATTGAAAAAAATCTTCTTTCAAATGTTCTGATCGACAGACAAATACATCATAGTCCGATGATGATGAAATTTTTACAGTTACCCCCAAACTATGTTTTTCCAAACATAATAAACTTCAATAAAATCCAACGGCCAAATAAAAGTATATTCATGTTTCCGTATGACTGTTCCAATTAACGTTTCTGTGGACACAGATGGAAATATCACGTACTTTGGAGTGTTTCCCGTGGTTGGATCTTTATGAAATTCTTACAGTGATTCAAGGAGAACAGTATGTAACACATAACAAAAATACAGAAGAATCTAACGGTTGGAATTCTTAAAAAATACGTTTTTCTACGCTGTTATAAATTAGGGTTTTCCTGAACGTACACAGATTCATTAAAATCCAGTTTTGGAGATTGCATCATATTCCGATTTGATTGAAATTTTACAAGAGTAAGTAACACCTAATTGGGATGAACATATTAAAGGTTCATGAAAATCTAACGGTGAAATCTCTATGTTTGATAATCATATATTCGTGAAACCCTAAAAAATACTATGAAAACGAAATTCTTTTGTGGAACGAGAATACCTGGTACCGCATCCATAATTAAAATTAATATTGATCAGAACCACGCTAATATCTTTGTGAAGGAATCCATGATTAATCTCGAGCGATAAAAATTAATAGAAAAAAATTGCACAAAGTGGTAGAGTCGTGCTGATAACGTGTTGCAGTGGAAATATGGAGAAAGTAAAGAGGCAAAGAGGGTTTTCTATTGATCAGGATAATAGGTTTACATGGAATAATATCCATGTAGAAGGGAAACCCTAGATATCTAGCTGGGCCGCACATCTATGTGCCGTGGGACCTACAACATAACTAAGGAAAACTGTGATTTTTTTTCTTCTTCTTTTTGGAAGAAAAGGTTTCGTCGAGATATTGTTGGTGACAAAGGACCATACAAGATATAAGGGCCATTACATCGTTGTTCCGGTCTTGAATGTTTGGGAAATTTATAATCGCCCATAACCTCTCCCCTCTCCAGGAATGTTTCTGCTTGAATGGTTGTGCATCTAGTACTTTAGAAAACACTCAGTGAGAGATATGCCGTCACTTTGCATTCTTTCAATCTTTTTTCCCATTTTCGTTCACTCAAAAAAAAAATTGTATGAGTTCTTTCAACACAATCATCATGTCACAGCCAAAGTTTCTTTATGGTTATGCTCAAAGCCTGTATGAGTCAGTTCCCAACAATTCATCGTCGGAGTCAATATGGATTCAATAATCCAAATATTATAGTGAATTACATTGCATTAGATTGACTCATTAGTTTCTCTAAAATATATTTCCTTCTAAATATATTAGAGACTATAAAAGATGCAATCAATTACATGCTCATCATAGTGATGTTCCACATGATATCCATTTTCACGGGTTATAACAAGGTGTGATTATCTCTCGGTACATCTAGAGATTTTGCGACGTCTTTGTTCTATCTTGAAAACAAATTTTGAGCAATGTTGCGCCCGATGTTCGAATCCTCATAGTCACATTATAAGGAAATAGTTCAACAACTAATTTAAATTCTTTAAGAGTTTCGTGTAATAAGTGGTGTGACCTTATTCCGTAACAAAAGAAAATCTATCTCATTTACTTTAGAGTGTTACCGCTCATGAAGATGATATACTTTTCATCATAATGTACGATTGATCCTTATAACTCAAGTACTTTTGAGTATATCTCAAGTGCTTTAGAGGATTTCAGTCTCGTAGAAATGATATCCTTTTCATTCCACAAGAGCATACACTGGATATTATTCTTCGCATAATTTTTTGTTTCTTTATTTTAGCTAATATAATATCGGTCAAATTAAATTCGATTGAATAAAGATAGACAATAGGAAAAATTGGTAAAGTTCTTGTTGCCATTAATGTTGACGTCTAGATATGATATGACCTTCTCCAAGAATATAATGAGTTCGTTTTCCTTTAAACTCCCTATATCTCATATAGTTGACTACTAATATATGATACTTGCATTACAACACTTGTACCATTCTCAGTAAAATACTTATACCAATATTTTCAACTCTCATTCATATGAGTCAGAATTACATCTCTGTCCTATTTTAGGTAGATACTTTTACTTTGTATCATTACTACTGGATCCAGAATTACATCTCTGACTCATGAAAACTTTTGTGAGTTTCTTTCCACAAAAAATGAGGTTTGCTTTTAATTACAACATATCATTGTCGAAGTTATTGACTCATTATAGTCTAACAAGTGGATTACATCCCACTGAACATTCAAGTTTGGGGGAAAATGAATGTTTCGACAAACTTCCTTCAAAGCATTACATCGTCTTAAGTTAATATGTCGCCTTGGAAATGTTGAAGGTATGACTTCCTCTTTGAAAGGTGTATCTCTACAAGTTGAAATTTTTTATGACGAAAGTATTGTACTTGTGCATATATTTCTACATCATAGACTCTTTAATGGTGTTCAAGTACTTCTGAGTCAAAAAAGTCAAATTAGAGTCGAATCGGTTGTCAAAGTCTGGTCAATTATTTGGTCAAGACCCGGTCCATTGGGTTGACAAGGTCATGGTTAATGAATATAAACATATACGGTCCATTATATATGAAGTATTCGGGCCCATTGTTAATAAGTTTGAAACTATTAGCATGTGAGCCAAAACATATGCTTAACCCTAAAAATTGTAAAAATTCTTCTTTCAAATGTTCTGATGACAGACAAATACATCATAGTCCGATCATGATGAAATTTTTACATTTACGCCCAAACTATGTTTTTCCAAACATAATAAATTTCAATAAAATCCAACGGCCAGATAAAAGTATATTCATGTTTCTGTATGACTGTTCCAATTAACGTTTCTGTGGACACAGCTGGAAATATCACGTACTTTGGAGTGTTTCCCGTGGTTGGATCTTTATGAAATTTTTACAGTGCTTCAAGGTGAACAATATGTAACACATAACAAAAATACAGAATAATCTAACGGTTGGAATTCCTAAAAAATACGTTTTTCTACGCTGTTATAAATTAGGATTTTCCTGAACGTACACAGATTCATTAAAATCCAGTTTTGGAGATTGCATCATATTCCGATTTGATTGAAATTTTATAAGAGTAAGTAATACCTAATTGGGTTGAACATATTAAAAGTTCATGAAAATTTAACGGCGAAATCTCTATGTTTGATAATCATATATTCGTGGAACCCTAAAAAATACTATGAAAACGAAATTCTTTTGTGGAACGAGAATACCTGGTACTGCATCCATAATTAAAATTAATCTTGATCACAACCACGCTAATATATTTGTGAAGGAATCCATGATTAATCTCGAGCGATAAAAATTAATAGAAAAAAATTGCACAAAGTGGTAGAGTCGTGCTGATAACGTGTTGCAGTGTAATTATGGAGAAAGTAAAGAGGCAAAAAGGGTTTTCTATTGATCAGGATAATAGGGTTACATGGAATAATATTCATGTAGAAGGGAAATCCTAAATATCTAGCTGGGCCGCACATCCATGGGCCGTGGGCCCTACAACATAACTAAGGAAAACTGTGATTTTTTTTCTTCTTCTTTTTAGAAGAAAAGGTTTCGTCAAGATATTGTTGGTGACAAAGGACCATCAAGCTATAAGGGACAATACATCGTTGTTCCCGTCTTGAATGTTTGGGAAATTTATAATCGCCCATAACCTCTCCCCTCTCCAGGAATGTTTCTGCTTAATGGCATATTTGTTACAAAATACTGATATTGTTCTAATACTGATGTTGTGTTTTGAAAATCTGCATTGATCTAATATATTTTTTCTTTGCCATCACATTCTTTCCTACGAGCAGCAAGAGATTAGGTTCAGAATCACTTTTAAAGGTTATGTTTCCACTCAAATTTGCTGCCTATTGGAATTTGCATCTGCCTCTAGTTGCTATCTGGTGGTGCAATTTGCATGCAGATCCCGAGATTCTCTGGTACTTCCTGTATGGTCACACAAAGTTAAGCCTATCCTATAATTTGCAGTTGAATTCATTGTGGTTAGAGTAATATCTATTTTTATGTCCTATTTCCTTCTTGTCCATCTGTTTGACTTGTTGTAACCTTTAAGACTTCATCATTTTCAGGGTTACAGTGCAACAACTACATTATATTATAGTCATTATTTTTTATTGTCGTGTATTCATTTAGGTATTTGCTTATGTTGTTTGTTGTGTTAGTGCTATTTTGACTTTCCTTTTAAAATGTGACGTTGCACATGATTTTTCAAATATGCCAGATTATCGTACTACAGAGAAGCCAATAACCATAACTACCACTATTCAGGTTATCAAAACAGTTCATTAACCATTCATGAAAAGTATTTGTTCAATTCTTTTTGTAATTCATATCAAGATTAGAATGCATCCTGAGTAGCAAAATTACAATCAAAAAATTAGTGAGTCAGAATTACTTGTCCCTCATTGCAGAGGTTACAATTGGTGTTTATTCCTGATACGATAATCACCACTCTCATGCTATTTGACAGAATAACACGAGCTACTTTCCAGATAAAGTTGTTAACCGACGGAAAAATGGCCATACTCCATATTTTGTTCCAATACTAGTTTATGTTTCCATTTGAGTTAATCTTGTTATATTGAGAGTTAACATAGAAATTACATTTTTCATTTAGAGTCCAAATACTGGTGCCTTCCCTATTAACTATAGGGACCTCTATTTTCTTTATTAGATTTATGGGTTGGTTATCAAAATATTTTTTTAGTTTATCCATGTCCCATTTCTTACTTGTAGTAAGTAAATCACTCACCTTTTTTAAGCCCTGTTTTTACTATTGGTTTTTGAAGAGGAGGAATTTTTCTTGGGATCCAGAAATCGTCCCAAATGCCTAGTTGTTTTTTTTCCATTTCCTATTTCCCAGAAGTTATAACTTTTTTGTTTGATTAACTCCAGTTATTATACCCTTCCATATAACTAAGCAATTAGCATTTCCATGTTTTGTATAAGAGCATTGCTATAGTATGTTAAAAATAAAATAAAATTGTGAAGGTTAATATTAGACCTACGTGGTAAAGATAAGATGATATGGTCTAGATTTCATTTCTATGGTTAAGATATTATTTTTATGATTTTTAGTTGTCCGTAAACATAAAAATATTTTAGAATTCAATTTTATAGAAATTTTAATTTAAAATAACGGCAATGTGGAAATATTTGGAGGCTTAACTGAAAAATCTGGTTAGAGCTTTCTGTTAGACCTTTTGTCAGCATGTCACCACTCCTAATTTTTCAGAAGAGTTTATTTTCAGGTGTTGAATTTGACGGCTAAAATCTTTGCTCTAGCACTGCTAGATCATGTGGGTCATACATTTTGGTTGTTTTGACATCAACAAACTCTTAGGTTAACCACAATTATCTTCTCTTCTTTTAGATGCCGACTTTTTGTTTACCCTTCTTTTTGACAAGATTTTTTTTTCTATTATTAATTTGATATGATATATGCAGTGAGCATTATACCAGTTTCCTCAACTCACAAGTAACAAAAACAGTTTCTCTGTTTTTGTTTTCTCGTCTTCCTTCTCACCGTATCAGATCCATCATACTCTATACAACTTCCATTCTATTATAAACATTTATCACCAGAGGTAGTTCATAATTATCCATCCTAACATTGTGAGATATTTCATCAAAATTTAATATCATAATAAACCCATGTCAACATAAAAATATGCAAAACCAAATATGTTTGATAATCCACTACCACCAATCTGATGATTAGAATGTTTGTGGTGGTGATGGTGTCTGAAATGTGAATTTGATGATGATGAACTTGTTGATTCTCCTTCAAAACTCTATCAAAATCCGTATATTGTTTTACTAAATTGATCAGTAACTAATTTATCTACCATAAAATCAATATGTACTTAAGCATTGTTTGACTAAATTAATCAATAAACAATCAGTATTTCATTAAATCAGTTGGTACCCAAATATTTTCTGGTTGGGAATAAGACCAAGATGACCACCAAAAGGAAATTGTTTTACCTTTCACCATGAACCTTGCCAAGATTGATAGTATACATGGATTAGAAAATTAACATTTTTTTCATACTTTGATAAGCCCTCAATATAGTTAAGGGTTACCTACAATCATGGAACTCATCATCTTCTCTCTCCCTATGTCGTTCTTTTCCTCTTTCTATTTCGTCTGAGACTATTAATCTCTCTGTAAAAATACGGCAGCTAAAAAAACGATAAAGAAAAAAATCTACAACCAAAATAAGGGAAGATAACTTTGGTTAACCTAAAAGTCCGCTGATGCCAAAAGTAACCAAATGTCTGGCCTACGTACTTCTAGAGCAAAATATTTTGCGGTGAGATTGTTAAATAATAATGTTTTGAAGTTTCTCTCGTACTGAATTTGATGGAGAAGCTAAATAATTCAGAAGTTCACTAAACTGTCTTGTGATCAAAGAAACTGAGTTATCAAGATCTTCATCTGAAAAATAAGTATCAACAATATCATCTCCATAGTTGTCAACACTTTCACTTTTAAGGGTTTTAGTATTTTTCGATGCCTTGAACGCAATATCCTTTCCGGCTTTGGATTGCAGTTCATGATCAAAGATCTTCAACTTTCCAACAAGAGTATTTCTGAAAAGTGTATCAAGGTTGTTCGCTTCCATGATGGCGTGTTTCTTAGACTCGCATCTAGCTGGTAAAGATCGAAAAATTTTCATCACAATGTCCTTTTGGGAAATAGTCTTTCCTAATGCAAAACAAGCATTAACAATACCAGACGCCTTTTGATTAAATTCATCAAACGAATCTTCATCAGACATACGAAGACTTTCCCAGTCAGAATTTAGGTTTTGAATCCTAACATCTTTCTCTGAGGTATCTCCTTCAAATACGGTTTCTAAGATATCCCAAGCATCTTTAGACTTAGTGCACGAAGTCACATGGTGCTGGAGATCTGGGCTTATGGCGTGGATAACAACGTTTAACCCGACAGAATTATGCTTTGCAGCACTTATCTCGGATTCACTAAATTGTATTAATGGCTTAGAAACGGTGGCTCCGTCTACAACAACTATTGGTGTGTTGTATCCAATAACTGCAAGTTTCCATGTCTCAAAGTCACGGCTTGGAAGAAGGAATGCATAGAAATTTTCCACCATAAGTAATTTGTGCCATCAAATGTTGATTGTACGTTTATCGAGGTTGCACTCATGTCCATATAGTCAGACTGCTTCAAACACAAACTTATTAGGTCTTAGTGTGTTTGCCTGCTATGATACCAATTGAAAACATTGGGGGTACCAAAATACACCACCAACTTTTTCGTAGGAAATCTATATGGACAAACTCAACACAATTCTGAAAGCTAAATTCAATCAAGGAATAGTGTCTAGAGTTATATCTCTTTCTCTCTTGTTGTTAAAGCATAACTCGGTTGAACTCACCAAGTGTTGGTATGTCAATTTTGGTTGTCATATTTTAGTATCAAAACTCATCTAGAGTCGCTTGATTAAATACTAGAGTTAACTTCGTTTAGGTTAGACTAGAAAGTCTAGGAATGTTGAGACATACAAGTATTACTTCGAAGACCTGAAGAATGTGAAGGATTAACGAACAACAACGATGACATCATCCTTCCACCCGAGGTTAGTAATATTGACTTGAACTATTTCATTCCTAACGTATCTTTCAAGTCATACTATATTGAAAACATAACTGCGAAGCTGTATATATTGTACATATTGTATATAATACTCTAGTGATCTGACATGATCATAATGGTATGATCATAATATTAAGGAATTAGACTACGAAGTATAACACTTATCTTTTGAACTTCGAAGATATAACATCGACATAATCTTGTATATACTTTTATGATTATGTGAATGGGTGTATGGTGAAGATTTCATCCTAGGAAACAATGTTTTACATTTTTTTAAAGGAAGTACATTCATGAACTTGTTTCGTGAATCGAAATGGAAATCAATAGGTATATTGATCCGGCTATTCATTGCATATTCTTTGATGACCAATATGTGTGAGTTGGTAGAACCGATCTTAACTCAGGTTATGTATCTTGGTATAACCGATCACAATACCTAGACTTATGATTTGATATGACCGGTCCTGGTAATTAGTGTAACTAATCCTAAGTAATCACCATGAGATGGTATGATCTATCCTTGTAATTGGTGTAACCGATCCTAGTGACTGGTATGACCGATCACGAGTAGGTACCATGTTAAGGTAGAACCGATCTTAGTGATTGGTATAACCGATCCCAACCCATGCATGTGACTTGGTATGACCGATCACAACTAACCATTGTGATTTAGTATGACCAATCACATAGTAGTCTTGGAATACTGGTAAACCAATTCTAAACTTGTTTGGAAGTGTGGTAAAACTGATTCCAAGATGCAAATCCATGTAAATACGAAATAAGGATTTGCAGTGAAAAGATGTCAACATACTTTGAACACGAGCAATAACTCTTATCATTTATTGTTCAAAGATATTCCTTGGTACTCAAGGTGATCGTGTGGAAAACAAATTAAGAATCTTTTAATTAAGGCTTTTGGTTTTATATGCTTTAGTTACCAGCAATTAATGCATAGCTCTAGAGAATAAAAATTAGTAATGTGCATTTACTAATTGGAGATTTTGTATTGAGAGATTTTGGAAATATTGGACCAACATTTATTGGAATTAGGAAAACCGAATTTGGGCATTCATTGCATATCTTGAGAATATTTTCGGTTTTAGAAATTCCTTGGTGTCCAAATATCCTTGGTCTATCTAAGTTTGCATTTCTAGCAAACTATCCTAAGAGCCAGGAAAACTTCATTTCTTGTTGTTTCTGGTGGAGCCGTCTATTCGGAGAGGAAAGTATCCTAATTAGGTGAAATCTCTTGCTACCGCCCATTTAAAGACTTTTGTGAGATCAATAAGCTCTACGAGTACCGTTGGGGGGTAACTAGATAATTACAGTGTTATTAGTTTTCGATTTGATTTGATTGACTAACGGTTGTTGAAACTTTGATTGCACTTAGTTTGTTTAATTTTGAGAATATTCTCTTCTTATATAAGATTCACTCAGACTAGATCAAAGTATCGATGAGATCTTTAGAACTGTTGTTAGATCTGAAGACATCTTGTGATAATCCATCGTTAACAAACTCCGTTCTGTGATTGATCACAAGAGATTCAAGTGGTGTTGTGCAGGTATTTGAAGGCAGTAGAATATTTGGAGACGAAGAAGAATTCTTATTAGATTTCGTATCTTGTGGATTTAGTGCACAAACCTTGATTGGCTGGGATCCAACTAGAATCTGATATGATTGATTAGTTGCGTGAGATCAACATTCTACATATTTCTCTTTGAGATATATATTTTTTTATAAATATCTTGTTATGTTCAAATTTGTCATTGTATACTCTATCGAAAAATTCTTGAGTGAATTTCAAATGGTAGAACACAATGACGACTGATTCGTTTCTCAACTACTTATATCCTAGAATGAGACTTAACTAATTATAGACTAGAAATCAAGATATATTTTGACAACTAAATTTGACAACAAGCTTGACATAGAAACACTTTTGAGTTCGACCGAGCAATGCTCTAACAAAGTCGAAACTGTATGTTTGCTCAGAAATTGAGTGAAATACTAAAAGGACTATTATTTGTGTACCCGTACCTCCATAGATACTGTCCCCACCTAGCCACTTCGGTTATCCATCATTATGTAGTTTTCAACGGGCACCGTAACGGACATCTAGCGGCAGTTAGGTCATCCATCCCTGGATTGCTCACGACCTACCACGCCTACCTACAAATTTCTTTCCAACTATGAAACCAGTTGTGTTGAAAATGCCTCGATATAATTTCAGGATATATCATTACCTATATCCTATTCGTCCAACCACTGCTGAATATTGGGTGTTATAATCTCACCCACTTAGATTGGAGCCGTTGTCGGCTCTATAATATACAAGCTCGGAACTCTGACGTTTCCTGCCACTTGTGAGACAGATGTCTTTCCCAACCTATCCAGCATACTCTCTCACCCTCGAAAGCTGACTCGTTATCGTCCTTGAAACCATTCATAATGACATGACCCTCAATCGATATCGTCTACACTTATACACTATGGACATATGGTCATCCAGTATCCTTTTTTTTAAAGGGTAGTGCAGCTTCCTAGGAGGTAACCATCTCTGAGTTTATCCCCGTACACCACACATAACTATAAAGTTCTTTTCACTAAAATCAATGCTACTGAAAGGGCCTCAGTGTAATTTTAGGGTATATCATCATTTATATTCCATTCGACTAACCACTGCCAAATATTTGGTGTTAAAAGTTATCAAATCCCTTAAAGGGACATTATTTTTGAAAAACTGTTGAGGTTATTGAAGTTGTGTAGAAGGTTGGTGTGCCCTTTGTTGAAGTCTCTGTGAAGCTGGACATGTTTGTGCTATCTCCTCTCATTTTTCCAGCCTGTAACATCTCAACCTCCCTGTTGTATGGAGGTGATTTCATAATTGAAATTAATTGGTAGTAGGCTAGTGTCTGTAGTGGCTTAATACAGTTTGGTTTTCAATCTGGACTAGGTCCCGGGGTTTTCTGTATTTGCGATTTCCTCATTAACAAAACTTCTGGTGTCTGTGTTATTTCTTTTTCCGCATTATATTGTTTATCTTTATAATTGAAATATCCCAGGTTGTACGTTGATCAGTCATAGTAGATACATCCGACCTAGTTTGTTGGATACAACTAGATTGATTCTTGGACATTGGTTTTTGGTACCATCCAAGTAATCTCTTTGTGATTAGTTTCGCATATTCGTTTCCGTAAACGTTTTAATTGCAAGAGAGGGAGATATAACTCTAGATACTATTGTTTGATTGAGTTTAACTCTCGGAGTTATTGAGTTTGTCCATATAAATTGCCAAAAAAAAAAGTGGTGGTGTATTATGGTACCCCCGCATTTTCAGAGATGATATCAACCTATATAAATTCCCCAGACATTAATTTATTAAGAAAATTCATCAAAAGTTAATCAATCTAAATGCATAATTGAGGGAGGTAACAAATTGTATGACCTTTAGATGTCTATAGTTAGGATGAGATTGTGATGATTGGATCATCTGTTTATCTCCCAAAATGTTATCTGGATGTCAGTTGCTAGAAATAACGCGTGTCATAACGACACTGCGTATATTTTTTAGGCCTTTTACTCGTCCAATTTTAAGAGAGTTCTCTCTTTTGTATCAAGCCAAAATAATGTCCATGCATACATAATAAACTTAGCCATATACATGGCCATATACATCACCAAAAATCCAACAATTAAATTATTTAAGTAATAATGTATATATGTGTATCCCTTCCCATCAGATTCACGTTACCACCACTGAGTCCTATTAATACATATACGATTTCATTATAATTTTATATACTATATAATGAGTAAGTGTATGGTTAGGTATTCTAACCTCCAATGTATGTTTGATCCAATCTTAAAGTATTCTATCAGGTGTTTGTAACCGTAATAGATGTTTCACCCCCATTTTTTAGCATTTAATATTTCAATTAATATATTGAATTATGAGGTGATCCATTAATTAAAGATTAATAAATTTAGGTTCATAATGAAAGAGGTTACAAACACCACAACCGTCAGATGTCTATTGCTAGCATGAGACTGGATGGTTGGGTCATCTGTTTGTCTCCCAAAATGTTATTTGGCCGTCGGTAGCTCAAAACCCATTTTGTTTCGTATTATAGATTGGATTTCAGAATCGTAGTCGTAATGGGATATATATTTTCCAAGTCTATCTGGGGATGGGATTAGTGTACGAGTCCTAGCTATATATTATGTATCGGAGATATCTCTATAAATAAGAGGGTTACCATTGTTTAAGTGGAGTACATCAACAAGGAAGGAGAACCATGGATATGTCAATTTGGAATGCTTATGTCGATTCGGAGAGCTTAAAACAAAATGATAAACAATGTTGGGAGGCGGTCATTCAGTCTATGATTCTTTTACATAAAGATAGATGGGATTTGTTTGATCAAAATACTAAAGATGATATTCATATTTTAGTGGTGACTTATTTACAAATATAACTCAAGGATTATGAGAGAAGGGTAGCGTTTTTTGAAGAATTAAAATGAAAAGCTGGTGTTATTCATCCAGAAAACGCTCGTGTATTTTTCACCAGCGCACATACCCTTCTCATACCAATAACATTGACAATAATGGCTCGACTGATTAAAAGAGGACTAGAAGAAAATGAGGGAAATGAATCAATCATTACCAAGGGGTATAAATTATCTATTCCTTAATGAAAACGCGTGGGTACCAAAATACACCACCAACTTTTTCTTAGGCAATCTGCATGGACAAACTCAACACAATTCCGAGAGTTCAACTTAATGAATCTCAATCAAGGAATATTATCTAGAGTTATATCTATTTCTCTCACAATCAGAAAGTTTACAGAGACTAGTCTGTGAACCTGATTTACGTATGAGAGTACTTGGGTGATTCCAAAGATCAATTTCCCAAGTAATCAATCAAGTCGTATCCAACAAACAAGGATGGATGTATCTACTATGATTGATTAACGCACAACCTGTGATATTTCAATTACAAAGATAAACAATATAATGCGGAAAATAAATAACATAGACACCAGAAATTTTGTTAACGAGGAAACTACAAATGCAGAAAAACCCCAGGACCTAGTCCAGATTGAACACCAAACGGTATTAAGCCGCTACAGACACTTGCCTACTACCGGTTAACTTCGGACTGGAATGTAGTTGAGCCCTAACCAAGTATCACACTGATTAAGGTACAGTCGCGCTTCTTACGCCTCTTGAATCCCAGCCGGACTCCGTGCTATTGATTCCCTTAGCTGACGTCCTTTACAGCCTAAGAGTTGCTTCAACTCAATTGAAGACTTTAAAACAATCTGCCTCCCATAGATAAGCCTATACATGTGATTTTAGTTTAGATCGTAGATCAAGGTATTGGAAATCGACAATAATAGACAAAGTCTAGCTAACTTCAAAATCCGGACTTATGCAACTTGAAGTGCAGCCTAGATTATTATTCACCTCACAAGTACTACACTTGTGGAATCAACAAAGTTTGAGACGAAGAGAACTTTGAAGATTACTATTTATCTTGTTCAAGTGAGCATCTCAACAAATGAACAAGATCAGGATACTCGAGCTATCATATAAACAACAGTTGGACCTGGCTTCACGAATCCTTATGAAATTTTTGTAGTCGCTAAACCCTGGAAGAATTTTAGGAAGAGGACGACTCTAGTTTTACAACTAGGACACACTAAGAAAAGTAGTGTCGGGATTCAAAGATCCCAGTTGTTTGAGGTTCCCCTTTTATAGACATTTAAAGCATATGTTGCTTTAGGTTTAAGCTAAGATAGCTTTGGAACCAAGCAAACAATACCCACCGTTAGATGAATCTTTGAATCTGATTAACATAACAAGATATACACTCTGGCTAGGATGAACCGTAACTGAACCATGTACAAAAGGCCACGCTCATGAATGGTTAGTCGAAACTAGCCAACTGAATTATAAGCTTGAGCACTTTCATAAAAACACTTAAGACTTTACTCGAGCCACAACTAAGTGATCAAATATATCTATGGTGTTTCTAGAGATAATTCAAATGCAAATTATCACGGATAAATAATTCATTTGCATAGGAATTCAATCTACATGGTAAGTAGATGTACAAGGTACAAATAATTAACCGGATCATGAAAAGTTAAGTCAAAGTACGTGTACCGGTATGTATACTTTATAAGATGACCGAGTTCCGGAGTTTACAGAACTTTTTCAGTACATGTACTGGTATGGATACCTTAAGACAATAACAAGTTCCGGAGTTCACAGAACTTTTCTGGTACGTGTACTGGTATGGATACTAAACTGTTTTTTCGGGACCAACAGTTCTTTTCTAGTATGCGTACTAGTTTGAGTACCGATCCGGATTCACGAGTTCACGAACTTTTTAAGGTGTGCATGCGAGTATGCGTACAAAAAAGTTTATTGTCGACATATAGCTACTCTGCTACGTGTACAGAGTACATATATTACGGCTTCAAACCTTAATAGTTTTCCCAGTTTATAAGACTGGTATGTACATTGTGTTTTATCCGAATTTACAGTAGTATTTTATCTCTAAATCGAATCGAAACATTCCCGAATAGCATCAATGACACATATCACTGTTCCATGCTATTTTCAAATGATAGTCCTGAATCATGATTTTGATTGCGAACAACAAATTGTTGTTAACCGAAATTTATCAAGATGAAATGTTCATTAAGCTTAGTCATATATTTCGAGGACTAATGACATACGCGACAATGTCTCAAAAATAGAAAGGTGAATATAACTTGAGAAATAGGTGGTTCAGTCTTCACTTACCTTTTGATGAAGAAGTTCACCAAAAGCGGTTGATCTTCGCCTTCAAACGGTAGAACGCAATGATGACTGCCGTGATGTACGTTTCTCAACTACACTTCTATATTAATCCGAGACTTAACTAATAATAGACTAGAAATCAAGATATAGTTTTGACAGCTAAATTTGACAACAAGCTTAAGATAACAACACTTGTGAGTTCGACCGAGCAATGCTCTAACACTTAGTGGCCGTTTTTTTCCTTTTTATGTTGTTTTGTTTTCCTTTTTATGTTGTTTTGTTTCCTTTTTTCTTAATTTCTTATATTATTCACCGAAGTAAGAGTCTTGGAGCATAAAAAATTTGTAGGATATCGATAAATTAAATTTATTTATTTTACTAGTTTCTTATTCCTTGTTTCAAATTTTTTTTTTTTAATTTATTTATTTATAGGAACCCGTTTGAAGTAACCTTGTTAGAGAAAAGAATTAGAATAAGTTTAGGCCTGAACTCTTAACCCATACGGGTCATTTATACCCACTTCCGGTATATTTTAAAAAATGGAACCAAACTCTAAATTTCTACATGAGATTTTAAAATAAACAAAAAAATTAGACAAGATTTTGCAAATTCGAACCCAAGGTTAAAATTTATTCGCGACTTCCTTGAAAACTCACATTTACAGTAATTAGAAAGTTCTATTTGTTGTTACCTGTTAGACCATCCACAATGTGTAGTGGGAAAAACAAATCCCTTTTCACAGACTACATCTGAGAATGAGTGTGATCCTAGGCTAACTAGTTCTCAAAGTTATCCTCGTAGTGAAACTAACTCTCAGAATGAGCCCATATATCAGACAAGTTCTCAAGCGTAGCCTTGCGTTAGGCTAGTTCTAAAACCTAGCCTCAACATACACGTTCTCAAAACTATCTATATGCTATTGCTAAATTTGGCAATGTTATTTGGGAATGCCAAAATTGGCATTCACCAATAGCATATATGTTATAATTTAGCTTTAGCAAGGACTACTGTGAGCAAAATTACAACATACATGCTATATTTTGGCAACATTGCGGATGGTCTTAAATCCTCTAATTAGAAATAGATATAAATATTCGTTTATTTAGTTTGCATCCTAAACAAACAAGAATTATATTATAGGAACACAGTCACACGATTGTTATACGTAGCAATGACATGAACAATAATTTTGGAGAATAAATAACAAGATTGAATTAAATAACATGTTCATGGTTTCAAGTTTCATCCAAAACCAATGAAAAGTTTAGCTATTCAAGGATCTACTAAAATCTGCGAAAAATTATACATAGAAAGATTATGCAAACCGTGGTAGGATAGTGGAGAAATCTTTAAAACTCCAAAAGAAAGATTTGAATCCTTATTTTATTGTGTAAATGAGTGTTATTTAATTCAAAATATCTAAATTACGGCATTGCTATGCGTTTGAAAACCAAATCCCATAATAACTCAGAACTTTAATTAGGGGTGAGCAAGGAATGAGTGGATGTCGATTTGGTATCATCCGCATCCAAACCATACAAATGGCGGATTTGAGATTTCCACCCAAATCCATCCTATTACCTGTCAGGTTTGACATTCTCGGGTGGGAGGTTGCGAAGATTGGATACAAATGGATTAACAAGAAAAACAAAAATAGGTAAATGTTTAACAAGAATAATGTAACTTAGTTACTGAAATTTAAGTAACTATAACATAACAAGAGTAACGTAAATTATTATAGGACTTCCAATGACCAAAAGTAAAATATTCAACGATACAGATATCAAGCCTAGTCAATAAAAAATTGTATATATTACCTACCAAGATAAAACAAGTGAGGGAATCGTTGAATAGGTAAATGGGGGACAATGTTCTTTGAATATCAACTATATACATTACCTACCAATTTGCTATGATAATATTGACATATATGTATAATATACAAACAATGCCCTTAAGATCGGATGTCCGATGGATGGGTGATATTTCATCCGCATCCAATCCGTGAAAACTTCAGGTTTAAAAAATCCACCCACGTCCAATCCGCCGAGAGACAGATAAGGTGTCTACTCATAAAAATTCGGATTGGTTCGGATAAAATCCGTTGATTTTGGTGTTTTGCTCACCCCTAATTTTATTGGGTTCGACCATTTTACTCATATCTTCTGCGTTTCTCAACAAAATTCAATGCTTTTTAGCTATTTGGAGTCATTTTTTCATTCTTTACAAGATCGGGGCAGTAACTCCTATATTTGAACAAGTTTTACAACGATTTAAAGCAACAACTTCTTCGCTCCACTTGGTCTTTGACCATCTTCACTTCCTTAACACTTTTAGAGCCATTTCTGTTCTTTTTGAGGTAATGTAACCTATTGCAAAATGTAAAATATAAAAGTAACATGATACAAAGAAATTTACAAGAAAACTCACAATTAAGTGTAAGAATTCGACACCTAAGTATAACAAGTTATGTGCTTACTGAATTCTCCATACTTGCATTTTTTTTTAGTACTCTGGCAAACTATCCAACCTAACTTATCTTCATAGGAATCATGGTGAAGCGGGATTCTTCTAGTTTTATTAGGGCTTGTTCCACTAGTGGTGTTTCTTTTCCTTCGTCATTAGAAATATTGTTCAAGAAGGGATTTATAACAACAATGATTATTCATCATTAGAAATATTTATAAGGTTCATAATTACCATGGTGGATGGAATAGAATTGCTATAGCTATATCTGAGAAGTACAACTTCATGTCAAATTCATATAATATTTAAATGATGTGTTCTGGTAGTCTATTTTGCGTACCATTTTGAGTTCTATCTGGTAGTAATATTTGTTTATTTATACCAAGCATATTATTCCATCATTAAATTTATAATTGATGTTTAAAATTAATTAATTATATCAATGCACAACAAAGAAGTATCTGTCCCCTGAATGGCTAAGGACCAGCTTAAGGATCACTACAGGATACCATCTCTTGTTGGTCGAAATCTAGATTAAAAGTGGAACTTCGTATAAGGTGTTTTATTATAGTCTTTGAAGTTCCACAAGAATTTACCTACGACTAGTTCCAAGGTTGATTGTTCTTGTGAGCATACTCGATTAGGTATCTCTACGGGTTATGAAAAGTATAAACTTTAATTAAATAATTGGCTATGAAGAGTTATATATAGGAAGGAGATTTTCGTCACCTTGATTGACATCTAAAAATTTTCTTTGCAATTTTCATGATAATACTAAAGTGATATAATGTTGTATCAGTAGATAGTATGGTAGAAAATATGAGTAAATAGGATAGTCAGTCATCACGTACCTTTGTCGATGATGTCCTCGTAGATGTCTTCATTGTTTTTCAGTCTTCAATTGTCAAGGGTCATTTGGTAAATTCGGGTACTCAACTATCATGCTTCATTCGTAGTCGGAGACTGACTTAAGTAGACTGTAAATCAAGATAGAGTTTTGACCAACTAAATTTGACAACAATCTTGGTATACCAAAACTTGTGAGTTTGACCGAGCGATGCTCTAACAGAATGTACACCTCTTACCTGACCTGAGTTTTCGGGTTTGCCTCAGTTAAAAATATCTTCCTAAAATAATAAAGGAGACCGACTCGCTTCCTTCTTTTATGGGAGAGTTACCTCTTGCCAACCAGATATCTTCCTAAAGTAATAACGCATACGGACTCGTTTCTGGCGTCCTCCTTTTATGGTTACCCACACTTAAATAGGGCAAACAAAGAGTCTTTTGTTAAATAAGCGCATGGAAGAAAGTGACATAAAAAGGACTTCGATTCTAAAGGGTCCAATGGTAAATGTACCATGCTACTATTACGATATATGCATGCATGGATGGATAAAAATGGATAAAAGATTTAGGCTTACTCTTATCGTCCTTCATAGGGGTGAGCAACGGACGGACGGTTGCGGATTAGGGGTCACCCGCAAACAAACCGTCAAAGTTGCGGATTTGGAAATTCAAACCGTGACCGGCCCAATCATCCGCGGATTTGCCCTCTGCGGATCAGCGGATTTTGCGGGCCGGTTGCGGATTAACCGCGGATTTGATCACAAGAATCATCAAAAAAAAACTAAGTATAGAAACTAGAAAGTTACAAACTAGAGTACAGGCGTTTTTTTAACACAAAAGAGTTCTAATTCAGTAATTGAAAAGCAACAATAGACATAAGATAGTTAACAGCTAACACAAAAGAGTACTAATTCAAATGCAACAAGTCTGGTGCCAAGCCATATGAATCTCTGATGCCAAAAACTGAAAAAGAGACCTTGGATTCGAGTACTAGTTTATTCAATCCGTGATAGATATGTCTGGAATTTCCTGCAATATTTCTGCCGCATCTGTAAAATGAGGAGTTATAGATAATCAGTAAACACTATAAGGCAGATATAAGGCAGCAATAAACAAGAAGAAACAAAAACCAATCAGCATTGGTTAGTAAAGACCATTTAAAAGGGTTGATCACAACTAGACCGCAGACCCAATCGACATTGAGGAACAACAAGCCAAAGTTTTAAGATTGATTATGACTAATCAAATTCCAAGGAGACTAATAGAAAGTTATGCCCGCAGACCCTATAATGAACTGATCATGTCACATTTGCACACAAAAAGTTATGCCCCATAGGTCCCAAAGTTGTAGCATCACATCAAAATATAGCAAGGTTTGAGAAATCAACTTAATTAGTGCAAGGCTGATCACAAAGAGAAAGATGCAAAAACAAAGGAAGCAAGGTTTGAGATTT
Organism: Papaver somniferum; assembly: GCF_003573695.1. Taxonomy (NCBI): domain Eukaryota; kingdom Viridiplantae; phylum Streptophyta; class Magnoliopsida; order Ranunculales; family Papaveraceae; genus Papaver; species Papaver somniferum. Next base: position 72,251,746 of record NC_039366.1, read on the forward strand.
ACCTAAGTCAATTTTTTCAACCGCTTCTATCAGCTCCTCGAGATTGATTGGTTTATCTAGAAGCCAATTTTGAGCACAGATCAGTGCTTGGACTGTTTTTGGCAGCATGGAACTTCGAAACTCATTAAGAACACGACCACTCGTGGAGAAAGCTGATTCTGAAGCTACTGTTGATACTTGCATAGCAAGCACGTCTCGAGCTATCATGGACAAGATCTTATACTTGGAAGAGTTAACCTTCCACCAATTCAGAATATCGAATTGTTGATTAAAATCCTCTCTTTTCTCTGAGAAATACATATCCATCTCTGTTTTTCCCTCCACTGTTTCTTGATGTTTTTCAGACTCAACAAATCTGTTGATCGGATTCTGAGGTTCTAGTGAACGAGAAGTCTGTACTGAAGCTGTTGGTCTTGAATCCGTATCATCCCCTTTATATATCAGTGCATACTCCTCAAACATATTTGTTAAAATAAGTTTCACTGCAGTCATCATCTCATGGACCTCGTGGTCAACTGTAACATGATTCTCTTTCAGTAACTCTGTCAAAGCAAATGTAAGATAGGCTTCCTTGCATCGTGGGTCAAGCAACACAGCAATGTATAACATTTTGTTGATTTTATCCACTGCCCAATACTTTTCATATTTAAGAACCATCCAGTCAGCCATGTCAGACAATAACACATTACCATTCTTAACCCATTCTTGCAATACGTCATTAATACAAATTACTTCGTCGAGGAATAAATTAGACGTGACATAAGTTGATCCAGAAAATTTCAATGTAGCATCATAGAAAGTTTTTAGCAATCTAACAAATGCACGAGCTGTTTCCCAATCAGAAGCAACGGGCCATACCTTAGGAACTGCTGGTACTGCTGGTACGTTTGTTTTACCTCTTGTTGGTGGTCGAGGGGGATTAAGAAATTTATCCGCATACCCTAATTCTTCAAATTGGTAGAAGGCCTCCTCATATTTTTCAGCTGCACTCAACATATGGTAAGTAGAATTCCATCTAGTCTCGCAATCCAAGCTAAGAAATTTGGTGATGTTAATCTTCCGTTGTTCAGCGCATTCCTTAAACTTCTTCAATCTTTCTGCTGATCCTCTAACGAACTTAACGGCCTCGCGTATCCTAGAAATAGATTCATTATACAAATCCATACCGTCTTTAACCACTAAGGCAAGGATATGTGCTGCACATCTAAGATGCATGTGCTCTCCTCCCAAAATTGCAGCCTTCCAACCCACAACTCTCTTGGACAAATAAGCAACTGCTTCATTGTTAGAACTAATATTATCAACCGTCAAAGTGAATACCCTTTCAATCCCCCACTGTAAAAGACAAGCTGCAACTGTTTTACCTAATTCCAGACCAGTATGATCTGTAACTGGACAGAAATTCAATATCTTCTTCTTTAACACCCATTTCTCATCAATATAATGACCTGTCAACACCATGTAGCTCATGTTTGTAACTGAAGTCCACGTATCAGTGGTGAGACATAACCTTCTACCATACTTTTTAAATTCAGCTTTCAATTTGTGGTACTCACTTAAATACATCTTCATGCAGTCTTTAGCTTCAGTAAAACGAGAAGGAACATCAAACCTAGGTTCTAGTTGATGACAAAATTCTAAGAAGCCTTCACGCTGTACAAACATAAAAGGTAATTCATCTTTGATGATCATTCTGGTGAGGACTGCTCTGCATGCATCTTGGTCAAACGAGTGATTCACAACGGAACGAGTCTCACCATTATCACTTACTTGAAAGGCTAACTGTTGTTGTCCAGGTGGAGTGTAGTTAGGACACCTTCTTTGTTTTATATGGTTGTTCATGTTTGTTGTTCCATGAGAGTTAGAACCCCCTATATCGTCTTTACCCCATGAAAACTTCCTTTTACAATACTTGCACTGAACTTTAGGTGGCTTAAGATCAAGACGCTTATCAAAATGTTGCCAGCAGTCTGATTGCTTATTACCAGAAGCTTTCGGAGGCTTTGAAACTTCAACCAGAGATGATGGTGTAGATGTAGATATGCTCTCGACGGTTGCCGGGTTAACTGTAGCCATGCTCTCATCAGGATCGTCAACAGGAATAGAAGGTCCCGTAGTACTTGAAGCCATATGCTCTCAGATTCTCCTGTTCATACCCATTGACAGTAGATATTGAAAAATAAGATTGACATAATCAATGATGCAATGATCTATAAACTAAAAGAGTTAAAATCAACTCAAAGATGGAGTAACTGAGAACCAAAAACTGCAATATATGAGGACAAAAAGAGATGCAAGATGAACAGATGAACTGAAAGGAATTTAACTATTATGCGAGAATGCTTAACATGTATATTACATGGAAACAGTGAGTATGAAACACAGGGTGCAGCTAAATGAATATAACAAATGAAACATATGGAACAGATAAACTGAGATGTACAGAGATAAGCTACAATTACAGATTACAAAATGATTAGATGCAACCAGATGAATGGCTACAAAATGCAAATAAGAAGATATGTTACAGAATGCAGAGATAGCAACATCATACCCAAACAATTGTAGCACTGATAATACAAGCTTCACCACCTACCCAAGGATTTTAAATATTGTTCTCCTGAAGATTCTTCTCTCCAATCCGTGGATCTGCCTTGTTTCATAAATAACATACATGAATTAGACAATCCACACCCACAACTGGTTTAATTTTCAGCACTGATAATGGTCAAACTTCAACCAGAGATGATGGTTTTTACCGACCAAATCACCCAAAATCTCTAAACTGGAAGAAAAAACTAATTTAAGAAAACCCTAAATCAAACATACTCAAAATTATTTTGACATCTAAGAAAATTCCAAACCAATTAAAACGAAATCAACATCACTAGAACATATAGTAATCATTGAAAGTCAAAAGAAATGAAAATGAGAGAACTACTTACAGTTACCGATGCTGATGCTGCTCAGAGAAGAAGAATGATAGAACAACTAATTTGGTAGCAAGAGAGACTTTAGATCAGAAGGATATTTACTGTGATGAGAAGAAGATGAATGAGAGAACTAATTTACTCAGAGAAGAAGAAGAATCGAAGGTCTCTTCCTCTGAGACTATTAGGTCTCTTCCTCTCGAAAAAACAACTAATGCTATTAGGTTTCACCGAAAGCTAAAGATGTTTATATATCAAACTCCAACTTCCCATATTATCCTTAATACATTTACTAAATTCTCTATATGTCCTACGGTGCGGGTAATCCGCGGTTATCAAATCCCAACCGCAGACGTAACCGCACCGCGTGCGGATTTGAGAATGCACCCGTGTCCGGTCCATAACTCTTGCGGATTGGTTTTCACCCGCAATGTTGCGCACGGATACGGGTCAAATCCGCGGTTCCGATTTTTATGCTCACCCCTAGTCCTTCACAATTCAACATATACAGTTAGCCATGTCGCCTTGATTTAAGGGCTAAGCATTAACGCGATCCAAGGTTGAATCAAGATAGCGCAAAAGATCAAAGTCGTTGGATATTAACTTTTAAAGAAAAATCTGATGGTTTGAAATAGATTGGGCACAAATAGCACAACCATTAGATTTTAACTTCTATAACAAATCTAATGGATCAGAGCACATAAAAGTAAAATTTTGTTGTGCCAAATAATTTGGCATCACAAAGTTGATTCAAGATCGCGTTGTAACAATTGCTTGACTAAAAACTTGGAATCAACACTTTCGACCACGCCTTTGGCTGTGAATGTTGAATTGTGAATCACCATAAGAGGGAAGGTGTTGTCTTACGCTTTTAGGTTCACTTCTCTTCTCTGTGGCTCATTTGCTGTTGTTGCTTAATGAACCCTTAAGAGGAACTTAAGGATTGATCCCTTCACAGCCCATGAAAAATTTGATGCCTCATGTCAGACTATATTTCTTTCTATTTTCTTTCAATAGGTTGGAGAGGTCATGCAACCACAAGCCCCTTGTAGCTTCTCCTTGGATTTCTGCTGACATTTAAATCAGTACTGTTTGAAGGTTGAAAACATAGTTGCACGTACAATCCAGTTTGACGAACAGCTTCACAAAACTTTTCATCTGTAACACTTATGTGTGGCCTTGTGTTGTCTTGTTGAATGAAGATAGTATTGTCGTCATGTGGCCATTTTTAAATGATTGCAAGGAGTAGTTTATTGATCCCTTCACAGCCCATGGGAAATTTGATGCCTCATGTCATACTATACTTCTACTTTCTTTCAACAGGTTGGAGAGGTCATGCAATCACAAGCCCCGTGCAGCTTCTCCTTGGATTGATTCTCATATCACTTAGAGTCCGTCATGCTATGTCTTTACATTCTCCTGACTCATGACTCATAACATGGTTATGAAAAATTGATTTTCATAAGATTTATAAATTACCTCCATAATCAATTTTGAGCTCCTTATCCACAATTATTTAGGTATGTTGAGAATGAACTACACTATATAAAAAAAAGTCTTTGACAACAAGCAAAAAGAAGAAAAAAGGAAAACACAGGAATGAACTTGGTTATACTGAAGATCTAAAGCCAAGACAGGATTACAGGGAAGAAATAATAACTTCTAATTATAAACGTCGATTTTTACATATAAACAAAACAAAAAAGTAAGGTTATTAAACAGTGACGTGCTACTAGTCATCCTCTGCAGAAAGCAACCATGCAAGGTATTCAGAACCATAATTCAAGGCTGAGTCAGTGTGACTGGGTGGAACAACTCTCTTTCTTAGTAAAGTTTCTACAGTTGGGCATGTCCTCTTTCGCCCTCCCTTTGCTCTAGCTTGGAAGTGTTCATCTGCCTCTTGGAAATCCCCCTGGAAGTAATGGAGATTGTGAGATACCCGACTCAATGATTCTTTGAAACATTCCAGAAAATTAACTTTTAAGAATTTAGTGATGCAATAGTCCATAAAACTTACATGGACATACACATGAGACCCAGATTTCTCATGGTTATCCCTCACGTGCTTGAATGAAAACCTTTGACCGCAATCTGGAAACCGGCATGCAAATGGTCGAAGCTGGAGATGAACGGACTTGACATGCTGGTTGAGATTTGATTTCTGCAAGTGGATATACACAAAAACATTACACGTCAAAAATTGACATGGAAAACAAGTAGAACCGAAAATTTTCATGACAAGAAAACTGGATAACTCATCGAAAAGAAAAAGAAAAAGACATGTTACTATCTTACAGTTGCAAATGTGCATTCACAACCCTTGATGCTGCACTTTATCCTTTCAGTTGAGCCTGCAATTTCATGTCCCCGCATATGCCGCTTCATATTTTTCTTCAACTGCTTGGTCCCACAAACCTCACAAAGAACATGTTGGTGGCATGATTGAACATGAGCCTTAAGGCAATCATTATTGGCAAAATATTTCATACAGTCAGGTTCACAGCAGATTGCCTCAACAGACTCCAGTTTCACTGTTGTCATTAATCAAAAATTATTAGAATACTGGATTTTAACATAAACTCAAAGCCAGAGAAAAAATAAGAAACAGAGACTTTTAAATCTTTGTGCAGCTTAAATTATATAAAAAGAAACTTGCCATGAGACTCTTCATGTTTCCTCAGCCTTGAGGCATACTTGAACACCTTCCCACATCCAATTTCTTGGCAAATATGTTGTGTTTGACCTTGACTATTAGAAGAAGAAGATCCTTCATCCTCATGCATATCCTCTATGTGCCGCTTCACATTGCCTTTGTAAGCAAATTTCTGGTTGCAGCCCTCCACAGGACATGAGAATATTTTCCCTTGGTGCTGGAGCAAGTGGCGATTCAGATGATCTTTCCTTCTGTAGCTTGAGTGACAATCATTAACAGGGCAACTAAATGGCCTCTGCAAAGAATGAAAGAAAAGGAATACTGGGTTTAAATCTTGTCAAGGTGCGCAATCATACTTCAATTGTCAATTTGATTTTAATTTTACAAGTAAAAAACAAAATAAGACTTGAACCTCAAAAAGATTAAGCGGCGTGTAACCGAGCCTCACTTGATGGAGCTTCACAGGTGGTCCCCCAACCTGCTACTAGTCCACTCAAGTTCTCTTCGCATTTTGGAGTTTATTAGATGGATTCCAATGCTTCACACCATACATACATCAACAAGCTTTTAATGGAATATTGACCATTAAAAAATCTATACCCTGCAAAATCACTTTCTTTTAAATCACTTGGATACCATAAATATCAACAGAGAGCAACAAAGCCACAGCTACCAATCACAGTTCGGTACAAGGTGGCCAACTACGATCACTAAACCCTAACATGATAAAGCTAAACCCTGACATGATAAAGTTTATATACCTCGAGCGAATGGCACTGCATATGTTGTTTCAAGTGAGCTGGCTTTTGAAAACTAGCACCACACTCTTCACAAGTATTATTTGGTTTGGCCTCTTCTTTTTCGTCAATTTCCATCTTTTCAATCTCTTCCTGAATCAAACACAATAAGCTCGGGAATTCTTTAAGTCAATCTGGGATATAATCGAGTGAGAAACCCAATTCTATAAAAACTTAAAAAAGAGTAATCAATTTGACAAATCAATCTATGGTTACTTCAACAAGTAAAATCTTGAATAACTACGGACCAACTTTTAATATTTCCAACCACAGGCAAACAACTTAAGCATAAGAATCAGTTGGATATATAAAGAGAGTTAGATAGAAGGAAAACAACCTTGTGGTGAGTTTGAAGATGAGATGCGATTAGACATTTCTTAGACCTGCAAATTCCACAAAATTCACATTAAAAACGTCTGATATCTTTACGCTTTTCTTTCTTTTCTATTTCAACTCCACTTTCTTCCATCTTCTCCTTAGATTTCAACACTCTAACTCTCCCTCCGTCTCTCTCTCTCTCTAGGTTTTTTATTCAGGAGTTGTACGGCGGCGGGGATGAAATGGGATCAAAAAAGCCACTCCCTTGTCTCCAGCGGATTATATAGCCTGGCAAAACTAGGCCATTGTCACCTCGAAATGAAAAGAACTAGAATAGTCCAAATAGTCGCCAAACGCCAAGACACTAAAGTAGAACCAAGGTTTGAAAAACCGGTTACGTTTCGGATAGGGCTGCACAGAACCGAGCTGAACCGAGCAAACCAAGCCGAATCTGAACCGAACCGTTCATCCAACGGTTAGTTTCAGTTCATAACACAAGAACCGATTGATCTGTCAGTTCAGTCTACGGTTTGACCAAACAAACCGACCGAACCGAACCGACCGAACCGATTAATATAGACCCTAGATTTGTATCACCCTAATCAATCCTAGCCGTCTATATCTAAAACCCTAACTACTTAAACTCTCAGCTGGTTCACCCAAATTCATTTCTTCTTTCCATTTCTCTCACCTCACCAGTCGCCTCCACCACCACTCATCAGAGAACCACCTCCATCAACAACATCATCACCTCTCTATCGAGCACCGCCACCTCTAGTTTCCTCTTCTATTTCTTTTTAGTTTCCTCTTCTATTTCTCTGTACTTTCTTCTTTATTTGTTCTTCTGTTTATAAACCAATCGATTTCTAGGGTTTCAAGTTCTAGGGTTTCTTAATTTGTTGAACTAAACCAATTGATTGATTTCCTTTTAGTTTCTGTTTATAAATCCATGTTTGTTGTCAATCGATATGGGTTTTAATTATTTTTCTGTTTTTTTTATATGCAGAAAGACTGAGAGGAGCACCGCCACCTCTAGTAAGTCAATCGATTGATTTCTTTTTAGTTTCCTCTTCTATTTCTCTGTACTTTCTTCTTTATTTGTTCTTCTGTTTATAAACCAATCGATTTCTAGGGTTTCAAGTTCTAGGGTTTCTTAATTTGTTGAACTAAACCAATCGATTGATTTCCTTTTAGTTTCTGTTTATAAATCCATGTTTGTTGTCAATCGATATGGGTTTTAATTATTTTTCTGTTTTTTTTATATGCAGAAAGACTGAGAGGAGCACCGCCACCTCTAGTAAGTCAATCGATTGATTTCTTTTTAGTTTCCTCTTCTATTTCTCTGTGCTTTCTTCTTTATTTGTTCTTCTGTTTATAAACCAATCGATTTCTAGGGTTTCAAGTTCTAGGGTTTCTTAATTTGTTGAACTAAACCAATCGATTGATTTCCTTTTAGTTTCTGTTTATAAATCCATGTTTGTTGTCAATCGATATGGGTTTTAATTATTTTTCTGTTTTTTTTTTTATATGCAGAAAGACTGAGAGGAGCAGCAGCAGTTCTTCATCAAGTATAGAAAACTTGTGTTAAGACTTTGAGGAGCAGGTAACTTGTGTTTCTTCCTTTTCAGAGATTTTTCAGTGTTTTTCACTTCTTTATGAAGTATGCCTTTTAAGCAATGAAAATAGATCTAGAGATGTTGACGTGGGAATGAAAGTTGTGTGGTCTGAAGGATTATTTGTTTGTTTGTTTCATTAATAATCATGAGTGAGTCTGGATTTTGTTTTTGTGGGTTCTTAGGGTTTTTAGTGTTTGATGTTTTTGAATCTGATAAAGTTGGATTTAAGATATAAAGAGTTCTGGGTAGAGTGATAGTCTTTTCTGTCTTTCTGTGGTTATCTAGGTTATCTAGAACATGGTAAATGGAGTTGTTATGGGTTTTGATGTGTTTTTTATGTATGAAATCTCCTTCAATTTTGTTATGTGTTAGATTGGGTTTGTTTCTTTTATTACTTTTTGTGGGATTTTGAATTAGAAACATGGGGTTACGCTTAAGATATGCTTTTTGTTGGCTTGTTCTTCAACATGGTGTATCCTGTACCAATGCGTGTTCAGTTGTTCTCCCATTCTTTACACTCATGTATATATTTCTGGAAATTGTTAGTTCTTATACCTTTGACATTAAAGTTCTGTTTTTGTGGTACACTGTTGATCTTAACTGGACTGAGGTTGAAGGCATATGTTATGTTATCCCGTTGTCCGTATGTACGATACTTGCTTCAGTTTGTAGTGGGGATTCAATCTATATATGGTTAATTGACCTGGTATTCCTTGGGATTATTAGTGTTGTATCTGTTTAGTGATGTACTCAATAGCAGCTAAGTTTGTTTCAGTAACTTGTTATTGAATTGAAATCTTGATGCAATCTATGTGTGTAAGTATGCTTGGCTTTGTGTGGAAAAATGAAAGATTGGAACTGCGAAGGATAACTGTGTTGTCTTATGGTTAGTTTTGTGCTTTGTTTCTGAATATCTTGTCTCCTTATTTTTGCTGCTTGAAATGCTAATTTGTTTACATTTTGCAGGGGTTGTACCTGCTAATGGTTGGAGCAAGTAGTTCATTTTTTGTGTCGAGAAAGATGTAATCTCCAGCCTCTCGATCTCCAACTGCTGGGTCTACTGAAGTGACACCTTCCGCAACACCTGGTGATGTTGATACACAAGCAACGGAGCAGCCTACACAGGACCCTGCACCTGAAAGTAAACCAAAGAGGAAGGGCAGAGTAACTTCTAAAGTATGGAATGATTTTACTAGACTCAGTGAGGAAGTAGCAGAATGTAATCACTATAAGAAGAAAATGCAAGCCAAAACTCAAGGAAATGGAACATCTAGTATGAGGACACACCTGACCAGATGTCGTGAAAATCCCAACAGGAAGAAGAAAGGACAACAAAGCTTGGTGTTTCCAATACCAAAACCTGGGCAATCTTCGCAACTACTTTCTCTTAGTCATGACTAGGGCTACACAAGACCCACCCACGATACCCAAACCCACCCGTACCCGCTAAATCCGTGGGTTTTTAATCCATACCCGCCCGTTGTGGGTGCGGGGTTGGTTATGAAAAAAAAAACCCGCTGTCTGTGGGTGCGAGGTTGGTTTAAGCTAATACCCGCCCAAAAAAACCGCAGATTATATACCATTAGATAAAACTAATCCTAGTCGTCCATTATGAAACCCTAATACTAGTAGATAGGATAACTGGTAACCCTCATTCACTTTCTACACTCTTCTCTTTGTTCGGCCTCTCATCTTCTTCCTCCTCAGTTCTTCTTCTTCACCTACGAACGACAATTACCAGAAATCTTCACCAGAAATCGACAACAACAACTTCGAATCTTCACCAGAAATCGACAACAATCGAAAAATCAACAGATTCAACACTTAATCTTCATCTGTGAACTTCCTAGATATGAATATTTTGGGGGTTTTGGTTTTTTTTTTCTCACTTAATCAAGGAGAATAGAAGTTACTCTAAATACTTGAATATAAAGCGGGTTTAAACCCGTTTAAACCCATACCCGCCCAACCCGTAGCGGGCGGGTAACAAAACCCGCCCGCTGTTTGTGGGTGCGGGGTTGGTTATGAAAAAAAAAACCGCAGTCTGTGGGTGCGAGGTTGGTTTTAGCTTATACCCGCCCATGTGCAGCCCTAGTCATGACAAGGAAATGTGTAGAAGGAAATTGGCTGAGTTTGTGATACAAGATGAGCTACCTTTCAGATTGGTAGAAGGAAAAGGCTTCATAGCATTTTGTCAAGTGTTAGAACCTAGATTCAAGGTGCCAAGCCGTATGACAATCTACCGAGATCTTTTAGTCATCTACAAAGAAGAGAAAGCATTGTTGAGGAAGTATTCCAAGGACAACAAACAAAGAGTATCTCTCACAACAGATACATGGACTTCTCCCAATAACTTCAATTATATGTGTGTGACAGTGCACTTTGTTGATGTTAATTGGAAGCTGCAAAAGAGAATCATTTTGTTTTGCCAAGTCAAGGGTCATAGTGGACTGGATATTGGAAAAATGCTAGAGGGGTGTTTGTTGGATTGGGGGTTAGAAGATGTTTTTCCTGTGACTTTGGACAATGTCAGTGCCAATAATGTGGCAATTGGCTATCTTCAAACCACTGTCATCAATTGGACAGGAGCATCAGTTCGAGCTCAATACATGCAGGTTAGATTGTTTTTCCTTGTTTTCTTTTCATAGATGTTTTCACATTGCTTTGGTTATTTGCTTTTGTACTAAACGATTTGCATAGTTTAGGTTGTTAGCCGAGATTTGTTAACCATGTTTAAACTTAGTCTGATGTTTGATCTATATGAGATTTTTGTAATTTATGTATTATTGTGTGAAGTTTATGTGTTATTTATGTATGTGAAGTAATCGAAATAATCTTATGTGTTATTTATGTATGTGAAGTTTCTCTGTTGGTTTCCCATCTCATCTCTTATGATTGAGCTGGTTATGATAATGGAGGATGTGGGCTTTTAGATGCATATATAGGATATATTCTTACTTCAGTTACAGAGTTATTCAGGTTTGTTTAAAGAATGTAGTGTTCTTGTGTATTTTCTTACTATGTGCTGTTAAATGTGATTATTTAGGAAGATAAGATAAGGCTAAATTTTCTGATGCACATGTAGTGCTTTTGTATTTTGAAGTCACATGTCTGAACTATGTATTCATTTGAGCTTTTGTATTTTCTAACACTGTTGTTCTCATGCCTGTTTTATATGCATGCTTACTGCTTATGCAAATAGTTACTTACTCGCCTATGACATGCTGATTGAGTGTTTGAAAATAGTTGGATTGTGAAAATGTTTGGGTTATGATTTTTTATCTTTCTTTCCCATTTTTTATCTGTTGCTTTTCCTTCACTGCTTTTCTGATATGTTATCACTGTTTTGTTTCACTCTTATCAGGTGAAGTGTGTTGTGCATGTTCTTGCACTTGTTGTTAAAGATGCAGTTCTATTGTATCACAAGTCAATCAGAAGGATAAGGTTAGTAATGAAGTATGTCACCGGTTCTCCCTCTAGGTCAGCCAAATTTCGAAAATGTGCTTCTTTAGAGAAGATTGATTGTAAGAAAATGGTTTTCTTAGATGTGAAAACCCGTTGGAATAGCACATTTCTTATGCTTGAAGCTGCAATTCCATTTGAGAGGGCTATTAAGAGGTTAGAAAGGGAAGATAAGAGCTTCAGAGATAATTACATTTTCAGGGAAAATTCTGAGGAGGCTTTACCTAATATTGATGATGTAGTTATAATTGATACTGATGGATACTTTGATGATTCTTCATCAAGTGATTCTGAATGTGATGTTGCTGTAACTAACAAGAAGAATAAGAAGAAGCCCCGTCACCATGCTCCATATGTTGTTGATTGGTCATATGCTAAATCTCTTGTGAAATGTTTGAAGATTTTCTTTGATGCTACAGTTAAGTTCTCGGCTTCAACACAAGTCACCACAAATGAATTCTTATGGCAGTTAGCTTTGATACATGAACAGTTGGTTCGTCTGAGATAAACTGTAGGAGATCCACATATTTCTAGGATGGATGATCTAATGTTTCAGAAGTACAACAGTTATTGGGGTAAGTATGAAGACATGATCTCTGTTCTGTTTTTTGCCAAGTTACTTGAGCCTCGAGAGAAAGAGTCTGGTTTGAAGTTTGATCTTGAATGTTTGTATGAGAAAGATGAGTACAGGGTTGCAACTGTTTTGAAAGCTGTTAAACAAGATATGGAAAAGCTTTATGAAGAGTACAGGTCCATGTATTCAAATGCCAATGCAGATGAAGGTGTTGGGTCTACAAGCATCACAGGTGTAGATGCTGCTGTAGTTTGTGGGCAAGAAGTAAGTATTGAGGATATGCTGGAGTCAAGAAAGAAAAAGAAAAGAATGAATGTTCATTGTTCTCAGCCAAGGTCAGAAGTTGAAAGGTATTTGAGGGATGAATGTGAAGCAAGTACCAAGGACTTTGATATTTTGGCTTGGTGAAAGGCGAATAGTACCAAGTATAGGGTACTATCACTCATTGTGAAGGATATTTTGGATATACCCGTCTCTTCAGTTGCATCTGAGTTTGTATTCAGTACAGGAAAGCGTATTCTTACTCCATGGAGAAGCTCATTGTTTTCCAGGACAGTTGAGGCACTTATCTGTGCGCAAAGCTGGTTACAACAACCCATTTCTCTTGATTTCATATTTGAATATGTACCAGATGATAATGCTAGCATCGAGGATGGTAATGGACTCTATCTTCTTCTTTTTTGACTTAAAATTTGTATTGCTTTCAACTTTTCATCTATTTTGATTTTGAGTCATTCTGTTTTCTTATTTGTGTTGCCTTTCTTCTTTGTATGAATTGCAGAAATTTTGGGACCATTGCCAGAGATTTGAAGGTTGAAAATTGATGGGATGATTGAGATGGACTGCAGTCTTTTACTTGGTTTAAAGCTCATATTGATGCAGTATTTTGCTTGAAATGCAGTCAGCTTAGTTCATACTGATGCTACCTTTCTTTTGTTATGTTAAACTTCAAGACTACTAGTTTTTGAACTTTAGTATCCTTGGTTTCAAAGACTTTAGAATCCTTCCTTTACTTGGTTTATTAAGACTTTGTGTGTGGTTTTATTACTTTGTTTGTAAAGACTTTGTGTGTGGGTTTATCAGTTTATTAAGACTTGTTTTTTTTGCATCAGTTTATATCTACTTCAGTTTACAGTTTTCAGCAGGTACAGGGTAGTGACCGGTTTCAGTTTAAAACCGAAAAAATAACCGAACCGTGTCAGTTCAGTTCACAACCGAACCGGTTAATAAACAGTTCAGTTTCAGTTTGAATTGTAAGAACCGAGGTTTGTATAGTTCAGTCAACGGTTTCACCTGAAAACCGAACTGACCGACCGTTGTGCAGCCCCAGTTTCAGGTAACGAGCACTAAACGTGACCGTTATAACGCGTTTTGACGGGTGTGAATACGTTTTGGGAAAAAAAAAACGTGTTATTTAAGGAAAAAACGCGTTATTTACAAGAAAAAAATACGTTTTTATAGAAAGAAAAAAAAAGATATGAAATTCATATTTAACGGTTTTAACGTGCGTGAAAACATTATAACGAGTCTAAAAACATTGTTATTAAGTTTTTTTTTTTTTTATCCGTCCCTAAAATTTTGTCCGACTAAGAGATGACCTATATCATTAAAAAATGGAATATTTCTAAAACAACCCCTTTAATTGATTATTGTTAGTATACAAAATATGTATAATTTGATAGTCATGTTCATATGCGTGTAGTGGGTGTTTTAAAATGCTTTTCAATGATATAAAGTTTATGAATATACGTAGTATAGTTTAAGTCGTCAAGAAATAAATCATTTTTAAATTTTACTAATAATATATGTATTCGTAAAAAATAGTTAAAATACTCCTCGGTCCTATCTCCTTTTTGTCTTTAAGAATTATGCAAACTTGAGCTAGGTCACCTATTAAGGGAATGAGGTGGTAGATTTTTTTAAAATCTTTTTAGTATTTTTACTATACAAATATACAATAGTTTGATAAAATTTGTGATGGTGAATTATACCCATTAAAATTTTGTCGGCGGTGTAATAAAATCTATGCTTAAAAAGTTAAAAACAAGAATAAAACTATTGTAATAGAAGTACATATGCAATCAAAAGGTTTGCAACGAATTTTATTGCAATCAAAAATATCATTGATCAGTGTAACGCTATCGAAAGCCTCTGTCTGGACAACGAATTTCTGAAATTGGTAGAGGCAAAAACTAACCAAGCTAGAGACGTGAGCAATATTATTTCAAATGACATGTTCTGGACGACGTGTTGAAATGCGTGCATAATGGTTGGTCCTTTATTGAAAATGGTTTGTTTCTTGAACTCAGACAAACCCACTATGGCTTATTTGTTCCATGCACTTGCTACATGTGTGGAAACTGTACACATGGGTTTGGGATCAAATCGAAATGCTTCTATCGTGGGTGTAATAAAAAAACAATGGAAAAGTCAGTTGAGTTCTCCTCTTCATGCTGCAGCATATTTTCTCAGTCCTTATTACATCTTTAACCTAGCAACCAATCTCATCAATAATGAAATTTCCGAGCCCCAAATTTGTCTTACTGAAGTTATATCAAAAATGGTTAGTGGCACGCAAGAACAAGCAAAATGCATGTTATGTACAAAACTACTAATACTATCTCCAAATATGTTTAATTAAGTAATTTGAATTTCTCTTAACAATTGTACTTTTCTTTGTACAGTTCAGTCAATGGCTTCACCTGAAAACCGAACTGACCGACCGTTGTGCAGCCCCAGTTTCAGGTAACGAGCACTAAGCTTGACCGTTATAACGCGTTTTGACGGGTGTGAATACGTTTTGGGCAAAAAAACGTGTTATTTAAGGAAAAAACGCGTTATTTAGAAGAAAAAAATAAGTTTTTACAGAAAGAAAAAAAAATATGAAATTCATATTTAACGGTTTTAACGTGCGTGAAAACATTATAACGAGTCTAAAAACATTGTTATTAAGTTTTTTCTTTCTTTTTTATCCGTCCCTAAAATTTTGTCCGACTAAGAGATGACCTATATCTAAGGGTGAACAGGAACCGAGCCGGACCGACCCGAAACCGGTGGAACCGTACCTGTTTTTGTCCCGAACCGAGGAAGCGGGTACAGGTACCGGTCCAAAAAATAGGAACCGAGGCTAGGGAGGTACAGGTACTCGGCCCTACCATATCCCGTGCCGAACTGTACCGAGTGTACCGATCATTTGTGATCGTTAGATTTCTATCTAATCTAACGGTGGTAGATATCTAGTATATATAGGAATGAAGTTAGGGTTAGAAACAGAAGTGATTCATTTTCTTTTTCCTTCTTCTTCTTCTTCGCTGTTCTCCTGTCCTGAGTCTCCTCCTCCATCACTGTGTTCATAAGAACACACGTTAAACAACACCAAATCCATCACTGTATGTTTGATTAATTCAATAAGTTAACTAGAAGTCTATAACAGATAACCAAAATTTCTTTGATTATGATTATTATTGTGAATCTGTGATGTTTTTATTATTTTTTTTAATTTTGATTTTGATTATTATCTTCCTTTTGTGTGTGTGTTCAGTTAAATTTAGACTGAGGAGTGAATTGGGTACCCGAAATCTCGATCTATTTGTTCTGAATCTTCTGATTCCTTAATCATTTGATTAGGTAAGATGCAATCTAGATATGTCATCTGTATCATTTAATTTGAGCTTCATTAGTTTGATTATAAGTTTATAACATAATGATTTGCATGACCAATTATAGGGTTTTGGATTGTTGTTGCATTTAAACAGCTAAGCTTTGTTTTCTTTAGAAACATGTTGTGAATCAGTAGTATTGCGACTTATTTGCGTTTTGCAACAATCAATCTTTTGCCCTGTAACCATACATTATTTAGCAGATGTACATGTTGCGTTCATTCCCAAGGTGTATCATTGTAGGTTGTTGTTAATTTCCAGCCATATTATTGATCTGGCATGCACAACTTTTTCTAGTCCTGTAACTCCTGTTGCTTTAACTCCTGTTGAGTATTTTGGATTGTACCATTTTGATGGACATGAATTGTTTGGATAAAGTAGATGTTCCATCTTAACCGATTTTTTTTGTCATCTGGAATTAGATGATAATGTCTCCATGTATTTGTCTTTATGACTTCAACGTTTTGGTTGGCGGTGTCGTAATTGTCTCGGAGTTAATAGTTATCTATCATGCTGATGAATCCTTGTCGTTTGTTTCAGACAATGTCGACTTGGGAACAACTTGTGGACGATACTACCGTGTTTCATGCCTTAGTATCATTGATCCAGGTGAGACGGAAATATCATTTGTCTTCATATGTTTACTGAATCTTCTACTTTTGCTTGACACTTCTTTTTCTTTTCCGTTCTGTTCTCCAGGTGATTCTGATATCATCAAAACCCTTCCCGGTGACCAGTAAGCGAAGAAAGCTAGCGGATCCAATCGATAGATCCAGAATTTTTCTTGTTTGGGTTGACTCTTTTTCTATCTACTATGAGTTGAGTTATAGTGAAATTGAATCAAGATATTTCAAATTTGTAAGTCCGAAAGAACACATTGATACTGAATGTTTTTTGGTAGCTGAATCTGAAAGTATGTTCTTGCACTTTATGAATGTCGTGTGAGACTATTGTTGTGTGTTTTCTTTCTAACATTTCAACCTAGAACTCAATTTGTCTGTAAAAATGACAGGAAAATCTGTCTTTGAATTCTGACAGAAAGTACCGATTGGTACCGGAACCGTACCTGGTACCGTACGTGTACCGAATGGTACCGGAACCGAGGTACAAGGTACAAGTACCGGTCCAAAATTTTGGAACCGAGTCTAGGGAGGTACAGGTACTCGGTCTGGGCAGGAACCGAGCCGAACCGTACCGTGTGCACCCTTACCTATATCATTAAAAAATGGAATATTTCTAAAACAACCCCTTTAATTGATTATTGTTAGTATACGAAATATGTATAATTTGATAGTCATGTTCATATTCGTGTAGTGGGTGTTTTAAAATGCTTTTCAATGATATAAAGTTTATGAATATACGTAGTATAGTTTAAGTCATCAAGAAATAAATCATTTTTAAATTTTACTAATAATATATGTATTCGTAAAAAAATGTTAAAAATACTCCTCGGTCCTATCTCCTTTTTGTCTTTAAGAATTATGCAAACTTGAGCTGGGTCACCTATTAAGGGAAGGAGGTGGTAGATTTTTTTAAAATCTTTTTAGTATTTTTACTATACAAATATACAATAGTTTGATAAAATTTGTGATGGTGAATTATACCCACTAAAATTTTGTCGGCGGTGTAATAAAATCTATGCTTAAAAAGTTAAAAACAAGAATAAAACTATTGTAATAGAAATACATATGCAATCAAAAGGTTTGCAACGAATTTTATTGCAATCAAAAATATCATTGATCAGTGTAACGCTATCGAAAGCCTCTGTCTGGACAAAGAATTTCTGAAATTGGTAGAGGCAAAAACTAACCAAGCTAGAGACGTGAGGAATATTATTTCAAATTAAATGTTCTGGACGACGTGTTGAAATGCGTGCATAATGGTTGGTCCTTTATTAAAAATGATTTGTTTCTTGAACTCAGACAAACCCACTATGGCTTATTTGTTCCATGCACTTGCTACATGTGTGGAAACTGTACACATGGGTTTGGGATCAAATCGAAATGCTTCTATCGTGGGTGTAATAAAAAACAATGGAAAAGTCAGTTGAGTTCTCCTCTTCATGCTGCAGCGTATTTTCTCAATCCTTATTACATCTTTAACCTAGCAACCAATCTCATCAATAATGAAATTTCCGAGCCCCAAATTTGTCTTACTGAAGTTATATCAAAAATGGTTAGTGGCACGCAAGAACAAGCAAAATGCATGTTAGATGTACAAAACTACTAATACTATCTCCAAATATGTTTAATTAAGTAATTTGAATTTCTCGTAACAATTGTACTTTTCTTTGTACAGTTCAGTCAACGGTTTCACCTGAAAACCGAACTGACGGACCGTTGTGCAGCCCCAGTTTCAGGTTACGAGCACTAAGCGTGACCGTTATAACGCGTTTTGACGGGTGTGAATACGTTTTGGGCAAAAAAAACGTGTTATCTAAGGAAAAACGCGTTATTTAGAAGAACAAAATACGTTTTTATAGAAAGAAAAAAAAAGATATGAAATTCATATTTAACGGTTTTAACGTGCGTGAAAACATTATAACGAGTCTAAAAACATTGTTATTAAGTTTTTTCTTTCTTTTTTATCCGTCCCTAAAATTTTGTCCGACTAAGAGATGACCTATATCATTAAAAAATGGAATATTTCTAAAACAACCCCTTTAATTGATTATTATTAGAATACGAAATATGTATAATTTGATAGTCATGTTCATATTCATGTAGTGGGTGTTTTAAAATGCTTTTCAATGATATAAAGTTTATGAATATACGTAGTATAGTTTAAGTCGTCAAGAAATAAATCATTTTTAAATTTTACTAATAATATATGTATTCGTATAAAATAGTTAAAAATACTCCTCGGTCCTATCTCCTTTTTGTCTTTAAGAATTATGCAAACTTGAGCTAGATCACCTATTAAGGGAAGGAGGTGGTAGATTTTTTTAAAATCATTTTAGTAGTTTTACTATACAAATATACAATAGTTTGATAAAATTTGTGATGGTGAATTATACCCATTAAAATTTTGTCGGAGGTGTAATAAAATCTATGCTTAAAAAGTTAAAAACAAGAATAAAACTATTGTAATAGAAGTACATATCCAATCAAAAGGTTTGCAACGAATTTTATTGCGATCAAAAATATCATTGATCTGTGTAACTCTATCGAGAGCCTCTATCTGGACAAAGAATTTCTGAAATTGGTAGAGGCAAAAAATAACCAAGCTAGAGACGTGAGGAATATTATTTCAAATGACATGTTCTGGACGACGTATTGAAATGCGTGCATAATGGTTGGTCGTTTATTGAAAATGGTTTGTTTCTTGAACTCAGACAAACCCACTATGGCTTATTTTTTCCATGCACTTGCTACATGTGTGGAAACTGTACACATGGGTTTGGGATCAAATCGAAATGCTTCTATCGTGGGTGTAATAAAAAAAACAATGGAAAAGTCAGTTGAGTTATCCTCTTCATGCTGCAGCGTATTTTCTCAATCCTTATTACATCTTTAACCTAGCAACCAATCTCATCAATAATGAAATTTCCGAGCCCCAAATTTGTCTTACTGGAGTTATATCAAAAATGGTTAGTGGCCCGCAAGAACAAGAAAAATGCATGTTAGATGTACAAAACTACTAATACTATCTCCAAATATGTTTAATTAAGTAATTTGAATTTCTCGTAACAATTTTACTTTTCTTTGTAGGCAAGAAGCATGCGAATGATGCAAGGTCAATTTGCATCACAATCAGCACGTATTGTGGCTCAACATAATGATCCTGTAAGTTGGTTGTTATCTTATGGTGTTGAGTATCCATTCCTTCAGAAGATTGCAGTAAAGATATTAAGTCAAACAAACACATCATCTGGATCAGAGAGGAATTGGAATGTGTTTGAAGAAATCCACAACAAACTACGCAATCGTTTACTTTCATCGAGAATAAATGATCTGGTGTTTGTTCAATACAATTTGAAGTTGGAGCAACAAATAATTAAAAGCAAGGCAAAGCGAAATAACATAGATATTCACGACGTTCATAGTTTAATGAGGGATGACAATATGGTTGACTGGATGACGGGAGAAGACGAAACACCAGTTTTACCTCAAGAAGAACAATGGGTAAATATGCTAGAAAAGGAAGTCGTTAATAATGCAGAGCCTGTCCCTCTACCACACAACCGGCACGATCCCGAAGTTGAAATATCATATGAAAGGTTACCAGTGAGTGACTTTATTTATGACTTTGGTAATCTTTCATTTGGAGACAATACACAAGGTTATGAGAACTTGACTCCCATAATGATTCTCGTTACACTGCCGATCGCTCTAACCATGGTGTTCAACATATGAACGAAGGATATAATTCTAATATTGATAACAATAATAAAATAGGTAACAATGATGATGATGATGAAGGCTATTATGATGATGATACTTATGCGAATGAAGACAACAAGTATCCCCACGACGATGACTATGATGAGGAAATGAATTGCCGAGAAAATGAAAAATATATGAATAAATCGAAAAAAGGTGGTGGTCGTAGTTGATTCGCTTAGCTTTTTAAATGATGAACACTAGTTTAATAATTTTATGTTTTTTAAAATTGAAGTTTTTAATCATGTAGTTTATTTTCCCTGTATTATTTTAAAATTTTAAGTTTTAATCTTTCAATCCAGAGAACTCAAAAAAATTGTAAGAAAGTTATTTATACGGTTACGACATGCGTGATAACGGGAAAACAGTTATAAAAAAACGCACGTTAAAATGTTATTTAGAAGAACAAAACATTCGAACTAATTTTAGAAAAATGGTTATAACGTGTGTGAAAACGGGACAAACGGTCCTAAAAAATGTTGTTATTTCCTATTTATCGGCATTATATAGGCACAAGGTTCGGGAACCCTCACGACCACGACATATGGGTGTGACCTTTTTAACGGATGTTTTTTCAAAAAAAAAAAACAGGTGTTTTTCAAACCATGAGTAGAACTGCATAAAACGTTACTCCTTCAGTCCAAGGTATATTTTTTACCTGTCCAAAAATTCTTGGTGTACCACTCAAATGGACACCTTTCAAACCTCAGCGTGATGGCCCCCCAAAACTGATTCCCTGCAAATCCCCATAGCGTGAGGCCCACTCTTGTGTGAGTATACCTACTGTCAAATAGATAGGCAAAGTTATAATTTCAAAGTTATTTTTGACAAATATATCCCTATTAATGTTGCATAGGTATCACACCATGACTTTTAATCCTCTTTGTAATCAGTGGCGGGATAATTACTCCAATTTAATAAATATCGGTTTCGTGGAGGGTATATGTTTTATATTGGTTTATTCTTTATCACATATTCATCTTCTTCTCTTCAAACACCATGGATGAGGATATTCTAGTCAGGGCCGGTCATGAGGGATAAGAAGGACAAGCCCTACTTTGGGGAAACAAAGGGTGGGGGGAAACAAAAGATACCTTGCATATCTGGAGTGTTTTGTCTAATAAATAGTATCAAGGGACCTATACACGGTTTATACAAGATATAAAGTTAGAATTAACAGTGTTAATTAGGACTTAGATGGTTTTGCACGAGATGTTTTCTACTTTCTTATTGTATATTATTTTTGTTTTGGATAATCTTTAGGACCAGGTTAAACTAAATGTAATCTTACTTTTTGTATTTTTTTATTTTTGTTCTTCAGCTTTTCTTATACTTATTATAATTTGATTATCATTGAATAAAATCAAGAGTACAAAGCACGGTTTGGCTAAGTTAGCTCATGTAAGTGGTTGTCTAAATTTACTCTCACAATAAATAAATTTGCGGCCGTTATTCTCTCATAAAAAAGTCATAAAAGCAAATATTTTTAGAAGGACAAATTTTTTTTGGTACTGAAACAGTTCTATGCTCGAGCGTTGAAGAAACCCTAGCAACAAAAACCAAAAAGTGTATCAATCTTCTTTTCTTCATTCGGTTTGGATTCCCTGGGGCATTGAAAAATCTCTGCAATTATTCGTGAGGTTCAACAACATAAATAAATTGTTAAAAAAGGTTTATTCATGTTCTTTAGATGTTTGAAGATTAAATTAGGAAGTGAGCTTTTTTTATTATGGGTTTGTTTATGACTATGAGTATGATTTAAATTTCAATTTGGTGTTTTTATTTACAGGATTCCCACATTGGATAGTTTCGTGATGAATCTGATCCTGGGTTTAGAGATGTGCACACCACTGAAAGAACTGTGTTGATCACAAGGATTCTTAGGTGTAGCTTAATCGGGTTTCTTTTATGACTTTATTTTTTGAGAAACATCTCGAAACTATATTATGCTCATGAAGGATTCAAATGGACATCCTAAATCTATGTTTCATTTTTAGATTGTTGCTCAATTTGCCATAATGGATGGTCATTATATCATTTTGATCTTACATTTCAAAATTTAATCACCCATGAGCTGTCGTGAATCCATAAACCTTTTCTTTTAGTCTCTATCTTTCACAGTTTGTTCAAGGAATTTTATTGATGTCTCAAAGTTCACCGGACGCATTTATGAAAGTTAGGCTTGAATCTCCAAATTTTGGTTGGCTTTTTGTTTGGGATTTGTTTGTGTTTATGGGTAAAAACTGTTTCTGCTGATTTTGGTAAATTTGGGTGTGTGGATGAGAAATGAATCTAAACCTAAAGCAAATGCACTGCACCGGAGTACTTTAGATTCGAGAGATCAATCTGTACAATCCTGGCCTAAACTAAGAAATGGATGTTCCAGTCTTGCTTCGGTCACAAAGTGAAGGAGAAGGGTTGGTCTTAGGGAGGGAAGCGAAGAAGGTTTTGAGACCAGAATGGTTAATTCTGAAGGTGTGGCTATTTTATGACTTGTAACAGAATTTGGAACTGACTTGTGGAATGAAAGTTATCATTTCTTTGGTGTTTTTCTGGATACTGTGTTGTTGTTCTAACCAAAACTTGTCGTTTGGTGAAAATAGGTGAAACCTATTTATACAAGTCATAATTGAACGCACCCTGGTCTCGTAGGATGTGGGATTGTTTGAGTGATGGAAGAGTGGAGTAACGTGTAACTGCCAGAAACCACGCCTCTACTATGAAGGAAGCGGGTTTGTTTACACCCACTACTTCTTTCCTCCACTAACTGCCATGTTTTCCTGACACTTTCTTATGATGGACGTATTGCACGCCACGCGCTGTAAACCGCCAAACCAACACCCTGATGAGCATACCCCAGTCTGTGACATGTTTGATGTCTCGGGTGTTTTAGTGAAAAACGTGTAGCAGATTGATACGTATGGCAAGTCAAAGTCAAGAGACTTTCCATAGGAAAATAACATGTGATGCTATTAGGCTTGCCTTGGCTGGCCGCCTAAAACTTGCCACAGGCCTGTCAATTCCATGTCGAATTTGGACGGCTGAGCTTATAGCTTATGAGAAAGGATGACCATTGATTATGGCCACATCTTGTTGTATAGAAAAGTGGCGCCATTGGCATAGTGGCGCCTGGAGTAACCATGGCATAGCGGCATGCCATTGGCGTAGCCGTGGCAGCTGTTTTGGCATATTGGTGTTAGACCCAAATATGGCTCCGGCAACATTGGCCCTGCTGCTAAGTTAAACTTAAGGCCTTAGGAGAATTACTTGACCAAGTTGGCATGGCGACTTTAGCTAAATTAGGGCTTGGCGTTCGAAACCCTAATTAGCACGTGCGCTACGGCACGGTGGCGTGGCTGACATAGTTAGCGCATGCCAGTGGCACGATGGTGCAAGTAGCGCCTGGCGTGGCCATGGCCGCTAGATTTTGGCACATTGGTGTTAAACCCAAATGTGGTGTTGCAACATTGCTCATATTGCCACATCAATCCCAATTCTCTTGGAAACGTTACTTGGCTTGGTTGGCGTAGCAACTTTGCCTAAATTAGGGTTTGGCGTGCCAGAATCCTAATTAGTGCATACGGCATGCGGCATGTGGCTGTGGAGCATCGATGTTTTGTTCAAATGGTGCCATAGCCACGCCAAAGGAACCATATCCAGGCCATCATATGAAAACGACCACATGAGCAAGGATTTCCACGGTGGCTATGATATGGCGTCTTTATTAGGGCTTCCTGGGTCCCGCACGGCTCGTGGCATGTTGTGGGGCCCGAAGTGGCATAATTTGTGCCACGAATGGAAATTAGGGTTTCGACCATGCAAGGACGTGTTTCTGGTTAGGATAACCACATTGAAGTCTGTTATGGCGTTGGCCACGAACAGAAGATGGGTTGGCACGTAAGTGCATTATTTATGGTATGTTGCCACGTCCAGCATGCTTCTGTGGCAAAGTGGCACGTCCGACACGTTGGGAATGCACGTTTGGCATGCCAGTTAGCGCATTGGTGCAACTTTGGAAAGACAATTTGGTATTGGCGCAATTTTTCCTCTCTTTTTTAATACTGCGACAGGTTTAGAGCAACCTGATTGGGCGAAAAAGAGAGGGTCGGACAAATGCGGTCGTGGCCACACTTCTAGTGTGGGTGTGGCAAGTTTAAAGCGACCTGATTTGTCGATGGGAAATAGGGACGGCAAGTATGGGCCAAGCCACAACTTATGTGCGTGTGGCGGGTTTAAGGCGACCTGATTGGTCGAGGGAAATAGGGCCGGTTTAGGAAACATGGGGCGTGGCCAATGGAAAACGACGACGACTGGCCTAAGGCATGGCCACGCCTCCCTTTGCTGCTGCCCCTATTCTGCGGCTCCTTTATTTCTTGTTTTCTGATTCTGGGCAAGATTTTGTACCTACTAATCCATGGCGGATTAATTACCTAGTTTGCCTAGGCTTAATTTCGACAGGCAAGGTCTGATATACTGCGCAAGGCGCAAAACCCTAATTTTTGCATATTAGTCAGGGTAATATCCGAATCTTGTGAATTATCACAAAAATGATTGAATTCTATGTGTTGACACGGAGTTCTTTAAGTTCATTGTCAGAGAGCATTGTGCTTTCTGATTGAATACTTTATGCAAATACCTTATCCTTGATATTTGGAAATTCGTGCTACTCTGCTGCGAGTGAACACAAATTGTCATGACATATCAACATTAAGGGTTCATCCGGGGAACATAGCACAGAAGGCATCCAAAGAAACAAAGAAACTTATATTAACTGAATAATACAGGCAAGGTGCCGAAATTTACATAATATCAGGGATTGTTGCTACATGCACCATTCTGGGAAAATTTCATGAGAAAATATTGAGTTTCTCAATAAATGCGCCAGTGAAGAGGTTGAACACTCATCACTTTTACATGGCTTCGTTTCCTTGCAGAGTTATGACACATTAAATGTGAGGTTTTACAATCTTAACCCTGAACTAAAAACCACCATCAACATTAAGTCCCCTGCTTAGCTCGTAACAGTGGCATTGTTGTTGAGTAAGCATGAGATGGTGACAGACAAGGATGAAACCAAAAGGCAAAACATTCGGAGATTGCCAGGGAAAAATTTGACTAACCTTTGGCAGGAGATATGAGTAGTCTATAATCCTTATGTTGGCGTCTTGGCATATTTCCGGCTTGACCACAGGGTGCTGGCGTTGCAACTTTGGCCACAGAACGTTGATGCTGGCGCTACAACTTTGGCCACGGGACGATGCAGGTTGAGTGCCTGATGTGCTGGCGCGCTGCTGGTTCGGATACAGGACGTTGGCGTTGATTTGGGCGTGGTTGAATCCAAAGCGGATTCCTTTTTCACCCAAACTTTTAAGGTGTCGTGCATATAAAAGGCATCACACATCCTTTTATTCTTGCTTCGTTAGCTTTGTTCTTGCAGTGACGAACTTCTTTTCCGTCAGCAGCCAAGGTGAGTCAACCATCCTAGATAGATAAGTGTCTAATCAGCTGATATCCCGTATCTAGAGCCTTCATGTACGGCAGGCAAAGAGTTTTCCTTTCCCGGGTTTTATCAGTTTGCGTAATATAAGAGAGCACCTCGAGCTCCTCGTTTCACATCGATCACCACATGATTGCGTTATCTCCTTTTAGGTATTGTTTCATATCCCTTTTGCAGTTTTCTTTTTGTCCTCTTTACTACGTAGGTTGTTGATGTAGACATAATGATACTCTGCAGTTCATGATGGAACTCCTGGTGATGATCATTCTTCCAATTACTCAGGGAAAAGCTTTGAAGTTTACAAACCCAGGGTCTCTGCGTCTGAGGAGATATTAAACAAAATTGATCCTTTGTTTTGTGAGGCTGGTCGGGCCATACATGGTATGTCTCTCACTCATCTACGCATTGTTCGAGGGCGTGTTCAAGCTTTCATGGCTTCGGTTGACATGGAGGAGAAGTGGAGACATGATGAAGCGTCTCAACGCGTTGATTCTCGGTGTGGTGAAGCATCTCAGCATCCCAGTGCTAGGGCTGAAAGGTTCGCTGCTCGACTGAAGCAGCGAAGGATCGAGCCTAAGGAACCTTCAGGCGAGAGTAAGTTTAATTATCCTGTTAATAACGGTATCGTAATCCTTGACTCTGATGTTGACGAACCGGAGTATCCTCCAGAGGCTATTGGAGCAGTTACTAAGAAGGATGCCGGCGCGGCTCAGGATGTCGAAACTATTGTTGGAGAGGCTGAAGCGACCGTTGAGGGTATTATTGAAGCGGTCATTGGAGAGAGCGCTGGAGAAAATGTTGGAGCCATTGGAGAGACTGCTGAATCAAGCTTTTGGGATGGCGTTGGAACATGCTTTGTCTTTGGAGATGGCGCTGGAACAGGCTTTGGAGATGGCGTTGGAACAGGCTTTGGAGATGGTGTCAAGGCTGCTGCTGAAACTGCTTCTAGAGAGGATGTTAAAGCTTCTGTTGAAACGGATTCTGGATGGGATGCTTGCTGTTGGAGAGGGTGTTGGAGCAGGTTCTTGGGAGAACTCTAGTGGAGGCGCCGCTGACCTTGGCGTTGATAGTGACAGCTAGCTTCCTATTTCATTATTCCCTTCTGTAGAAGAACAATCTTTTCATAGCTTGTAGATGTTTTGATACCTCAGTTTTTTTTTGTTCATGTGACTGAAGCCATGCTTCACCGAGTAATATTCTTTCATTTATTCCGCTTTGATAACTTCATATCTTTGATCGAATGAATAAAATCTCCCTAAAGAATCCTAAAACTCCTTTCTGCGAAAAACAAGTTCTTCCATTCTCCCAGAGCGATTCAGCGGATGGAAAGTAAAAACGCATAAATAGCGCAACAATGATGCTAGATGGCGCGTCACGACTACTTCCACAATAAAGCCCTTGTATGTCGCTGGAAACCGTAACTCAAAACAGGAGAAACAACAACAATAGTTAAGGGTTTGACCAACCTTTTATCAGATTTTCCTTCGCAAATTACACAGGATATCTGTAGCATGCCGCCTGAGTATGTAGAAGTGTGAGCTGCCACAAGCCGGGAAACACGTCGCAAGAACTAGAGAAACCTCGTCAGGCGAAAGTTGAAGCCAAATGTTCTTATGTCGCCACTTGCTGATCTTCTTCCTTGCATATTCCCCTCTTCAGTACTTTTGAATGAGATATTTCTTGTAGGGTTTGATTTTTTCTGGTTTCGAATTGATGGGTAATGGCTTTGTGAGGGTTTGAACTTACTTGGTGCTTTTCCCTTTGAGATTCAGGAAAACTTATTTTTTGAAAGAAAGATACTTTTACTTAAAATCGAAACCCTAATTATGAATGCAAGCAGTGCAATCACTTTGGAGGAATTACAAATATTGCATGAAAGGAAAAACTGCTGAAGGAAATACTAAGAAGAATTTTGAGGCAAGAGGTGGCGTGACTTTTTAGACTTTGAAGGGTTTGAGCCACCGGGCATGTATTACTACGCCTTCTAACTTGTCTGTGTTGATGAGCTTGCAGTAGCCTCCCAAAATAACTTCTGCTACTAGGTATGGTTCGTCTGTGAAGTCGGACGAAAGAGGCTGAGCGACAACTTTCACTACCATGTCTCCAACTTGGAATGGGTTTTGATGTTGCGTCGCTATTTGATTCTTGGATCCATTATTGTTGACTAAGACAGCTTCCAAACTTTTGATGAAACACTTGAATGGGTCGGCATCCCATTCACATCTTCCAATGACGCCCGGGTTGATAATTGGATCTAGTCCCCAGGCCTGGGCGGGAGGAGAAGTTACTGGTTGCAGAAAGGGTTGTTCGACGAGACTTACTTGTGTCCGAAATCTGCGTATGTACGTCGGTGGGCTTTCTCCAAGCAGCTGGGTTACATTGGAAAGTTCTAGATACGGCAGCATGTAATCCTCAGGGTCGGACGGCTTGTTGGAAATTCTTTCAGGTACGGACACCGGCAGAGGACATACTCCTAATTTTGCTTTGTTGTTATGCACCTACGAGTGCCCCAGAATCATGTCATAATTTGGGCATTCTTTGACAATGTGGAATTTTTCGTGTGTTAAAGCATCTCCCACCTTGATTTCGAGATTGATGTAGCTGTAAGTACAGCTATTCATTGCTTCTCCTTCTGGGTTTTTGACCACAATTGGGGAGTGAGTAGCCTCTTGCTTTGAAACCCCCGCAGATCTCAAAGTCTTGACAGTAACAATGTTGAAGTCAGAGGCCGCGTCGATTAGTGTGTTATCGAACTCGACATCATTCAGGTGAGCAATGGTCAGCAGTTCCCAGTTGCACTTTCCAACGGTGTTTCCCGAGAGAGGATGAGATTTAGGAGCGGTTTCTTCGACCGAAAAGGGTTCTCTGCCCGACACGACGTGGTTGAGGGCTGTAAATATATCTTGACACGACGCTTTGGAGAAATAGAGGATTTCACACACACGCTGCATCATGGACTGCACTGTCTTGTGGACAGAGTCCCCAGAAAGCATACAACTCCTGACTGGAAGGGGATCTCTGTGAACTCCCTCATTACCTAGCTGAAGTTCTTCCGCCTCCACCTTCTCCTTGAAGATACGTTTCAATCTATTACATTCATTGGTCGGGTGATGGAAGAACCTGTGGTAGCGTCAATACTTGGGATTTTACATTTCTTCTTCAGTTGGCGGACGCCTGATAGGTGGTAGCTTGATGGCATCATCTTTAATCCATGCTTCCAGAAGTTCAATTACCCCCTCGATTGGGAAAGGGAAATCCAGGGTAGCTTCTCCGGCTTCTTGGTGTTGCACAGCAGCTTTAGTCGCGGCCTTTCAAGGTGGAACCGCCTGATGTGTTGGTGATGCACGCTTGAGTGGTTGTTCTGCTGCTGGAGCTTTCCTTTTTCCTCCTTCACCCATCACGCTTACAGAAGGTCCAATGTTATATTGCTTGTTGACGAGGCGTATGTTTCCTCGAGTTTCACGTGCGTCTTCACTCTTTGCCGGCCTGGTTCTTTCTAACAATGCTGGTGTTGTTGTGGCCAACCGCTTAGCGGCTTTATGAAGTTCAGAGAATGTCTGGAAGCGTAGATTCTCCAATAGGGCGCGGTAAATGGGAACCATTCCATTGATGCAGAACTCCACCAATTGTTGCTCAGTCACGTTTGGGTCGTGACAATCCAGTGCCTGAATTCTGAATCTTTTGACGTAATCATTTGGATGTTCATTCTTTCGTTGGAACACCCTTCCTAAGTATGAAAAGGTGATTTGCTCATACACAAAGAAATACTTCTTGTAGAAAGTTGCAACCATATCATACCAGTTGGATATGATGTTTGGTGCAATGTTTTTGTACCAGGTGTACGCTCTTCCAGTAAGTGACTTTGAAAATTCTTTCAAGCGGAGGACATGATTGTATTCGTGCTCACCCAAGGATTCTACAAATCGAGAGAAGTGTTCACGTGCATTACCAGTGCCATCGTAAAAGGGAGAATTGAGGAGAAGAATATCCCCTCGGAAGGGGAACTCTTTGCACATCAAGAGGATACGAAGGTTGATGCTGGTGCATGTCCATCGGGTTTTCTCTGTCTCGATTTCGGAGAAGTCGTTCCAAATCTTCACGTGTGACGAAATTGGATGGTTGATTCCTCTCCAATGGGACGACCTCTTCATCTACAAGGGTACGCCCTGCTGAGGTACTAGTGTCAGGGGTATTAAAAGTGCTTCTCATTGGCTCTGGTCGGCGTGGTTCCTACAATAACCGCTCTGTTAGTGTCTTGAGGAAAGTAATCACCTCCTTCTAAGTTGAATCCATGTCTGTTTGAGCCTTAGCAAGAACTTCCTGTCATTCCATCAAATCATCAATGGTGATAGGAGGTTGGCCTCCTCTGGTTCCTCCAGTCTCTCGTCCCGATGGTGGAGTGGCGGCGGCTCTGGTGACAACTGGGGGCGTCACGCTTGAAGAAATATTGGGGGTGACGACAGCAGCTCTGGCCCTGGTGATCGGAGGTGTAACGCCTGAGGGAATGCTTCATGTGCCGCTGGTGCTGATCATGCTGACAGGTGGTACATTGATGCCACTGGAAGGGACGTTGATACCAAGGACGTTCTCCGCGCTGGTGGCATCAGGGCTTGTTTATGATCTGAATCTGATCTCTACCATCTTGAAATTGGGATTGAAAAATAAAATTGGAAACTGATTTTGCAACCGAGAGATTAATCTCTCATTGTGGTCACCAATTGTTTATGGGTAAAAACTGTTTCTGCTGGTTTTGGTAAATTTGGGTGTGTGGATGAGAAATATCTAAACCTAAAACAAATGCACTGCACGGGAGTACTTTAGATTCAAGAGATCAATGTGTACAATCCTGGCCTAAACCAAGAAATGGTCGTTCCAGTCTTGCTTCGGTCACAAAGTGAAGGAGAAGGGTTCGTCTTAGGGAGGGAAGCGAAGAAGGTGTTGAGACCAGAATGGTTAATTCTGAAGGTGTGGCTATTTTATGACTTGTATCAGAATTTGTAACTGGCTTGTGTAATGAAAGCTATCAGTTCTTTGGTGTTTTTCTGGATACTGTGTTGTTGTTCTAACCAAAACTTGTCATTTGGTGAAAATAGGTGAAACCTATTTATACAAGTCATAATTGAACACACCTGGTCTGTAAGAAGTGGGAGTGATTGAGTGATGTAAGAGTGGAGTAACGTGTAACTGCCAGAAACCATGCCTCCACTATGAAAGAAGCGGGTTTGTTTACACCCACTACTTCTTGCCTCCACTAACTGCCCTGTTTTCCTGACACTATCTTATGATGGACGTGTTGCACGCCGCACGCTGTAAATCTCCAGACCAATACCCTGATGAGCATCCCCCAGTTTGTGACATGTTTGATGTCTCGAGTGTTTTCGTAAAAAACGTGTAGCAGATTGCTACGTGTGGCAAGTCAAAGTCAAGAGACTTGCCATAGGAAAATAACATGTGATGCTATTAGGCATGCCTTGGCTGGCCGCCTAAAACTTGCCACAGGCCTGTCAATTCCATGGCGTATTTGGACGGCTGAGATTGTAGCTTATGAGAAAGGATGACCATTGATTATGGCCACATCTTGTTGTATATCAATGTGGCTACATTGGCATAATGGCACCTGGGGTATCCATGGCATAGCGGCATGTCAGTGGCGTAGCCGTGGCAGCTGTTTTGGCATATTGGTGTTAGACCCAAATATGGCTCTGGAAACATTGGCCTTGTTGCTAAGTTAAACTTAAGGCCTTAGGAGAATTACTTGACCTAGTTGGCATGGCGACTTTAGCTAAATTAGGGCTTGGCGTATCGAAACCCTAATTAGCACGTGCGCTGCGGCACGGTGGTGTGGCTGACATAGTTAGCGCATGCCAGTGGCACGATGGTGCAAGTAGCGCCTGGCGTAGCCATGGCCGCTAGATTGTGGCACATTGGTGTTAGACCCAAATGTGGCGTGGCAACATTGGCCATGTTGCCACATCAATCCCAATGCTCTTGGAAACGTTACTTAGCTTGGTTGGCGTAGCAACTTTTCCTAAATTAGGGTTTGGCGTGCCAGAAACCTAATTAGTGCATACGACATGCGGCATGTGGTCGTGGGGCATCGACGTTTTGTGCAAATGGTGTCATAGCCACGCCAAAGGAACCATAGACAGGCCATCATATGTAAACGGCAATAGGACGGGTGACTATGATATGGCGTCTTTAATTATTAGGGATTCCTAAGTCCCGCACGTCTCGTGGCATGTTGTGGGGACCGAAGTGGCATAATTTGTGCCACGACTGGAAATTTTGGTTTCGACCATGCAAGGTTGTGTTTCTGGTTAGGATAACCACATTGAAGTTTGTTATGGCGTTGGCCACGAACAGAAGATGGGTTGGCACGTAAGTGCATTATTTATGGTATGTTGCCACGTACAGCATGCTTCTGTGGCAAAGTGGCACGTCCGGAACGTTGGGCATGCACGTTTGGCATGCCAGTTAGCGCATTGGTGCAAATTTGGAAAGCCAATTTGGTATTGGCGCAATTTTGCATCTCTTTTTTAATACTGCGGCAGGTTTAAAGCAACCTGATTGGTCGAAAAAGAGAGGATAGGCCAAACGCGGGCGTGGCCACACTTCTAGTGTGGGTGTGGCAAGTTTAAAGCGACCTGATTGGTCGATGGGAAATAGGGCCGGGAAATATGGGACCAGCCACAACTTATGTGCGAGTGGTGGGTTTAAGGTGACCTGATTGGTCGAGGGAAATATGGCCGGTTTAGGCAACATGGGGCGTGGCCAATGGCTAATGGCGCCGACTGGCCTAAAGCATGGTCACGCCTCCCTTTGCTGCTGCTCCTATTCTGCGGCTCCTTTATTTCTTGTTTTCTGATTCTGGGCAAGATTTTGCACCTACTAATTCATGGCGGATTAATTACCTAGTTTGCCTAGGCTTAATTTCGACAGGCAAGGTCTGATATACTGCGCAAGGTGCAAAACCCTAATTTTTGCAAATTAGTCAGGGTAATATCCGAATCTTGTGAATTATCACAAAATTGATTGAATTCTATGTGTTGACACAGAGCTCTTTAAGTTCATTGTCAGAGAGCAGTATGCTTTCTGATTGAATACTTTATGCAAAGACCTTATCCTTGATATTTGGAAATTCGTGCTACTCTGTTGCGAGTGAACACAAATTGTCATGGCATATCAACATTAAGGGTTCAGTCGGGGAACATAGCATAGAAGGAATTCAAATAAACTTATATTAACTGAATAATACAGGCAAGGTGCCAAACTTTACAGAATATCAGGGATTGTTGCTACATGCACCATTCTGGACAAATTTCATGAGAAAATATTGAGTTTCTCAATAATTACGCCAGTGAAGAGGTTGAACACTCATGACTTTTACATGACTTCGTTTCCTTGCAGAGTGACGACAAATTAAATGCGAGGTTTTACAATCTTAACCCTGAACTAAAAACCATCATTAACAGTTTGTTTGATGTCATTATGAATTTTAGGGTTTCATTATATAAACTAAAACCAATTGGGCTTTGATTGGGTTGTCTTCGGTTGCATGTTAAGTGTTTTTTAAAAGATACAAAGAACTATCTATGGTTTAATATTCATTTTATGATTTCGGGATCGAAGCAGCATTAATTTAAGTTTTTATTTTATAGCTAGAAATCAATCATGCATGTCAAGTTTCAGTAGTTTGTTCTTCAAACTCATATCTTTTAATATACTGATTTACATATCCAAACCATTTCGGAGTGGTTGAAGCAGTAACAAAAAAAAATTATTTACACTGAAGATCACTTCGTACCAATGAGTCCATGTCCTCTTTGTAAGTTATGATCGCCCAATTTATATCTTTCTTACACATTTCCATCGAATTTAGATACTTAGTTTTTGAACTTTCCCAATGTGATCGCTCATATCCCAGATGGTGTTACATGGTTGTTAAGTGGAGTTCTTATAAGCATGGGAATTCTAATGTAAGCAGTTGGACACGTTGCAGTTGATTCAGAGAAAAGAAATCAAACAAAAATGCAGTAAGTCGATCTTTATCCTTTTATATCTATTAGGATTTAATGTTAACCGGTTTTTTTCCTTCCGGAAAGTCCATCAGTTCCACAAAACTTCCATGCTAGCAGTTTAGCTTCACGGTTTAGCATTCTTTTTGTCGGTTGTTATGTATGAATTATGACTTTGCACGAGGTTTGAAACCCTCCTTTAAATTTTTGTTAGTGTTTTGGGTAAACAACATTTTGGGTCATCCACCGGAAACCCTATCTTTTCTTATGGGTACTAGATCTTCTTTATGAGAACCGAACTTGAGTATCTTAGTTGAGTAAAACCATTGCACTTGATAGCGGTCTAAACCAAACTGCGGTGGTAATTTGTGATTTGGTTCATCACCTTGATCCTTGGTGAAAACACTGGGGGTACCAAAATACTCCACCAAATTTTTCGTTGGAAATCTGCATGGACAAACTCAACAAAACTTCGAGAGTAAAAACCCAATCAAGGAAAGTGTCTAGAGTTATATCTCTATCTCTCTTGTGATTAGAACATTTT
This sequence comes from Papaver somniferum, assembly GCF_003573695.1. Taxonomy (NCBI): domain Eukaryota; kingdom Viridiplantae; phylum Streptophyta; class Magnoliopsida; order Ranunculales; family Papaveraceae; genus Papaver; species Papaver somniferum. The sequence continues at coordinate 72,286,193 of NC_039366.1, forward strand.
TAGAATTGAATCTATGAACCTAATCTCAAAAAGAGTTCTTGGGAGGTACCAAAGACCAGTATCCAAGGACAATCAAGTCTTATCCAACAAATAAGGTCGGACCTACCTACTGTGATTGATCAATGCATAACCTGTGATATTTCAATTATAGAGATAAACAATATAGTACGGAAAAAGAAATAACACGAACACCAGAAATTTTGTTAACGAGGAAACTGCAAATGCAGAAAACCCCGGGACATTGTCCAGATTGAACATCAAATTGTATTAAGACGCTACAGACACTAGCCTACTACCAATTAACTTCGGTCAGAAATGTAGTTGATTCCTAAAAAGTATCCCACCGATTAAGGTACAGTCGTTCTCCTTACGCCTCTTGAATCCCAGCAGAGATACGCGTAATTGATTCCCTTAGATGACATCACACCAACTAAAAGTTGCTTCAACTCAATTGAAGACTTTAAACCAAATATGCCTTCCATAGATTAAGCCTATATTTGATTTCCTAATTTACGATCGAAACGGATGATCAAATCAAAAGTAAGATCAAGGTAATAGAAATCAATAACAACTTGACAAAGTTGGCTATCCTCAAAATCCAGACTTATGCAACCCGAAGTGCAGCTTAGATTATTATTCACCTCACAAGTATAAATTTGCAGAATCATAAAGGTTGAGACGAAGAGAAATATGTGATTCCTATTTATCTTGTTCAAGTGATAAATCAATAATCGAACAAGATCGGGATACTCAAGTTATCAAGATAAAAGATAATTTAACCTGCCTTCACAAATCCCAATGAAGTCTTTGATAGTCACTAAACCTTGAAAGGGTTTCTTGAGAGGACGACTCTAGATACAACTACGACACACCAAACAGTAGTTTCAGGATTCGAAGATCCCAGTTGCCAAGAGTTCCCCTTATATAGACATTCAAAGCATATGTTTCTTTAGGTTTAAGCTGAGATAGCTTTGGAACCAAGCAAACTGAAAACGTGGGGGTCTAACAACCTCACCCAATATTTCGCTTAGCAATATGTAAGGACTAACTCCAATATACTTTCAAGAGAATCAACTAGATAGTCAGACTCAATCTTAATAAAAAGTATATCAAAGAGTTATATCTCAATCTCTCAATTCAATTCGCAATCAAACAAATAAGAATTTGCGAGCCTGATTGAATATAAGAGAAATAACTTGAACGGTACCAAAGACTAATGTTCAAGGATCAATCAATTTCAATCAACAACCAAAGGATGGATTTACCAATTGACCAATTCAACGCACAACATGTGATATTTCAATTATATAACAAAATATAATGCGGAAAAGAAATACACAAACACCATAAGTTTTGTTAACGAGGAAACCACAAATGCAGAAAACCCCCGAGACCTAGTCCATATTTGGACCCACACTGTATTAAGCCGCTACAGACACTAGCCTACTACAAAGCTAACTTCGGTCTGGACTGTAGTTGAACGTTAATTAATCTCATACTGATTCAAGGTACAATTGCATTCCTTATGTCTCTGATCCCAGCAGGATACTACGCACTTGATTGATCTCACCCACAACTAAGAGTTGCTACGACCCAAAGTCGAAGACTTGATAAACAAATTTGTCTCACACAGAAAAGTCTATTGAATAGATAAATCCGTCTCCCACAAATATATATATATATATATATATATATATATATATATATATATATATGAGTTTTTGTTATGTCTTTTGATAAATCAAGGTGAAAAAGAACCAATTGATAACCCGGACTTATATTCCTGAAGAACAACCTAGTATTCTCAATCACCTCACAATAATCTTAATCGATTAACGAAACAAGATATCGTGGAATCACAAATGATGAGACTAAGGTGTTTGTGACTACTTTTCTATCTTGCCTATCGGAGATGTAAATCTCTAGCCAATCTTACGATTGCACTCAATCGCGATAGAAATCAGCAAGATCAGATCACGCAACTAAAGATAAAATAGTTAGGTTTGGCTTCACAATCCCGATGAAGTCTTCATGTCGTTAACCTACAGGGTTTCGTGAAAAACCTAAGGTTAAAGGAGAATCGGCTCTAGCTTATACAATTAGTATCACACGGGAGGTGTGGGGATTAGGTTTCCCAGTTGCCAGAGTTCTCCTTTATATAGATTTCAAATCAGGGTTTGCAATCTAAGTTGCCTTGGTAACAAAGCATTCAATATTCACCATTAGATGAAAACCTGATTAGATTCAAGCTAATATCTTTCAACCGTTAGATCGAACTTAGCTTGTTATACACAAATGAAATGCACCTTCATTTAGGTTTGAGTAACCGTACCTAAACCTGTACACTTAGTCGGTTATAGTTAACCAATGGTTAGCCATATGAACACTTTCATATCAACCTTATTCATCTTCACCATAACTAGTCCAAATGACTCAAATGAACTAGTTTGAGAGTTGTTCAATTGCTTAGATCTCATAGAAGTATACAAGACACAAGAAGCAAAATCGATTTTGATTCACTCAAATCAATTCATGAACATTATAGCCACGGTTTGAAAAGATTGCATTCCTTATTATATAAATGTTTTAGTTCATGAACAAACCGATTTAGAAAGTAACCTACTTAAGTATGCAAACGGGTACGCATACCTAAGTGGCCGGACCGAGTTTTGGTTACGCCAGTATGCGTACGGGTGCACATACCTATTTACTCTCCCAAACTCCAGCAGAAATTCACGGACGTGAAACTTCCGCCAGTACGCATATGGGTACGCATACTTTGGGTTCCCGGTTTTGGACTTTTACACAAATGTGAGAACACACTATGTTTATATCCAAACATGGTTACTTTTTCTAAACTCTCATTTCAATCATTGAAACTTTCTTAGAGGATGTTAAAATAGTCGTTATCCACAAACTATTTTCATCAAAGCGATTTTCAAGTTATTGACATAATCAACATGACTTTCATCACGAGTAAAGATGAACTTGGCCAAAGTGAAAGCTTACCAACTCATGTTTCGAGAACTAGATAAGCGAGATAAACTCGGCTCGAAATAGCAAATGTGTATAATCGAAGTCTATATAGTAATACGACTTCTGTCTCACACAGTAGATAGAGTCGATAGACTTTTGAGTGATAGATAAGTTCAAGTATCCACATACCTTCTGTCGATGAAGTTCCACAAGTTGCCTCGAGTAGTTATTCGTCTTCATTTGATGAACGTCGTGCAGTCTAGAGCTCAACTACACTTACTATCCTAATCCGAGACTTAGCTATAAGTAGACTAGAAATCAAGACTCATAGTTTTGGCAACTAAACTTAAAAAACAAGCTTGAGATAGCAACGCTTGCAAGTTCGACCGAGCAATGCTCTAACAATCTCCCCCTTTGTCAATTTTAGTGACAAAACTATCAATACATATGGAATACAAAATAAATAAACTTTGTATCTTCTCATACAAATGCTTGATCTCCTTGGGTCTTCAACATTACTCGAAATATTCGTTACTTCCAAGTACTCCAATGATTCTAAAGATGTTCAGTTCAGCATCATTGTTGTTGAAGATCCGCAGCTATAACAATGAGAAAACAATAGCTCTCAATCATTGTTATACAGTGTTATAGTATTATATACAACATCAAAGTTCAATTGTATCACAACTTCTAAAACAATATTATGGTGATATGTATCACTACCCCTTAGTCAATACTTCATCTCACATGAAAATCACTCCCCCTTACATAATGATCCGAAAACCATATATATTTGTAATGTGAACTATACATTAATTCTCCCCCTTTTTGTCAATAAAATTGGCAAAGGTACGAATATTAGTGGGATCGTAATAAAATTTCCATAAAGATACTTCATGACCAAAAGAAAAACACATATCAACTTTTTTGGATGCAATCATATAGCCGAAACTAAATGCATTCATCAAGCAGTTTATAAAGATACAAGATAACCCCTATAATATTCCACATCCGCACTCCCCACAAAGATTTGGCAATTAAGCACAAGTTCAATTAAGAACTCTCCCCCATAAAATGTCATTCCCGAAAGAACAACAAGAGCGACCTTACTTTCACAAGAAAAAAAGGATTTCTTTGGACATTAACAAATCACATGAAACATGAATTTGTATCCAAAAATCTCAATTAAATTAACTACAAGAGAACCCATGATTAATTTAATCGGAAATGCTCACATAAGAAAACTTACGGAGCCGCACGGTATTTACATAAAAATATGGATCAGGGAAGACCAATACTGCGGAATATACAAAGATTCATTCTATTTTTCATCACTATTTGCACAATGACATATAATAGACTTAATCTTTGTAAACAAAATTTCATCCTTTCTTCCATCAATATTTGCAAAATGATATAAAAGGCTTAACTTTTGTTTGTCAAAAGTTCATTCTATTTTTTATCAATACTTTCATACCGACATATGATAGACTTAACTTTTGAACATGCATGGGACAATCATAGTTCACGGACGCAAACACACATATCCCATAACAAGTTGCAATATATGAAACCATAAATATTAATACTGCAAAAATCATCTTCTAAATGAACTTTATCATTCAAATAAATAAATCTAAAAACATTGCAAGATGAAAATCGTTGGAAATAGCTATGTGTACTCACAATAAATGCTATTCCAAACCCTGGTTATCCTTTTTAAAACATACGAATAAATTCTCATAAGAAGTTTCCTAAATATTAAGACCTTTGAAAAATTCTTTATCGTCCCCGAACTCCTTGTCGTCAACAGCCATTGGGACATAAGGTTCATGAAGATAGGAGTTGATATCAACAAACCTTCTTGACTGATATCGAACCAGGACCTTCTGAATCTCAAGAGTCCTACACACAAAAACCTTTATTTGATGAACTTCCTTTCTTAATTCCTTCAATTCTTCAAGAACACCAGAAAATTTCTGAAGCTTTGAATGGACATCTCTTGATTTTCTCACATTCCTCCTTTTTCTTTTCAAGTTTGAGTGAACAGGAGGAATGTCTTTTTCCTTCATGATTGATGGCGTAACAATCATATTAACATCTTTTCCATCAGAAGTTATGATGCTTGGAGTCTCCATAACAATATGGGTTTGTGAGAGAAATTTCTCAGAACAAGCTCTACAAGCAAACTTGTGATAAAAGAGTTTCTTAGGGAAGGAAAAAGGAATATAAGGTTACGGAACCTTTATACACTCAAAGGATTCACATACGCACAACTCTCACACTATAAAAGGCAGAATTGTCTATTTTAACCCTCTTTTATTGATAAAACAGAGAAGAGTCATTTCAATATCAATAAGATATGAAAAAGATGGAAGAATTCAAAAAAAAAAATAATCAACAAAAAAACCAAGAAAAAACACCTCTTTAAAAAAAAATAACTGTGGAGTGCCAACTATTGTCTCTTTTGAACCAGGCACGTGAGACAAGACACTCAACCAACACAATTACTTTGTGCCGGGGTGAACAACAATCTGTCCACCATACCTTTCTTGAATGGAATTCCTAGTTCCCCGGATTGTTCAGACCAATATCTTTTTCTTAATGGTCTAGACACATCTTTGGATATTAACTTCTTTGAAGAAGAACTAATATTACATACCTTAATCGATTTTTGAACAAGTTTGAGCTTGTTAGCTAATCGTTTATTGACATATCGTATCTTATTGACATATCTTATCTTATGTTTGTACTTGAAACATTTTGATAACTCATGATCTCTGAAAGTACAATAAGAACATGTCAAACTAGAGGAAGTGTTAGAGCATTGCTCGGTCGAACTCGCACGCGTTGCTATCTCAAGCATGTTTGTCAATGTTAGTGATCAAAACTACAAGTCTTGATTTCTAGCCTATATAGCTAAAGGTATCGGACTAGGATAGAAAGTGTAGTTGAGCTCAAGACTCCATGGCAATCATCATACAAGACGAAGGACTACTCAAGGAACTGGTGTATCTTCATCGACTAAAAGGTATGTGGAGACTTGAACTTATCTGTCACTCAAAAGTCTATCTACTCTATATCCTACTCTTGAGACAAAAGTCGTTCTGATATATAGACTTTCATTATACACATTTGCTATTTTGAGCCGAGTGTTACTCGCCTATATATTTCTCGAAATATGTGTTGGTAAGCTTTCGCTTTAGCCAAAATCATCTTTACCTAGTGACGAATGTCATGTTATGTCTCAATCACTTAGGAAGTTGCTCTGACGAAAAATGGTATGTGAATAACGGCTATATAACGTCCTCTGAGAATGTTTCAATGATTGAAATGAGAGTTTAGATTACATAACCATTGGTAGGATATAAGCATTGTTGTGGAAACACATATATGTATAAGTCCTTATTCCTTGAACCAAAGTTTACGAACTTTGTTGATCAAGAGAAACGGAATGTGGCGTGAGCCAAGTCCGCGAACTGGCGGAAACTCTCGACCCGAGAATTTCTACGGGAGTTTGTGAACTCCTTCCGCGAACCCAGTCCGCGAACTTGAGCAGGTTATATCTAAAATCGGTTGTTCTTGAACTCATGTTTATACAAACTAAGGAACGCTTTTGCAAACCGTGGCTATAAATTTCATGAACCGATTCGAGTGAATCAAACCGATCTTGCTTCGATTGTGTCTTGTGTAGTTACATAAGATCTAAGCAATTCAACAACTCTCTAACTAGTTCATTTGAGTCATTTGAACTAGTTATGGTGAAGAAGAATATGGTGTATATGAAAGTAATCATATGGCTAACCATTTGGTTAACTATTTTTGAACCAACAAATGTTAATGTTTTGGAACGGCTACATAAACCCAAAATTGGACATTTTATTTGTGTGTAACAAGCTAAGTTTTCGATCCTACAGTTGAGAAATATTAGCTTGAATCTAATCAGGTATTCATCTAACGGTGAATATTGAATGCTTTGTTACCAAGCTAACATTGATTGCAAACCCTGATTTGAAATATTATATAAAGGAGAACTATAGCAACTGGGAAACATAATCCCCACACCTTACGTGTGATACTAGTTGCATAGCTAGAGTCGATTCTCCTTTAACCTTTGGTTTCTTCTTCTAAAACTAGGTTAACGACTTAAAGACTTCATTGGGATTGTGAAGCCAGACCGATACTACTTTTCTTGTAGTTGTGTGATCTGATCTTACATATTCAATCGTTACGAGTACCATTGTAATAATTGGCTCGAGATTTATTTCTCCGATAGGCAAGATAGAAAAGTAATCACAAACACTTCGTCTCATCGTTTGTGATTCCACAATATCTTTTTTCGCTGCGTCGATTGTGAGGTGATTGATAATACTAGGCTGTTCTTCGGGAATATAAGTCCGGTTTATCAATTGGTTCCTGTTCACCTGGATTTATCAAAAGACGGAACAAAACTCGTAGGTATATTCGTGGGAGACGGATTTATCTATTATCGTAGACTTTTTTGTGTGATACAGATTTGTTTATTAAAGTCTTCGACTTTGGGTCGTTGCAACTCTTAGTTGTGGGTGAGATCAGCTAAGGGAATCAAGTACGTGGCATCCTGCTGGGATCAGAGACGTAGGAGCATAACTGTACCTTGGATCAGTGTGAGATTGATTGGGGTTCAACTACAGTCCGGACCGTAGTTAGTTTGGAGTAGGCTAGCGTCTGTAGCGCCTTAATACAGTGTGTGTTCAATCTGGACTAGGTCCCCGGGGTTTTTTTCATTTGCGGTTTCCTCGTTAACAAAATTCTAGTGTCTGTGTTATTTTTTTTTCGCATTATATTTTGTTATATAATTGAAATATCACAGGTTGTGCGTTGTTCAATCAATTAGAATATCCGACCTTTTGGTTGTTGATTTAAATTGATTGACACTTGGATATTGGTCTTTGGTACCATCCAAGTTATCTCTCTAGTATTTGATAAAGACTCGCAGATTTCTATTTGCTTGAGTGTATATCAAATCGAGAGATTGAGATATAAACTCTTTGATATACTTTTATCTAGATTGAGTCTGACTGTCAAGTTGATTCTCTAGAAAGTATATTGGAGTTTTTCCATACAGATTGCTAAGAGAAATATTGGGTGTGATTGTTGTACCCCAACTTTTTCAATTGGTATCAGAGCAGGCAAACACGATTAAGACACCACAAGTCTGTGTTTGTAGCAATCTGACTCTATGGACAGGGGTGATATCGCAATTAACATACCACCAGTCTTCGATGGCTCTAATTACTTATGGTGGAAAATTGATATGCGAGCTTTTCTTCAAGAACGTGATTTTCAATCATGGGTATATGTTGTTAATGGCTATAATGCTCCTGTCGTGGCAGTTGGAGATGTAAACGTTCCCAAGCCTATTGGTGAATACACCCCTGCCGAGATAAATGTTGCAAAGAAAAATTCTGACGGTTTGAATGCCATTATACATGCCATTACCCCAAATATTCAGCACCATGTGTCTAATTGCACGAGGTCTAAAGATGCATGTGATATCTTAGAAACTGTATTCGAAGGTAACTCCAGTGGAAAGGAAGCTAGGCTTCAAAACCTTAATTCTGATTGGGAAAACCTTCGTATGGCAGATGAAGAAGCATTTGATGAGTTTAATCACAAAGTGTCTGAAATTGTTAATGCATCCTTTGCATTGGGTAAGACTATTCCTGAAAAGGACATTGTGATGAAAATTCTCAAATCGCTGCCATCTAGATACGACTCTAAGAAGCATGCCATCATTGAGGGAAATAACCTCGATACTCTATCCAGAAGTTCTCTTACTGGAAAGTTGAAAATTTTTGATCTTGAACTTGAACAAAGAGAGAAACATCATCTGGCTAACAATCTTGTTGCTGTATCTGATTGTAAGTCTCGACGTTCTAAATTGACTGACAATAGAAATGAGAATTGCTTTAATTCAATCTTGGGTCTGTTTATACAACAGCTTAAGAAATCTCTTAGACAGAGGAAAAGAAAGTCTCAAAAGAAAGCTCAGTCAATCAATAAAAAGGTTCAAAAAAACTATGTCAACGATTCTAGTTTCAAGTGCTATAGAAGTGTTTACAATGCTTCTATTCATCCTGATACGGAGAAAAGCGAGATAACTAAAGCATGGATGGCTACTCTTGACTATTGTCATGGGGATGAAATCTATGATGGTTCTCTTAATCTATTTGCTGATAATCACGTGTGTCCTCCTAACAGTCCTGATTATTCCATGATAAACAATCTTACTTCCTCAGAAATACTTCAATTTGAAAAGGAAGTCTTAATTAAAAGAATTGAAAATCTGGAATGTCAATTGTATAACTTAAAATTGGAGATGAACAATCGTGATTCTTACAAGACGACCTTGTACTGCCAGCAAATTTCTCCTGATTCTATATCATTGTTAAGTCACCTTGACGACAAGAATCATACAGAAGATTACAAGGATTTATCTAATCTCAAGATTTCCTCATGTGATCATCAAGATCATCCTAAAACATGTGACACCTTGAAACAGGAAAAGTACTCCTCTGTCAAACGTCGTTTACAGAAAAAGAAAAAGAAATCTCGTACAAAACCCTCATCTTTTGTAAAAGAGATTTCAAAAAGAATGCATAGTTTACGAAAATCAACAATCAAGGTATTGAAATCTGTGCTAAAAGAAAGAAATAAAGGATGAAGTACATAACTCTTCTTTCTTAAAAACAAGACAGAAACAAATTTCATCCCCTCGAAAGAAGTTACCCAGTCCTGCAGAGGATTGGAACAATTACAGTTTGTAATACTGTTTTAATGATTCTTGTATATCCCTCTTAGAAAAAAATCATGATCTTCAAGAGGGTTTTGATAAGTTATTTATATTATTGTTTTAGCCTAGAACTGTTTTGTTTTCAAACGGATTTTCTCCTTAAGAATAGTTCCGAGGATAATCATTTAGGGTTTTGGTCAAAGGTTATTTTGGATATTTATCCCTTTTCCTTAGTTACTCTTTAAATGAAGTTTTTTCTCCTTTGCATAAACATTTTACCTATCTCTTCCATCATGTCCAGTTCAAGTCTTTCAAGCAAGGAAAGTGATGTTTGGACTGTTCTCTTTCCATCTAAGAAGATATGGTTTGATTCTTCGGATAATGCGATGAGCCCCGATCTTCACGACTCTTCTCTGGACGGGAACGTCTCTGTTTCTCATTTTGATAAGCTCTCTTTAACCATGAATCTCGTTTTGGAACAAGTTTGTGCCCTAAAAAGTGAACTTGAAACTTCTTCCAAGAAACTTGAAGAAAAGATGGATCATCTGGAGTCGATAATTGATCTGATCGAAGATGAGCTTGATGAATACAGAGAATATGAGAAGAGTATTCAAAGTAAGTGACATGTTTTATAGGAGTTTACTTGCTTAGTAAATCTTCTATTTTCTTGTTTTTATTAGAAGAATAACTAGAGTTTGGAATAGCCATTATTGTGATTACACATAGCTATGTCCAACGTTTTCATCTTCATGTTTTTAGATTTATTGGTTTAAATTCTAAATTTGTTTGGAATATGATTTTTGCATTATTAATCTTTATGGTTTTATATATTTCAATATTTTTATGGGATATGTGTGTTTGCGTCCGTGAACTATGACTATCCCATACCTTGTTAAAAGTAAAGTCTTTCGTATGTCGATATGCATGTATTGAGAAAAGAATGAATAGACTTTTGACAAATACAAAAGTTAAGCCTATTATGTCAATTATTGATGGAAGATAGGATAAAATCTTTTGTTTTCAAGGATTATGTCTATTGAATGTCGTTATGCGAATAGTGATGGAAAATAGAATGAATCCTTGTGTATTCCGCAATAATTGATCTTCCCTGATCCATATTTTATGTATTACTGTGAGGCTCCGTAAAGTGTCTTATGTTGAGCATTGAACGACCAAGTTGATTATTCTTATGATTAGCTATGTTGTTGTTCCGTGAGGTACTTTATGTCGAGCATTTTCAACTAAATTAATCATCTTGTTTGGTTATTTAGTTGTTGCTCCGTAAGTTTTCTTATGTCGAGCACGACCAATTAAAGTGATTAATTTTGTGATTAGTTTGATTGTATATTTCTATTAGATTAATTATGGGTTCTCTTGTGATTAATCTAATTGTATATTTTGAGTCTCCATAAGTTCACTTATCTTGAGCATTTGTCGATTAAATTAATCATGGGTTCTCTTGTGGTTAGTTTAATTGAGTATTTTAGATTCAAATTCATACTTGTATGTGATTTGTTATGTCCAAAGAAATCATTCTTTTCCTTCAAAATTAAGGTCTCTCTTGTTGTTCTCTCGGGAATGACATTTTATGGGGGAGAGTTCTTTTGAACTTGCGTTTAATTGCCAAATCTTTGTGGGGAGTGCGGCCGTGGAATATTTTAGGGGTTATCTTGTATCTTTACAAACTCCTTGATGAATGCATTTAACTTCGGCTTTATGATTGCATCTAAATAAGATGATGTACTTTTGCTTTCTTTTGGTCAAGAAATGTCTCTTTCGGAAATTTCATTAGGATCCCGTTCTTGTACCTTTGCCAATTTTATTGACAAAAAGGGGGAGAATTAATATGTAGTTCACACTACAAATACATATGGTTTTCGGATCATTATGTAAGGGGGAGTGGTTTCCATCTGAGATGGAGTGTTAACTAAGGGGGAGTGATACATATCACCATAGTATTGTTGTTGAAGTTGTGATAAAATTGGACTTTGACGTTGTGTAATGATACTATGACATTGTATAACAATGATTGAAAACTATTGTTTTCTTGTTGTTATAGCTACGGATTTTCAACAACGATGATACTAAACATACAACCTTTGGGATCATTGGAGTACTTGGAAGTGACGAAGATTTCGATTAATGTTGAAGATTAGGCATGTGGAATAGGAGGTACAAAAGTTTATTTATTTATTTTTTGTATTCCATATGTATTAATAATTTTGTCACTAAAATTGACAAAGGGGGAGATTGTTAGAGCATTGTTTGGTCGAACTCGCATGCGTTGCGAACTGGCGGAAGTTCTCGACCCGAGAATTTCTGCTCGAGTTTGTGAACTCCTTCCGTGAAATTAAGTCTGCGAACCCAGTCCGCGAACTTGAGAAGGTTATATCTAAAATCGGTTGTTCTTGAACTCATGTTTATATAAACTAAGGAATGCTTTTGCAAACCATGACCATAAATTTCATGAGCCGATTCGAGTGAATCAAACCGTTTTTGCTTCGATTGTGTCTTGTGTAGTTACATAAGATCTAAGCAATTGAACAACTCTCTAACTAGTTCATTTGAGTCATTTGAACTAGTTATGGTGAAGAAGAATATGGTGGATATGAAAGTGATCATATGGCTAACCATTTCGTTAACTATTGTTGAACCAACAAATGTTAATGTTTGGGAACGGCTACATAAACCCAAAATTGGACATTTCATTTGTGTGTAACAAGCTAAGTTTTCGATCCAACGGTTGAGAAATATTAGCTTGAATCTAATCAAGTTTTCATCTAACGGTGAATATTGAATGCTTGTTACCAAGCTACATTGATTGCAAACCCTGATTTGAAAGACTATATAAGGGAGAACTCTAGCAACTGGAAAACCTAATCCCCACACCTTACGTGTGATACTAGTTGCATAGGTAGAGTCGATTCTCCTTTAACCTTTGGTTTCTTCTTCTAAAACTAGGTTAACGACTTAAAGACTTCATTGGGATTGTGAAGCCAGACCGATACTTCTTTTCTTGTAGTTGTGTTATATGATCTTGCATATTCTATCGTTACGAGTACAATTTTAATAATTGGCTCGAGATTTATATCTCTGATAGGCAAGATAGAAAAGTAACCACAAACACTTCGTCTCATCGTTTGTGATTCCACAATATCTTTTTTCGCTGCGTCAATTAGGATTATTGTGAGGTGATTGATAATATTAGGTTGTTCTTCAGGAATATAAGTCCGGTTTATCAATTGGTTCATGTTCACCTTGATTTATCAAAATACGGAACAAAACTCATAGGTATATTCGTGGGAGACGGATTTGTCTATCACCGTAGACTTTTCTGTGTGATACAGATTTGTTTAAAGTCTTCGACTTTGGGTCGTAGCAACTCTTAGTTGTGGGTGATATCTTCTAAGAGAATCAAGTACGTAGCATTCTGCTGGGATCAGAGGCGTAGGAGCATAACTGTACCTTGGATCAGTGTGATATTGATTGGGGTTCAACTACAGTCCAGACCGAAGTTAGTTTGGAGTAGGCTAGTGTCTGTAGCGGCTTAATACAGTGTGTGTTCAATCTGGACTATGTCCCGGGGGTTTTCTGCATTTGCGGTTTCCTCGTTAACAAAATTCTGGTGTCTGTGTTATTTCTTTTCCGCATTATATTTTGTTATATAATTGAAATATCATAGGTTGTGCGTTGTTCAATCAATTAGAATATCCGACCTTTTGGTTGTTGATTTAAATTGATTGACACTTGGATAATGATCTTCAGTACCATCCAAGTTATCTCTCTAGTATTTGATAAAGACTCGCAGATTTTTATTTGCTTGAGTATATATCAAATCGAGAGATTGAGATATAAACTCTTTGATATACTTTTTATCTTGATTGAGTCTGACTGTCTAGTTGATTCTCTAGAAAGTATATTGGAGTTTGTCCATACATATTGCTAAGCGAAATATTGGGTGTGGTTGTTGTACCCCAACTTTTTCAATTGGTACCAGAGCAGGCAAACACGTTTAAAAGACCTTACAAGTCTGTGTTTGTGGCAATCTGAGTCTGAGGACAGAATCTCTGTCGTTTACGCATACCAAGATGTTTTCTAAAGCTTTTAACTATGCCAAATGTCTTGGGAATACCTCAAAGGATTAATCCTTAGATGATTCTTCCGAATATCGAGGTAAGAAGATTGTCCCATCTTGTGATGACATATCTCTCTCAGATGAGACATTGGGCACTATGGCAAAAGCTGAAATGAAGCTCACCAGAATTTTAAAAAATTCTACTGAGATCATTGATTTTCAGGACCATGATCATCTTATTGATGAATTTGAAAAGTCTCTTGATCGAGAACATGAACTCTATAGCATCATTGAGTCCTTATCTTAGAATATTGAAAAACCTCTCCAAGAAACTACTCAACAACGTGAAAAGATTAGTGTTCTTGAGGATATTGTTAAGGAAGACTCAGTTAGAGAGAAACGTTTGATCGAGACGCATTCATCAGAGCTTAACATGCTTCGTGTAGAAAAAGAGAAACTAGAAGCATCCCTTACTCTAGCCGATGAACAGTGCAGATCCTTGGAAAAGGAAAACTCTGTCTTAAAGAGAAATTCTTCTGTACAAACTAATGGATTGCATTACATGAAGGATATTCCAGAAGAAGGTTGTGTCAAGAAAGGTTTACATAACTTGCAATCTTCTCATATGGCTATAAATTTAAAACAGGTGTCGTTTATTGCTTCTCCTCCACGAACCTGTACCTTATGTGGGAAAAAGAATCACTATGATATCCATTGTTTTGCCAGGAGGAAACAAATTTCTAAACTTCATAATTTGCTTCTTTCCACTGTCAATGGAACAAATTGTCAGTTGATTACTGCAGTGAATCGCATGCCCACAGAAAACCAAAAATCTTATAAATGTGATCTCTTTTCTAGAAATCATCACAGGGTTCAAATGCATTCTAGTGGTATAAATTCTGGTGCTGCTGATAAAAGCATTCCCTGTGTTTATAAGACTGTTTCAGGTAAATCTAAGTCTAGAAAATGGATTCCTATCTATTCTGATCCTCTTGAACCAGTTGCAAGAGGTCCTAGATTTAGTCCTTAGAGAAAGCCTTCTGACGGATATGATAAACACACCGTGTCTTACTCTTCTGGGATGAAAGACAAACGAAGAAAGGGGAGTAACACGAAGATCAAACTGTCAGATGATATATACAACTCCTTTCTCGATGATCACAGTGGGATTAATTTTCACTCTACCACCTGACTCCAGGTATTCTTTTCCTTGTTTCTAACTTGAGAGGTGCAAGGAAATTTATTCAGAAACACTCAAGTATGTTGTATATTATTTCAGTTTGAGTTCTTCTTTTTTTGTGTGCTGACGGTCCATAAACGTCCGCGTCTTGAGAGTTCTTAGGGTTTCCAAAAACAAGAGTTTTCTTCTCCTGTTTACATACACATCTAGATTTCTCTATATTGTGTTTCTCCATCCCTAACAAAATTTATATGGATAACTCTGCAAAATCTCATGAGATTGTGCATCTTGATATGGAGGAAGACGCTCAAGGACGTGAGTCAATTCAAGAGCTGGTTCTAAAGAAGATGATTGAAATAAAGGATCGCAACTCCTGGATCGATGATTCTGTCAAGGATTTGTTTCGTGTTCAGAACGATTCAAAGGTCGAGTTTGCAAATCTTCAATTGCAAATAAACAACTCTTGGATGGTCAGGCCAGAATCCTTGCTAATCAGAATATTCTGATACGGAATCAAAAGAAGCTCATCATGGACTGCGCCAAGGCTAGAAAACTTGCTCGGGTTGTTGATCGCAAAGTTAGTGTTCTAACTCATGAACATGGTGTGTCTATAGTCAAGAGAATAAAGGAAATCAGTGATACCTTCTTTGATGGATTCATTGAAAGATATGAGGTTCTCAACGAACTTTGATTTTCTCCTTTATTTGCCTAGTAAATCTTCTATTTTCTTATTTTTATTAGAAGAATAACTAGAGTTTGGAATATCCATTATTGTGATTACACATAGCCATGTCCAACGTTTTCATCTTTTTAGATTTATTGGTTTAAATTCTAAATTTGCTTGGAACATGATATTTGCAGTACTAATATTTATGGTTTTATATATTGCAAATTTTTTATGGGATATGTGTGTTTGCATCCGTGAACTATGACTATCACATACCTTGTCAAAAGTAAAGTCTTTCGTATGTCGATATGCATGTATTGATAAAAGAATGAATAGACTTTTGAAAAATACAAAAGTTAAGCCTATTATGTCGATTGTAGATGGAAAATAGGTTAAAATCTTTTGTTTGCAAGGATTATGTCTATTAAATGTCGTTATGAGAATAGTGATGGAAAATAGAATGAATCCTTGTGTATTCCGCAGTAATTGATCTTCCTTGATCCATATTTTGTGTATTACTGTGAGGCTCCTTGAAGTGTCTTATGTTGAGCATTGAACGACCAAGTTGATTATTTTCATGATTAGCTATGTTGTTGTTCCGTAAGGTACTTCATGTCGAGCATATTCAACTAAATTGATCATCTTGTTTGGTTATTTAGTTGTTGCTCCGTAAGTTTTCTTATGTCGAGCATGACCAATTAAATTGATTACTTTTGTGATTAGTTTGATTGTGTATTTCGATTAGATTAATTATGGGTTCTCTTGTGATTAATCTAATTGTATATTTTGAATCTCCATAAGTTCACTTATGTTGAGCATTTGTCGATTAAATTAATCATGGGATCTCTTGTGGTTAGTTTAATTGAATTTTTTGGATTCAAATTCATACTTGTATGTGATTTGTTATGTTCAAAGAAATCCTTCTTTTCTTTCGAAATTAAGGCCGCTCTTGTTGTTCTTTCGGGAATGACATTTTATGGGGGAGAGTTCTTTTGAAGTTGTGCTTAATTTCCAAATCTTTGTGGGGAGTGCGGCTGTGGAATATTATAGGGGTTATCTTGTATCTTTACAAACTCCTTGATGAATGCATTTAGCTTCGGCTTTATGATTGCATCTAAATAAGATGAT
The DNA here is from genome assembly GCF_003573695.1 of Papaver somniferum. Lineage (NCBI taxonomy): Eukaryota > Viridiplantae > Streptophyta > Magnoliopsida > Ranunculales > Papaveraceae > Papaver > Papaver somniferum. Next base: position 72,302,994 of record NC_039366.1, read on the forward strand.
ATACCTTTGCTTTCTTTTGGTCAAGAAATGTCTCTTTCGGAAATTTCATTAGGATCCCGTTCTTGTACCTTTGCCAATTTTATTGACAAAAAAGGGAGAATTAATATGTAGTTCACACTACAAATACATATGGTTTTCAGATCATTATGTAAGGGGGAGTGGTTTCCATGTGAGATGGAGTATTGACTAAGGGGGAATGATACATATCACCATAATATTGTTGTTGAAGTTGTGATACAATTGGACTTTGTCGCTGTGTAATGATACTATGACATTGTATAACAATGATTGAGAACTATTGTTTTCTTGTTGTTATAGCTACGGAATTTCAACAACGATGATACTAAACATACAACCTTTGGGATCATTGGAGTACTTGGAAGTGACGAATATTTCGAGTAATGTTGAAGATTAGGCATGTGGAATAGGAGCTACAAAAGTTAATTTATTTATTTTTTGTATTCCATATGTATTAATAGTTTTGTCACTAAAATTGACAAAGGGGGAGATTGTTAGAGCATTGCTCGGTCGAACTCGAGCATTGCTCGGTCGAACTCGCATGCGTTGCTATCTCAAGCATGTTTGTCAATGTTAGTGATCAAAACTATAAGTCTTGATTTCTAGCCTATATAGCTAAAGGTCTCGGACTAGGATAGAAAGTGTAGTTGAGCTCAAGACTCCATGGCAATCATCATACAAGACGAATGACTACTCAAGGAACTGGTGGATCTTCATCGACTAAAAGGTATGTGGAGACTTGAACTTATCTGTCACTCAAAAATATATCTACTCTATATCCTACTCTTGAGACAAAAGTCGTTTTGATATATAGACTTTCATTATACACATTTGCTATTTCGAGCCGAGTGTAACTCGCCTATCTATTTCTCGAAATATGTGTTGGTAAGCTTTCTCTTTATCCAAATTCATCTTTACCTAGTGACGAATGTCATGTTATGTTTCAATCACTTTGAAAATTGCTCCGACGAAAAATGGTCTGTGAATAACGGCTACATAACGTCCTCTGAGAATGTTTCAATGATTGAAATGAGAGTTTAGATTACATAACCATTGGTAGGACATAAGCATTGTTGTGGAAACACATATATGTATAATTCCTTATTCCTTGAACCAAAGTTTGCGAACTTTGTTGATCAAGAGAAACAGAATGTGGCGTGAGCCAAGTCCGCGAACTGGCGGAAATTCTCGACCCGAGCATTTCTGCTGGAGTTTGAGAACTCCTTCCATGAGCTTAAGTCCGCGAACACAGTCCGCGAACTTGAGCAGGTTATATCTAAAATCGGTTGTTCTTGAACTCATGTTTATATAAACTAAGGAATGCTTTTGCAAACCATGACTATAAAGTTCATGAACCGATTCGAGTGAATCAAACCGTTTTTGCTTTGATTGTGTCTTGTGTAGTTACATAAGATCTAAGCAATTGAACAACTCTCTAACTAGTTCATTTGAGTCATTTGAACTAGTTATGGTGAAGAAGAATATGGTGGATATGAAAGTGATCATATGACTAACCATTTGGTTAACTATTGTTGAACCAATAAATGTTAATGTTTGGGAACGGCTACATAAACAAAAAATTGGACATTTCATTTGTGTGTAACAAGCTAAGTTTTCGATCCAATGGTTGAGAAATATTAGCTTGAATCTAATCAGGTTTTCATCTAACGGTGAATATTGAATGCTTTGTTACCAAGCTTACATTGATTGCAAACCCTGATTTGAAAGACTATATAAGGGAGAACTCTAGCAACTGGGAAACCTAATCCCCACACCTTACGTGTGATACTAGTTGCATAGCTAGAGTCGATTTTCTTTTAACCTTTGGTTTCTTCTTCTAAAACCAGGTTAACGACTTAAATAATTTATTGGGATTGTGAAGCCAGACCGATACTACTTTTCTTGTAGTTGTGTTATCTGATCTTGCATCTTCTATCGTTACGATTACGATTGTAATAATTGGCTCGAGATTTATATCTCTGATAGGCAAGATAGAAAAGTAATCACAAACACTTCGTCTCATCGTTTGTGATTCCACAATATCTTTTTTCGCTGCGTCGATTAGGATTATTGTGAGGTGATTGATAATACTAGGTTGTTCTTTGGGAATATAAGTCTGATTTATCAATTGGTTCATGTTCACCTTGATTTATCAAAATACGGAACAAAACTCATAGGTATATTCGTGGGAGACGGATTTATCTATCACCATAGACTTTTCTGTGTGATACGGATTTGTTTATTTAAGTCTTCGACTTTGGATCGTAGCAACTCTTAGTTGTGGGTGAGATAATCTAAGGGAATCAAGTACGTAGCATCCTGCTGGGATCAGAGGCGTAGGAGCATAACTGTACCTTGGATCAGTGTGAGATTGATTGGGGTTCAACTACAGTCCAGACCGAAGTTAGTTTGGAGTAGGCTAGTGTCTCTAGCGGCTTAATACAGTGTGTGTTCAATCTGGACTAGGTCCCGGGGTTTTTCTGCATTTGCGGTTTCCTCGTTAACAAAATTCTGGTGTCTGTGTTATTTCTTTTCCGCATTATATTATGTTATATAATTGGAATATCACAGGTTGTGCGTTGTTCAATCAATTAGAATATCAGATCTTTTGGTTGTTGATTTAAATTGATTGACACTTGGATATTGGTCTTCGGTACCATCCAAGTTATCTCTCTAGTATTTGATGAAGACTCGCAGATTTCTATTTGCTTGAGTATATATCAAATCGAGAGATTGAGATATAAACTCTTTGATATACTTTTTATCTAGATTGAGTCTGACTGTCTAGTTGATTCTCTAGAAAGTGTATTGGAGTTTATCCATACAGATTGATAAGCGAAATATTGGGTGTGGTTGTTGTACCCCCACTTTTTCACTTTTTGAACTCTTCGTTATTTCAAGTCGCAATGATTCTGAACGTGTTCAACTCAGCATAGCTGTAACAACATTCGTCGCTATACAAAAACATAACATTATTATCTTCTTTCCAATGTTCAATTGTATCTCAACTCTGAAGTAATACTATGGTGATGTGTTTCTCTCCCTTGATCAATACTTATATCTTTTGTATAATAGGTGAAACCTATTGCTAAATGATTCACTCCTCCTTACATAATGATCCGTAAACCATATGTATGTAGTATGAAACTACTAAATAATCCTCCCCCTTTTGTCAATATAATTAACAAAGGTACGAAAATCGCGGGATCATAATGAATACAATCAAAAGATATCTTCAAGTTTTAAGGAAGATGGAGATACTACGTAATAACATAGTTAAAATGTAACTCCTCATATCAACTTATTTAGATGATTTCACATAGTAGTAAATACTTAATTAGCGCCCATCCTAGGAGATTAAAAACATAGAAGCATCCCCTTTATAATTCCACATCCACACTCCCCACGTGCCATGAAATTTTGCCAGGAAAACACTTTCGTCGACCATGGAGAGATAATGTTCCAGGCTATATATTTTTACACGGTCTTTAAAACCTGGTTTCATGGCATTTGAATGAGCTCAAATACTTCCATCATTTATTATATTATGGAAAGGTTGATCTTATATTCGTTCGGCAACGAAAAGGAATAGACTTCATCAAATCTAATTAATTTGAATCTTTTCACGACCAATTTTTTTCACCATTCTTGAAGAACCATTAGCAGACCTACCATTTCGAATGCATGTTTTTGAAGCATGCCAAATTCTTTGAACATACCTTTTCCTCACAGAGAAATGGTTGGAAACCTTATATAAGACACCTCTAGGAAATTTTTCATTGACAACCTCATTGAATAACATTTGGATGATTGATATTTTCTGACTAGGTGCAATATTCTTTTTCTTGTTGCCTTGACGAATATTAACAAAAGAGAGATTCTTCTTCCGCTTGTTGATTCAAATTAGGAAGAGATAAAGTGAAACATGATGAATATGCTCCTCATTTGACATGACAATATTCTCTTGCACGGGTTGATTCAAATTAATTTAAGAAAAAATTGGAGGTGGAGGTGGATTAAAATCATTGTCTTCTGGCATCTCTTTATCTTTGGTAGCTAAGATTTTCCATTCCAGATTTGTAGACACTAGTTTCCGGTATAAATTTTGGCTCCAAACATAAAATTTAAACAAATAAGGCAACTCTTGAAATTATGAATTTTAAAAACTCAAATTTGTGTTTCTGATGTTTCACTGTCAAATGGTAAGTAATCCTGCAAATATTTGGCTCCAAAAATAAAATTCAAACGAACAAGGCAACTGTTGAAATTTTGAATTTCGAAAATTCAAATTTATGTTTCTGATGTTTCACCGTCAAATGAAAAGTAATTCGGTAAATATTTGGCTCCAAAATTTCTCACAATTTTCAAATAGAATTTGCTATACTGTTTTTTTATTTGCAGCGTCATTAATAAAAAGTTTCAAAAAAAATTGTTATAAATGGAGTATGTAGAAAATGTAAAGTTTCAAAGGGAATTTAAGCGTTTATTCTTCTTCTTCATGGTTTATTACCTTTATCATGAAGGTTGTCTACTTTCCATAAAAATAACAATACGCGTTTTACTTTCCATCAAAAGAGATGAGTGAAAATGAAGATGTATGGTTAATTCAAACATGAGATTCAAACTAGCCATCCTTTTTGGAGTACGTAGTCTTCATATTTTACGGCTAAAAGAAATTGGGTCAGCCATAAATTACGAGGACAACAATGAAGTTCTATGGTACTCCTAATTTCTTTGGTTTGGGATTAGTTGTAGTATAGGGGTTAGATATAAGATCCGTATTGTACTCAAAAAATGGTGGAGTTCTATTAGTCGTAAAAATTGTGGGCCAGCATGCGTAAACACCAGTTGTATCAAGTCAGGTATGAGTAAGTAAATTTTTTAATAACCCGAGATTTTATTGGGAATAGGCTAAAGGGTGGAATAGGCAGAAATCTGGATTTTTATAAATTCTAAGTTTTTTCTTAATCTAAGATATTTCTCTTCACCGTCTATATAACTTGGATGGAAGGAGTAAAAGTGGAAAATTAAGTAAAAATCATTTGTTTTCATGGGTTTTAAAAATAACCTTATCCATTAATAATTATATCCCTCATCTTTTGGAGATTCACTTAACAATTTATTTTCAAAATCACCCTCCATATATATTAGTAAATTAAATTTGAAAGTCTCTTTTATCAACCGTCGAATAAAAAAAAGTCTAGAGATGGAAATAGAGTTTGAGAAAAGACGAATTATGTCACCGGCTTTTGTACAACCACCACCAACTTCACCATCTCCGCAACCTCCACCAAATTTTGCCATCAACTCCATCACCACCTCCTATTCCCCAATATCTATAAATTCCATCATCAGTTATACCACTACCGATAATAACAAGACAGCGAGAGAGGTTTTACTGGTGAATAGTTAGATCTTAGTCCACCACCATTACCCCATAAACAATCGATTTGGATCCATTTTCACTTGATTCACTAACTACAATTTTTATTTATCTTCTTCTTCTTTCTATTCTTCTATGTTTTGAAATTGGCCGTGAAAATCAAATTCGATAGATCGAAATATCTGATTTTAGGTGTCGATTTAGAGTATTTTCGAGTTGGAGATTTGCATGTTCTATTTGTTGAAGCTTAATAGGTTACCTATGATTCTATGTTCATCATTTTGTTTCAGAGATTTTCAATTTTAATGTTGTGGTTGTTCTTGTGTTGATTCAGGTTGACTGTTTTGTTTTCTCTAATAACGATTTGGTTCGACACTAGGTTAGTGTTTTACAATTTATAGATGCTCATAACCTGCTTTAGAAAATTACTTTGAGATTTTTTACGTTCAGTATTATCTAAATGAGCTTGGTGTGTGTATTTCAGATGGAGGTTAGGTTTTTGAATTGGATCTTTTGAAAGAGGATTAGAAGATACATTTGAATTGGATTTTATAAGGTAACAATTGTTTTCTAGACTCTAGTTTCATGATTTAGTTTAATGTGGGGATTTAAACTTGGAATTTGGTAGAAAATTGTATATGGTTAAATCACATGGTTCCCTTTTGCGTGCATGGAAATTTTAATTTGTAACATTGTTTGATTTTGTCTTGGTCTGTTTGCTAGGTTAGATGAGGAGATAATAACGTGAAGGACTGTTGGTAGTGGAAGTTTTACTACTAGCCATCGTTCTACCCTACTTTATGTTAGGGAGAAAAAACTTTTCCAATAAGCAAAAGTACTTCAATTTTGTTAATAATTAAGTTTATGTTGGAAACTAGCAGTATCCATGTTTTAACTTCCATAATTCGAGTTTTCAACTTTTAGTTTTATTTGACTTTCGATTTCGATTTATTTTATTTATTTTTTTGTTTCTGTCTTGGGAAGCTGAGAATATTAGGATAATGCGTGGGATGAGAGTGTTTAGTTGAAGAACAAGAAATTAAGGGAGATGAAACTATGAAGATGAAAAGGAATAAGAAAGAAATTAAGAATTTGGAATAAAAAATGCTTCGCAATCCTTCAAAGTTCATCAAATTTAGAGAATTTGAGCTCTACCCACAACTACTTAGTCATCATGGTAAGTTTTTTGTCTTACTTTCTATTTTTATGAATCTATTTCCTATGCATTTTGAAATTTAGTTACTCGTAAGTGTTGGTCATATCAAATTAATGTGAGTATATATGACTCAACCTGACTTGTATGTCATGGCAATATGGAGAGAAGGTTTTCTACATGGTGGGGAAAGAATCAATAGCAATCAGGGAGATCAGTCGTGGTAAAAAAATATTTTAAATACAGTCCCTCTTCACCAGATGAGTTCATTCAAATTTATAGAGAAAACTATTAATAAAATGAATTATATTCAACTAAGGTTTTGGTGGAATAAAATAGATGATAAAGGCCTCCTTTTAACTGCTTGGTATAGTGTGTGTAAGTCTATTGATGATGGTGGTTTAAACTTTCAGGGACCTGAGATGTTTTATCCAGGCTTTTCTTGCAAAATCAGCATGGAGAATCTGCACTGTCAAGGATGACGCATGGTCACACTATTTTAAAGCTAAATACTTCAAAAAAATAATTCCTCTTAATGCCCCTAAAAAGGCGGACTCAACATGGTCTTGGAAAAGCATTGGTTCATAGTTTTCTTTTATACAAAAATTAGTTTTTGGTTAATTGGCAATGGTAAGAAAATTCTTATCTGAAGTGATAAATGGATATACAATATGAACAGTCCTTTTTATCCTTTCAGCAGTGCAAGTAATCCTAGAGAGTTCCTTGTGTGTCAGAGCTTATCGACGAAGACAACAAGAGTTGGAAAGTTGATTTGGTTAACATGCTTTTTAATCATACTACAACCAAGAAAATCTTAGAAATGATAATTCCTCCCAATAGCAAAGATAGATTGATGTGGATTTTGACAAAAAATTAGTGATTTAAAATTAAGTCATCCTATCATGCATTATACAATTTGAAATATCACAATGGTCATGATGAGAATGCTTTTCCCTCTGACAACATCTGGAAAGAAATCTAGAACTTGAATACAATTCTTAGACTCAAGTTATTTGTTTGGAAGTGTGTCAAAGATATACTCCCATCAAAAGAAAGGATGGGCAAAAGACTACCGTAAGAAGATACCATTTGCAGTAAGTGTAAAGGTGCAATTGAAACTACACTACATATACTCCAAGACTGCCCTTATACGAGAATCGTATGGTTTTCTGCAGGCTATAAAATTGCAGATACTCGAATATTAGCTCCAAAAGATTGGATTTTGTCTTGGTTTATCAATCCAGATATCTCCATGATAGCAAGAATGACCACCACAAGCTGGTTCCTATGGAGTGAGAGATGGTGTGCTGTCTCTAGTGACAAGCTTTCCTCACATCAACATATTACTCATGCGATTTTCTCAATAACTTTGATTATGTTTTAAGTAGTTCTAAAATCTCTAATATGGTTTCTCTGAGACCTAAGTGGTCTCCACCTGACAGAAACTATATCAAGATTAATACAAATGCATATTTCTGTCACATTACTAAATCTGGAGCGTATGGACTAGTCTTCAAAAAATTTGCAGGTACACAAGTAACATCGAGATGTACCGGTTTCAATTGAGCACTAAACCTGAACACTTTGAGAGCTTAGCAGTCTTAGAGTCTGTGAAGTGGGCATTTCAATTGGATTATAAGAAGATCATTATCGAATCAGACTATCTTAGTCTCATCAAAACAATTCAAGGGTTGGATGCCGATATGCCATGGGAGCTTAGGGGAATAGTCGATGAGATTATTTTTCTTATAGTTTTTTTTGAGAACCGGTATTGTAAGCATACAAATAGACTCGCTAATACGTGTGCTGATGAGTTAGATAAATATGCTTTCAAAGAGAGTATCTCTAGTAGTTGGATGGTAGATCCTCCTCATTTCATGTTGAACCTTATTAAGCATGACAATGCATAGTTAATATATTTCTTTATTTGCATAAAAAGAAATACCAACATGACGATTAGATAAGTGTTACCCATAAGCCAAATTAAGGTTGTGGTCAATCTTTACATGCGTTAGATGTACTTTAAGCCTTATCAGTTGGTATTCAAGTTTTTTTTTCTCAAACTATAAGTGCTCCATAACGTTTGAATTTACGTTCTGAACAGATGATAATTTAGCTTTTTTGAATTGTATCAAGTGTATGATCATAATAGAAACCTAACATAATAATTATTTGAGGGATAGTTATATTGCTGGTACTTCAGCTAGAGAGCTTTAGGATCTTGTGTTAGAGCATAGCTCGGTCGACCTCGCATGTGTTGCTATCTCAAGCATGTTTGTCAATGTTAGTGATCAAATCTATGAGTCTTGATTTCTAGCCTGCATAGCTAAGTCTAGGACTAGGATAGAAAAGTGTAGTTGAGCTCAAGGACTTCATGGCGATTCATCATACAACGACGAAGATCTACTCAAGGAACCGTGGAACTTCATCAACAAAAAGGTATGTGGAGACTTGAACTTATCTATCACTCAAAAGTCTATATCTTCTATCTCCTACTTCTTATGAGACAAAAGTCGTATGCTATATAGACTGTATCATACACATTTGATATTTCGAGCCGAGTATATATCGCCTATCTATATCTCGAAATCATGTGTTGGTAAAGCGTTTCGCTTTGATCAAGTTTATCTTCACCTAGTGACGAAAGTCATGAAAAGTTTCAATTACTTTGAGAATTGCTCTGACGCGAAACAGTCTGTGAATAACGGCTATATAACGTCCTCTGAGAATGTCTCAATGATTGGAATGAGAGTTTAGATACATAACCATGTATTCCTTAATCCGAAGTTTTCGAACTTTGTTGATTGAGAGAAACCGGAGGAATTGGCTTTGCCAAGTCCGCGAACCCAGTCTGCGAACTGACGGAAGTTCTTGTACCGAGAATTTCTGCTGGGTGATCGTTGTCGTAGGCGTCAAAAATAATTACACTTTCTTACTACTCAAAATATATTATGAAGCAAGGGCAAGAAAGGATCGTTCCCACAGAGAGGTCTTAGGTTGCCAATATGTTTCGGTTTCTTATGTAAAGCCAGGGGGATTTTCTGATTTTTATATACTAAAATAAAATAATAGCAAAACAAATAAATAAAGCAAAATCAATAAGATTATAATATTGGTCAAGGATTGGTTTTCATTCACAAACATGTATTTGAAACAATAACTAGAATTGATATTTAATCTCAATTTATTAAAAGTCCTAGGGTACCTTGATATCAAGAATATCCCGCTAATTTCCTCTTGTCGTCAACAAACATATTAAAAGATGCGAATGTGAATTCTACCTAGAAAACAACCTAAAGCGTAAAAGCACAATTAAGTTTAACTCCCTAAGAGCACTAAGTTCTATGAAATAAGACTAATCAATGCAAACGAACGTGTAAAAGCACTAATCCGTTTTAGCAAAGGTTATGATCCACTTGTGACTACTAGGATGTATCACTACAAGCAATACTCACAATTATGCTACTTGCAATCAGGAATTACACTTTTGCGTATAATAACCCTAATCTAGCAATAGAGATGAAAACTAATTCAATCGATTCGCGACTCGACTAAACATGCATTCAAATCATATAACAATATTAAAAGTGAATCATAAGCAACAAAATATGGAGACAAAACTAATTCATTGCATAAATATCATGGTTGGAACTCCAACTTATTCCTTAACTAAAAGAGAATTATCTAAACATGCGAGTGGAGTTCATAACAAGAAGGAAAAGAAAACCTATCATGTTTCTAAACCCTAAAACCAAAAGTAGAAGCAAAGATCGGATATTAGGCAGGGAGATGTGTTGCTTTTATATCCTTTCTGTTCACCTTCAGGTTCTCAACTTGTCGCACCCATCTGCTAAAAGTAAACAACCCATGAGTGAAGCCCAATCAGACAGGTCCAAGTAAATCCTAACTCACTGAGTCAACTCATCCATAACCGATTCCGACAGAGTTTCGACTATTTTCTGATCAGTTCTGTCCGATTCCAGGCCTTTCAAATCCTTGCCTGCATTCATTCATACACATTCATCTAGCCACAATCATCTGTATGCATCAACAAACTTTTCTTGCTTCAGCTTGATAGACGCATTTATGTGTTTAATTTGTCCTCAATGTTTCGTATTGTTAGTACTTGTTTTCGTCCTTATTATAGTGTTTTGTGTGTTTGTAGGTATTTTTGGAAAATAATTATTGTTGGAAAATTCGGCTCGAAAAGTTGCACGGAGCACCCCCAGGTCACCCCCAAGGCAGATGCTATTCGCACCCCAGTTCTGGTTAGGGGGGAGGACATCTTCTTCCCAAATTCAAAAACCAAAAATTGGCGGGAAAAAAATACTATCAACTGGCAGATGTTTTGTTGGAATTTTTGAACGTGTTCTAGGGCGATTCAATGGATGATTTTTGGTAGGAAGTTGTGATATGTCCTAGCAAACACGTTTTGAGCTTTTGGTTCGATCAAATTTGGCCAGAATTAGCTGGATAATTCACGGAATGCAAAACAGGAAAACACGGGTTGGACACGGGATTGGAGAAGATTTGAGCGTGTTCTGCTCATGCATGAGGGCTCTAGCAACATTGTGGGTCGTGTGTAAACATTTCTAGAGTGACCAGGATGGAAATCTACGCGTGAGAAGCTAAATCAGGGAAGAAAATATTCCCAGAATATTTTTTCATCAAACCGAGTTAAGAGAGAATTATCTCGAGTTATAGCGAGACTTCTTGATCCTGTGGAGTATATATAGAGTGCTGGGGACTCATAGAAGAGGAGAGAGAGAATTGGGAGAGGTTTAGAGCACTACAGAGCAAGAAAATTGAAGTTGCAGAGATTCTGGTTCTGCTGCTTCTGCTGCTCGAGGAGGAAGAATAAGAGGAAGAACAGACTACCAAAGGCAGTCGTTTACCAACAAAGACAATGATTGTCGTTTGTGGGTCATAGATTTCCAACGACAACAGCACTTCATCTCTATCGTTGATTCTGGACGCCTTCTGTGGGTCGCAGAATCCTGTTTTATATCATTTTCTTGTCTTTCTCTTCATTGTAAAACACTTTTGAGCATCAATGAAATATTTTGAGAGGTTTTTCATCATGAGAAGCTAAGCCCAATCCCAGGGGTGACAGAGGAAGCCATTCTCACACTAATTATGTGGTAATCTCTATTTTTTTATGCAATATTTTTATGTGATTAATTGCATTGATAAAAATGAATTAACTGATTTTTATTAATCAACTGTATTTTCCCTTGATAATGCATGCTTAGTTTTAGACTCTTGCTGCATTATACTTGTGATTAACATTTGATATTTTGGAAATCTGCTTTTGGCAATATTTTGAATCAAACCAATTATTTAAATTGCATAGTAAACAAAAATATTAGATCATATAAGTATTGTTGAATGGTGAAATCTTAAATAAAATTTCACATCACTTTACTATTTAATTTTGCTACATTCTTAAGTTATAAAAAAAAAATCTAAAAATTTTATTCCCTTCACAAATCTGAAAAGAACCCATTTTTACCACTATCACTACAACCATTTGAAAATACATCAAATTTTTAGCGCCGCCGACGCGGATTTGTGCTTAGGTAGAATTTTTAGGTTTTTATTATTTTTTATTATTTTCATTTGTTCCTCTTTACGTTTCTTTGTTTGTGTCTTTGATTTGCAGGTTTGAAGATTGGACACTAAGGACTTGGAACAAAGCTCAAAGCTAAAAGAAAAGAAAAAAAGAAGACAAATAATTTTTTAGGATTTAGTTTTATTATTATTATTATTATTTTTAATTTTTAATTTTTTTTAGAATTGCATTAGGAAATTTTTGTAATATTTTTGCACTTTACTTTGGACTTTGGACATTTGGACAATTTTTTTTTAAACCCTACGGAAGGGTACCCTTAAATAAAAACTGTTTGCAGGGAAGGACGACGATTACAATATCGTCTCGGCCCCTCGGGTTCGTACACGACATAGGAGTCGTGGCCGAGTCGACTTCAGCGGTTCTTCGCCCGTCTAGTACGAGAGGTAAGTCTTTCGAAACACCCGCGAATCTCCTGCAAGCGGGTTTACTGTATGCCTTAAGGTGATTATATGTTGAGGACTGAACCAGTTGCTTTAAATTTCTAGTAAAGGGCAAGGACTGGCCATACAAGATAAGGGTTCGGATTTCATCATCGTTCTTTTCTTGCCCGCCCTAGGAAAACGAAACCAAACGCGAACCTAAGCCTAAAATTTTGAATAGAACGAGACCTATAGGGTAACGAGCTTAATAGGACAGTCATTCGAAAAATATTGGTTACTCTTTTGAGCATACTTCGAAGTTCAGGATGGTTTTTGTGAGTTGAATGTGTGACTGCGCCGCCTTGAATACCGGTGAGGCCTTGGGTATCAAAGCTCCACTGAGCTTCCCTCGTCTCTATTCAACTCACTTTGACTCGTACTGATTCCAGAGAATTTGCTCAGATTGTAAAGAATTCCTTTTCGAAGGATTAAAAGCTGGTCTAGAAACAATCTAAGTGGAGTCATCATGCTTTTTGTTTGCTAGAAATTTTCAGGTTTGATTTGGTGGAGTCAGCCTGCTGTGTGTTTGCTTAGAACCTCCCTTCCTTAGGATTTTTGTTTGTGTATGCCAATAGCGCTCGATTCCTTTACAGAGCGTGCTTGGAAAAGAGATAGTTTTGGCCGTTTGATTAGTGACGAGCCTAAAATATCTTCTTGTGGAAGCGGGGAGATCGAAGACTCTTCTTTTGAGAGCCCCGTTTTTGGAAACTTCAGTTTTGAGAACCTATCTCTTCGTGGGGAAAGTACCCCTAGTACTTCTGTTGTGCCACTGATGGCAACTTTGAAAGATTACATGTTCCCAACTAGGTCCAACCGAGCTTCGTGCATTAAATTTCCAGCCACTACGGCTAATTTCGAGATAAAACCTAGTATTCTTCAGATGATCCCTATATACTTAGGAAAGGATGATGAGAACCCTTATTTTCATATTAGAGACTTTGAGGAAATTTGTGGGACAATTAGAATAAAAGACCTTACTGATGAGGTCTTGAAACTTAAGATGTTTCCCTTTTCCTTGAGAGATAAAGCCAAGACCTGGCTAAACAACCTACCATCTGAATCCATTGAAACATGGCAGGAACTTATTGCTGCTTTCTATATGAAATTCTACCCTAAGCATAAAACTGCAGCTGTTAGGCAGAAAATTAGTGCTAGTATGCAACAAGAGGGAGAATCTTTTATAGGTTTTTAGAGAGATTCAATGATCTCCTATCCCAGTGTCCTCACCATGGATTTGATAAGATGAAACTTGTAGAGATTATTTATAATGGTTTAACTATTCGACCAAAGCCATGGTCGAGTCTATGTGCGCTGGTGAGTTCACTAGTAAAAATTGATGATGCTTTACCTTCTTAGGAGCTATCGCTGAAAAATCCCAACAGTGGGAGTCTTGTGTTGAACCCCCTAAAAGACTCTTGGTCAATAGAAGTACACCAATATGGTAGATACGAGTTTTGCGTCAGATGCTAAGTTTGCTGCTTTATCTAGAAGGTTAGAAGCATTGGAAATGGGTCAATCTAAAAATAAGTCCCTTGTTGAACCTAATAGAGCCTCTCAAGTCTCTAGTTGTGGAATAGAGCCCGATAACTCATTCTGGGAAGGTCAGGTTAGTGAAGAGCAAGCTCATTGTCTATAACAATGCTAGGTTTGAAAACCGTCAGAAGTTTGACCCCTACTCAGAGACCTACAACCCTGGTTGGAGAAACCATCCTAATTTCTCTTGGTCTAAGGGCCAGAATCAAGGCCAGTCTAGTAATTCTCAGCCTCCCCCAGTTTTGGTTATACTAAGAACTCTTCAGGTCAGACCCAGAACCCATCTGAGAATAGAATAACTAGCTTAGAGGAAACCCTTAGTATATTAAGGAAGAGCCAGGAGATGCTATCACAAAGCCAGGAAATGTTAGTAAAAAGCCAGGGTAATTTTCAAGAGGAAACCAAACAGAATTTTAAGAATAGTGCCCAGTCTTTTGCTAAATTAGAGCTTCAAGTCGGCCAAATAGCTAAGTTTATCAATGAGAGAGAAGAAGGAAGGTTCCCTAGTCATACTGATCCTAACCCTAGAGGAGAGAAATCGTACAATCATGTGAACTCTGTTACAACCCTTAGGAGTGGAAAGAAAGTTGATAATAAGGTCGACATACCTGAAAGTGAACATTGTAGTTCACCCTTATGAGCCAGAAAATGAGGAGACTGATAGAGTCTCCAAAGAGACCAATGAGGGTCCTGATGAGCCCGGCTTTGTTCCCAGAGCCCGTTCCCCAGCTGCTAGTTCCGACTAAGAGGGAGTCCAAATTTAATGATATATTGGAGGTTTTTAAGCAGGTTAATATCAACCTTCCATTATTAGATGCAATTAGGCAGATTCCCTCTTATGCCAAGTTCCTTAAGGACTTGTGTACGCGAAAGCGTAAGCTCAGTGTCCAGAAGAAAGCCTTCATAGCTAGTCATTTGAACGTGTTCTAGGGCGATTCAATGGCTGATTTTTGGTAGGAAGTTGTGATATGTCCTAGCAAACACGTTTTGGGCTTTTGGTTCGATCAAATTTGGC
This sequence comes from Papaver somniferum, assembly GCF_003573695.1. Lineage (NCBI taxonomy): Eukaryota > Viridiplantae > Streptophyta > Magnoliopsida > Ranunculales > Papaveraceae > Papaver > Papaver somniferum. The sequence continues at coordinate 72,318,147 of NC_039366.1, forward strand.
CAGAATTAGCTGGATAATTCACGAAATGCAAAACAGGGAAACATGGGTTGGACACGGGATTGGAGAAGATTTGAGCATGTTCTGCTCATGCATGAGGGCTCTAGCAACATTGTGGGTCGTGTGTAAACATTTCTAGAGTGACCAGGATGGAAATCTACGCGTGAGAAGCTAAATCAGGGAAGAAAATATTCCCAAAATATTTTTTCATCAAACCGAGTTAAGAGAGAATTATCTCGAGTTATAGCGAGACCTCTTGATCCTGTGGAGTATATATAGAGTGCTGGAGACTCATAGAAGAGGAGAGAGAGAATTGGGAGAGGTTTAGAGCACTACAGAGCAAGAAAATTGAAGTTGCAGAGATTCTGGTTCTTCTGCTGCTGCTGCTCGAGGAGGAAGAAGAAGAGGAATAACAGACTACCAAAGGCAGTCGTTTACCAACAAAGACAACGACTGTCGCTTGTGGGTCATAGCTTTCCAACGACAACAACACTTCATCTCTATCGTTGATTCTGGACGCCTTCTGTGGGTCACAGAATCCTGTTTTATATCATTTTCTTGTCTTTCTCTTCATTGTAAAACACTTTTGATCATCAATGAAATATTTTGAGAGGTTTTTCATCATGAGTAGCTAAACCCAATCCCAGGGGTGTCAGAGGAAGCCATTCTCACAATAATTATGTGGTAATCTCTATTTTTTTTATGCAATATTTTTATGTGATTAATTGCATTAATAAAAATGAATTAACTGATTTTTATTAATCAACTGTGTTTTCCCTTGATAATGCATGCTTAGTTTTAGACTCTTGATGCATTATACTTGTGATTAACATTTGCTATTTTGGAAATCTGCTTTTGGCAATATTTTGAATCAAACCAATTATTTAAATTGCATAGTAAAAAAAAAATTAGATCATATAAGTATTGTTGAATGGTGGAATCTTAAATAAAATTTCACATCACTTTGCTATTTAATTTTGCTACATTCTTAAGTTTTAAAAAAAAAAATCTAAAAATTTTATTCCCTTCACAAATCTGAAAAGAACCCATTTTTACCACTATCACTACAACCATTTGAAAATACATCAAATTTTTGGCGCCGCCGACGCGGATTTGTGCTTAGGTAGAATTTTTAGGTTTTTATTATTTTTTATTATTTTCATTTGTTCCTCTTTACGTTTCTTTGTTTGTGTCTTTGATTTGCAGGTTTGAAGATTGGACACTAAGGACTTGGAACAAAGCTCAAAGCTAAAAGAAAAGAAAAAAAGAAGACAAATAATTTTTTAGGATTTAGTTTTATTATTATTACTTTTTTTTTTTAATTTTAAATTTTTTTTAGAATTGTATTAGGAAATTTTTGTAATATTTTTGCACTTTACTTTGGACATTTGGACAATTTTTTTTTTAAACCCTACGGAAGGGTACCCTTAAATACAAACTGTTTGCAGGGAAGGACGACGATTACAATATCGTCTCGACCCCTCGGGTTAGTACACGACATAGGAGTCGTGGCCCGAGTCGACTTCAGCGGTTCTTCGCCCGTCTGGTACGGGAGGTAAGTCTTTCGAAACACCCGCGAATCTCCTGCAAGCGGGTTTACTGTATGCCTTAAGGTGATTATATGTTGAGGACTGAACCAGTTGCTTTAAATTCCTAGTAAAGGGCAAGGACTAGCCATACAAGATAAGGGTTCGGATTTCATCACTGTTCTCTTCTTGCCCGCCTTAGGAAAACGAAACCAAACGCGAACCTAAGCCTAAAATTTTGAATAGAACGAGACCTATAGGGTAACGAGCTTAATAGGACAGTCATTCGAAAAATATTGGTTACTCTTTTGAGCATACTTCGAAGTTCAGGATGGTTTCTGTGAGTTGAATGCGTGACTGCGCCGCCTTGAATACCGGTGAGGCCTTGGGTATCAAAGCTCCACTGAGCTTCCTTCGCCTCTATTCAACTCACTTTGACTCGTACTGATTCCAGAGAATTTGCTCAGATTGTAACGAATTCCTTTTCGAAGAATTAGAAGCTGGTCTAGAAACAATCTAAGTGGAGCCATCATGCTTTTTGTTTGCTAGAAATTTTTAGGTTTGATTTGGTGGAGTCGGCCTGCTGTGTGTTTGTTTAGAACCTCCCTTCCTTAGGATTTTTGTTTTGTGTATGCCAAGAGCGCTCAATTCCTTTACAGAGCGTGCTTGGAAAAGAGATGATTTTGGCCGTTTGATTGGTCACGAGCCTAAAAGATCTTCTTGTGGAAGAGGGGAGCTCGAAGACTCTTCTTTTGAGAGCCCCGTTTTTGGAAACTTCAGTTTTGAGAACCTATCTCTTCGTGAGGAAAGTACCCCTAGTACTCCTGCTATGCCACTGATGGCAACTTTGAAACATTACATGTTCCCAACTAGGTCCAACCGAGCTTCGTGCATTAAATTGCCAGCCACTACGGCTAATTTCGAGATAAAACCTAGTATTCTTCATATGATCCCTATATACTTAGGAAAGGATGATGAGAACCCTTATTTTCATATTAGAGACTTTGAGGAAATTTGTGGGACAATTAGAATAAAAGACCTTACTGATGAGGTCTTGAAACTTAAGATGTTTCCCTTTTCCTTAAGAGATAAAGCCAAGACCTGGCTAAACAACCTACCATCTGAATCCATTAAAACATGGCAGGAACTTATTGCTGCTTTCTATATGAAATTCTACCCTAAGCATAAAACTGCAGCTGTTAGGCAGAAAATTAGTGCTAGTATGCAACAAGAGGGAGAATCTCTTTATAGGTTTTTAGAGAGATTCAATGATCTCCTATCTCAGTGTCCTCACCATGGATTTGATAAGATGAAACTTGTAGAGATTATTTATAATGGTTTAGACTATTCGACCAAAGCCATGGTCGAGTCTGTCTGCGCTGGTGAGTTCACTAGTAAAAATGCCGATGATGCTTTTACCTTCTTAGGAGTTATCGCTGAAAAATCCCAACAGTGGGAGTCTTGTGTTGAACCCCTTAAAAGACTCTTGGTCAATAGAAGTAGCACCAATATGGTAGATACGATTTTTGCGTCAGATGCTAAGTTTGCTGCTTTATCTAGAAGGTTAGAAGCATTGGAAATGGGTCAATCTAAAAATAAGTCCCTTGTTGAACCTAATAGAGCCTCTCAAGTCTCTAGTTGTGGAATAGAGCCCGATAACTCATTCTGGGAAGGTCAGGTTAGTGAAGAGCAAGCTCATGTTGTTTATAACAACGCTAGGTTTGAAAACCGTCAGAAGTTTGACCCATACTCAGAGACCTACAACCCTGGTTGGAGAAACCATCCTAATTCTCTTGGTCTAAGGGCCAGAATCAAGGTCAGTCTAGTAATTCTCACCTCCCCCAGGTTTTGGTTATACTAAGAACTCTTAAGGTCAGACCCAGAACCCATCTGAGAATAAAATAACTAGCTTAGAGGAAACCCTTAGTATATTAAGGAAGAGCCAGGAGATGCTATCACAAAGCCAGGAAATGTTAGTAAAAAGCCAGGGTAATTTTCAAGAGGAAACCAAACAGAATTTTAAGAATAGTGCCCAGTTTTTTGCTAAATTAGAGCTTCAAGTCGGCCAAATAGCTAAGTTTATAAATGAGAGAGAAGAAGGAAGGTTCCCTAGTCATACTTATCCTAACCCTAGAGGAGAGAAATCGTACAATCATGTGAACTCTGTTACAACCCTTAGGAGTGGAAAGAAAGTTGATAATAAGGTCGACATACCTGAAAGTGAACATGCTGTAGTTTACAAATTTGTACTTTTGCTCAACAAGAGGGAGAATATTTATATAGGTATTTAGAAAGGTTCAATGACTTAATTTATCAATGTCCTCATCATGCTTTAGAGAAGGTTAGGTTAGTTCAGATCCTCTAAGAGGGTTTAGACTATTCAACAACGACCATGGTTGAGTCCTTATGCACAGGTGGGTTTGAGAATAAAACTGTTGATGAGGCGATGGCATTTTTGAATGAAATCGCCAATAAGACCCAACAATGGGAAAATAATAGGGAACCCCAGAAAACAATTCTTCTAAGTAGAGGAAATGTCAATAGGGTAGAAGGATCCTATGAGTCAGATGCTAAAATAGCAGCCATATCCAAAAGGTTAGAAGCGTTGGAATTAGGTCATTCTAGTGGTACTAGTGGTAGAATAGAGCCTTTTTGGGAAGACCATATTGTTGAAGAGCAAGCCAATGCTCTTTACACAACACTAGATTCGATAACCGTCAGAAGTTTGACCCTTATTCAGAAACCTATAACCCTGGCTGGAGAAACCATCCAAACCTTTCTTGGTCTAAGGGCCGGAATCAAGGTCAGTCTAGTAACTCTCAAGCTCCCCCAGGTTTTGTCTATCCTAAGAATCCTTCAGCCCCGGCACAGTTTCAGAACCCTTCGGATAAGAAGATTATGAGTTTAGAAGAGTCTCTTGCTTTGTTAACTCGTAACACTATGCAGTTTCAGCAATCTGTTGCTCAAGGTATAGAAGAAAATAAGAGAATAGGTCAGGCTAACTCTCAGGATATTTCCGAGTTGAAAACCCAGGTTAGTCATATAAATGAGTCTTTGAGGGAAAAAGGTAAGTTTCCTAGTCAAACTCAACCCAATCCTAAAGCAGAGAAATCGTACAATCATGTGAACTCTATTACAACCCTTAGGAGTGGAAAGAAAGTTGACAATAAGGTTGCCATGCCTGATAGTGAACATGCTGTAGTTCACCCTTATGAGCCAGAAAATGAGGAGACTGATAGAGTCTCCAAAGAGACCAATGAGGGTCCTGATGAGCCCGGCTTTGTTCCCAGAGCCCCGTTCCCCCAGCTGCTAGTTCCGACTAAGAGGGAGTCCAACTTTAATGATATATTGGAGGTTTTTAAGCAGGTTAATATCAACCTTCCATTATTAGATGCAATTAGGCAGATTCCCTCTTATGCCAAGTTCCTTAAGGACTTGTGTACGCGAAAGCGTAAGCTCAGTGTCCAGAAGAAAGCCTTCATAGCTAGTCATGTGAGTTCTATTATTCAGAATACCACTACTCCTAAGTATAAAGACCCAGGGTCCCCTACCATTGCTTGTACAATAGGTAAGTACCGTGTTGAGAAAGCGTTGCTTGACTTAGGAGCCAGTGTGAACTTACTGCCATACCATGTGTACCTTAAGCTAGGACTTGGTGAGATGAAACCTACACAGATGACACTTCAGTTAGCTGATAGGTCCGTTAAAATTCCTCGTGGTGTGATCGAGGATGTTCTCATAGAGGTCGACAAGTTTATATATCCGGTGGATTTTGTTATCCTAGATACCCAACCTCCCTGACCCAGAGAACCAAATACCAGTGATTTTAGGTCGCCCGTTTTTAGCTACATCCAATGCGATCATTAACTGTCGAAATGGTATTATGAATTTGTCTTTTGGTAATATGACTATTGAGCTGAACATTTTTAATATTAGTAAGCTACCCTCTGAACTAGATGACTCGAATATAGAAGAGGTGAACATGATAGGAACATTAGTCGAGGAGTCATTACCAAACACTTTGTTAGAAGATCCATTAGAGAAATGCCTAGCTCACTTTGGGATTGATTTTGATGATGATAAGGTGATTAATGAGGTGAATGCTTTGTTAGATTCAACCCCTTTGTTAGATACTAGTAATGGATGGAAACCTAAGTTCGAACCACTACCAGTTTCTAAGTCTACCCTAGTTCCTTCTTTAGAAGAGCCTCCTAAGTTGGACCTAAAACCATTGCCAGATACCCTGAAGTATGTGTTTTTAGGCCCGTCTGAGACTTTACCTGTGATTGTTTCTTCCGACTTGGATAGAGATCAGGAAAGTAGGCTAGTAACCGTCCTTCAAAACAACAAGGAAGCTTTAGGGTGGACCATAGCAGACATTAAGGGTATAAGTCCTACTGTTTGTATGCATCAGATCTATTTAGAGGAAGACACCAAACCTTCTAGGGAGATGCAACGTCGACTAAACCCCAATATGAAAGAAGTAGTTCGAACTGAGGTTCTTAAGCTATTAGATGCAGGCATTATCTACCCTATTTCAGACAGTAAGTGGGTCAGCCCCGTTCAGGTTGTTCCCAAGAAATCTGGTATTACTGTAGTCCAGAATGATAACAATGAGTTAATCCCGACCCGAGTGACCACGGGTTGGCGTGTTTGTATTGACTATAGGAAATTGAACAAGGTCACTAGGAAGGACCACTTTCCCCTTCCCTTCATCGACCAGATGCTAGAGAGATTAGCTGGACATAGTCACTACTGCTTTTTAGATGGCTACTCTGGATATAATCAGATCGTTATTGCCCCAGAAGACCAGGAGAAAACCACTTTTACCTGTCCCTTTGGTACCTTTGCGTATAGACGCATGCCTTTCGGGCTATGTAATGCCCCTGCGACTTTTCAGCGTTGCATGATGAGCATATTTTCTGACATGGTAGAACGGTTCTTAGAGGTCTTTATGGATGATTTTTCAGTGTTTGGTTCGTCTTTCGATGAGTGCTTGCATCATTTGTCATTAGTTTTGACTAGGTGTAAGGAAAAGAATTTAGTGCTTAATTGGGAGAAATGTCACTTTATGGTTCGTTCAGGAATTGTTCTAGGGCATATTGTATCTTCAAAGGGTATAGAGGTAGATAGAGCCAAAGTTGACCTTATTAAAACTTTACCGGTCCCAAAAACCGTAAGAGATATTAGGTCATTCTTAGGGCATGCTGGTTTTTATCGTCGTTTCATTAAGGATTTTAGCTTGATGTCTAGACCTCTTTGCAATTTGCTTGCAAAAGATGTTAAGTTTGTCTTTGATGATGCTTGTTTAGAGGCTTTTGAGAAGCTTAAGTCATTACTCACTACCGCCCCCATAGTCCAGGCACCCAACTGGAACCTACCCTTTGAGATCATGTGTGATGCTTCAGATTATGCTATTGGTGTTGTGCTAGGTCAGCGAGAAAATAAGTTACTTCATGTGATTTACTATGCTAGCAAAACTCTGAATGATGCCCAGTTGAACTATACCACTACCGAGAAGGAACTATTAGCCATTGTGTTTGCCTTAGACAAGTTTAGACCCTATCTCTTAGGTTCTAAGATCATATATACTGATCATGCTGCTTTAAAATATCTTTTGTCTAAGAAGGATACTAAACCTAGATTGATTAGGTGGATTCTGTTGTTGCAAGAGTTTTCTCCAGACATTAGAGACAAAAAGGGTGCCGAAAATGTTGTAGCAGATCACTTGTCTAGGCTAGTTGTTAGTTCCCCAGATGATTCCCTTCCTATAAGGGATAGCTTTCCTGATGAACAATTGTTCTTTGTTACCCAATTACCTTGGTATGCGAATATAGTGAACTATCTTGTTACTGGTCGAATGCCCCAACATTGGGGTAAACAAGATCGTTCTAGATTTTTAGCTGAGGTTAAGCACTTCTTTTGGGATGATCCTTATTTGTTTAAGTATTGTCCAGACCAGATTATTAGGAGATGTATACCTGAGAGTGACCAGTCCAGTATTATTTCCTTTTGTCATGATCATGCTTGTGGGGGTCACTTTAGTGCTAAGAAAACTGCTGCTAAGATATTGCAGTGTGGATTCTATTGGCCTTCGTTGTTTAAAGACTCCCACAGTTACTGCGTTACTTGTGAACGATGCCAGAAATTAGGAACCATTTCCCGTAGGAACATGATGCCCTTGAACCCTATTTTAATTGTTGAGGTCTTTGATGTGTGGGGTATTGACTTTATGGGTCCGTTTCCTAATTCTTTTGGTAACCTATACATCCTTGTCGCCGTAGACTATGTCTCTAAGTGGATTGAGGCGGTTGCGTGTAAAACCAATGACCATAGGGTTGTGATTGAGTTCTTGAAAAATAATATACTTACACGTTTTGGTACACCACGAGCTATAATTAGTGATGGAGGGTCGCACTTTTGTAATGGGCCTTTTAAGCTTTTGATGAAGAAATATGGTATTACACATAAGATAGCTACCCCGTATCATCCACATACTAGTGGTCAGGTAGATATTTCCAATAGGGAGATAAAACGTATATTAGAGAAAACAGTTAATCCTAATCGGAAAGACTGGTCGTCTAGGCTTACTGATGCCTTATGGGCTTACCGTATTGCGTTTAAGATCCCCATTGGAATGTCACTTACCTGTTGAGTTAGAACATAGAGCTTATTGGGCTGTTAAGCAGCTAAATTTTTCACTTGAAGAGGCAGGAGCCCATAGGAAACTCCAGCTCAATGAGTTGGACGAGATTCGTGTAGATTCTTACGATAGTGCGAAGGAGTATAAGAACAAAATGAAACTTGTGCATGATAGAAAATTTTTACGGAAGTCATTTTCTCCAGGTCAAAAAGTTCTTCTGTATGATACCCGTTTGCATCTTTTCCCTGGAAAGTTACGTTCTCGGTGGACGGGTCCTTTTATTGTTCGCACTGTTTTTCCTCATGGAGCTGTTGAGATCGGGACACCGGATGGTAGTAGTTCTTCGAAGGTTAACGGTCAGAGATTGAAACCCTTTTTAGAGCCATTTCCTACAGGTGATGTTGAGGAGGTCCCTCTGGAGGACCCTGTTTACCCTTGATTGACCATCGAGGCAGTTGTATGTTGTATATTAGTTTTTGATTTTCTTCACCCAGGTACTATCTTTCCAACTTCTCCTCGTGTTATTTTACTTTTGGTACTGCTCTTTAATTAGAAACATTGAGGACAATGTTAGATTTAAGTTTGGGGGTGGGGAAGAAACTTTTTGTTAACTTTTAGTTGCAATAAATAAACTCCAGAGCCTAGAAATTTATGCGTATTCAGGATGGCACTAACTAATCTAAGTGGATGGAAGCATCTTGGTTGTAGGAGTTGAGGAACCAATCTGATTAGATGGAAACATCTATAGAGTCTATTCATAAAACCACAGAGCTCAGGTGTTAGAAATAACATGATAGTTGCACCATATCTCGTTGAGTCCTTTTCATTTCTTTTTTTTATTTTATTTTTTCATTTTAAACTATGTTTCTCTAAGTGATTAGGTGGGGCACACGATTCAAGTTGTTACCACTGCTAGGGTGAATTAGAGTGACTGAGTTACTAAAAAAAAAAGACCAGACCAGTTAGACCAATCGGAATAAGTATTAACACTTGGATAGCAATATGCGTGTGTTCTCCCTGTTTCCGTCGCCTAAGCAAGCGTGGAATGCAGGACCCGTGGGAACTATCGTGTAATCTGCTGACAAGAAGCATGCGCTTGGATCAAAAAGATATATTCATGCCGTTAAGTTAAAAAAAAAATAATAATAATAAAAAAAAATGGTTATTGTTCTGTGTAGTCAACTGCTGGTTCCCTTGTATTTGCCAATTTGTTGATCTAGATTTAAGTTATTGACCACTGGTTCCCTTGTATATGTCAGTTGTGTTGATATTAGTCAGACCGGTATCTCAGTCCATTAGGATAGGTTCATTCTGGCAGTGGCCTTCAGACAGATATGTGAAACATCGATCATTTGGTTAACATCAAAACCATCTACATTTTTCTATTTCCATCTCCTTTTTCTATCCATATGATTAGTTTGACTCCGAATATAATGTCCATAGTGCAACTATCTGAGTAGAGCTCTGTCACTTTATATGAATTTTAGTATGCTTGAATGTAAACTCGTGTACAACAATTGGAATTTCGCATCAGGGTACTTCCTCCTGTAGTCAGTGATTGTAAGCCAACCAAGGAGATTCTTTAGTGCCTTCCAAGGTTCGACATAGATAGGTAGGGTCTGGAGTAATGGTTTTGTGGGTACACCTCTGATAAACCCTCCCGAGATTAACTCGGTTTTATTTTTTATTTTTGCTCGAGGACTAGCAAATAATAAGTTTGGGGGTATTTGATAGACGCATTTATGTGTCTAATTTGTCCTCAATGATTCGTATTGTTAGTACTTGTTTTCGTCCTTATTATGGTGTTTTGTGTGTTTGTAGGTATTTTTGAAAAATAATTATTGTTGGAAAATTCGGCTCTAAAAGTTGCACGGAGCACCCCCAGGTCACCCCCAAGGCATCTGCTATTCGCACCCCAGTTCTGGTTAGGGGGGAGGACATCTTCTTCCCAAATTCAAAAACCAAAAATTGGCGGGAAAAAAATACTATCAACTGGCAGATGTTTTGTTGGAATTTTTGAACGTGTTCTAGGGCGATTCAATGGCTGATTTTTGGTAGGAAGTTGTGATATGTCCTAGCAAACACGTTTTGGGCTTTTGGTTCGATCAAATTTGGCTAGAATTAGCTGGATAATTCACGGAATGCAAAACAGGGAAACAAGGGTTGGACACGGGATTGGAGAAGATTTGAGCGTGTTCTGCTCATGCATGAGGGCACTAGCAACATTGTGGGTCGTGTGTAAACATTTCTAGAGTGACCAGGATGGAAATCTACGCGTGAGAAGCTAAATCAGGGAAGAAAATATTCCCAGAATATTTTTTCATCAAACCGAGTTAAGAGAGAATTATCTCGAGTTATAGCGAGACTTCTTGATCCTGTGGAGTATATATAGAGTGCTGGGGATTCATAGAAGAGGAGAGAGAGAATTGGGAGAGGTTTAGAGCACTATAGAGCAAGAAAATTGAAGTTGCAGAGATTCTGGTTCTGCTGCTTCTGCTGCTCGAGGAGGAAGAAGAAGAGGAAGAACAGACTACCAAAGGCAGTCGTTTACCAACAAAGACAATGATTGTCGTTTGTGGGTCATAGATTTCCAACGACAACAGCACTTCATCTCTATCGTTGATTCTGGACGCCTACTGTGGGTCGCAGAATCCTGTTTTATATCATTTTCTTGTCTTTCTCTTCATTGTAAAACACTTTTGAGCATCAATGAAATATTTTGAGAGGTTTTTCATCATGAGTAGCTAAACCCAATCCCAGGGGTGACAGAGGAAGCCATTCTCACAATAATTATGTGGTAATCTCTATTTTTTTTATGCAATATTTTTATGTGATTAATTGCATTGATAAAAATGAATTAACTGATTTTTATTAATCAACTGTATTTTCCCTTGATAATGCATGCTTAGTTTTAGACTCTTAATGCATTATACTTGTGATTAACATTTGATATTTTGGAAATCTGCTTTTGGCAATATTTTGAATCAAACCAATTATTTAAATTGCATAGTAAAAAAAAATATTAGATCATATAAGTATTGTTGAATGGTGGAATCTTAAATAAAATTTCACATCACTTTGCTATTTAATTTTGCTACATTCTTAAGTTTTAAAAAAAAAAATCTAAAAATTTTATTCCCTTCACAAATCTGAAAAGAACCCATTTTTACCACTATCACTACAACCATTTGAAAATACATCAAATTTTTGGCGCCGCCGACGCGGATTTGTGCTTAGGTAGAATTTTTAGGTTTTTATTATTTTTTATTATTTTCATTTTCCTCTTTCCGTTTCTTTGTTTGTGTCTTTGATTTGCAGGTTTGAAGATTGAACACTTAGGATTTAGTTTTATTATTATTATTATTATTATTATTATTTTAATTTTTAATTTTTTTTAGAATTGCATTAGGAAATTTTTGTAATATTTTTGCACTTTACTTTGGACTTTGGACATTTGGACAAATTTTTTTTTAAACCCTACGGAAGGGTACCCTTAAATACAAACTGTTTGCAGGGAAGGAAGACGATTACAATATCGTCTCGGCCCCTCGGGTTCGTACACGACATAGGAGTCGTGGCCGAGTCGACTTCAGCGGTTCTTCGCCCGTCTGGTACGAGAGGTAAGTCTTTCGAAACACCCGCGAATCTCCTGCAAGCGGGTTTACTGTATGCCTTAAGGTGATTATATGTTGAGGACTGAACCAGTTGCTTTAAATTCCTAGTAAAGGGCAAGGACTGGCCATACAAGATAAGGGTTCGGATTTCATCACCGTTCTTTTCTTGCCCGCCTTAGGAAAACGAAACCAAACGCGAACCTAAGCCTAAAATTTTGAATAGAACGAGACCTATAGGGTAACGAGCTTAATAGGACAGTCATTCGAAAAATATTGGTTACTCTTTTGAGCATACTTCGAAGTTCAGGATGGTTTTTGTGAGTTGAATGCGTGACTGCGCCGCCTTGAATACCGGTGAGGCCTTGGGTATCAAATCTCCACTGAGCTTCCCTCGTCTCTATTCAACTCACTTTGACTCGTACTGATTCCAGAGAATTTGCTCAGATTGTAACGAATTCCTTTTCGAAGGATTAGAAGTTGGTCTAGAAACAATCTAAGTGGAGCCATCATGCTTTTTGTTTGCTAGAAATTTTTAGGTTTGATTTGGTGGAGTTGGCCTGCTGTGTGTTTGCTTAGAACCTCCCTTCCTTAGGATTTTTGTTTGTGTATGCCAAGAGCGCTCGATTCCTTTACAGAGCGTGCTTGGAAAAGAGATAATTTTGGCCGTTTGATTAGTGACGAGCCTAAAAGATCTTCTTGTGGAAGCGGGGAGATCGAAGACTCTTCTTTTGAGAGCCCCGTTTTTGGAAACTTCAGTTTTGAGAACCTATCTCTTCGTGGGGAAAGTACCCCTAGTACTTCTGCTGTGCCACTGATGGCAACTTTGAAAGATTACATGTTCCCAACTAGGTCCAACCGAGCTTCGTGCATTAAATTTCCAGCCACTACGGCTAATTTCGAGATAAAACCTAGTATTCTTCAGATGATCCCTATATACTTAGGAAAGGATGATGAGAACCCTTATTTTCATATTAGAGACTTTGAGGAAATTTGTGGGACAATTAGAATAAAAGACCTTACTGATGAGGTCTTGAAACTTAAGATGTTTCCCTTTTCCTTGAGAGATAAAGCCAAGACCTGGCTAAACAACCTACCATCTGAATCCATTGAAACATGGCAGGAACTTATTGCTGCTTTCTATATGAAATTCTACCCTAAGCATAAAACTGCAGCTGTTAGGCAGAAAATTAGTGCTAGTATGCAACAAGAGGGAGAATCTCTTTATAGGTTTTTAGAGAGATTCAATGATCTCCTATCCCAGTGTCCTCACCATGGATTTGATAAGATGAAACTTGTAGAGATTATTTATAATGGTTTAGACTATTCGACCAAAGCCATGGTCGAGTCTATGTGCGCTGGTGAGTTCACTAGTAAAAATATTGATGATGCTTTTACCTTCTTAGAAGCTATCGCTGAAAAATCCCAACAGTGGGAGTCTTGTGTTGAACCCCCTAAAAGACTCTTGGTCAATAGAAGTAACACTAATGTGGTAGATACGAGTTTTGCGTCAGATGCTAAGTTTGCTGCTTTATCTAGAAGGTTAGAAGCATTGGAAAAGGGTCAATCTAAAAATAAGTCCCTTGTTGAACCTAATAGAGCCTCTCAAGTCTCTAGTTGTGGAATAGAGCCCGATAACTCATTCTGGGAAGGTCAGGTTAGTGAAGAGCAAGCTCATTTTGTCTATAACAATGCTAGGTTTGAAAACCGTCAGAAGTTTGACCCCTACTCAGAGACCTACAACCCTGGTTGGAGAAACCATCCTAATTTCTCTTGGTCTAAGGGCCAGAATAAAGGCCAGTCTAGTAATTCTCAGCCTCCCCCAGTTTTTGGTTATACTAAGAACTCTTCAGGTCAGACCCATAACCCATCTGAGAATAGAATAACTAGCTTAGAGGAAACCCTTAGTATATTAAGGAAGAGCCAGGAGATGCTATCAGAAAGCCAGGAAATGTTAGTAAAAATCCAGGGTAATTTTCAAGAGGAAACCAAACAGAATTTTAAGAATAGTGCCCAGTCTTTTGCTAAATTAGAGCTTCAAGTCGGCCAAATAGCTAAGTTTATCAATGAGAGAGAAGAAGGAAGGTTCCCTAGTCATACTGATCCTAACCCTAGAGGAGAGAAATCGTACAATCATGTGAACTCTGTTACAACCCTTAGGAGTGGAAAGAAAGTTGATAATAAGGTCGACATACCTGAAAGTGAACATGCTGTAGTTCACCCTTATGAGCCAGAAAATGAGGAGACTGATAGAGTCTCCAAAGAGACCAATGAGGGTCCTGATGATCCCGGCTTTGTTCCCAGAGCCCCGTTCCCCCAGCTGCTAGTTCCGACTAAGAGGGAGTCCAAATTTAATGATATATTGGAGGTTTTTAAGCAGGTTAATATCAACCTTCCATTATTAGATGCAATTAGGCAGATTCCCTCTTATGCCAAGTTCCTTAAGGACTTTTGTACGCGAAAGCGTAAGCTCAGTGTCCAGAAGAAAGCCTTCATAGCTAGTCATTTGAACGTGTTCTAGGGCGATTCAATGGCTGATTTTTGGTAGGAAGTTGTGATATGTCCTAGCAAACACGTTTTGGGCTTTTGGTTCGATCAAATTTGGCCAGAATTAGCTTGATAATTCACGGAATGCAAAACAGGGAAACATGGGTTGGACACGGGATTGGAGAAGATTTGAGCGTGTTCTGCTCATGCATGAGGGCACTAGCAACATTGTGGGTCGTGTGTAAACATTTCTAGAGTGACCAGGATGGAAATCTACGCGTGAGAAGCTAAATCAGGGAAGAAAATATTCCCAGAATATTTTTTCATCAAACCGAGTTAAGAGAGAATTATCTCGAGTTATAGCGAGACTTCTTGATCATGTGGAGTATATATAGAGTGCTGGGACTCATAGAAGAGGAGAGAGAGAATTGGGAGAGGTTTAGAGCACTACAGAGCAAGAAAATTGAAGTTGCAGAGATTCTGGTTCTGCTGCTTCTGCTGCTCGAGGAGGAAGAAGAAGAGGAAGAACAGACTACCAAAGGCAGTCGTTTACCAACAAAGACAACGACTGTCGTTTGTGGGTCATAGTTTTCCAACGACAACAGCACTTCATCTCTATCGTTGATTCTGGACACCTTCTGTGGGTCGCAGATCCTGTTTTATATCATTTTCTTGTCTTTCTCTTCATTGTAAAACACTTTTGAGCATCAATGCAATATTTTGAGAGGTTTTTCATCATGAGTAGCTAAACCCAATCCCAGGGGTGACAGAGGAAGCCATTCTCACAATAATTATGTGGTAATCTTTTTTTTTTATGCAATATTTTTATGTGATTAATTGCATTGATAAAAATGAATTAAATGATTTTTATTAATCAACTGTGTTTTCCCTTGATAATGCATGCTTAGTTTTAGACTCTTGATGCATTATACTTGTGATTAACATTTGATATTTTGGAAATCTGCTTTTGGCAATATTTTGAATCAAACCAATTATTTAAATTGCATAGTAAAAAAAAATATTAGATCATATAAGTATTGTTGAATGGTGGAATCTTAAACCCCTATTTCTCCATAAAATTTCACATCACTTTGCTATTTAATTTTGCAACATTCTTAAGTTTTTAAAAAAAAATCTAAAAATTTTATTCCCTTCACAAATCTGAAAAGAACCCATTTTTACCACTATCACTACAACCATTTGAAAATACATCAAATTTTTGGCGCCGCCGACGCGGATTTGTGCTTAGGTAGAATTTTTAGGTTTTTATTATTTTTTATTATTTTCATTTTCCTCTTTCCGTTTCTTTGTTTGTGTCTTTGATTTGCAGGTTTGAAGATTGAACACTTAGGATTTAGTTTTATTATTATTATTATTATTTTTTAATTTTTAATTTTTTTTAGAATTGCATTAGGAAATTTTTGTAATATTTTTGCACTTTACTTTGGACTTTGGACATTTGGACAAATTTTTTTTTAAACCCTACGGAAGGGTACCCTTAAATACAAACTGTTTGCAGGGAAGGAAGACGATTACAATATCGTCTCGGCCCCTCGGGTTCGTACACGACATAGGAGTCGTGGCCGAGTCGACTTCAGCGGTTCTTCGCCCGTCTGGTACGAGAGGTAAGTCTTTCGAAACACCCGCGAATCTCCTGCAAGCGGGTTTACTGTATGCCTTAAGGTGATTATATGTTGAGGACTGAACCAGTTGCTTTAAATTCCTAGTAAAGGGCAAGGACTGGCCATACAAGATAAGGGTTCGGATTTCATCACCGTTCTTTTCTTGCCCGCCTTAGGAAAACGAAACCAAACGCGAACCTAAGCCTAAAATTTTGAATAGAACGAGACCTATAGGGTAACGAGCTTAATAGGACAGTCATTCGAAAAATATTGGTTACTCTTTTGAGCATACTTCGAAGTTCAGGATGGTTTTGTGAGTTGAATGCGTGACTGCGCCGCCTTGAATACCGGTGAGGCCTTGGGTATCAAAGCTCCACTGAGCTTCCCTCGTCTATTCAACTCACTTTGACTCGTACTGATTCCAGAGAATTTGCTCAGATTGTAACGAATTCCTTTTCGAAGGATTAGAAGCTGGTCTAGAAACAATCTAAGTGGAGCCATCATTTTTGTTTGCTAGAAATTTTTAGGTTTGATTTGGTGGAGTGGCCTGCTGTGTGTTTGCTTAGAACCTCCCTTCCTTAGGATTTTTGTTTGTGTATGCCAAGAGCGCTCGATTCCTTTACAGAGCGTGCTTGGAAAAGAGATAATTTTGGCCGTTTGATTAGTGACGAGCCTAAAAGATCTTCTTGTGGAAGCGGGGAGATCGAAGACTCTTCTTTTGAGAGCCCCGTTTTTGGAAACTTCAGTTTTGAGAACCTATCTCTTCGTGAGGAAAGTACCCCTAGTACTTCTGCTGTGCCACTGATGGCAACTTTGAAAGATTACATGTTCCCAACTAGGTCCAACCGAGCTTCGTGCATTAAATTCCAGCCACTACGGCTAATTTCGAGATAAAACCTAGTATTCTTCAGATGATCCCTATATACTTAGGAAAGGATGATGAGAACCCTTATTTTCATATTAGAGACTTTGAGGAAATTTGTGGGACAATTAGAATAAAAGACCTTACTGATGAGGTCTTGAAACTTAAGATGTTTCCCTTTTCCTTGAGAGATAAAGCCAAGACCTGGCTAAACAACCTACCATCTGAATCCATTGAAACATGGCAGGAACTTATTGCTGCTTTCTATATGAAATTCTACCCTAAGCATAAAACTGCAGCTGTTAGGCAGAAAATTAGTGCTAGTATGCAACAAGAGGGAGAATCTCTTTATAGGTTTTTAGAGAGATTCAATGATCTCCTATCCCAGTGTCCTCACCATGGATTTGATAAGATGAAACTTGTAGAGATTATTTATAATGGTTTAAACTATTCGACCAAAGCCATGGTCGAGTCTATGTGCGCTGGTGAGTTCACTAGTAAAAATACTGATGATGCTTTTACCTTCTTAGGAGCTATCGCTGAAAAATCCCAACAGTGGGAGTCTTGTGTTGAACCCCCTAAAAGACTCTTGGTCAATAGAAGTAACACTAATGTGGTAGATACGAGTTTTGCGTCAGATGCTAAGTTTGCTGCTTTATCTAGAAGGTTAGAAGCATTGGAAAATGGGTCAATCTAAAAATAAGTCCCTTGTTGAACCTAATAGAGCCTCTCAAGTCTCTAGTTGTGGAATAGAGCCCGATAACTCATTCTGGGAAGGTCAGGTTAGTGAAGAGCAAGCTCATTTTGTCTATAACAATGCTAGGTTTGAAAACCGTCAGAAGTTTGACCCCTACTCAGAGACCTACAACCCTGGTTGGAGAAACCATCCTAATTTCTCTTGGTCTAAGGGCCAGAATCAAGGCCAGTCTAGTAATTCTCAGCCTCCCCCAGGTTTTGGTTATACTAAGAACTCTTCAGGTCAGACCCAAACCCATCTGAGAATAGAATAACTAGCTTAGAGGAAACCCTTAGTATATTAAGGAAGAGCCAGGAGATGCTATCACAAAGCCAGGAAATGTTAGTAAAAAGCCAGGGTAATTTTCAAGAGGAAACCAAACAGAATTTTAAGAATAGTGCCCAGTCTTTTGCTAAATTAGAGCTTCAAGTCGGCCAAATAGCTAAGTTTATCAATGAGAGAGAAGAAGGAAGGTTCCCTAGTCATACTGATCCTAACCCTAGAGGAGAGAAATCGTACAATCATGTGAACTCTGTTACAACCTTAGGAGTGGAAAGAAAGTTGATAATAAGGTCGACATACCTGAAAGTGAACATGCTGTAGTTCACCCTTATGAGCCAGAAAATGAGGAGACTGATAGAGTCTCCAAAGAGACCAATGAGGGTCCTGATGATCCCGGCTTTGTTCCCAGAGCCCCGTTCCCCCAGCTGCTAGTTCCGACTAAGAGGGAGTCCAAATTTAATGATATATTGGAGGTTTTTAAGCAGGTTAATATCAACCTTCCATTATTAGATGCAATTAGGCAGATTCCCTCTTATGCCAAGTTCCTTAAGGACTTTTGTACGCGAAAGCGTAAGCTCAGTGTCCAGAAGAAAGCCTTCATAGCTAGTCATTTGAACGTGTTCTAGGGCGATTCAATGGCTGATTTTTGGTAGGAAGTTGTGATATGTCCTAGCAAACACGTTTTGGGCTTTTGGTTCGATCAAATTTGGCCAGAATTAGCTTGATAATTCACGGAATGCAAAACAGGGAAACATGGGTTGGACACGGGATTGGAGAAGATTTGAGCGTGTTCTGCTCATGCATGAGGGCACTAGCAACATTGTGGGTCGTGTGTAAACATTTCTAGAGTGACCAGGATGGAAATCTACGCGTGAGAAGCTAAATCAGGGAAGAAAATATTCCCAGAATATTTTTTCATCAAACCGAGTTAAGAGAGAATTATCTCGAGTTATAGCGAGACTTCTTGATCATGTGGAGTATATATAGAGTGCTGGAGACTCATAGAAGAGGAGAGAGAGAATTGGGAGAGGTTTAGAGCACTACAGAGCAAGAAAATTGAAGTTGCAGAGATTCTGGTTCTGCTGCTTCTGCTGCTCGAGGAGGAAGAAGAAGAGGAAGAACAGACTACCAAAGGCAGTCGTTTACCAACAAAGACAACGACTGTCGTTTGTGGGTCATAGTTTTCCAACGACAACAGCACTTCATCTCTATCGTTGATTCTGGACACCTTCTGTGGGTCGCAGGATCCTGTTTTATATCATTTTCTTGTCTTTCTCTTCATTGTAAAACACTTTTGAGCATCAATGCAATATTTTGAGAGGTTTTTCATCATGAGTAGCTAAACCCAATCCCAGGGGTGACAGAGGAAGCCATTCTCACAATAATTATGTGGTAATCTTTTTTTTTTTTATGCAATATTTTTATGTGATTAATTGCATTGATAAAAATGAATTAAATGATTTTTATTAATCAACTGTGTTTTCCCTTGATAATGCATGCTTAGTTTTAGACTCTTGATGCATTATACTTGTGATTAACATTTGATATTTTGGAAATCTGCTTTTGGCAATATTTTGAATCAAACCAATTATTTAAATTGCATAGTAAAAAAAAATATTAGATCATATAAGTATTGTTGAATGGTGGAATCTTAAACCCCTATTTCTCCATAAAATTTCACATCACTTTGCTATTTAATTTTGCAACATTCTTAAGTTTTTAAAAAAAAATCTAAAAATTTTATTCCCTTCACAAATCTGAAAAGAACCCATTTTTACCACTATCACTACAACCATTTGAAAATACATCACAGCTCAACTGAATTCTTTACTTCAATCCAAACCAACACATCCACTTCTCATTCTGGTCCATAACAACATCATTAGCTCATATCTCTTAAACCCTATCTCAAACTCAGCTCCCTCTGCATCATTACAACTCCAATCAGTTCAGTTCCATTTGCATCTATCACTTCAACTGGCAGCAACACCATTCTTCTTACTTTGCAGCTTCAGAACTCAATATCCCATAGCAGCAACAACATATAATCAGCATCTCAGCCAACAACACAATTACCACCTGCAGTCTCACATACACAACCAGCACCATTTCGCACTGCAGCTACAACTCCACCAGAACCACTACCAACCAAGCACATTTCTGCTCACTACAACAGCGAAAACCCACGACAACCTTCACTGCTTTATTTCTGCAGATTCAATTTCAGTTACAACCCTGCCTCAACTCGGCTATTTCCTGCGACAACAACCATCTTGACCTAGCCACGGCAATTGCATCACTCAACCAATTCCCCAGCTTCCATTCAAACAACATCATTCCTTTCACTTTTTGTAGCTTCTCCATCATCGCAACACCTGACCTGAACTGCCAGCTTTATCTCACTTCATATCTGCCAATCCCTGACAACAACATCACCAGTACATCAAGCCATGGCAGTTCATAGCACTAGTCTGGCTCTTACACTACTCCCTGCTCTCGAATCCCAGTTCAACACCAATGCTAACACAACTGAACCATTTCCCTTTTGCAACTCTTCTCAGCATCACCGCGACTGCCCTCGTAATGCCATCACCTGCAGTGCATATGTAATTCCATTCTTGCATTTCCTCCATCGCTGCAATTTCACATCCCATGATTCCAGCAACTCTTGCTTCTACTTCAAACTCAGCAACATCAAGACCCAATTTCTTCTCTACAATTCCCAGCAACATTACTAGAACCAATTAGTTCCAGCACTTCCTGTAGCTTCATACTCACAGCTGCAACCTCAGCTTCGGGCCTTTGTTTTTCACCACCAACATCACCAGTAGTAGACCAACTGCAACATTCTATTCCTCCAGCTGAAGTCACAACCAGCACCACTGCAATCTGAATTCATTCACAAGACCCATTCAATCTCAGACCACAACCAATGCCAACTTCTGCAGCTGCACATCACTCTACCAACAACATTCCATACAATACAACAGTCCCAATTTCAGAAACCCATCTTCATCTCCTACATGATCTCCATTCTTCATAGTTTAGTTCAACAGCAAACCCTAAACCTCCATTGACGGATGCAGTTCACAATCGAACTCAAAATCAAACACAATCCATCTGGAACAACAAATCTTCATTTCCTTCTAAGCTAAGGAAACTGTAGTCTCGACCCATTAATAAACATCAGCACCTTAATCTCCTCCATCTAATCAACCCAACTCACTGTTAACCAGTTGTGGCAGCTTCACCAGCTTCAATTCACGAACCCAACCTGAAATCAACCTAAACCCCAACTTCAGAATCAAACATAAACCCATGAATATCAACAATATACACATCTTGTCTGCAATTCGAGCCCCAAATTTCTCTTTCATCTCTCTACTTCAAATTCGAGTTCTTGACAGCAACATCTCAAAACCCTTCTTCTGATTCCCTTTGTAAACTCGAACTCTCCGACAAGAACTGCATCTCCATGTAATTCATCTCACTGTTACCAGATCCAAAACCCTAACTCAATATTGTAGCAATTACTTCTTTCTCATCTCAATTCAACCTCAAATTCTCAATCTCAGGAAATATCTCAATTCTTCTATGAATCTGCTTCTCAATCTCTCTCGGCAATAACAGCAGCCGTTTTTCTCACACTCTTACAGGCAGAGGAAGAAAATGATTAGAGAAATAACTTCTCTCTAATTTTCAGGTATTCTGTAGAAAAATACAAGTGGATATAACCACCCATGTGAACTAGATAAGGGCCAACCAAGGATTTTCTAGACACCTAACTAATTCATGTGTGGCTTGTCGGTTTCGGAGAACCGACAACCTAATTCCTTTCACAACTCAACAGTCAGTTTGAAGGAACTGACAGTTGATTCTTCACCTCCTTCTCGCGCACCTTAGCCGCTCCATGTATCACTCGTCTGTGAATTGACCTTTTTGCATTTTACGCTCCAAGTGGACAATTTCCCCTTCTTTTGCTCCAAATGACTCCAAAGTACCTGAACACTCAAAAACAAACATAAGATATGCAATTCACAAGGATAATAGCAAAGAAAGCATAAATACTAGATATAAAATTAGGTGTTTTAGACACCTATAACTGGGATTTTCCAAAAACTCGTTTGCATGTAAGTCCGCGAACCTAGTCCGCGAACTGGCGAAAGTCTCTTTGCCAAGATTTTCTGCTGAGTTTGGAAAACTCCACCGGTTGTATTAAGTCCGCGAACTTGTTTGTGAGCTTAAGAGGTTATGATCTAAAGATGTGCTATGAACATGAAACTTAAATTACTAAGGAATGCTTTATGCAAACCGTGGCTATAAAGTACATGAGCCGATTCAATCGAATCGAATCATCTTTGTTTCAATTGTGTCTTGTGTACTTACATAAGATCTCATAGCAATTGAACAACTCTTTAACTAGTTCATTTGAGTCAATTGAACTATTTATGGTGAAGAAGAACAAGGTTAATATGAAATGCTCATATGGTTAACCTTTTGGGTTACTATGTTGAACCAACATACACATACACGTTTGGGCATGGTTTTCACAAACCCAGTAAACGTCTACCCAAGTGTGTGTGACAAGCTAAGTTTTCGATCTAACGGTTGAGAAATATTAGCTTGAATCTAAATCAGGTTTTCATCTAACAGTGAATATGAATTGCTTTGTAACTAAGGCAAAACCCTGATTTGAAGACTATATAAAGGAGACATCTAACATTGTGCAAAACTAATCCCCACACGTCTGTGTGATACTAGTGCGATCGCTATAGTCGATTCTCCTTTGACCTTTGGTTTTATTCTCTAAAACCAGGTTAACGACTTAAAGACTTCATTGGGATTGTGAAGCCAGACCGATACTACTTTTATCGTAGTTGTGTGATCTGACCTTGCATCTTCTATCGTACGAGTACAATCTTTGATTGGCTTGAGATCGTGAGAGTTCTCCGATAGGCAAGATAAAGAAGTCACAAACATCTTTGTCTCACTGTTTGTGATTCCTCGACAAACCGCCTGTGTAGTCAGGAAGGATTGTAGAGAGATGATTGATTAATCTAGGTTGTTCTTCGGGAATATAAGACCGGATTATCAATTGGTTCATGTTTACCTTGATTTCATATCTTAAGACGGAACAAAACCTAGGGTTTATCTGTGGGAGACAGATTTATCCTTTGATAGACTTTTCTGTGTGAGACAGATTTGTTTATTATCAAGTCTGCGATTTTGGGTTGCAACAACTCTTGGTTGTGGGTAAGATTAACTAAGGGAATCAAGTGCGCAGTATCCTGCTGGGATCAGAGGCGTAGTAGTACAACTGTACCTTGGATCGGTGGGAGACTGATTGGGGTTCAACTATAGTCCAGTCCGAAGTTAGCTTGGAGTAGGCTAGTATCTGTAGCGGCTTAATACAGTGTGTATTAGGTCCCGGGGTTTTTCTGCATTTGCGGTTTTCTCGTTAACAAAACTTCTGGTGTCCGTGTTATTTCTTTTTCGCATTATATTTTATATAATTGAAATAATACAGGTTGTGCATTCGTGATCATCAATTGGAAATCCAGCCTTTGGTTGCTGATTGATATCGATTGATCCTTGGATATTGGTCTTTGGTAACGTCCAAGTTATTCCTTGTATTTGATAAAGAATCGCTATTGTTTTTAGCTTGAGTGAAAATCGAATCAAGAGAGAGATATTAACTCCTTGAGATACTTTTATCTAGATTGAGTCTGACTGTCTAGTTGATTCTCTAGCAAAGTATTTCGGAGTTAGTCCATACAAATTACTAAGCGAAATATTGTGTGGTGTTGTTAGACCCCCGCTTTTTCAATTGGTATCAGAGCAGGCAAACACGTTAAAGACCTTATAAGTCTGTGTTTGTAGCGATTTGATTATGGACGAGTCTATCTCTAATAACGTACCAGTTCAGAAATTACCAGATGATTTTAAAAGCTTGGATTCACCTGAGAGAACTGTCACATCTAAGTCAATATCTAAACATTCTCTTGATGTAAAAACTGTTGATTGGGAAACTCTCCTAGAAGAACAGTTGGATGAACTTTCTGATGAAGGTGATTCCGATATTGATAGAGATGTTGATGAGGAAGTCTCGGAGTATGTTAAGTTTTTGGATTCGTGGAAAATGAAGAAGATTACAACTTCTCGTGTCTCACCTCTTCTGATTCCTCTCTGTCGAGAAAACAAGAAATTGAGAAGATGTTACGCAGGTGTTTATTTTTCGAATCGTTCTTGCGAATCGATCCTCAAGGATTCTGAGGAAAACCTACGTATGAAGTCACTTGAATGTGATAATCTTTATCAAAAGTACTTTTTGTTGGAAGAGAAACTTGTAGAATCTGAAGCAAGGTTTAACTCTCAACAAATTAGTTTTGATGACAGAGAAAGTGCTTGTCTCGCTCGAGAAAAATGCCTTGAGGCTGATTTAGTTGTTGCTCTTAATAAAATCAAGATGTTGGAAGATGACTTGAAAAAGTTCAATACTAGTTCAAGCAAATTAACCACTATGCTAGGAGCAAGTAAAAATCATCGCGATACACGAGGATTGGGTTATAAGGGAATAGATGCTCCAAGTATTAGCAAAGAGGTAAAATTTGTCAAAGTTAATGATTCTTCTCAACAAAAGGTTTCCACTGATGGCAAAAGTGAAATACCTTCACCTGCAGTTAAGGTTCAAAAGAGCAAAGTTTATCAACCTCCAAAGACAGCACACATGGATCGAGGTAAGAACATTCCTTATGTTTGCCACTATTGCGGAAATAAAGGTCACATGGAAAGGAGATGTCGTTTCCGTATAAGGAATGAGAAACTTCATGATGTTCTTGTTTGGGCATCACAAGAAGTTGTGAAACCAAGATCATACGTTAAGACTGATTCTCTTAATGTTACATGTTGTAATTGTCCAACCTTTAGGCAAGGGAATCAATGCTATGATAAACCTAGATTTTCCTATAAACGTCGTACAAATCCTTTTCACAATCGCAATGGTTATTAAAAGGATAACTTCGTAAAGACGAAAACAAGATCCAATGCTCCCAACTGGAGAAAGACTAACTTGTAAAAGAATAGTCAATCCAATTCTCTTCCGATAATTCTAGAAGAGAGTAATGGGAAGAAGGTTCAAATTGTTCCTAAACGCACTCAGAAGTGGATACCAAAGAAAGTCGATGATGTTTTGAGTGTGAAAAGGAATGATCTCCCAGAAAATTCCATGACTATGGAGAAGGCAATATCCATGATGTTGGAACTTAACAAGTTTTTTGGGAAAATGGAATTGGATGTGAAAGGTGCTAAAAGAGATATCTTTCATGATAATCCAAAGGTCACTTGTGGTGAGCAAGACATTGTTCACCCCAACACAACTTGATTGTATTGTAAGTGCATCCTCACCAAGGAATGCCCTGTTATGTATACGGTGAGGGAAGCACAAGAATTGGGGAACACAGATTATGTTCGGTAAGGCGGTAGAATTCGATTGGATTCATCTAAAAAGGTATGTCTATAAACTTGAGCAAGATTTGTACTTTTATTTTCTTAGAATACTTATAATAATTTTGCTTATCGTTCATTTCTACCTAACTTGATTTGTGTTTAAGGTTCTCAAATGTTTAGGTTTGAAAATAATAGTTCGGGATGTTTGGAATACATGGTACATATACCAAGTATGCATAAAAACATTCAAAATCAAAATCCAGGGGTTTAAGTTCGCAAACCCGTAGGCATACTTGACGTCGATATTCGGTAAACTTGTTTTGGCCGTAACTTCTTCGTCCGAACTCGGATTTACCTCATTATTTTTGCATTCTCTTCCTTATTGAATTCCCTTCAAAATGGGTATGAGAATTGTTGAATTTGGATGAGTTAATATTGGTCTTTGTCCTGTCTCTTGTTTTTTAGTGTTTGCTCCGTTTCGTTGCACTTGTTCTATTCTCTTGGACTTGGGCACTGGGATTCATGGATAAATCCTATTCTAAGCTATTTTATGGCTGTTACAAGAGTGATGTTGGTGAATCACAAAGAAGGAATTTCGAGAATGGGTAGTAGTTCACATTGCTATATA
The DNA here is from genome assembly GCF_003573695.1 of Papaver somniferum. Classification (NCBI taxonomy): domain Eukaryota; kingdom Viridiplantae; phylum Streptophyta; class Magnoliopsida; order Ranunculales; family Papaveraceae; genus Papaver; species Papaver somniferum. The sequence continues at coordinate 72,343,987 of NC_039366.1, forward strand.
TTCTTGAGTGTTCACAATCATCTCGTGTGAACTATGGTGCATAGTCGTCAATGACTTTGTATGTTCTTCTTTGTTAAGTAAATATTTTTATACGCTTTTGGTAACCACTCTTGGTATAAATCCGTGCGAAAAAGATTGATTCTACCTTCTAAGGGCAAAGATTGTTATTGCAGTATTAATTTTTATGATTTTGTGATATTGCAATTGTTTATGGGATATGTATTATTTGCATATGTGAACTTGAAGGTCCCATATGTTGTCAAAAGTAAAATCGTTCATAAATTGGTATTCGTATTAATGAAAGGACGAATGAACTTTTGACAAATACAAAAGTTATGCCTGTAGTCATTTATTTGACGAAAAATAGGGTAAAATCTTTTGAAGGATAAAGTCTATTATGTCATTATCCATATAGTGATGGAAAGATAGAATAGATCCTTGTACGTATTCCACGGTATTGATCTTCATTGATCCATTCTTTTTGTATTACCGTGAAGGCTCCATTGTGTGTCTTATGTTGAGCACGATACAACTAAGTCGATTATTCGTATTGGCCTTGTTGGTTGTTCCATGAGATGCTATATGTTGAGAATTCTTGAACTAAATTAATCATCTTGATTGGTTATTTAGTTATTTGCTCCGAAAGTCTTCTTTTGTCGAGCAAAATCTTTTGACAATTAAATTGATTGCTTCGGTGATTAGTTTGGTTGTGTATTCCAATTAGATTAATTATAGGTTCTCTTGTAATTAATCTAGTTGAGTTTTTCATATATTCCACAAGTTCTTGTGTTGAGTATATGAACGGCTATACTAATCATGTTATATTGGTTGATATAATCGTATATTCCGTAAGGTTTTCCTTATGTTGAGTATTTGAACGATTAAGGTAGTCATCTCCGTGTGGTTATCTTAGTCGTAGCTCCGTGAGTTTTCTTATGTTGAGCACAATCAATTAAATTGATCACTTTTGTGGTTTGATTTAGTTGCGTATTCTGATTAAATTAATCATGGGTTTACTTGTGATTAATTTGGTTGAGTTTTGGATATAAAAAATCATTTCCATGGTTTTTGGTGTCCAATTAAAAAATCCTTCTTTTCTTTCGAAATTAAGGTCGCTCTTGTTGTTCTTTCGGGAATGACATCAAATGGGGGAGAGTTCTTTTGAACTTGTGCTTAATGGTAATATCTTGCGGGGTGTGCGGCTGTGGAATTTTATAGGGGTTATCTTGTATCTTAAAACTCCTTGATGAATGCATTTAGCTTCGGCTTTATGATTGCATCTAAATTAAGTTGGTATGTATTTTTCTTTTAGTCTATGAAATGTCTCTTGTGGAAATTTCATTATGATCCCGTTCTTGTACCTTTGCCAATTTTATTGACAAAAAGGGGGAGAAATATTGTAGTTCACACTACAAGTACATATGGTTTTCGGATCGTTGTGTAAGGGGGAGTGGTTTCCATGATCGAGATGGAGTATTGACTAAGGGGGAGTGATACATATCACCATAGTGTTATTGTTAAAGTCGTGATACAATTGGACTTTGATGTTACATAATAATACTATGACATTGTATAATAATGATCGAGAATCTCGATTTCTCTCATTGTTATAGCTACGGATCTTCGACAACGGTGATGCTAAACTTACAACCTTTGGGATCATTGGAGTACTTGGAAGGACGAAGATTTCAGGGAACGTTGAAGATTAGACTATGGAATAGGAGCCACTAAAGTTTATCCTTTTTGTATTCCATATGTATTAATAGTTTTGTCACTAAAATTGACAAAGGGGGAGATTGTTAGAGCATAGCTCGGTCGATCTCGCATGCGTTGCTATCTCAAGCATGTTTGTCAATGTTAGTGATCAAAACTATGAGTCTTGATTTCTAGCCTACATAACTAAGTCTCGGACTAGGATAAAAAAGTGTAGTTGAGCTCAAGGACTTCATGGCGATTCATCATACAACGACGAATATCTACTCAAGGAACCGTGGAACTTCATCAACAAAAAAGTATGTGGAGACTTGAACTTATCTATCACTCAAAAGTCTGTCTCTTTTATCTACTACTTCTTATGAGACAAAAGTCGTATGCTATATAGACTGGATCATACACATTTTATATTTCGAGCCGAGTATATCTCGCCTATCTATATCTCGAAATCACGTATTGGTAAAGCGTTTCGCTTTGATCAAGTTTATCTTCACCTAGTGACGAAAGTCATGAAAAGTTTCAATTACTTTGAGAATTGCTCTGACGCGAAACGGTCTGTGAATAACGTCTATATAACGTCCTCTGAGAATGTCTCAATGATTGGAATGATAGTTTAGATATATAACCATGTATTCCTTAATCCGAAGTTTTCGAACTTTGTTGATTGAGAGAAACCGGAGGAATTGGCTTTGCCAAGTCCACGAACCCAGTCCGCGAACTGACGGAATTTCTTGTACCGAGAATTTCTGCTGGGATTTTCCAAAAACTCGTTTGCGTGTAAGTCCGCGAACTCAGTCCGCGAATTGGCGAACGTATCTTTGCCAAGATTTTCTGCTGAGTTTGGAAAACTCAACCGGTTGTCTTAAGTCCGCGAACTTTTTTGTGAGCTTATGAGGTTATGATCTAAAGATGTGCTCTGAACATGAAACTTAAATTACTAAGAAATTCTTTATGCAAACCGTGGATATAAAGTTCATCAGCAGATTCAATCGAATCAAATCATCTTTGTTTCAATTGTGTCTTGTGTAGTTACATAAGATCTCATAGCAATTGAACAACTCTTTAACTAGTTCATTTGAGTCAATTGAACTAGTTATGGTGAAGAAGAACAAGGTTAATATGAAATGCTCATATGGTTAACCTTTTGGGTTACTATGTTGAACCAACATACAAGTACACGTTTGGGCATGATTTTCACAAACTCAGTAAACGTTTACCCAAGTGTGTGTGACAATCTAAGTTTTCGATCTAACGGTTGAGAAATATTAGCTTGAATTTAAATTACGTTTTCATCTAACGGTGAATATGAATTGCTTTGTAACTAAGGAAAAACCCTGATTTGAAGACTATATAAAGGAGACATCTAGCATTGTGCAAAACTAATCCCCACACGTCTGTGTGATACTAGTGTGCTCGCTAGAGTCGATTCTCCTTTAACCTTTGGTTTTATTCTCTAAAACCAGGTTAACGACTTAAAGACTTCATTGGGATTGTGAAGCCAGACCGATACTACTTTTATCGTAGTTGTGTGATCTGATCTTGTACCTTCTATCGTACGAGTACAATCTTTGATTGGCTTGAGATCGTGAGAGTTCTCCGAGAGGCAAGATAAAGAAGTCACAAACATCTTCTTCTCACTGTTTGTGATTCCTCGACAAACCGCCTGTGTAGTCAGGAAGGATTGTAGAGAGGTGATTGATTAATCTAGGTTGTTCTTCGGGAATATAAGACCGGATTATCAATTGGTTCCCGTTCACCTTGATTTCATATCTTAAGACGGAACAAAACCTAGGGTTTATCTGTGGGAGACAGATTTATCCTTTGATAGACTTTTTTGTGTGAGACAGATTTGTTTATTATCAAGTCTGCGATTTTGGGTTGCAGCAACTCTTGGTTAGGGGTGAGATCAGCTAAGGGAATCAAGTACGCAGTATCCTGCTGGGATCAGAGGCGTAGGAGTACAACTGTACCTTGGATCGGTGGGATACTGATTGGGGTTCAACTATAGTCCAGTCCGAAGTTAGCTTGGAGTAGGCTAGTGTCTGTAGCGGCTTAATACAGTGTGTATTCAATCTGGACTAAGTCCCGGGGTTTTTCTGCATTTGCAGTTTCCTCTTTAACAAAACTTCTGGTGTCTGTGTTATTTCTTTTCCGCATTATATTTTATATAATTGAAATAATACAGGTTGTGCGTTCGTGATCATCAATTGAAAATCCAACCTTTGGTTGTTGATTGATATTGATTTATCCTTGGATATTGGTCTTTGGTACCGTCCAAGTTATTCCTTGTATTTGATAAAGACTCGCTATTGTTTTTAGCTTGAGTAAAAATCAAATCAAGAGAGAGATATTAACTCCTTGAGATACTTTTATCTAGATTGAGTCTGACTGTATAGTTGATTCTCTAACAAAGTATTTAGAAGTTAGTCCATACAGATTGCTAAGCGAAATATTGGGTGGTGTTGTTAGACCCCCGCTTTTTCATCTTGCATATGTATTCAAATTGCAGGTAAAAAACCGGAAACGGACTGATCATACATGGGCACATGCACAGATACATATACAGCTACCCAAAACTAGAACCCGCCACTAGGAAGTATAGGTACTCTGTTTGAAAACACCGGACCTTGCCGTCCTTTGTGCAGCCCTAAGTAGTGGAGGGGTACAAACAAGCTATTAGGACAACAGGCATAGGGGTGCACATACCCTACCCATACCCGCCAACCCTACCCTACCCGCCAGTTTTTTAACCGTATCATATCCTATCCACTATTTGGCGGGTAGGGTGGCGGGTAAAGATTTTCTTAACCGCCAGTAAACGGGTAGGGTGGCGGGTATAGGCCATATCCTACACACCCTACCTAGAAGTGCACATACCCTACTCCTACCCGCCAACCCTACCCTACCCGCCAGTTTTTTTAACCGTATCCTACCCTATCCATTATTTGGCGGGTAGGGTGGCAGGTAAAGATTTTCTTAACTGCCGGTAAACGGGTAGGGTGGTGGGTATAGGCCATATCCTATCCACCCTACCCGTTGTGCAGCCCTAAACAGGCGCATCAAATTGGGTCTCCATTACCGTGAATGGAGAAGGCCCTAAATATAAAGCACCGCCCGAAATAGCCCTTCAATAGGTCGGTTAAAACGAGAATATATATATACAAACTATTACGTCTCTGGATCCTTACAGGGGGTTAGTCCTCGAGTGATTTCGGGGGAGTTGAGTGTATTTTAAATCTCAGGGATTTTGAGAGAGTTTGAGAGAGTGTAGAGAGTTTGAGAGAGTTTTGTGTTTTTGAGTTCAGGGAGTTTGGGGAAGTGTAGGGAGTTTGAGAGAGTTTATTAGAGGGAGTTTGGGGGAGTTTGAGAGAGTTCACTCCTAACTCATTCTCTTTTAAGAAACAATAAACCCTTATTTGCAAATAACATTGATCTTTAATCAAAAGAAAAAAATAAATGAAAATGATCATATCTCTGTATCAATAGTATGTTATTTTGTGCAACGAGATAATTTTTTTTCCCTTCAATTTAACGGTCTCCATATAATTCTAACTCCCTTTGTTCACGAACATTTTCCCACATATCATCCGCTATACTCTTTCTCCATGCATTAGCTTCTTGACGTTGTTGTTCTTGAGTTTGTTGTGTCAAAATTTCATCGTCATTTACAAGCGTTGATGGATGGCTATCTTCCTCTTCCTCGACCGAAAACTCATCTGAACGACATTCTTTTCGTAAGAAGTTGTGTAGGCCTGCACAAGCTGTCATTATCTCCGCTTGCACCTGATACGGAAATGGAGGTTGAGACTTAAAGATCAAGAATAACAAAATCACTTAACAAAGCAAGGATAGTAATAACACCAAAAAGTCTAATGTAGACATGATAAAAAATTGTGATACTAGATTACACAGTACTAACACGTAGAGCTACTTAGCCAAATTGTTAATCAAAGAAAATCCCTTAGCAACTCCTTGCAACAAAAGCACCGTATGAATTGGCTAAAACACGCCAATACGGAACGAAGTACGCCACTGTATTGAACTTTGGCATATAGAATAGAAGAGAAGTATGTGTCTAAATAAGAGGACTTAACAAGTGATAGTGATTCTCAATGACACCCATGCAAAGTAGCAAGCCAATTAATGCATGATGACATAACAAATTATGAAGATAGCTGTAAAGGAATTCTGTTTCACCGAAACACAGTTTCAGATTGTCCAATCTTTGCAGTACTAATACTTACCTGATCCTCTTGAAATTTTTAAGGTACACTTAAAACTCAATATTCCACAACACACTCAAAAATCATAGCATTCCAACGGTTCATTAAAAAGATACATTACTCAGAACCCGACTACTTTCAATACGTGCATACAGAATTCAGTTCCGGATTTCTCACACTTTGGTGTACCTAATGTGATCAGAACTTCATGAAATTTCTACATCAGGTAACCTTCATATATACAAACATCATACTAAAATTTAAGCTTTGTCCGATAAGCGGAGAATGAGATAAATAGGAATCAGTCCCCTATTCGGGATTTAAACTCAGCAGACCATAGTCATATATTGTGCAAGCTTTGCAGTAGCAAACGTGACCTGATCCGCGTGAAAATTTTACTGTACTTCTATAACAAGGTAAACTACGACATACTCAAATTTCATCATATTCCAACGGTTGAATTTAAAGATATCATTATAATCAAATCATGCAATTTCTTACCAAGATCTTTTGAACCACAAATTAGGGTTTTGACAGAGAGAGAGTACCCACAAAAAAAAACTATACACACAATCAAAATAAACAATCTTGGAGATCAAAGATATGAAAAACAATCAAAATAGTACACAAATCAAACTATTATACACAATCATGGAGATCAAAGAAGAAAAAAAACATACCTGGAAAAAAACGTTTCCTCTTCTTTCTCCTATGGTTTTCTACGCACCAAACTCCTTCCCAAATCTCTACTCTTTTGAGAGATTTGTTGTGAGACCAAAATACACTAAAAACTCCTTCAAACTCCCCAAAGTAACCAACTCCCTAGTATTGTAGGGTTTTATGACTAACAGGAAGTTCAAGAGCCTTTTTTAAACTCCCCAGCGACTAACAGGTGTTTTCTAGAGAGTTTAGGAGACTCCTCTAAACTCCCCCACGACTAACGGAGATTTGGAGAGACTCCCTCAAACTCCCTCAGGACTAACAGGAGAAAACCTAAATACATTAAAATCTCTCGAACTCTCCCACGACTATGCCCGTGTTAGTTTTTATACACTTTCCTTCGCGAGGAGAACCTGTAGAAGAAGAGAGGCATAGAAAGTCTCTGGATACTGTTGCGTTCGTAAACCTAAAGGTCAGTTATCCTATCTCTCGAATCAATAGGCTTTGTATAACCATTATATATTCAAGTTTGTTTTTTAAGGTTTTAATTTTGATTTTAATTTTTGCGATTTAGGGTTTTGTACAAACATGGATCCTGAGATAGCTAAAACCCAAGAAGAGAGGAAGAAGATGGAGAAACAAATCGCTTCTCTCTCAACAGTTACTTTTGATACTGAATTTTATGATAGTACTGGAAATCGATACGAAGGTTATGTAAGTTCAATTGCTGTAAATGAAGAAGAAGAAACTGTAGATCCCAGTTTATCTGATGTTCCTAGAAGATTAGCTTCTTATACTGCACCTCAATCATTAATGAAAGATATTGCAGGAAGTGCTGAAGAGCATAATAATAACAACAGCTTGGGGCCGAGAAAAATTATTGATAGAGAAGATGAGTATAGAAGGAGAAGATTGAACCAAGTACTCTCACCTGATCGAGTTGATGCTTTTGCATTGGGAGATGAAACTCCTGATCCATCTGTCAGGACTTATGCGGAAATTATGAGGGAACAATCTTTGAAAAGAGAGACAGAAGAGACTTTGAGAGAAATTGGTAAGAAGAAGAAGGAAGAAGAAGAGGAGAAGGAGAGAGGCGGTGGTAGGAAGGTTGAAGAGAGAGAGCGAGACGAGGTACCTGCTCCTGTACCCAAAAGAAGGAATAGGTGGGATCAAAATCAGGATGTTGATGCTGCTAGTAAGAAAGCCAAGACTTCTTCGTCTGATTGGGATATTCCAGATTCAACTCCAGGTATTGGAAGATGGGATGCAACACCTACTCCAGGGAGGATTGGAGATGCAACTCCTTCGCTATCTAGAAGGAATAGGTGGGATGAAACACCAACCCCTGGTCGGGTTGCTGATGCAGATGCTACTCCGTCCGCTGGTGTAACTCCTGCTGCTACTCCCTCTGGTATGACTTGGGATTCTACACCTAAACTTGCCGGTCTTGCTACTCCGACTCCCAAACGTCAAAGATCGAGATGGGACGAGACTCCTATGAGTGTGGGCAGTGCCACTCCAATGCCGGGTGCAACTCCATCTGGTATCTACACTCCAGGAGTTACACCTCGTGGAGGAGGTGAGCTGGCTACCCCAACTCCTGGGGCTTTTCAAGCAATCACACCTGAACAGTACAATTTGATGAGATGGGAGAAGGATATTGAAGAGAGAAATAGGCCATTAAGTGACGAGGAACTTGATTCAATGTTTCCACAAGAAGGATACAAAATTTTGGATCCTCCAGCATCTTACGTTCCGATTAGAACTCCAGCCAGGAAGCTTCTTCAAACTCCCACTCCGTTGGGCACCCCACTTTATCAAATCCCAGAAGAGAACCGTGGGCAGCAATTTGATGTTCCAAAAGAAGCAGCTGGAGGGTTGCCAGGGATGAAACCAGAGGATATGCAGTATTTTGGACCATTGCTGAATGAAGTTGATGAAGAAACGTTGTCGCCTGATGAGCAGAAAGAGAGGAAGATCATGAAACTACTGCTAAAGGTCAAGAATGGAACACCCCCACAGAGGAAAACTGCATTGAGACAGTTGACTGATAAAGCGCGTGATTTTGGTGCTGGCCCACTCTTTGGCAGGATATTGCCATTACTTATGCAACCGACGTTGGAAGATCAAGAACGACATCTTCTAGTTAAGGTTATTGATAGGGTTTTGTACAAGTTGGATGAGCTTGTTAGACCTTTCGTTCACAAAATCCTTGTGGTGATTGAGCCTCTTCTGATCGATGAGGACTATTATGCTCGTGTTGAGGGAAGAGAAATTATTTCCAACCTGAGTAAAGCTGCTGGTTTGGCTACTATGATTGCTGCAATGAGGCCCGATATTGATAACATTGATGAGTACGTGAGGAACACAACTGCGAGGGCTTTCAGTGTTGTTGCTTCTGCTCTGGGGATTCCAGCGCTGCTTCCTTTCTTGAAAGCTGTCTGTCAGAGTAAGAAATCTTGGCAAGCTCGGCACACTGGTATCAAGATTGTTCAGCAGATTGCTATCTTAATTGGTTGTGCAGTACTTCCCCATTTGAAGTCTCTTGTGGAAATCATAGAACATGGTCTTGTGGATGAGAACCAGAAGGTCAGGACCATTACTGCACTGTCGTTGGCTGCCCTGGCTGAAGCTTCTGCTCCATATGGTATTGAAAGTTTTGATTCTGTCCTGAAGCCTTTGTGGAAGGGTATCAGATCACACAGGGGTAAGGTTTTGGCTGCCTTCTTGAAAGCAATTGGTTTTATCATTCCCCTCATGGATGCGATATATGCTAGTTACTATACCAAGGAAGTGATGTTCATATTGATCCGTGAGTTCCAGTCTCCTGATGAAGAAATGAAGAAAATTGTGCTCAAAGTCGTTAAGCAGTGTGTTAGTACAGAAGGTGTTGAAGCTGATTATATCAGAAGTGATATTCTTCCGGAGTTTTTCAAGAACTTTTGGGTGAGAAGAATGGCATTGGACCGTAGAAACTATAGGCAGCTAGTGGAAACCACTGTGGAGATCGCAAACAAGGTCGGTGTTGCCGATATAGTGGGAAGAATCGTTGAGGATCTTAAAGATGAGAGTGAACCTTACAGAAGAATGGTGATGGAAACTATTGAGAAGGTGGTTGCGAACTTGGGTGCATCTGATATCGATGCACGCTTGGAAGAACTTCTTATTGATGGTATACTGTACGCTTTCCAGGAGCAAACTAGTGACGATGCTAATGTTATGTTGAATGGATTTGGGGCTGTTGTGAATGCCCTGGGGCAGAGAGTGAAACCCTATCTTCCTCAGATATGTGGTACCGTTAAGTGGCGTTTGAACAACAAGAGTGCGAAGGTTAGACAACAAGCAGCAGATCTCATTTCTAGGATTGCTGTTGTGATGAAGCAATGCCAAGAAGAGCAGCTGATGGGTCATCTTGGTGTTGTTTTGTACGAGTACTTGGGAGAAGAGTACCCTGAAGTTCTGGGATCCATTTTAGGAGCTCTGAAGGCAATTGTGAATGTTATCGGAATGACAAAGATGACACCGCCAATCAAAGATCTGCTTCCTCGATTGACTCCTATTTTGAAGAATCGACATGAAAAAGTTCAAGAGAACTGCATTGATCTTGTCGGTAGGATTGCCGATCGTGGAGCTGAATTCGTTCCTGCGAGGGAGTGGATGAGAATATGTTTTGAGCTTCTTGAGATGCTAAAAGCCCACAAGAAAGGAATTCGAAGGGCTACTGTCAACACATTTGGATACATCGCGAAAACCATTGGACCCCAAGATGTCCTGGCAACATTGTTGAACAACCTCAAAGTGCAGGAGCGTCAGAACCGTGTATGCACAACTGTAGCTATTGCAATAGTTGCGGAAACTTGTTCTCCATTCACAGTTCTGCCAGCTCTTATGAATGAGTATCGTGTGCCAGAGCTGAATGTGCAAAATGGCGTCTTAAAATCACTTTCGTTCTTGTTCGAGTATATTGGCGAGATGGGGAAGGATTATATATATGCTGTGACTCCTCTTCTTGAAGATGCGTTAATGGATAGGGATCTGGTTCACAGGCAAACGGCGGCCTCCGCTGTAAAGCACATGGCTTTAGGCGTGGCAGGGTTAGGCTGTGAAGATGCTTTAGTTCATCTTCTGAATTATGTCTGGCCGAATATATTTGAGACTTCTCCCCATGTTATTAATGCTGTAATGGAAGCAATTGAAGGAATGAGGGTTGCCTTAGGGGCTGCTGCAATTTTGAATTACTGTTTGCAGGGACTTTTTCATCCAGCACGGAAGGTCAGGGAGGTGTATTGGAAGATTTATAACTCACTGTACATTGGAGCGCAGGATGCCCTTGTAGCTGCGTACCCGGTGTTGGAGGATGAGGAGAGCAATGTATTTAGCAGGCCGGAGTTGGTGATGTTTGTATGAGAAATTGTAGTTCCTGCTTGTCATGCGACCGATATGCTAAAACTATAACCGACTCTGCAGAACAGGGATGTTTTTATATTTTAGTATTTTCTTGATACGAACGGAACTGCTGATTCAAGCAGATTTGCAGCAATCTTTTGTGTACCAGACATATCTACTTGCTTATTAGTATATACATGCACTGTTTGATGATTATCTTAATTGTTAGTTTGCTTCAAGTTATTAGTAGTTTTGTTTTATGATTCTTAATTAATTGAATGTTGTAGATCGTCTGTTGATCTTGGGAAGAGAACTGGCTGTATACCTGAAGGGCACCAACACCATACGTACATTGCTTCCTACGGTTGAGTTTCCTTGGAAGTGGGGGAGATTGGTTGAAACTCTTTTGTTTATGAAAGTATGTTCACTTTACCTGGAAAGGGAAGTATTCAGAGCACTGTATTAATTGTCCAGTTTTTATGGCTACAACTTCACAATCGTAAATATTTGTTTGTGTCAGGAGTTGCATCTTATGTTTGGTTGGCATTTTAGGAGTTGGGTCGGCCTCAAGGTATTTCCAGTTCACTCTAAGGTCACTGTGTTTGTGTGTACTGTGGTAAGGTATGCAGACAGTTCATTGTACATGGTTATTGCTGAATATAATCTTTATTCTTGAAACAAAATATTGGGATTATATCTGTGTAGTCGCAGTTTTCTTGGATTAGTACCGGAGACATTGTTATGAGAAAAAGCACTTACAAGGGTTTCATGAGAGGTGTTCTTTATATGCCAAGCTTGGTGTAACAGCTGTTTATGTTAAAAGTAACATCTTTTGTTTCGTCATGGTGTTTGATGTTGTACTGCATGATGTTTGAAAGAACATCAGTTGGGTGGATGTCATTGTTTTTGCTTTCGTCATTTCTTAACTAGTAGATTTTGAAATTTATGTTTTAAAGAGTGAAGTAGCATAACCTACTGCTCATTAATATTCTTGGAACAAGTTACTTTGATGGCAAATTTTTGAATCACAACTTGTTTTCTTTTCTCCTTTGGAAGATGGGCGTCAATATGAACCATAACTTAAAAATGATGTTGGCATTCTGACTTAGAATGGTAGAGTTACTTATATGCATCAGGAGTCTCTATCATTGTTCCAGAGTTCAGTTTATTGTATTTTTATGCGAAGATCTAGATTCTAAGAAGTTGTGTTCCTGTTCATCATTGTTTGGTGTAATTCATAGCTTAAGGTCTATTGTACAAGTAAGTAGACAAAACAATGGTATGGTTAGAATTGTCACAGAGCATACATTTCTTATCAAACAAGTAGAATCACTTTCAGGATGATAGTGGTTTTTGATGGTTGCATAGAATAGAATACGAGTTCTCCGCCTACTGAGATTTCAGGTTTCATGGAATGGAAGTAAAAGAGTTCTGGTCGTCTGCTCCTTTTATTGAAGTAATCGGAGAGGGATTTCATTTTCATCTGTTTCGTATTAGAGACAGTGAAGATGCCAAGACCAGGTCCAAGACCATATGAGTGTTTTAGAAGAGCTTGGCATAGTGACGGACATAAACCCATGAGAGGACATCAGTATTTCATCCACTTCCCAGATTACAATTGAAATTGATTCTTTATATGAAGGTGAGGCTGTTGAGAAGTGTTTGAGGGATGCTAAGATGGACAAAAGCAGTGTGCATGATGTTGTTCTAGTTGGTGGATCAACTAGGATCCCAAAAGTACAGCATTTGTTGCAGGACTCCTTTAATAGGGAAGAACTCTGAAAGAGTATTAATCCCGATGAAGCTGTGGCATTTGGAGTGGCTGTGCAGGCTGTGATTTTAGGTGGTGAAGTTGATCGGGTCTTGGATGGAGTGTTGCTGTTGGATGTTACTCCTCTCTCCCTTGGGCTCGAGACAGCTGGAGGGGTAATGACTACATTGAAACACCACTATTCCCACCTACCTACTCAGACAACCAACCTGGAGTGTTAATCCAGGTGTACGAAGGCGAGAGGGCAAGAACCAACGGTAACAACTTGCTTGGTAAATTCGAGTTGTCTGGAATTCCACCTGCGCCACGTGGTGTCCCTCAGATCACTGTTTTGCTTTGGCATTGATGCAAATGTCAATCACTAATGAAAAAGGAAGGTTGTCCAAGGAGGAGATTGAGAAGTTGGTTCAAGAGGCAGAGAAGCATAAGACATGGGATAAACAACACAAGCAGAAAGAAGGCTTTGGAGAATTATGCTTACAGTATGGGGAATACTGTCAAGGACGAGAAGATTGCTGGGAAGTTAGTTCCTGCTGACTAGAAGAATATTGAGGATGCTATCGAATCTACCGTTCAGTGGCTTGACACCAAACCAGCTTGCAGAGGCCGAGGAATTTGATGACAAGTTGAAAGAACTGGAGTCTTTGCAGCCTAATTATTGCTAAGATGCTATCTTCGGCTAGCTAAGGTACCATGTACTTCAGTAATGGTCCTTGCACTAACCAACAGTTCAGGGTTCAGGGGTTGGTCCATTAGCTTACACGCCACTCATCACCAACTTTTTTTTTCTTTTGTCGGCCGATTCATTAAACTCAACAGATTGGTACATTCCTGGGAAATTTTGTTCCCACGATGTCTGCTTGCGTACGTTCCTGGGACATACATTTTGCCAGACTTTCGTAGTCGGGTCGGTTGGGTGTTGTGCCTGATATTTGACTGCTTGATTTGCGAGTTCGTCCTCTGCTTGATTTGCTTCTCTGTAGGCCCTTGTGTGTGGTATTTGTTGCATGAGTGCATTTATTTCTGTTAACATACCTTTGAGGTACCAAGGTTGGTCAGTTGGGTGTTGTCGCTGTAGTTGTATTACCGCCTGCGGGTCCATTTCAAACCATACCTTTGACCATTGCTGTTGTACTGCGATTCTTGTTGCTAACAGTAATCCCCATGTTTCCGCCGTTGTCGAAGTTGTATTACCTAGAGGTGCTGCCATTGCTAGAATTATTTCACCATTGCTGTTCCTGCAAGTCACTCCCGCTGGTCCTGGACAACCTTTAGTCGAGCCGTCTGTATTTATTTTTATCCAGTTGTCGGGGGAAATTTTTTTGAACGTGCACTGCGGATTCAAAATTTGAACCCGCACCTCCGTCGCCATTTGATTGGTAAGATGTGATGTCATCAAATTTTTAACCTAACCATAGTTGCTTCCCGAATTTTCACTAGCATTTTTCGAAAATATTTCACACATTCAGTTAATCTTACGAGACCACATTTATCCTTCGTCATTCGTTTTTCCCATGTCAAAAACTTCAAACGAGTTCATCCACCAATCAACATATGATTATTCATTTTAATGTTAACAGAGTGATTTGTACAGAGCCATTTTCTCCTTCTCATTGTGCTGGCACTATTAAAAATTGATTAAACCATCTGATCCATCCCTGTGTGATCACGTAGATAGATGCTGGAATGGCATCAAAGGTTTCAAATTTGAGAATGTGATCTGATGCATGGTTTGACGTTGAAAGGACCTTAAAAATGCAGGTATATATATGAACCTTTTGCCCCTTAATCCAAATGGCATCATGTGGAACTTTATCAATAATCTAAAACACACAAAATTGTTCTTTCTGTCCATTATTTTGTCGCCTTGATGATGAAATTTTTGTTTTTTTGAAAGTGAGCTTTGCATAATGAAATCAAGATGATTGATTAACTCGATCGTCTTCATCTCCCACGGAGCTTTGTAAGATAATAGTCCAGTGACTCATCATTTTTGATCTGGGTAATTAACTCGATCGTCTTCATCACCTGATTGATTGCAAAATTTTGGCGCCCAAAGGTAAAAAGCTATATGGGTATTTGTCAAAAGCTAAAGATTACCGAAAGTTTTGTATTATAGTTAAAAACCGGAAAAAATAACTATAGTTAAGTTTAAAATTTGATGACATCACATCTTACCAATCAAACGGCGACGGAGGTGCGAGTTCAAAGTTTGAATGCGCAGTGGCTTGCCGTGGGAAAGTCGATCGACCAGGGATGGAGATGGCCCGCCGGTGAACGCGCCAGTACCTCTTTGATCATTCGAAGAAAGATCTAGACCGTCCAACTAAGCTAGTTAAGTTGGGCGGATATGATGAATCTGAGATCGTTATGGTCGGTCTTAGCTCGTTTGAGCTCCTCCTTCAACAACGCAATCACCCTGGTTCTGGCTAGCGATCAGGGGTGTTGCGTGTGAACTAAATGGATTCCGATCGGCTGGGGTGCTAGTGGTCCCGCCGGTGGACATCATGGAGATTGCCTAGTTCCGTTGGGAAGAGGCTAAGCTTGTTGAATCGACTGGCCAAAATCGTGTGGCCGTGATTGCTTTTTAAGACTGACATGGACAGTCTAGGTTTTCCTTAAGGAATTTAAGCGCATCGATCGTGCTAACTTTTAATTAAAAGCGCGTTGACACGGAAATCTCTTTATTAGAGACTGGTGTAGCTCGCATGAGTGTTTTCATGCAGATCTCAATACTGACACTTCAGGAGATTCGTGCTACTCCGCTGCGAGTGAACACTAATCGTCATGTCATGCTAATATTGAGAGTTCAGCTGGGGAACATAGCATAGGAAAATACTAGGCGGGCAACACATTAGTGAATAATGCCGGTGAAAGATAAAAATCATAGAATATTTGGGATTGTTGATGTATGCACCATTCTGAGAGAATTATATATATATATATATATTGAATTTCTTAATACATCTGTGAGCGAAGAGGTTTATGCACTCATCACTTTCGGATGGCTTTTGTTCCTTTGCAGGATGACAGCGCATTAAACACAGGGTTTCACAATTTTAGCCCTGAACTGAAAACCACCATCAACATTTAAGTCCCTTGCTTAGTACGTAACAGTGACATTGTTGCGGGGTAAGCATTAAATGGTGACAGTCAAGAAAATTCACGAGGAGAGTTTGGTGCACATTACCGGGATAGAAGCCAGCTCGGTCCTTGAGCAAGACGCGTTATCTTCTAGCATACATCAATTTTCTTCAGGTATATACGTATCCATTCGATTGATATCCCGCATCTAAAGCCTTCATACTCGGCAGGTAAAGACTCTTTTTTTTCCCGGGATCTTGCTGACCTGTGGAATATAAAAAGGAAACACTTTAGCCCTTCTGATCATCATAGAGTTGCATTCTTCTTTGTTCCAGGTATTGCTTCATATTCTCATGTGATTTGATTTGATTTTTTTTTATCACGTCGGCTGTTGATACAATCATAATGCCTATTTCCAGTATATGATGGGAACAACTGGGGATGATTATTCTTCTAATTCTCCAGAGAAAATTTTTGAAGTCAACAAACCCAGGGTTTCCGCATTCGAGGAGGTATTAGCTAAGATAGATCCTCCGTTTCGTGAAGCTGGTCGTGCCATACAGGGTATGCCTCTCACACATTTACGTATCGTTCGAGAGCGCGTTCAAGTTTTCCTGGCTTCGGTTGACATAGAGGAAAAGTGGAGGTGTGATGAAGCGTCTCAGCCCACGAGTGCCAGGGATGAAAGATTTTCCGCTCGATTGAAGCGACGAAGGATTGAGCATAAGCAACCTCCAGGTGGGAATAAGCATGAATACCCTATCCATGACGGTGTCATAATTCTCGACTATGATGTGGACGAACCGGAACATCCCCAAAAGGCTATTGGAGCAGTTTCTGAAAAGGGTGTCGGAGCAACCTCCGAAGAGTGCATGAGAGCGGCATCTGGAGAAGATGTTGAAGCGGACTCCAAATGTATGTTGGTGCAGCTAGTTTGTTTATTCTTGATTGCACCTAGTTTGTTTATTCTTGAGAATCTTCTCTTCTGATATAAGATTCACTCAAACTAGATCGAAGTGTCGACGGGATCTTTAGAACTGTTTGTAGATCTAAAGACATCTTGTGATAATCCATTGTTAACAGACTCCGTTCTGTGCGTTTAAGAAGTGTCGACGGGATCTTTAAGAAGATTTGAAGACGAAAAAGATTTCTGATTTGGGTTCATAATCTTTGGTGTGCACAAAACTTGATCGGCTGGGATCCAACTATAATCGGTTTATCTTTGATAGATTTGATTGATTAGTTGCTTAGATCGGCATCAATATTTAGCATCTTGATAATATCCTATTATTTATTGCATAATCTAAACTCTGCTACTTTGGTAGTTGCTGGATAGATTGATCTAAACCCGACAAAGGAGTTTATTAGATTAAAAAGAAGAGCCTTTGTCTAACTCATATCACTGAGATTGAATAGAGTTGTTACCGAACAGATTTGTTGTTACTTTACTGTTTGGAATACGAATCAAAGGAATTGTTCCAGTGCGTGCACTTATTGAATGTCGGAAGCGCAGGGATACTGAAAAAACTAGGTGAACTACAGGTTTAGTTGCTTGGTCTCAACTATACGAAGTTAGGTTGATTTTGTATAGCGGTTTAATTATGAGAGTATTCAATTCTGGACTAGGTCCCGAGGTTTTTCTGCATTTGCGGTTTCCTCGTTAACAAAATCTTGTTGTGTCATTTAATTTTGTTTTCCGCAATTATAATTGTTGTTATTATAATTTAAAGTAAATTACACAAACGCTAACTCTGTATTACTTGATAGTGATCCTATAGAGATTGGTTAAGTCCGAACCTATTATCAAGTAATCACATTTTGATTGTTGTATTGTCTCGATCTCGTATCTATAGACGATCACACAAAGTGTGAATACCGATTCGTTGTATTGTCTCGACTTAGTCCATAGACAGTCACTTTCGGGAAGAGGACTTATAGGTGGAAAAGTTTTAGATTGAGGTATATTTGGGTACCCTCGTCTTTTCAGTTGGTGTCAGAGAAGGCAAGCATGAAAAGATCTAACAATCTGTGCTTGGTGCAATCCAACCTATAAGAAATGAGTCAAAATTAGAAAAGCAAAGCTAAAGTTATGAAGAACTCAGTTAACGTTCATCAATATGATGAGAATATGGTTTCAGAAAAGGTCAATGGAAATTGGTCTTATAAATCTTTTCGAAAATTAAGGAGAAAGTCTAAGACTGATAACTTGATTAAGGATCAGGATTCTGATCAGAAAAATATGAATTCAAAAACAAAGGAACATGTTTTGGATACATCTCCAATCACCAGTAGAAAATCTTCTGTTTCTAAAATAGAAAAGAGATTTGATTCACTAGTCTGTCCAAGTTCTGATTTTCGTAAAGTGTTGGAAAGGTTTTTCAAGCATATTGAAAACTATTCGGATGAAGGAAAAACCATTGACATCCTAGATGATGTCTTAGAGATTATTGTTCAATTAAATGTAAGAATCTATGAAGGAAAGCGAGAAACACTCAGTCTTCAAAGTAATCTAGCAGATTATTTGAAACAAAAATTGGCTTTGTGCAATGAAGTATATCAGCAAACTTCAGAGTGTGAAATCCTTACTCAATAGCAGGAGCATTCACAAATAAGGAACAAAATCCTTATAGAAAAACTTCTTACAAAGACATGTCGAAAGGTATACCTTGATAAGTGTTTAGAAAAACATTTTCAACAGGGAATGGATATCTTAAAGGGACATATAGAATGTTTTGAACAAAAGACATCTGCAATCTGTTAATGGCAGATCAAGATCACACGAGTTCGAATTCAAAGAACTTACCATCTTGGGCACAAGATATAATCAAGGATATAACATCACGCAATATTCCTGATAAAGAGGTTGAATCCGAAACCCACACAAGGGAACATGATCGTGTCCCTAAAGACAAGAAGGAAGAAGTTCCTCAAAAGGTACTCCGTGAGAAAGGTACCTCTCACCTAAATACTTAATTGCGTTGGAAAGTGCATCCTTACAGTGCCAGATCTTTTGACGTAAGGAAGCACAAGTACTTGAGCATCATGTATCCTGTAAACATCTCTTATTTAACATAGAGAGAATACACAATCTACATGGGTAGAAAAGTTGCATTACAAATACTTGTGTAAACATGATAAGTTTACTTGTCTAATGTATCATCTGATACCTGATCTAGAAGATCGATTCTTACCAAGGAATCTTTAAAATAGAATAACACATTAGATTCGAAAATCTTTTCAAATATGATCAAAATTACTTATTTAAGGCTAGCACCTATGTTTGGTATGTGCTTAAAAATTATTCCCGAGTATATGTACTCATCCTGTTTGAGAACTAATACTAAAGGATGTATCCTCAAACCAGATCTCAAGCCAAAATTCTGAAAGCACTGAGTGGTATGGCTTCTACTAAAACTATCAATCTTGATGATTCCTTCAAGAAATATGGTTGTGAGGATAAAAGGAAAGAAAAGGAAGATGTGACTCATCTTCTTGTCCAGAACAGTTTGATAACTAAGATTGACATTCTCAATCTTCGACAAGTCCTCCTCAGTACCATTGAAACATATCACAGACAGGCAACATTACTAAGAACTGTTATCCGTAACCAAAGGAAGCTGATTAAACTTGGAACGGTAATAAGGAGTATGCTCGGAATATTAATCGCAAGGTTAATGCCTTAGCCTGTGAACATAATCAAGGTACTGTGTGCAAAATCCGAGAAATCAGTCGAGATTCTATTGATGAAGATCCTGAAAAATTTGAGGAAATTGAAGATGATGTTTGAAAAATATGTTTGAAGATTAAGATTATCAAACAAAATAGACATCAATTTTTTATTTCTTTCAATTATTGTGTAAGGTCTATTATGAACAAAACTATCTATTAATAAATAAATTTATTATTTAATAATTTTTCTTGTGATAGTTTTTCGATTATATAGCTTGTGCTTAAATGCTTTATATTATTGCTATGTGTATGGGATGTTTGATTTCGGTTTTCTAACCTTAATATTCGATCTCATATGATGTGAGAACCCTTATGGTTTGTGTGGCTTTTTGATTTAGCGGGATTAAGTTCTATCCCATGTTGGTAGGCTTTATCAAAGGATCATAGAGTATTCCGATTGAAACTGAAAAAGCGGGGGACTAACTCCGAAATACTTTCTAGAGAATCAACTAGACAGTCAGACTCATCTAGGTAAAAGTATCTCAAGGAGTTAATATCTCTCTCTTGTTTTGATTTACTCAAGCTAATAGAAATCAACGAGTCCTAATCAAACACAAGGAATAACTTGGACGGTACCAAAGACCACTGTCCAAGGATCAATCAATGACAATCAAACAACCAAAGGTTGGATTATACCAATTAATGATCTATAAACACAACCTGTATTATTTCAATTATAAAGATAAACAATATAATGCGGAAACTGAAATAACACAGACATCAGAAATTTTGTTAATGAGGAAACCGCAAATGCAGAAAAACCCCGGGACCTAGTCCAGATTGAATACACACTGTATTAAGCCGCTACAGACACTAGCCTACTCCAAGCTAACTTTGGACTGGACTATAGTTGAACCCCAATCAGTCTCCCACTGATCCAAGGTACAGTTGTACTCCCTACGCCTCTGATCCTAGCAGGATACCGCACACTTGATTCCCTTAGCTGATCTCACCCACAACTAAGAGTTGCTACGACCCAAAATCGCAGGCTTTAACAATAAACAAATCTGTCTCACACAGACAAGTCTATCAAAGGATCAATCTGTCTCCCACAGAAAAACTCTAAAGTTTTTGTTCCGTCTTTTGATAATAATCAAGGTGAACAGGAACCAATTGATAATCCGGTCTTATATTCCCGAAGAATAGCCTAGATTAATCAATCACCTCACAACAATCTTAATCATATGGTAGCGAAACAAGATGTCGTGGAATCACAAACAATGAGATGAAGGTGTTTGTGATTACTTTTATATCTTTCCTATCGGAGAAATCAAACAATCTCTAGCAAATCAATATGATTGTACTATTACGATAGAAGATGCAAGATCAGATCACACAACTACGATAAAAGTAGTATCGGTCTGGATTCACAATCCCAATGAAGTCTTCAAGTCATTAACCTGGTTTTAGAAGAAGAAAACCAAAGGTTAAAGGAGAACCGACTCCAGCATGCAAAATAGTAGCACACATAAGGTGTGGGGATTAGTTTTGCAGAGTTGCTAGATGTTCCCTTATATAGTCTTTCAAATCAGGGTTTTGCCTTAGTTACAAAGCAATCAATATCCACCGTTAGATGAAAACCTGATTTAGATTCAAGCTAATATTTCTCAACCGTTAGATCGAAAACTTAGCTTGTCATACACAAATGACTGTACGCTTCTACGTTTGTAAACCGCACCCAAACATGTATATTGTTGGTTCAACAATAGTTTACCAAAAAGGTTAACCATAAGAGCATTTCATACCAACCATGTTCTTCTTCACCATAACTAGTTCAAATGACTCAAATGAACTAGTTAAGTGAGTTGTTCAATTGCAAGGAAATCTTATGTAACTACACAAGACACAATTGAAGCAAAGATGATTTGATTCACAAGAATCGGTTCATGAACTTTACTAGCCATGGTTTGCAAAATCATTCCTTAGTCTTTTAAGATTAAGTTCAGAGATCATCTTTAGATATATAACCTTCTCAAGTTCGCAGGCTAGGTTCGCGACTTAAGACACCTGACAGAGTTTACAAACTCCAGCAGAAATTCTCGGGTTTGAGAACATCGCCGGTTCGCGGACTGGGTTTGCGGACTTGGCTCACGCAAGTAGTTTGTCAACTCCAGCAGAAATTCTCGGGTTTGAGAACTTCGTCAGTTCGCGGACTGAGTTTGCGGACTTGACACTTGCCATACTTCCGGTTCTCTTGATCAACAAAGTTCGAGAACTTCGGTTCAAGGAATACATTGGTTATGTAATCTAAACTCTCATTCCAATCATTGAAACATTCTTAGAGGACGTTATATAGTATTACACCATTTCTCGTCAAAGAAATTTTCAAAGTGATTGAAACATTCATGACTTTCATCACTAGGTAAAGATAAACTTGGTCGAAACGAAAAGCTTACCAACACATATTTCGAGATATAGATAGGCGAGGTATACTCGGCTCGAAATACCAAATGTGTATGATCTAGTCTATATATATAGCATACGACTTTTGTCTCAAAGAATAGGAGATAGAATAGATAGACTTTTGAGTGACAGATAAGTTCAAGTCTCCACATACCTTTTTGTCGAGAAGTTCCACCGGTTCCTTGAGTAGTCCTTCTACTTGTATGATGAATCGCCATGAAGTCCTTGATCTCAACTACACTTATTATCCTAGTCCGAGACTTAGATATAAGAGACTAGAAATCAAGACTTATAGTTTTTATCACTAACATTGACAAACATGCTTGAAATAGCAACGCATGCGAGTTCGACCGAGCAGTGCTCTAACAATCTCCCCCTTTGTCAATTTTAGTGACAAAACTATCAATACATATGAAATACAAAAAAGATAATGAAACTTTAGTAGCTCCTATTCCACATGTCTAATCTTCAACATTCCTCGAAATCTTCGTCACTTCCAAGTACTCCAATGATCCCAAAGGTTGTAAGTTTAGCACCATTGTTGTTGAAGATACGTAGCTATAACAATGAGAAATCATCGGTCTCGATCATTGTTATACAGTGTCATAGTATTACTACACAGTGTCAAATCTCAATTGTATCACAACTTCAACAATAATACTATGGTGATATGTATCATTCCCCCTTAGTCAATACTCCATCTCACATGAAAACCACTCCCCCTTACACAATGATACGAAAACCATATGTATTTGTAGTGTGAACTACATATTAATTCTCCACCTTTTTTTCAATAAAATTGGCAAAGGTACAAGAACGGGTTCATAATGAAATTTCCGTAAGAGACATTTCATGACTGAGAGAAAGAAACACACATCATCTTATTTAGATGCAATCATATAGCCGAAGCTAACAACATTCATCAAGGAGTTTAAAGATACAAGATAGCCCCTTTAAAATTCCACAGCCGCACACCCCTCAAGATATGACCATTAAGCACAAGTTCAAAAGAACTCTCCCCCATTTGATGTCATTCCCGAAAGAACAACAACGAGCGACCTTAATTTTAAGAGAAAAGAAGGATTTTTATTGGACACCAAAACCATGAGAATGATTTTTATATCCAAAACTCAATCAAATTAATCATAAGTAAACCCATGATTAATTTAATCGGAATACATAATCAAATTAAACACAAAAGTGATCAATTTAATTCATTGTGCTCAACATAAGTGAACTTATGGAGCAACGACTAAGTTAACCATACAAGAGAGTGATTGGCTTAATCGTTCATATACTCAACACAAAAGAAATTTGTGGAGTAATAACTAAATAACCAACAAGATGATTGATTTAGTTCTAATATGCTCAACATAAAGTATCTTACGGAACAACCAACAAGGCTAATCAAAAATAATCAACTTTGTCGTATCGTGCTCAACATAAGACACATTACGGAGCCTCATGGTAATACAAAAAGGATGGATCAATGAATATAAATACCTTGGAATACACAAGGATTCATTCTTTGCACAAGCATATACAATAGCAATAATCCTTGGATACAAAAGATTTTAACCTATCTTCCGGTAAAGATTGACAATATAGGCTTAACTTTTGTATTTGTCAAAAGTATATTCATTCTTAAACCAATAAATGAATACCGATCATGAACGACTTTACTTTTGACAAATCATGGGATAACATAGTTCACGGACGTAAGCACCAATATCCCATAACAAATTGCAATATAACAAATCATAAAGATTAAATACTGCAAAAACATCATCTTCCAAATAGTTTTAGAATCAAAAACCTAAAAACAAGAAGATGGAAAAAAATAATAGCTATGTGTAGTCACAATCATCGCTATTCAAAGCACT
Organism: Papaver somniferum; assembly: GCF_003573695.1. Classification (NCBI taxonomy): domain Eukaryota; kingdom Viridiplantae; phylum Streptophyta; class Magnoliopsida; order Ranunculales; family Papaveraceae; genus Papaver; species Papaver somniferum. The sequence goes on from NC_039366.1 coordinate 72,367,839, forward strand.
AGTTATTCTTCCAACTAAGCCAAAAAGAAGACATACTAGGCAACAAATAAAAAAACTTCTATGATGATTTCACTTACTTAGAAGGTTCTTCTCGTATTCCCTATATTCATCAAGCTCATCTTCGATTAGATCAATCCTAGATTCAAGATTATCCATCTTTGTTTCAAGTCTTTTGGAGGAAGCTTCGAGTTCGCTTTTCAGGCTACGTACTTGATCCAAAACAAGATTCATGGTTAAAGAGAGCTTATCAAATTGTGAGACATAAGGGTTTTCATCAGAAGATGAGATACTCTTGTCACAACACATTTTGTTATCAGAAGAATCAAAACGAATCTTTTTGGAAGGAAATAGAACAGTCCATACATCACTTTCTTTGCTTGAAATACTAGAGGAGGACATGATAGAGAAGGTAAATGAAATGATCTTTATGAAAAGAGAAGAAACCTCATTTATAGAAAGACAAAGGAGAATTTCCAAAAACAACCTTTTACCAAACCCTAACAAAGAACGGTTATCTTAAGAAGAACTTTTAAAGAGTCAGAAACCGTGCATGAACAGTACTAGGGAAGAATAAACAAGAGATTCCAGCACAACCCTCTTGAATATCATGATTCTTGCCTAAGAGGGACAGACGAAAGAATCATGATAAAAAAGATTATAGATTATTCCAATCCAATAGGACTGGGATAATACTCATGAAGGAGGGACTCGTTTGTTAACTCAAGTTTTTGCTTATTCTTTAAGAAGGAAAAGTTATGCACATCATTCTTTTCGCTTTTAATCACAATATTTAAGAACTTAATTGTTGATTCACACATATCCTGCACTGTTCTAGAAATCAATTTTTGAGGGGAAAAGGATTTCATAGAAGGTTTCTTCTTCTTTTTATGTATACAGCGTTTGGGCAGAGAAGGACTGCTTTTGACTATTTGTGCTAAGATGATCCTGATTTTTACACAAGGAACCCGAGAGATTTGGTAGCATCTTGTGTATTTTTGTATTACTTTTGTTGTCAAGATGACTAGAAAGTGATACAAAGTCAGATGACATTTGCTGACACAGCTTATGAGACATAGACGGAATAATTCGGCATGTCGTATAAGGATCACGATTGTGATTTTCAGCAAGGATATTAAGAGAACATTCATGTTTTTCATCCCCAGGATCATAATCAAGAGTATTAATCCATGCTTTGGTTATCTTATTTTCCTTATCATCTGGATCATTGAGTGTATGAACACTTTTACAGCACAAGAGACTAGTTTCGCTAGTGCAGTTTTTTTGAATTCTCTTATCCCTTTTTTTGATTGATTGAACCTCTTTTTGAGACTTTCTTTTGCTTCATCTAAGAATTTTCTCAAGTTGTTGTATAAGCAGAGACAACGTAGAAATAAAGCAATTCTCATTTTTCTTATCAATCAAATGAGGACGATGAGATTTTCCATCATTAGTAGTAACTTGATTACTAGACAAGTGATGTTTATTTTTAATTTCGCGATCGAAAATTTTAAGCTTTCCAACAAGCGTATTTCACGAAAGAGTATCAAGGTTATTTCCCTCAACAATGGCATGTTTTTTAGATTCGTATTTAGATGGCAGCGATCTGAGAATCTTCATCACAATTTCCCTTTTAGGAATAGTCCTACCCAATGCACAAGATGCATTAACAATTTCAGACATTTTGTGATAAAATTCATCAAATGAATCTTCTTTTGTCATATGAAGGTTTTCCCATTCAGAATTAAGGTTTTGAAGCCTAGCTTCCTTTTCGCTGGTATTACCTTCAAATACAGTTTCTAAAGTATCCCAAGCATCTTTAGACGTGGAGCAAGAAGCCACATGGTGTCGAAGATCTGGGGTAATGGCATGCATGATGACATTCAAACCGTCGGAGTTTTGCTTTGCAACAAGAGACTCAGCAGTAGTATATGTACCAATGTTTTTAGGCATGATAACATCATCAACTATAATGACGGGAACCTCATAGCCATTGACAACATAAACCCATGATTGGAAATCACGCGATTGAAGAAAAGTACGCATAGCAATTTTCCACCACGAGTAACTAGAGTCATCGAAGACTGGTGGTACGTTAATAGAGATAACACCTCTGTCCATAGAGTCAGATCGCTACAAACACAGACTTGTAAGGTCTTGAACGTGTTTTCCTGCTCTGATACCAATTGAAAAAGCGGGGGTCTAACAACACCACCCAATATTTCGCTTAGCATTATGTATGGACTAACTCCGAAATACTTTCTAGAGAATCAACTAGACAGTCAGACTCAATCTAGGTAAAAGTATCTCAAGGAGTTAATATCTCTCTCTTGTTTTGATTTACTCAAGCTAATAGAAATCAGCGAGTCCTAATCAAACACAAGGAATAACTTGGACGGTACCAAAGACCAATGTCCAAGGATCAATCAATGACAATCAAACAAACAAAGGTTGGATTATACCAATTGATGATCTATACGCACAGCCTGTATTATTTCAATTATAAAGATAAACAATATAATGCGAAAACTGAAATAACACAGACATCAGAAATTTTGTTAATGAGGAAACCGCAAATGCAGAAAAACCCCGGGACCTAGTCCAGATTGAATACACACTGTATTAAGCCGCTACAGACACTAGCCTACTCCAAGCTAACTTTGGACTGGACTATAGTTGAACCCCAATCAGTCTCCCACTGATCCAAGGTACAGTTGTACTCCCTACGCCTCTGATCCTAGCAGGATACCGCACACTTGATTCCCTTAGCTGATCTCACCCACAACTAAGAGTTGCTACGACCCAAAATCGCAGGCTTTAACAATAAACAAATCTGTCTCACACAGACAAGTCTATCAAAGGATCAATCTGTCTCCCACAGAAAAACTCTAAAGTTTTTGTTCCGTCTTTTGATAATAATCAAGGTGAACAGGAACCAATTGATAATCCGGTCTTATATTCCCGAAGAATAGCCTAGATTAATCAATCACCTCACAACAATCTTAATCGTATGGTAGCGAAACAAGATGTCGTGGAATCACAAACAATGAGATGAAGGTGTTTGTGATTACTTTTATATCTTTCCTATCGGAGAAATCAAACAATCTCTAGCAAATCAATATGATTGTACTATTACGATAGAAGATGCAAGATCAGATCACACAACTACGATAAAAGTAGTATCGGTCTGGATTCACAATCCCAATGAAGTCTTCAAGTCATTAACCTGGTTTTAGAAGAAGAAAACCAAAGGTTAAAGGAGAACCGACTCCAGCATGCAAAATAGTAGCACACATAAGGTGTGGGGATTAGTTTTGCAGAGTTGCTAGATGTTCCCTTATATAGTCTTTCAAATCAGGGTTTTGCCTTAGTTACAAAGCAATCAATATCCACCGTTAGATGAAAACCTGATTTAGATTCAAGCTAATATTTCTCAACCGTTAGATCGAAAACTTAGCTTGTCATACACAAATGACTGTACGCTTCTACGTTTGTAAACCGCACCCAAATGTGTATATTGTTGGTTCAACAATAGTTTACCAAAAAGGTTAACCATAAGAGCATTTCATACCAACCATGTTCTTCTTCACCATAACTAGTTCAAATGACTCAAATGAACTAGTTAAGTGAGTTGTTCAATTGCAAGGAAATCTTATGTAACTACACAAGACACAATTGAAGCAAAGATGATTTGATTCACAAGAATCGGTTCATGAACTTTACTAGCCATGGTTTGCAAAATCATTCCTTAGTCTTTTAAGATTAAGTTCAGAGATCATCTTTAGATATATAACCTTCTCAAGTTCGCAGGCTAGGTTCGCGACTTAAGACACCTGACAGAGTTTACAAACTCCAGCAGAAATTCTCGGGTTTGAGAACATCGCCGGTTCGCGGACTGGGTTTGCGGACTTGGCTCACGCAAGTAGTTTGTCAACTCCAGCAGAAATTCTCGGGTTTGAGAACTTCGGCAGTTCGCGGACTGAGTTTGCGGACTTGGCACTTGTCATACTTCCGGGTTCTCTTGATCAACAAAGTTCGAGAACTTCGGTTCAAGGAATACATTGGTTATGTAATCTAAACTCTCATTCCAATCATTGAAACATTCTTAGAGGATGTTATATAGTTGTTACACCATTTCTCGTCAAAGCAATTTCCAAAGTGATTGAAACATTCATGACTTTCGTCACTAGGTAAAGATAAACTTGGTCGAAGCGAAAATCTTACCAACACATATTTCGAGATATAGATAGGAGAGATATACTCGGCTCGAAATACCAAATGTGTATGATCTAGTCTATATATATAGCATACGAATTTTGTCTCAAATAGTAGGAGATAGAATAAATAGACTTTTGAGTGACAAATAAGTTCAAGTCTACACATACCTTTTTGTCGAGAAGTTCCACCGGTTCCTTGAGTAGTCCTTCTACTTGTATGATGAATCTCCATGAAGTCATTGAGCTCAACTACACTTACTATCCTAGTCTGAGACTTAGCTATAAGAGACTAGAAATCAAGACTTATAGTTTTGATCACTAACATTGACAAACATGCTTGAGATAGCAACGCATGCGAGTTCGACCGAGCAGTGCTCTAACAGAAACTCATATGTGAAAAAGTCACAATATGTTGAATTCTTGTTTAACATAATAAAGCATATGTGTTTCGGGTTTTCAACTTATGTTATTTGCATTAGTTAAAACTGATTCAACCTTTCTCTGGTAAAGGTTGTTGTTCTTTTGTTCTTGCGAGAGGATGACAACATAATGGGGGATAGTTCTAACTTGAACTTGCGCTTAATGATATATCTTTGAGGGGAGAAGAGGATGCAGAATCTGAGGTAACGAATTTGTTAGTTAATCTTTTTCCTGTTTAAGAAAAGCATGAGTTTATTGCATATATTTTGTTTTTGCTTAAGAAAATTCGGTACAATTGATGTTTATTCCATTATGTGTGTATGTATGGATGGATGTGTGTGTGTGATTCAATTGTTTCCGGTTAAGAAAAACTGGTTTGATATCTTTCTTTATTGTTTGGTATCAATGATTTTAGACTTAACGAAATTTTGGTGCAATTGCGGTGCTTTAATGTCTATGTTTATTTCAATTGCTTCCGGTTAAGAATAATAATTCTGCAAGTCAATTTATTTGGTTTGTATGTATTGTTTATGGCTTAACAAAATACGGGATCATTTTTTTAGTCCAATTCGATTCCGGATAAGAGAAACTAAGTTAATTCTGATCTTAGTTAGACTTATCAAAAGTAAAGGATTCGGTTATTCAAGTCTAATCGAATGCCTTGACAAGAAATATTAGTTAAATAACCTAGTATTTGTCTCGTCTAAAGTGGAAGGTCTAAGTTATTGTCTGAATAATTAGTGCCTGATGAGAAAAATAAAGTTAATTCTGATCTTTATTTTGGTCTTATTGAAACAAGCGATTGTACTTGTGCAATCGGTTTAGCAAGGGAACTTAGTTTTTCTTAGTCAATTTGTTAAACTATTAAGGAAAATTGCTTCGGGCAATTGTTTCCTTGATAACATATTAAAACCAAATTACTTCTAGTTTCGGTTTTGATATTGGTTATCTAAAGTGATATGTGAAACCCTCGTGCTTAACTCTTACAGGTTGTACAATTCTTTTAGATTGTAAGATCCTTTCGGTTTTTGGTATTTGCTCGTACCTTTGTCATTTTGTGACAAAAAGAGGGATAAATATATGGAGCAAACAAAGTGATTTGTAGTCACTAAGGAAATGACATTTGTGCTTAAACGTTATATCTAACGAAAGAGTAGCGCATTGACTAAGGGGGAGAAACATATCATATGATGATTGTAGTTATTTGGACTACAAAGGGAAATAACAAAGATGTGCGAATTGAAAATCTACCTATCTCACCTTTAGAGGGAGTATTAGCTTTGTTATTTAAATGTCTTTAACGACATTTATGGATTAAATATATGCAGGGTATTGTGCCGTTGAAACTTGGAATCAAGCGTATGTATAATGAATTTTTGTAATTTGTTTATCCATATGATTGTAAGAGTTTTGTCACTAAAATTGACAAAGGGGGAGATTGTTAGAGCATTGATCGGTTGAACCCATCAAGTGTTGGTATGTCAAGTTTGATTGTCATATTTTAGTGAATCAAAACTCAGTTAAAGAGTCGCTTGATTATGTACTAGTGACAACTTCGTATAGGTTAGGCTAGAAAGATTAGGATAATGAGACATACAAGTATTACTCGAAGACTTGAAGAATGTGAAGAAGTAACAAGCTACATCGACGACATCATCCTTCCTCTTGAGGTTAGTAATATTTTGACTTGAATTGTTTCATTCCCAACGTATCTTTCAAGTCGTGCTATATTAAAAACATAACTGCGAAGCTGTGAATGATTATACTCTAGTAGACATAGTGTTAAGGAATTACAATACGAAGTATAACACTTATCTTTTGAACTTCGTATATAAGACATCGACATAATCGTATGAATGCTATTGTGATTATGTGTATGGGAATGGGTGAAGATTTCGTCCTAGGAAACAATGTTTACATTCGTTTAAAGGAAGTACATTCATGAACTTGTTTTCTGAATCGAAAGGGAAATCACTAGGTTTACTGGTATTGTTATTCATTACATATCTTTGGATTACCAATATGTGTGATTAGTACAACCGATCATAATTTATTATGTATCTTGGTAAAACTATTCACAGTGTCTGACTTATGTATTGGTATGACTTTTATTAGTGTAATAGATCCTAAGTAATCACCTAAGATGGTATGATCGATATTTGTAATTGGTGTGACCGATCACAAAAGAGTTGTAATCGATCCTTGTAATTGGTGTAACCGGTCCTGGTAATTGGTGTAACCGGTCCTGGTAACTGGTGTGACTTATCACAAGTAATACCATGAGAATATGGTAAGCGGTCCTGGTAATTGACGTGACCAATTTGGTAACTAATGTAACCGGTCCCGCAAGCAGCATGGGGTCGGCCTCATTCTAAATGCATGTGGCGCATATAGAGCGACCTGATTGGTCGATGGAAAGGGGGTCGACAAGCAGCATGGGGCCGACCTCATTCTAAATGTGTGTGGCGCATTTAGAATGACCTGATTGGTCGATGGAAAGGGGGCCGTCAAGAAGCATGGGGCCGTCCTCATTCTAAATGCGTGTGGCGCATTTAGAGCGACCTGATTGGTCGATGGAAATGGGGCCGGCAAGCAGCATGAGTCCGACCTCATTCTAAATGCGTGTGGCGCATTTAGAGCGACCTGATTGGTCGATGGAAAGAGGGGGCCGACCAAGCATGGGCGTGGCCACACTTCTAGTGCGTGTAGCGGATTTAAAGCGACCTGATTGGTCGATAGGAAATAGGGGTCCGGTTGGGCAACACTGGGTGTGGCCACTTGCAAGTGGCGCCGGCTGGCCTATGGCGTGGCTACACCTCCCTTTGTTGCTGCTCCTATTCCGCGACTCCTTTTATTTCTTGTTTTCTGATTTTGGATAGGATTTTGCACCTACTAATCCATGGCGGATTAATTTCCTAGTTCGCCTAAGCTTAATTTCGACCGGCGGGGTCTAATATACTGCGTAGGGCGCAAAACCATAATTTTTACAAATTAGTCAGGGTAATATCTAAATCTTGTGAATTATCACAAGATTGATTGAATTCCATGTGCTGGCACAAAGTTCTTTAAGTTTATTTCCAGAGAGCAGTATGCTTTCTGATTGAGTACTTTTATGCAAGGACCTTAACCTTGATACTTGAAAATTCGTGCTACTCTGCTGCGAGTGAACACAAATTTTCATGCCATATCAATATTAAGGGTTCAGCTAGGGAACATATCATATGAAACATACTCGGCAGGCTCCGGCATTAGTGAGTAATGCAGCTAGGAGCTTATATACTCATTAGGCTCTATACTAGTGAACAATTCATCTAGGAGCTTGAGTTTCAATATAATATGAAGAGAGACATATGCACTCATCAGATTTTGATATATTCTACAAATTTCCTGTGGAATATAGACATATCAATGTCTACTACATCTGATGCCGGGTCAGGTCGATAGATTTTTACAGTTTTTCGCCCTATACTAAAAACTATCATCAATATTAAGTCCCCTGCTTAGCACGTAGCAGTGGCATTGTTGCGGGGTAAGCATGAGATGGTGACAGACAAGGATAAAAAATAGAAAGGGCAGGACATGAAGAGGTTACCAGGAAAAAATCCGACTGACCTTTGGAAAGAGGTATGAACAGTCTGTGATCTTTGTGTCAAGGCGCCTCTGGCTCGGCCACGGAGTACTGGTGTTACAGAGTGTTGGAGTCGTGGAGAATTGCAGGTTGAGCGGATGGCTTGGCTACGAAGTATTGCAGGTTGAGCGGCTGGTACTCCTCGTGCTGGCGCGCTGCTGGTTCGGTCATGGAAGTTGCTGCCATGGAGCATTGGCTGCAGGACCAACTGCTTTCTTCCGTGCATGGTTCAAAAGGAAAATCTTCCTCTACTCGAATTCCAAAAGCGCTATGCATATAAAAGGGCGTGCTAACTTCCTCCCCTTTCATTATTCGCTCGCATGCTTCTTGCGTTCGTTTGCAGCAGCTCGATCATAGGCGTGCCAATCGTCTTCGTATTTTTAGCTCTGAGTGTAGTATCCATGAGTAGTTGATCAAACTTGGACATTTAGCTCGGTGTGAATGACTTTCTTTGTTAGCGACATCAATGACAACAAAACAATCTCCAATAGTTATAATCAGCAGCAAGGCGAGCCGGGAGAACGCAAGGTAGGTGCTCTTTTCTATTTTGTGCATGTATCCACCCAACAGTACCATCGATCTTCTCCAGAATGTGTAATAAGGTTCTGACTCCATAGGAATGAGCATCTACCTCCCCAGTGGATTTACAAATTTACCAAACTCCATTACACTCCTGGGATGGATGGATAAAATATATGCTCGACAATGATCATGTCAGGGCTAATCTTGGAGAGTGTAGCTGCGTTGTTGATCCGTCCTTGACTTTAAGTTATTTGGTGCATGGACTGCTGAGCCGGTGTCTGGAGGCTTATTCTTTCCTTTCTGATTGCGGTGATGATATGTTGTGGATGCTTGTATGGTCGAAATCTTCCGAAATCGCTGGGTGAAGTAGACGAGCTGAGAGGCGTTCCGTTGCCGACGTGCTGCTATCAAATCTTCAAGGACTTCATTCCAAGCGACATCCTTTGAACCATCTTCTGAATCTTGGACTATTGTATCGAATGGGATGCGATGAGTAGTCCCCAGTTACACTTATGTCTAGTCATAGATCCGATGGCTTGGCCGGATATGTGAATATCTCTGCGGCGTGCTTTTGGAGTCTTTGATGCACGTGTATGGCTTCATGTTGAGAAATTCCTGCAGCTCGTAAAGCTTCTACAGTGACGATGTTGACATCAGAAATAACCTGGTTGAGGGAAGTGAAGGCACCCATGCTGGTAGTCCCCATGTGTAATTATTCTGAGCCTATTTTCTCGTGGAAGATGTGATTCTACTGCATTCGCTAGTAAGGTGGTGACTGCGTTTAAACCCTGAAGGAGGCTTCAGTCCCCAAGTGTAACCTACTTTGATTGTATCACCTTAAATCTACGCCTATGGGATTTGATACAAGCTTATTGTACTCTCCTGGATGCGATGTTGTGATGCTTGGAACATCACATGAACAAAATTTTCTGGATAACAAAGTGGTAGAAGTGAGAGAGTTATGTTGTTAATCGTGGATCCCTTGTTTCTTCAAGAAAAATGTTTCAGCCGCATCTCTGGAGTTATCTCATGAATCTTTGATTGTTGTCGAGGATGAACTGCGATTAGAAGTCCCCAGTCGTACTTCTATTTAGTTACTGAAGTTTCTTTCTCTGAGTAGGCTTGGGATCCGTCGCGGCTTCATAAAGTGTTGCAGGCGCCTTCCAGACAGAGAGGTGATGATATCCTTACGCTACACCTTTTAAGAGTAGATGACCTTGTCGTGGCTATGACTTTTGGTTGACCGTGTCTTTTGAGATTTGACAGTGAAGGGATTCCGTGTAGAGTCTCAGTTCCCAAGTGTGGTTTACATGTTTCTATCTTGTATGGTCGGTTGGTTGACCATCATAAAGATATCACCATCTTGCATCCGTACTGGTGGTTCTATTACTTCTTCCACGTGAAACTAAAATATGGAGAAGTACGGATTACCTTTGTAGTGGTTGTTGCTATGGTGAAGCTCTGGCCGGTATCAACAAACGAGCAACAACGGTTCTTGGCAGCAGCTTGGCTGGCTGTGATCACGATCCTTGACAGGGAGTAGTGTGGCGGCTACGACACGATCCTTGGCAGGAAGAAGTGGAGGCTACAGGTATGAACCTTGGCAGGAAGGAGGGGTTGAAGCGGCTTCGACTCCTGGAGAGGACGTTGAAGCGGCTCCTGGAGAAACGTTGAAGTAGAGCGGATGCTGGAGCGAACGTTGAAGCAGAGCGGCTTCTGGAGAGAACGTTGAAGCAGAGCGGCTGCTGGAGCGAACGTTGAAGCGGAGCGGCTGCTGGAGCGAACGTTGAAGCAGAGCGGCTTCTGGAGAGAACTTTGAAGCGGCTCCTAAAGCGAACGTTGAAAGCGGAGTGGCTGCTGGAGCAAACGTTAAAGCGGCTCCTGGAACGAAACGTTGAAGCGGATTTTAGAGCGAACGTTGAAGCGGCTTCTGGAGAGAACGCTGAAGCGGAGCGGCTCCTGGAGCGAAACGTTGAAGCGACTTCTGGAGCGAACGTTGAAGCAACTTCTGAAGCGAACGTTGAAACCGATCCCGGAGTTAAACGTTGAAGCGGCTCCTGGAGAGAACGTTGAAGCAGCTCCTGGAGCGAACTATAGTGAGGGCGCAATTAACCCTTGACTTCGAAAGACGAGTTGACACGATATGACAGATGGGAAAATGGTGCACAAATAGTGCTGGTCGACAATTCGTGTTTTCTCCTCCTGGGAAAGAATACGCTACTTCTCTTTGATTTTCCCTTGCAACTCTCAGAGTCTTGATGGTTACAATGTTGAATTCGGAGGCCTCGTCAATTAGTGCGCTTTCAAACTCGACACCTTTCAGGTGAGTAGTGGTTAGGAGTCCCCAGTTACATTTACCAGCTGTACCTTCCAAGAGAGACTAGATTTCAGGGTAGCTTCTCCGATTTAAGACAATCGCCTGCCCAACGCAACACGGTTAAGGGCTGAAAATACATGCTCCATTATAGATTACACGGTATTGTGAACAAAGTCCCCAGAAGGCGTTATTGTACAACTCCACCAATTGATGTTCAGTCACATTTGGATCATGAAAATCTAACTCCCGAATTCTGAATCCCTTGACATTATCATTAAGATGTTCGTTACTTCGCTCCCTTTGAGTTATGGCCATGTCCGTCTGAGTTTTGGCAAGAACTTCTCGTCTCTCCATTAAATCGACAATGGTAATGGGAGGTTGGTTTCCTCTAGCTCCTTCAGTCTCTCGTCCTGACGAAGAAGTGGTAGCAGCCCTGGTGATGATTGGATGTGTCATGCTCAAAGGAATATTAGCAGTAGCGGCGGCTCTGGCTCTGGTAATAGGAGGTGTCACGCCAGAGGGGATGCTTTCGGTGTTGGTGCTAGAGGGTGTAACACCATGGGATGTGTTGACTGCGCTTGCAGACAGTACATTGGTGTTGGTCATTCACTTTGCTCTCATTGTTTACGTCCACATACTCTGTCTGCATCGTCGTTGGAGGGGGCACAGACCTCAGACAAGGACTCAACATTTTTTTGTGTCATCTCTGAAATTGGTGGCGTTCTCCGAGCGAATGTTTGCTGGATCTTGCTACAGCCGGTTTGCCATACTCTTTAAGAGACAAAACATCTCATTTTGCGGCTTGACAATATCAGCTTGATTTGCGACAACATCTTCTAATATTTTTGCCATAACTTCCATGGTGATTGGATTTCGAGCATCAGCGGCTTTGGAAGTGTTTGGGATTGGTGATTGAAGTGAATTCTGGTTAATGATTAAATTTAGACCTAAGACCCACCATCTTGAGTTTGGGAAGATTGGAATGAAAATTGAGAAATTGGTTTCGCAACCGAAAGATTAATCTCCCACTGTGGTCGCCAATTGTTTATGGGTAAAAACTGTTTCTGCTGGTTTTGGTAACTTTGGGTGTGTGGATGAGAAACGAATCTAAACCTAAAACAAATGCACTGCATGTGAGTACCTTAGATTGGAGAGATCAATCTGTACAATCCTGGCCTAAACCAAGAAATGGTCGTTCCAGTCTTGCTTCGGTCACAAAGTGAAGGAGAAGGGTTGGTCTTAGGGAGGGAAGCGAAGAAGGTGTTGAGACCAGAATGGTTAATTCTGAAGGTATGGCTATTTTATGACTTGTATCAGAATTTGGAACTGGCTTGTAGAATGTAAGCTATCAGTTCTTTGGTATTTTTCTGGATATTGTGTTGTTGTTCTCGCCAAAACTTGTTGTTTTGTTGAAATAGGTAAAACCTATTTATACAAGTCACATTGAACACACCCTGATCTCGTAGAAAGTGGGAGTGATGGAGTGATGGAGAAGTGGGGTCATGTGTAAATGCCAGAAACCACGTTCCCACTATGAAGGAAACGGGTTAGTTTACACCCACTACTTGTTGCCGCCACTAACTGCCCTGCTTTCTGACACTTTCTTATAATGGGCGTGTTGCACGCCGCACGCTGTAAACCGCCAGACCAATACCCTGATGAGAATCCCCCAGTTTGTGACATGTTTGATGTCTCGAGTGTTTTCGTGGAAAACGTGTAGCAGATTGCTATGTGTGGCAAGTCAAAGTCAGAAGACTTGCCATAGGAGAATATCATGTGATGCTATTAGGCTTGTCTTGGTTGGTCGCCTAAGACTTTCCACAGGCTTGTCAATTCTGTGGCGAATTTGGACAACTGAGATTGTAACTCATGAGAAAGGGTGGCCATTGATTATGGACACACTCTGTTGGCGCCTGATAATAGCACAATGGCGTGGTTGGCATAGTTAGCGTATGCCAGTGGCACGCAAGTAGCGCCTGGCGTAGCCATGGCCGCTAGATTTTGGCACATTGGTGTGAGACCCAAATATGGCTTGGCAACATTAGTTCCAGTTGCCACATCAATCCCAATGCTTTGGTTAGAATTACTTGGCTTGGTTGTGTAACAACTTTACCTAAATTAGGGTGGCATGCCGAATCCCTAATTAGTGCGTGTGGCATGTGGCCACGGCACGATGATGTTTTTGTGAAAACGGTGCCATAGCCATGTCAAAGGAAGTATAGTAAGGCCATAATGTGGAAACGACAACAGGATCAAGGGTTGATATGAGTGGCTATGGTATGACGCCATTCTTAGGGTTTCATGGGTCCCGCATGGCTCGTGGCATGTTGTGGGGCCCGAAGTGGCACGTTTGGCGTAGTTTGGCTTTTTAATGCGTGTGGCGGGTTTAAAGCGACCTGATTGGTCGATTGAAAAGGGGGCCAGCAAGCATCATGAGGCGGGCCTCATTCTAAATGCGCGTGGCGCATTTAGAGCGACCTGATTGGTCGATGGAAAGGGGGCCGACAAGCAGCATGCGGCCGGCCTCATTCTAAATGCATGTGGCACATTTAGAGCGACCTGATTGGTCGATGGAAAGGGGGTCGGAAAGCAGCATGAGTCCGGACTCATTCTAAATGCGCGTGGCCCATTTAGAGCGACCCGATTGGTCGATGGGAAATAGGGGCCGGTCGGGCAACATGGGGTGTGGCCATTTGCAAGTGGCGCCGGCTAGCCTATGGCATGGACACACCTCCCTTTGTTGCTGCTCCTATTCTGTGACTCCTTTTTTTTCCTGATTTTATGTAGGATTTTGCACATACTAATTTATGGCAGATTAATTTCCTAGTTCGCCTAATCTTAATTTCGACCGGCGGGGTCTAATATACTGCGCAGGGCGCAAAACCCTAATTTTTACAAATTAGTCAATAATATCTGAATCTTGTGAATTATCACAAAATTGATTGAATTCCATGTGCTGGCATAGAGTTCTTCAAGTTTATTTCCAGAGAGCAGTATGCTTTCTGATTAAGTACTTTTATGCAAGGACCTTAACCTTGATACTTGGAATTTCGTGCTACTCTGCTGCGAGAGAACACAAATTGTCATGCCATATCAATATTAAGGGTTCAGCTAGGGAACATAGCATAAGAAAAATACTCCGCAGGCTCCGGCATTAGTGAGTAATGCCGCTAGGAGCTTATATACTCATTAGGCTCTATACCAGTGAATAATTCATCTAGGAGCTTGAGTTTCAATATAATATGAAGAGAGACATAGGCACTCATCAGATTTTGATATATTCTCCAAATTCCTTGCGGAATATAGACATATCAATGTCTACTATATCTGATGTCGGGTCAAGTAGATAGACTTTTACAGTTTTTTGCCCTATACTAAAAACCACCATCAACACTAGCGGTTGTTGAACTTTGATTGCACCTAGTTTGTTTATTCTTGAGAATCTTCTCTTCTGATATAAGATTCACTCAAACTAGATCGAAGTGTCGACGGGATCTTTAGAACTTTTTGTAGATCTAAAGATGTCTTGTAATAATCCATTGTTAACAGACTCTGTTCTGTGCGTGATTGATCACAAGAGATTCAAGTTGTGGTGTGCAGGTGTTTATTGAAGATTTAAGAAGATTTGAAGACGAAGAAGATTTCTGATTTGGGATCATAATATTTGGTGTGCACAAAACTTGATCAGTTGGGATCCAACTATAATCGGTTTATCTTTGATAGATTTGATTGATTAGTTGCGTAGATCGACATCAGTATTTAGCATCTTGATAAGATCCCATTATTGATTGCATAATCTAAACACTGCTACTTTGGTAGTTGTTGGATAGATTGATCTAAACCCGACAAATGAGTTTATTGGATTAAACAGAAGAGCCTTTGTCTAACTCATATCACTGAGATTTAATAGAGTTGTTACCGAACAGATTTGTTGTTACTTTACTGTTTGGAATACGAATCAAAGGAATTGTTCCAGTGCGTGTACTTATTGAATGTCGGAAGCGCAGGGATACTGAAAAAACTAGGTGAACTACAGGTTTAGTTGCTTGGTCTCAACTATACGAAGTTAGGTTGATTTTGTATAGCGGCTTAATTATGAGAGTATTCAATTCTGGACTAGGTCCCGAGGTTTTTCTGCATTTGCGGTTTCCTCGTTAACAAAATCTTGTTGTGTCATTTACTTTTGTTTTCCGCATTTATAATTGTTGTTATTATAATTTAAAGTAAATTACACAAACGTTAACTCTGTAATAATTGATAGTGATCCTATAGAGTTTAGTTAAGTCCTAACCTATTATCATGTAATCACACTTTGATTGTTGTATTTTCTCGATCTCGTATCCATAGACGATCACACAAAGTGTGAATACCGATTCGTTGTATTCTCTCGACTTAGTCCATAGACAATCACTTTCATTAAGAGGACTTATAGGTGAAAAGTTTTAGATTGAGATATATTTGGGTACCCTCGTCTTTTCAGAAAGGTATGAAAAAACCGTTTAAATTTTTATTGTGACATTTGCCAGCGTAACAAATCTGAAACAGTAGCTTCTTCAGGATTGTTGATTTCTTTACCAATACCTGCTGATATTTGGTTAGATATTTCAATGGATTTCGTTGATGGATTTCCACCCACCCATCGGAATACTTCTATTCTTGTAATAGTTGATAGACTATATGAATATGCTCATTTTATTGCTCCCACTCATTCTTATTCTGCCAGCTCTGTTGCTGAAATTTTTGTACGTGAAATTGTCGACTGCATGGTATGCCAAGAAGTATTGTTAGTGATCGTGACCCCATATTCATGAGCAATTTTTGGGAAGAATATTTTGCTTTGCAGAATACCAAATTATGTCGTAGTTCTACATACCATCCACAATCAGATGGACAAACAGAAGTTACTAATCGAACTTTGGAATGTTATTTAAGATGTTTTGCTGGAACAAAACCTAGTGATTGGTCAAAATGGTTACCATGGGCAGAATGTTGGTATAACACAAGTTTTTATTTTACAATTCAGATGACTCCATACCAAGCAGTTTATAGTCGTTCACCACCAACAATCTCATCTTACTTACCAGGTTCTACATCTGTCAATGTTGTTGATTCTATTTTGCAAGCAAGAGATCATACTTTGAAGCTTTTGAAGTAACATTTACAAGTTGCTCAATTAAGAATGAAGAATTATGCTGATACTAATCGTACTGAACGAGCTTTTGAAGTCAATGATTTGGTTTTTCTTCGACTACAGCCATATAGACAAAACACAGTTGCCACTCAAGCTTATTCTAAGCTTTCTCCTAAATTTTATAGACCTTTTCGTGTCCTAAAAAAGATTGGTACCGTGGCTTATAAGTTGGACTTACCTACTAAAAGTCGTATCCATCCTGTATTTCATGTTTCACAGTTGAAACTAAAACTCGGTTCTTCAGCTGTTGTGGATGCAAATTTGCAAATCACAGTGGATTATGATAAGTGGGAACCGGATAAAATTTTGGAAAGTAAAATGTTCAAGAGAGGAAATCATGCAGGCACTAAATAGTTAATTCAGTGGAAAGATCATCCAGTAGAAGAAGCAACTTGGGAAGATGCTGATCAACTACTCTTACATTTTCCAGATTTTGATGCTTGAGGACAAGCACTTTTTTCAAACAGGGTGGGATGTTGCGATGCCAACTCTTTTAGTTCACTAGCTTCCTTATTTTCTATGCTTAGTTAATTGAGTAGTTTCCTAATTTAGTTAAACTTCTTTTATGAGTAAACACGTCAAGGTAATTACTTGCTAGTCAAGTCTGCTGAGCTATAAATACTCTTCCCTGAGTCTGTAATACGACATTCAATTAATACAAACTCAGTTCTTCTTTGTTATTCACAGCAGAGGTGGCTAATCCCCAATAAAGAAAGATTTTATCTTAGGGTTCTATATAGTTTCGTGTTCTTTAACAGTTGTTTTGGTCTAGAACCCTAACATGGAGACTTGTAGAAGGAGCGGCCATGAGAGAAATCTAGGATTCTAGGGTTCACATGGGAGAAGCTAAAATTCATGATTTTTTTTCGTGTTCTTGTCTAAAATTGAAGTAAGCATGGCAGTGAGGGTTTATGGAAGAAGGAGAACAAAGGAAAAGGTAAAGTCTTCATAATATGTCTTGCTGTCGCTAAGTTGTTTATCGCTAGTGGGTTACATAACTAGTTGATTATATGATGTGTGTCGATGTAATAACTTGTTAAAGATTCTCGGGGTGGTTTTGGTCGCTGACGTAGCCTACAATGGTAGGTGAACCACGTAATCTCTGCGTCGTGTGTGATGTCTATTATCATATACATTATATTCATGATAGTATCATTGATCACGCTAAAGTAAAGGATTCGATCTTGTTATCTAAAGTATGATGTTTCATGAAATTTACTTCTATGGAAACATGCCGGATCGAGATGAACATAACTTTGGTTTCCCATAACCACACATTAGCACTTGCCATGATTTCTCATTGTTGGATTACTTTTTGCAGGTCACTACAATCCTTGCAATGGTTGTTGGACATCTTGTATTAGGTGAACTAATGCAACTTGTCATTTTTCTTTTTGTGTTCATCATGAGAATTTGCACTTAATACAGATTAAATTAGTGTGGGTAGGCTTTCACCAAAGCACATAAACCCATGGCTTACTTCAAGAGGTTTCAGGTCAAATTCAAGCGAATGAGAGGTATATGCTCGAATGATTTTTGATGTAATTTTTGATATCTTGGTTGGATGTAATCTGATGGTATTTTTTAATTGTAATGAATGCAGAGGGAAAGACCGATTACAAAGACATAATCCTTGTTATTAACCAGGACAAGAACAAGTACAACACCCCTAAACACCATGTTGTTGTTCGTTTCACCAACAAAACATTATTGCTCGAGATCATTTCTGCTAATTACTGGTGATTTGGTAATGTGTGCAGCTTATGCACATGACTTGCCCCAATATGGTCTTGAAGTTGGTCTCACCAGCTATGCTGCATGTAAATATGCAGACCTTACTAACATTATATTGTATTATTTTTTTTCATTGAAAGAATTCTAACATCTGATCTCTTAAAACCACAACTTACATCAAAACAACGTTGTAGGTAAGGTATCTTGTACATAAAGACCAGTACATCAGAAGCCACCAGTGCCTTCATCTGGAAGCTGTTAGGTGCTGCATTACTTTAAGACATGCTTATTCATGTAATGCGCCGCTTCTTGCTTTTTTAATGTTAGAATCTTCACTCTTAAGGCCCAAGGTTTTTGTGCAAGTGCAGATTGTTCGCTAAGTATAGGCCAACAGTGCGTGGCTGTCAGTTGTTATCCCTCGAATCAAAACTAATCAACTTCGATGGAGTTTCACTAGTGCCTGTGAGGTAAGACCCAAGATTATTATTCTTATTAAGTTTAGTTTCTAGTTTGTTGTCCGCTGTATAACCTTAGAGTTTAGATCATGTGTATAATTCTTAATGAAGCAAATCAGTTATCCTAACATTTTCCTGGTTAATTGGCAGGCAACACAATCGCTTAATGTAAGCTCTGGGAATTGCAGGCTCATTCATCATCGGAAGTATTATGATCCCCACACTGAGTTAGACTATGTACTGCACTCCAGGTATGTCAATTAACTATGATTTGTTGCAGAGGTGCTTAGTAATAGTTGTTGTCCATGCGGTCAGGAAATGTGCAACAACCTAAGGAATGATCGATTGTCATTAGAATTGAATTTTATATTTCTTTTGTAGCCATAGATTCTTTGTATCTGCAGACTATGCAACGGGTCTTGAAGAGTTGAAACATTCTTTGAATCGTGTTGAATTACGGGCTAGTGTTTCAATACTTGTATTTGAACCTAAGTGCATGGTACAGGCGACCCTCTTTAATGATGTATAAGATTTTAACACTCAGGATACAACATAAGACACCTGGCTGATATGCATAAGCTTATTCCTTATGAGATGATAAGTCATGAGTGCTCTTAATCTTTTACGATCAAAGCAAAAAATTTGTTTGATTTCTGTGTCTTTCAAGTTAGCAACTAGAGATAAGTTTTTAAATCAGTACTTTTGTTGTAAAATCAACTTTTTCCTAGATTTGAGAAGCGTGTGCAAGATGCTTCATAGAGACCTATGGTTGTATCTTAGACCACATAAGTCGTCTGACATCTAGGAAAATTAAGACTTGTGTCCCTAGTTTGCAACATTGTGTTTAAGGAGGGTTTTTCTGCCTGTGCCAGTTGGGTCCAATGGTAGGGTTTAAGGATTGGAGGCAATATGTACAACCACATTGTCGATTCTTTAGAACTTGATCAAGAGTAGTAATCTGCGTACGTATTCAACACCCAGTGATGTAGTTGTCAGCATTCAACGTATTCTAGAAAAAAAACTATATCTGATTGATGAATAAATTTTGGTTATCTGACCTGATGCATTATGTATGTGTTTTATGGGATTGATGAATTATATTTGGCTTCACATGACGAATATACCATATTAACAAAAAAATCAAGGGAGTCGTATGAACACACGTGAAGAGTATTCATTTGATGTTCATTTCTATCTTAATATGTATGTTGTTGTTTGATTTGTTGAAGTACCTTCTTTTTTTCCAATAGAACTTTGACTTTCTTGTAGAACCACATTGATAAAACTAACTCATATAAAACCGCCAAACTGTGACTTCTGCACCTGAAGTTTACATTTGCATCAGGAAGTCCTTTGCAACTGTCTTACGATGCTCAAACCACTATAGAGTTGATCATGTCATGCGGAGATTAACTATACTACAATAACCAAACCATGAATTGTTCTTTACTTTTGAATAACTATTGCCCTGTTAGAGCACTGATAGGTCGAACTCGCAAGCGTTGCTATCTCAAGCTTGTTGTCAAGTTTAGTTTCCAAAACTATAAGTCTTGATTTCTAGTCTACTTATAGCTAAGTCTCGGACTAGGATAAAATGTGTAGTTGAGATCTAGACTCCATGGCGATCATCATACAAAGACGAAGAACTACTCAAGGAACTGGTGGAACTTCATTGACTAAAAGGTATGTGGAGACTTGAACTTATCTATCACTCAAAAGTCTATTTACTTTATCTCCTATCTTGAGACAAAAGTCGTATTGCTATATAGACTTTGATTATACACATTTGCTATTTCGAGCTGAGTTTATCCCGCTTATCTATTTCTCTAAATATGTGTTGGTAAGCTTTCGCTTTGGCCAAGTTCACCTTTACTAGTGACGAAAGTCATATTAGTTTCAATTACTTGAAAATCGCTTTGAGAAAAATAGTTTGTGAACAACAACTATATAACGTCCTCTAAGAATGTTTCAATGATTGAAATGAGAGTTTAGAATATATAACCTTGAATGGATATAAACATTGTGTGATAACTCATACGTGTGTAAGTCCTTATTCCTTAAACCAAAGTATGCGTACTTTGCTGCTCAGGAAAACCAGAACTGAAGTCCGCGTACTAGTACGCGCACTGTCGCAAGTTCACGTCCCGTGAATTTTTACCGGAGTTTGTGAACTGAAAACAAACTCAATCCGGGTACTTAAGTACGCGTACCAGTATGCGTACTTAAGTGGGTTATTTTCTAAAAACGATTATTCGTGAACTTAAACTTATATAAACTAAGGAATGCATATTTGCAAACCGTGGCTATAAAGTTCATGAATTGATTCGAGTGAATCAAATCGTTTTTGCTTCGATTGTGTCTTATATACTTCTATGAGATCTAAGCAATTGAATAACTATCTAAGTAGTTCTCTTGAGTCATTTGAACTAGTTATGGTGAAGATGAATATGGTTGATATGAAAGTGCTCATATGGCTAACCATTTGGTTAACTACTGTTGAACCAACTAAGTGTACATGTTTAGGTACGGTTACACAAACCTAAATGAACGTGCATTTCATTTGTGTGTAACAAGCTAAGTTCGATCTAACGGTTGAAAGATATTAGCTTGAATCTAATCAGGTTTTCATCTAACGGTGAATATTGAACGCTTTGTTACCAAGGTAACTTAGGTTGCAAACCCTGATTTGAAAGACTATATAAAGGAGAACTCCAGCAAATGGGAAACCTAATCCCCACACCTTGTGTGTGATACTAGTTGTATTAGCTAGAGTCGATTCTCCTTTAACCTTAGGTTTCTATCGAGAACCTATAGGTTAACGACTTGAAGACTTCATTGGGATTGTGAAGCCAGACCCAACTATTTTCTCTGTAGTTGCGTGATCTGATCTTGTTGTTTCTATCGTACTAAGTACAATCGTAAGATTGGCTTGAGATTGATTTCTCCGATAGGCAATATATAAAAAAAGTCACAAACATCTTCGTCTCATCGTTTGTGATTCCGCAATATCTTCTTTCGCTGGTCGATTAAGATTATTGTGAGGTGATTGATAATTCTATGATGTTCTTCGGGAATATAAGTCTGGGTTATCAATTGGTTCTTGTTCACCTTGATTTATCAAAAGATGGAACAAAACTTGTAGGTATTTCTGTGGGAGACAGATTTATCTATTACTGTAGACTTTTCTGTGTGATACAGATTTGTTTATTAAAGTCTTCGTCTTTAGGTCGTAGCAACTCTTAGTTGTGGGTGAGATCAGCTAAGAGAATCAAGTGCGTAGTATCCTGCTGGGATCAGAGACGTAAGGAACACAACTGTACCTTGGATCAGTGTGAGATTGATTGGGGTTCAACTACAGTCCAGACCGAAGTTAGTTTGTAGTAGGCTAGTGTCTGTAGCGGCTTAATACAATGTGTGTTCAATATGGATTGGGTCCCGGGGTTTTTCTGCATTTGTAGTTTCCTCGTTAACAAAACTTCTGGTGTCTGTGTTATTTCTTTTCCGCATTGAGTTTTGTTATATAATTGAAATATCACAAGTTGTGCGTTGTATCGATCAATTGGAAAATCCAACCTTTGGTTGTTGATTGAAATTGATTGATCCTTGAACATTGGTCTTTGGTACCGTTCAAGTGATTTCTCTTGTATTCAATTAGACTCGTAAATTTCTACTTGCTTGAGTAAGTATTGAATCGAGAAAGTGAGATATAACTCTTTGATATACTTTTATTAAGATTGAGTCTGACTGTCTAGTTGGTTCTTTTAAAGTATATTGGAGTTAGTCCATACAGATTGCTAAGCAAAATATTGGGTGTGGTTGTTAGACTCCCATTTTTTCATGTCCGCTCTCTACTGAAAATGAATAAACATGTTTTATAAGACAAATAATGACGAGTTCTGTAAACCAACTATATTTTGCAACTAGTAGTGAGAAATCCGAGTGTCCAGGAGAAGGGTAGTTGTTTAGTAGAACCTTGACTGTAATGTTGACTTGTTTGTTTACGGTTCCTTTTGAATTAGGATTTGTAACTAATGTTATATATATCATGTTCAGGATTGAGATCTTGATAATCAGTTGTACAAGACAAAAATGCGGGATTAGATATATGGCTTTCTCATGATCCAACAAATGTTGTTGTTATGACAGAGGTAACTTACTTAGTTATATAAACAATAAGGTATACACATTCCATGTTGAAAATCGATTTCCATTCTACTTCCGAGTCCATACGCTGAAACATTAAATATGCAAGAGAATGGGGAGTGTATGTATTGTATTGATCTAAATCTAATCAATATGATTTCAGATTATTAGGAGTAAACGGCGTCAACATTGACAGCAACGTCGTCAGCTGGTTCAAAGATATCTACAATGTCTTGGTGAAAAGAGACAGAACATGGCCTTGCGAAGAGGATGTTCACCAAAGATAGGGCCACTTACATGTTCAACATTTGATGAAATGACTGAGAAAAATAGATGAGTCAAGGTACTGTTTACGATGGTGGCATACCTAACATATCCGAGTATTGTTATTCCTTCGTAGATGTGGGTTCTTAAATGATTGGGGGTAAAAAAAAAGTAACTGTATGATTGGATTTTTCATCCATTTTTGTAGTGTTGAAGGTACAGTGAGAGAAATTAGGTGAAAGAACTCCAGAATCCATGATGGTTAGAGCAAAGAAATTCATTCTCGAAATATCCCGGAAGGTAAGTTGATACTGTTAGTATCTTGTATGTCAACTTAAATGGTCCACGCAATATAAATGATACATTAAAAGCAGACTGAAAGGTGAAAGTAAGTCGATACTGTTAGTAATCTCTGGAACTTCATTCTTGCTGAGTTTTTATATGGATGTAATCTTATGATGCTTCTGCAATGCAGTCATATTACTTTAATTGGAGTAAAATTGTTCATGACATCTGCTAAGAGTTCCGATGTGGGTGATGATTGTGTATAATTGCTTAGATTTTTCTCAAGTATGACCTTCCACTTAGTAAGTACTCAAATAAACTCTAAATTGACAACTTATATCACCAATCAATTGTTAAAGGAATCAGAACCATTGTTTTATTGTTACGAATATCTTTAGGAAAGAAGGCGTCAAATGTCTGGAGTGTGCACATTGTTGACTTATGATCACTATTCAGAAAGCTTAACTTTCTAGGAACCCATTGATTACAAAAATAAATAAAAATAAAACGGGAATGCTATTTGGCGTCCTGGATAGCGCCCTACTCAACGCCCAATCCAACGTGGCGAGATGACGTGTCAAATATCACGTGATTTCCTTTTTCTCTTTCTTCCGTGTATTTTTTCGTACTTCTCCAGAAGGGAGGAATTAGAGCTCTCATCTCTCTACTTTCTTCCATGAAGAAATCATTAGATCTTATGTCTCTGTCTTACAATCTGTGGACACACGAACTACGCGGGATCCGAGTGCCCGCAATCAATTGTTAAAGTCTAAAGAGATTACGATGATGATACCCTGATGTGGGTTCATTGGCTCAAAACCCGCGGGTTTATCATGGCCTCCTCCATCTTCCCCATGCGTAGCGATTATGCATGGGGTACAAATATAAAAGGAAAACAACATATATAAGTAAATGCATGCGGAACTAAATGAATGTAAAGTGCTGAAATGTAAATAAGACCAAGGTTTACGTGGTTCAGCACTAAGGCCTACATCCACGGGGTTTGTTGTTCTGCTATATTATTCACGGTTACACGAATAGTTGAATGACTTGGGGTTTACATATTTCTCTCCACTATGGGATTCCTTACCTTTGCTACTCTCTCTCTCTTCTCTTCCTGTTTTTTCGATCCCCTCCCCCTTTGTGGAGATTGGGTATTTATAAGGTAGGAATGTGGGACCCATCTCTGAAGACCGTTGGAACCTTATCTTCTAGTGTCTTGTGTCCATCACGCAGAGGTCTGCGTTTCCCCCTCGATCCCGCGGAGGCATCTTCGCTCGTTCCATAGGTCGGTCGACACGTGCACTGCTCAGAGTGTTTAATGCGGGTGGTTGAGGGGTCTGCTCGTGTCAGACAAGTGTCTTCTGCCCCTGTCAGTCCGTGTCAGCTGACTTTCTCCCACCGTTGATCTTAGCTCCTCTTCTGGGGATGAGATAAAGCAACTCCTAGGGGTTTATTTGGTGCTTCGCGACGCATCGTGTTTTGATGTCTTGGCTTGCATGCTTTCCACGTACCTTTCTGTATACACGTGTCCGATAGTGAGATATATGTGTACACAATTTGCCCCTTTTCTTCAGGCTTAACTGACTAATGGGTGCCTTGAAGAAAAACTATCGCGCACATTCTTCTCACTCCTAATAACTTCTCCTAGATACTTGGGCACGTCTTTTATTCGTGCATTAACTGCTTATGTAACGGGCACGTTTTCCTATTTCTCCCTTAATTTCCTCTTTTCTTTCGGGTATTTTAAGGATAGAGAGGAAATTTAATTTCATTCTTCCTAAACACTCTCTCAGTTCATTCTTCCTTTAAGTTTCCTACCTGCCTTCATTAAACCTGTGACCTTAAATCTTTGTCAGTCTTCATTGCACCTGTGATCTTAATTCTGTCAGTCTTTATTGCACCTGGGATCTTCCCCTGTTCGTTTCTTCTACTTGCTGTTTTTGCCGGTGAGTTTTTTTTCTTGATTTCACTGTTTTATGCCGTGTTGATTGTGAATTTTCTGCTATTGTTGTTCCTTGTTTGTGATGAAGAACTCTTTCTGATGCTTGCATACTAGTTTGCCCCTGTTCTTCATCTTAAATTAAGGCAGCCATTACTTCGAGGGTGGAGTATTGAGATTGTATCCTAATTTTAGGGTTGCTATGTTGTCGTGGTTGTATTGCTATGAATGTGTTTTTTGATTTTTGGTTATTGTGTGTAACCTGTTCTTGATTTTATTCTTTCCGCAGCCATGTCTGACCGTCCGCGGCCTACTATGAGACTCCTGATTCTAGGTTGTCGAGATCTCCTCAGCGTCGAGAGTCTCAAGATGATGTTCGTCGGAGTCGAGTTCTTCCGGAGCGAGAGCCTCGTCTTCTCGGGAAGAGATTCCTCCGATAATTCCGTCTGGCTCACGGAGAGTCTTTAATCACTCAATGGTGCGTCCTCGTGAAGAGACTCGGAGTACGCAGGCTCCTCCCCGCGCTGTTGCTTTTGACGTTCCTCCTTTACGTTCGTTAGTGCCCGAGCATCATCACGGTCTTCTCCAACTTTAAAGGGAAGAATACAAAGGGCGTAGCTCCTGCGGCTGGATCTTCAAAGAATCCCCCCGTGAAGAGAAAAGCGTCTGAAGCGTTTGTTAGTTCATCCGGCCCCGCCGAGGAGGAAGAGGCTGCTCCCTTGATACGCAGTGTTTCTGTTAGCAGGAGAAAAGTAACCTTCAAGCATATCGATCTTGAAATATTCAAGGAGAAGCATGAGCTCCAAGCCTTCGGGGTTCGTTTTATGCCCCCGAGGATGATATTACGTATGAGCTGATCTCTAAGTACGAATTCGATGAATTTCACTTGTTAACGACGGTTGGGGCCTTCGAGGCTGGTCTGATGCTGCCGTTGTACAAATCGGGTGATTCCTTCTACTACGACGTGCTCGCTAGTCGTGAGGGTTCTTCCACAAATACTCATAGCCGTTCCGTATCCCAATTATCGGGGAATTATCTCCGCGCCCTGAAGGAATGCTATCTGCGGAGTAAGGGGGAAACGTCGATGACTGCTACGTCCCCAATCCCTTGGAGAAGGAATGGTACACTCCTGAGAATTTAATAACTCCTTCGGTGATTACGTCAATAGCAGGAATCGCAAGCCGTGGAGTGTCAGCCTTCGGAATCTTCCTGCTCCTCGAGGCGAGATTCGTCTGTTAAATGAGGTCAGCGATGCCAAGCTGAAGTATGTTCCTGGCACGGAGGCGTCCAATCGTCGGAAACTCTTCCCCGCGCGAGAAAGGATCAAGCGTGATCATGACTACGAGTGGCACGCCACTGTCATTGAGATAGTAGGTCCGTGGGCTTACGGTTGGATTCCCGGTTCCCGCGGATGGCGGCCAACCGAGAATAGTAAGCCGCGCGAATCTCCTCCCGCTCGCTATGGAGATTTCTGCCCCTGGCGTCTGAACTTTGCGGGCATGAATTTTCCTTATGCCCTGGATGTCGTAGAGGGAGACGAGGAGGATGGTTCCGGTGCTATACTCCCATCGAAGAATATCTCAGCTGCTCAGGTACGCAGATTCTAGTTGTGTTTCGTTTTTATAACTTCCATCGGACGGGAAGAATAATTCCTTTGTGGTGTCGGTTTCAGGTATTGAAGAAGAAAAGATTAGGCCGAAGCAGTCTTCTACTATGGTGGTGGGTGAGGTTGAGGCCCAAGAAGAAGTTACTAGTCCTGTGAACGAAGAGTTTGCTGAGGACGAGATTACAGATGGGGAGGAACGTACTGGTACCTCCCCTATCAATGCCGAAGAAGAGGTCTTCGCTGGTCCCGCCGGTGATGGAGGAAGGAACAAGGGTGTAGTGGCGGATGATGTTGTCATCGAGGATGTTTCCGTCCCTGCTGGTGATGTCATGGATACCCTCCCCACTTCTCAAGAATTTTCTTTCGATCGGATGTATTCCACGGGGGAGTTCTTTGACGAAGCCCTCGATTTTCCCGAGGACTTCTCTTTACTTTCCCCTAATGACGATTGGGATGTTCTTGGTGGTGATGGTAATGGTGATGCTGCTGTAGAAGGTGTTGGTGCGGAGGAGCCTGCTGTGCATGTAGGGCGGGAGAACATGCCAACGTTCATGCTGAGGGGGTCGAGTCGGTCAAAGGAAAATCTGTTGACGCGCCCGCCGATAGTCTTCCCCAGTCGCCGATGTCTGAGGGTGAGGATGCCATCATGAGTTGGTTAAGGAGAAGAATCTTCTGTTTGTCTCTCATCCTGCTCCTGTGGTTGTTGGGGAAAAGGAATCAACCGCGTATACCCGTCGATGATGGAGATGTCTTCGAAGGCGCAGGTGTCTGAAGCCTGGGGAAAAGGTTGACCGTTCCCGAAGCTACCCTCGTGCCGGAGCCTCCTACTTCTGTTGCCGATATGATGGCTATTGCCGACGGGTATCAATATGGCTTCCCGCAACAGCGTGTGCTGGAGGTAAATTTTCGTACATCTTGTTCGTGAGAATAGGACGCTTCGGTTGAATAATGTTTTGTCATTTTGATGTGTAGATGATGAGGAGCGAGCATTGCAACCACGTGCTATATCAGTTCTTTAAAGCAAAATCTCTGAAGCTCGAGGCTAAGCTTCGTCATCGGGAAAAGGAATTATCTGCGGCGGAGGTGGAAATAGAAGAGCTGAAGAAAAGCCTTAAGGAGAAAGAAAGACTGGGTGAAGCAGAGGCTGATCTTCGTTCAGAACTTATTGCAGTGCGCGCTGAGTTAGAGCAAACTCGTAGCCAAGTTTCCACTTTCACAGGTTTGGTTCTTTTCCTCGCCGTTGTCGTCATTCTTTTCTCTTAGTTGTTCTGTCTGAGTCTCCCCACCCTATGTCCAGTGGGTGGCATCCCCGAGCTGGTATGGCTTCGAAACGAAAGAGCTCGGCAAAAATCTCGTATTAGAGATTTGGTTGAGAAGATTAAGAGTGAGGCTAGGAAATGGGATGCTCGGGCTGAAGTATGGCGCGCGCGGCATGTTCAGATGGTCGACATGCAAAATCTGTACAACCATGATCGTGCTTTATTTGATGGCACACTGCTGTGGACCAGTGATAATCTGCGGGAATCCCGCGAGCGTACTTCCTTGTTGGAATCTAGGATTCAGCTATTGGAAGAAGAATTACAGACGGCGCGGTCCATTCCTCTTTCAGGGGTCCAAGATAATATGGTCTTGCCAGGGAACGAGATGATGCTCGTGCTGAAGTCTATGCTCTCAGCAATGCTCTTTCCGCGTCTCGTGCCGATGTAGCCCGTCTTGCTGAGTCTGAGAGGAATCTTGAAGTGTGCATGTATAGACTCAGCAAAGGGGTCTCAGAGATAAATAAAGAGGTCGACCACCTTCGTCATATGGACTCGATGAAGCAGGTAGAATTAGATGCCTGTCAATTTACTCTCACCAACCTTCAACTAGACTATAAGAAATTATCCGCGGAATATGATCATCTTGATGAAGCGCGAGATGCGGTTGTTAATGAATATGAAGAGGCTTCGGCTTGTGTCGAAGGTATAATCCCAATTCATCGAGTGTGATCTTGTTTGTTTTCTACGCTAACTCCGTGGTGTTGTCTTTTTCAGGGCTCGAGGAACGCTTCGCGTCACAAATGAAGAACTTGAAAAGGCTCAATCTTCCTTAGCACAGCAAAGGAACAAACCAATCACTTCAAGAATTTAGCAGCCACCCGCGAGGAGGCCGTTGGTGCTGCTTCCAGAGAAGTGAATCGGCTATATCGTTATTATCCCAAGCCCAACAGCGGACAACAGTTATTAAACATAAGGCTCGTTGTCAATTGGCTGAGGAGACGAACAAGATGCTGGAGAGGATAGAGCTTGGCCTAAGGAATGAACATGGTCTCGTGAAGAACTACCCTCGTCGTCCCGTTCCTGCTGCATTGCCCAGCTCCTCGGGCCCCTCTTCTGGTGGGAGCGTCCCATCAAGTCTCGGAAGAATCCGGATGACGGGACCGCCACCTAGGTAGAGATGGCAGCGTTCTGTAGGGTCCGCGGCATAATTGTGCTTTTTGTAACGATGTAAAAGGAATGTTTTTTGATTGTGTATCCTTGGCTTTGGCCGTTCACTTCTTGTAATCACCCTTTATGAAATGAATCTCTTCTTGATATACCTACAATGTTTTTGTATTTTAAGTTTGTGAAAAATCAAAACAAAAGTTAAGTGTTTTTGAGTGCGATACGAAAGGAAGGTACCTTCGTGATCGTCTTGAGACCTGTCACCCCGCTGGCAAATCCTGGGCCAGAGGATTCCCAGACGGTGGGGGCCGGGGCAACGTTCTAGGATATGGGGCGTAAAATATGTACGCACCCATTCCGTCGACCCGTTGCCTTAAGATTGGTTGGGTATCTCTTTCTGCTGGGTGCCTTCCCCCTGGTCCTACACTTATGGACACTGATGGGGGAGCCCTGAGAGATTGTAGATTAACTACTTTCCCCAATATTGTAGGTAGATTCCACAGACTTGATAATTTGAAAGCTTGTTTAATTGATAAGTTGAGGTCTGCAATTCCTCTTCCAGAGATAGAAACATGTTGGGCGGGGAGGCTCCTTTCTTCTTCTGGTATATTCCCAGCAGATTCAAATCTGCGTTGCTTCTATGGGAAGTATGGTTTGAGCCATTTAGCATTCCAAGGATGCCGGAGGACCTCACCTTTTAGATTACGAAGGTAGTAAGAACCATTACCCGCAATGTCGTGGATCATAAACGGTCCTCCCCATGTAGGTGCTAACTTTCCCCATTTCTTTTCTTGCTGATATCGTGGGATTGTTCTCAACACATACTGTCCCTCTACAAAATTTCGTAGCTTTACCTTTTTGTTGTACTCCCTTGCTAGTCTTCGTTGATAATTTTCCATCTTTTGCAATGCTACTTCCCTTCTTCCCTCCAAGTCGTCCAACCTTTCTAACATCATATCTGTTGTTAGGTTTTTCTCCCAGGCTTCAGTCTTCGTGGTTGGCATGAGGATTTCTGTAGGTATGACTGCTTCAGCTCCATAAGTAAGAAGAAACGGGGATTCCCGGTAGCGGACCTTCGTGTTGTCCTGTATGCCCACAAGACATTGTGCAGTTGTTCGCACCATCTTCCCTTATGCTCGTCTAATTGTTTTTTGAGTATAAGGGCGAGGGTCTTGTTGGTAGCTTCCGCTTGTCCGTTGCTTTGAGGGTATAAGGGGGTGGACTTGTTCTTTCTTATTTTAAAGGTGTCGAAGAGCATGTCTATATTTTTTCCCTGTAATTGCTTGCCGTTATCAGACACAATTTCAGCAGGTATACCAAATCTGCAAATGATGTTCTGGAATATGAAAGTGAACACATCCGCGTCTCTGATCCTGGCCAAGGCCTTAGCCTCCACCCATTTACTGAAGTAGTCCGTGGCTACTATCAAAAATCGTCTCTTCCTGGATCCTTCGATGAAAGGCCCGACGATGTCTACTCCCCATTTTGCAAATGGCCACGGGCTATCGACAGAGTTTACAATGTTGCCGGCGCGTGGATTTTTTTCGCGAAGCGCTGACATTCTTCGCATCGTCGGGACATCCTCGCAGCATCTTGTATCATGGTCGGCCAGTAATATCCTTGCGTTTTTGCCTTGTCAGCTAGTGATCTCATACCGCTATGATTCCCTGCGTCACCATAATGGATATCCTTTAGAATTCGATGCCCTTCTTTTCGGGATAAGCAGCGTAGTAATGGTCCGAGGAAAGATTTTCTATATAGGACCCCGTCCCGAAGATCGTATCTTCCCACTTTGGAGAGCGTCTTTCTAGCTTGCTTCCGATCCGCAGGTAGGCTTCCTTTGTCGAGGAAGGCATGTATTGTCACCCTCCAGTCATCTTCATTGCTGAAATCTTCGTCTTGATTTGCTTTTGACAAGATGTCTTCTTCATCAAAGTCGTTATGGATGTCTTCTCCTACTTGGTCTTCAATATATTCTTCCATCGTATCTTGATTGGTAGCGAAGGAGAATTGAGATGCAATCGAAGGCTCGTATACCCTTGCTATTTTAATACCTTCGGCATTTTTATCCCTCAACATGGATGATATGTATGCTAGGGCATCCGCATGCCTGAGGTCCCTTCTGCATAAGTGCCGGAACTTAATGTTCGGGATTTGTGAAGCCAATGTTTGGACCAATGCCATGTAAGCTGAAAGGGTGTCATCGTACACATTATATTCGAGCGCGATTTGCCGTATGACCAGCTGCGAATCACTTGTCAGCCTTACATCGGTTACCCCCATCTCTATTATTATACGTAGGGCATGTATGACAGCTTCGTATTCAACAATGTTATTGGTATGCTCTTTGAATTCCAATCTAAGTGCCTGTATGATCCTTTCTCCAGTTGGGGTGATGATGACAATACCTATTCCTGCCCCTTCCTTATTTTTAGATCCGTCGACGAAGACTTCCCATTGTCTATGACTCGCAGGTTCGAGGATATCCATTGGATCCTTGATTGCTTCCTCGGCTTCTGGTATTCCCTTGATCTCTTCGTCGTTGTCTAGAGGGAGGTCTGCTAAGAAATCTGCCAGAACTTGGGACTTCTGAGAATGTTGAATTTCATGAATGATGTTGAATTGGTCCAGATGGGTGTTCCATTTGGCTATTCGGCCCACTTTTCCTGTGCTTTTGAGGACTGCTTCCAATGGTGCTCTGCATGGTACCCTGACGAAGTGAGTTAGGAAGTAGGTTCTCAGTTTTTGGGTAGCCCATACCAGTGCGAGGATGAGTTGTTCAATCTTAGTATAATTTCTTTCCGCGGGATTGAGTGTCTTGCTGACGTAATAGATAGGCTGTTCTATCTTTGTATTGGTTTTGACTAATACCGCGCTGACTGCGTCCTCCGTTGCTGCTATGTACAGTGCCAAAACTTCATCAGGGTCAGGTTTCTGCAGGATAGGGATCGAAGCTAGATGTTCTTTGATCTTTTGGAATGCTTCCTCGCAATCGGCGGTCCATTCGAACCTGCTCCCTTTCTTAAGAATATTGAAGAAATGTTTGCACTTGTCCGAAGACCGTGCAATAAATCTGCCCAACGCTGCTATGGACCCATTGAGCTTCTGCACTTCCTTTAGATTCTTTGGTGACGGCATCTCTACTATGGCTTGAATCTTAGCTGGGTCTACCTCGATGCCCCTTTTCGTCACCAGATAACCGAGGAACTTCCCTGAGGTGACACCGAAAGTACATTTCTCCGGATTTACTTTCATGTGATGTTGTCTCATTGCATTGAAAATATTCCTCAGGTCCTGGTGGTGATTTTTACGCAGCTTGCTTTTGACGAGCATGTCGTCCACGTAGACTTCTAGGGTTCCTCCAATCCATGGTTTGAAGATAGCATCGACCATCCTTTGGTATGTTGCCCCTGCGTTTCGGAGCCCGAAAGGCATTCTGGTATAGCAATAAAGGCCATGTGGTGTATAGAATGCTGTGTGTTGCTGATCTTCTTCTGCCAGGGCTACTTGGTTGTAACCAGAGTATCCGTCCATAAACGACAGCTCCTCGTACCCTTCAACTGCTTCAACCAGTTGATCTATGCTCGGCAGGGGATAGCTGTCCTTTGGACACGCCTTGTTGAGATTAGTAAAGTCGATGCATATTCTAACCCCTCCATTTTTCTTAGGAACAATGACCATGTTGGATATCCAGGTAGGATACTTGACTTCCTTGATAAATCCTGCGTCTAGTAGCTTCCGAAGTTCTGTTTCTACCGCCTCATGATATTCTGGAGCCACTTTTCGTATTTTCTGCCTGAACGGGGGTGTGCCCTGTTTGATGCGTAGTTCATGTTGGATTACTTTTGGGTCGATCCCTGGCATATCTCCTAACTTCCAGGCGAACACATCCGCATATTCCTTAAGTAATTTGGTTAAGGAATGTTCTCTCCCTTCGCCCATGATGGTCCCGATTTTGACCCTCTTCGGGTCTTCTTCCGTTCCTATGTTGATTTCCTTAGTGGGTTCCACGGGTGTGAACATAGGCTTGGGTTTCCGAGGACTGGGGCGCTCTTTAATTGCTATTTGGCGTGTTTCTGCTCTTTGTTGATTGTTGAGGTACTTGTTTCCGAGCCTCGGACATTACCCTCTTTCGTCAAGCCTTTTCCTGTGGTTTCCTTAAGGAATAGTTCTACGGCTTTCTCTTGCGTGGTTTCTTGATTTCTTACTCTTCGGATTTTTCGCTGTTCTTCTTGCTCGTTGTTGATATGATCCTGAGTGGCCTGGCATTCTCGTGTAGCGATTCGATCTCCCTTGATCTCCAATTCCCTCAGGTGTTGGAAATCTGAGGTACTGGTGGTATGTTGCCGCAACTCCTTTGAGCTTGTGTACCCACTGTCGTCCAATAATGGCGTTGTAGGGGGAAGGGGTATCCACCACACTGAATCGGGTATCCAGTTTCATGGGCCCTGCGTTAACCTGTAACACAATGTCTCCCAAGGGCTTCGTGGCCGCTCCATTGAATCCGTAGATGGTGTGATAAGAGGTCATCAACTGTTCATCATGGAGCTTCATCCGCTTGAATGCGTCATAGAATAGGACATTCACAGAGCTTCCCCCGTCTATGAGGATTTTTTGAGGTTACATCCCGCTATTGGTAATGTCAGGACCAAGGGATCGTTATGGTCTTCCATATCTTCTTCGATATCCTCGGCATCGAAGATGAGGTAATTCCATCCATTTTTCATGTTCGTCCACTGTTATCCCATCGACCTTATATAACTCGCAGCGATCTTCGAATTGCTTCCGTAACCTTTTTCCAATCTGTGCTGTGAGCGAGGGTCCTGTGGCTTCGGAACACGAGATGGTGTTGATTGTTCGGTTTTCTTCCGGAAGTTGGACTGGCTTGGTTCGTTTGGATCTGTCCTCGGTAACCTCCTTCCGTATGTAATGTTTGAGCTCTCCCGCATCAATTAATTTTTGATCATTATTTTAAGGTTCTTGCATTTTTCGGTCTGGTGTCCGTTGAAACAGTGATACTCACAGTAATCTTTAGACTTTCGGATCTTGGGGGCTGCTTTCCCTTAGACCATGGCCATTCTAAGTTTTCCCTCCCTTTGATCTCCCGCAGGATACGAGCATAGCTAGCGTTGAGTTTCGTGTAAACTTGGTCTTCGAATTTTCGGTCGCCTGTTCTTCGTTCATCCCTCCGTTCCTTTCTATCTTCGTGAGGTCTCTCATCTGAGGAACCCCTTTTGGCCCCATTGGTTTGTTCTGCTGAATTGGTGCGGTGAGACCTCTGCGGATATGCCCTCGGGTTTTCCCGTTGAATTTCTTCAAGTCGAGCGTGCTTCTCGATAATTATTCGGAGATCGCCTTCTGTCTTGGGCACGCTCCCGTGAATTTCAACAAATAGGGGACTCATTCGGTCCAAGCCCCACTTATAGCAATTGATGCTTACCACTGGGTCCACGCTTCCTATGGCTTGGCAGATCCTATGCCATCTGTTTGTGTATTCTCGTGGTTTCCTTGTAGCCGATTGCTAGTGAAAAAGCTTATCCATCCCAGTGTTTACAGTCTTGTTGTACATGTATGTTCTTAAGAATTTCTCTGCCAGTTGGTCGTATGAGTGTATGGAGTTTGGTGGCAGATTATCAAACCATGATAACGCCGATCCCTTCAAACTTGACGGGAAGTATCTACAGAGTACGGCGTCGTTCTGTCCCCATCTGCTAGGACGCGGTTGTAGTACCGAACATGTGCAGCAGGGTCGCTGGACCCATCATAGCATTCGAACGTCGGGACAGGGCATTTCAGGGGAATAGGGGTGTTGGCCAAGCGATGCGTCAGGGGCGTGGAGTTAGCTTCTCTCATAACCTCTTCTAACCTTCCCCCTCCTTGTTTATTTTTCAATTGCCTGATCTCTGCCATCATCTCATCTCGCAGTTCCTCCATTGCGCGTTGGTGTTCTAAATTCTTCAGATCATTTCCGTTTGATTCTCCATCGTCATAATCCGGGTCGGATACGCTATGTCTCCTTGTCGCGTCTTCATTAGTCGCTAGGACGACTCTGCAGTCTTGGTTTGGCTCTGGTGCTTTGGAGCTTGCTTCATCAAGTTGTTGGTTGGTCTTTGTGCTTAGAGCAATCCGCTCCTTTAAATCTTGATTTTCTCTGGCCAAAAGTGCTACAGCTTCTGCGTAAACCTGTTGGTTCCTTCTCAGTTCCTCGAGCTCAGCCATTAGTTGGTGTGATTGGTTGGACCCCTGATTGGGAGTCCCCGCACGTGCCGCTACAGCCGTGGCGCCGCCCTCCTCCATGGTCTGTACTAAAGGTGGCAGGGGTTCAACTTCTGTTGCTGGTGTTTCCAAATTGGAGTGAGCGCCCCTCTGCGGTGCCCGAGCCGCCGGTATGGTTTGATTCTGGTTATTTGTTAGCGGCATTCCAAAGGTTAGCAGATGCGCGGGTTGGAATGTTCTGGATTCATCCACCC
Organism: Papaver somniferum; assembly: GCF_003573695.1. Taxonomy (NCBI): domain Eukaryota; kingdom Viridiplantae; phylum Streptophyta; class Magnoliopsida; order Ranunculales; family Papaveraceae; genus Papaver; species Papaver somniferum. Next base: position 72,403,453 of record NC_039366.1, read on the forward strand.
TTTCCCTTGGTTGGTTAAGTTGACTCATGGCGAAGGTATTGCTAGCCTCCGCAGCCTTCGGGACTACCGCGGCTTCCCCGTATTTTATCGTTGCTGCTCTGAGAGCCGCCATTGCAACAGAATTAGCGTTCATGGGTGAAGTGATTTCAGTGGTATCCTGCCTTCGATTGGTCATTTTAGTTTTATCTCCTTTCTGCTTGCTTCGGGTGATGATCGGGGTTGTCCGGGGTGTTTCTTTTGACAAAGCTTTGGATTTTCCTGCTTCCTGTCCTGCGTCTTCTCCATCACGTGCCTTTTTGTTGACGAAATCTAGCGTAAATTCGCCTTCTTTACTCACAACACGTTCTCTGTAAAAATTTATTCAAACAGAAACGGGGATGTCCGCGTGAAGCGGGTTAGTTGTCGAAATACAATTTTTCAAAAGCGGGTTTATTAAAGGCGATCTTTAGTATATATAAAAAAAAACTGAAAATTGTAAATCCGACGGATTAGGACAATAACCCATGCTTGGAACACTAACTCTTATCGAAGGCAAAAGGTGGGTTTTTGAATATAATACTGTTAACGAATGATCTATACAGTCAGAGCTGATAAAATCGAAGCAATCGTATGCCAAATTAGAATGAAATCACAGGACAAGATAAGTCTTTTACCGGGACGAAGTCCCTGTTTCTAGCGCCAAATTGTGGACACACGAACTACGCGGGATCCGAGTGCCCGCAATCAATTGTTAAAGTCTAAAGAGATTACGATGATGATACCCTGATGTGGGTTCATTGGCTCAAAACCCGCGGGTTTATCATGGCCTCCTCCATCTTCCCCATGCGTAGCGATTATGCATGGGGTACAAATATAAAAGGAAAACAACATATATAAGTAAATGCATGCGGAACTAAATGAATGTAAAGTGCTGAAATGTAAATAAGACCAAGGTTTACGTGGTTCAGCACTAAGGCCTACATCCACGGGGTTTGTTGTTCTGCTATATTATTCACGGTTACACGTATAGTTGAATGACTTGGGGTTTACATATTTCTCTCCACTATGGGATTCCTTACCTTTGCTACTCTCTCTCTCTCCCTATCTCTTTCCTGATGTTTTTTCGATCCCCTTCCCCCTTTGTGGAGATTGGGTATTTATAAGGTAGGAATGTGGGACCCATCTCTGAAGACCGTTGGAACCTTATCTTCTAGTGTCTTGTGTCCATCACGCAGAGGTCTGCGTTTCCCCCTCGATCCCGCGGAGGCATCTTCGCTCGTTCCATAGGTCGGTCGACACGTGCACTGCTCAGAGTGTTTAATGCGGGTGGTTGAGGGGTCTGCTCGTGTCAGACAAGTGTCTTCTGCCCCTGTCAGTACGTGTCAGCTGACTTTCTCCCCACCGTTGATCTTAGCTCCTCTTCTGGGGATGAGATAAAGCAACTCCTAGGGGTTTATTTGGTGCTTCGCGATGCATCGTGTTTTGATGTCTTGGCTTGCATGCTTTCCACGTACCTTTCTATATACACGTGTCCGATGGTGAGATATATGTGTACACACAATCCTAATTGAAATTAAAGAGAAGATTAAATTGGAGAATGAATACACTAAGTAAAGATTATTAATCCAGGACTTCGTAGCTTCACTATTTTTAGAAAACCCAATTTTGATTTCAGAATCGGGTTGTGTGTTTTTCGATCAACAAATGGAATGATTTAAGATGAAGAAGGAAGATTAAACCCATAAGATCTTTGTAGTTTCAGTCAAGTCATATGTTAGATATGTTCTGGTTCTGGTTTTCGTTTTTTATTTACCGTCTAGGTACGATTTGATGATTTTAAGCTCCAATGCTTTTTTCAAAAAAGAAAGAAAAGAAGACAGAACTTACGTGGGACATGATCTTTTGTCAATTTGTACAACTAACCTAGCCACGTTGGACTGGGCATAGAGTGGGGCGTTGTTACGGGCGCGGAATAGCATTTCCGGAATTTTTTTTACAGAACCGTTGCCTATGTGGAATATGACGTGACAGATATTGCGCTTGCGCCGAGTTTGTGGAGGATAATATCCTGTAATGCCTGTGTAGGTAAACCAGAAAATGGTAAAATACCACGAAAAAACAGTACTAAAGGAGTCGCTTATCCAGAACCAAAAACCCAACCCAAATGCGAGCAAAAATGGCGCTCCAGTACCTTAGCTTCTCTCCATCTCTCTCCTCTGTTTCTTCTTCTTCTTCATCGTCCCTTCTTCCAATGGCCACCCCAAGTAAGTACTCTCTCACTGGCATGCAATTTTTTTAATGGAAATTTCTGTATTATTCTCTTCAGTACTGATGATTTATTAGTTAGATTTAAACATTTTTGCATTTGTTTCTTCCATTAAATTGTTTCTGTGCAAGCCCTACATTCTCAATTAGGTCATGGGTTTTCTTAAAAATCTTCAATTTAGTGTATGAAGTGATAACTTTTCCAAGTATGGTCCCGAACATGTACACATTTATTCATCTTTCGTTTGCATTATATCCTGTCAATTTATCTTCATTATCCTTATATCACCTTATCCTCAATTTGGCTCTAAACATGGTATACCTGATTTTAAATTGGGTTTTAGGCGGAATTTGTTATGTATTCCAGTTCAATGTGCTGTTTCAAACACTTAGAACTCCTTCCGATACCGCTATTTGTCTATCTAGCTGTATATGCCATCGCTAGTGAGGTTTTCGTTACACGAAGATCTGCATTTTGTTGAATCGGTTTCGATTCATATGCTGTCTGCACCTCACATCTGTTGTCTTGGGTTCTACTTTAGATCACTGCATTTTGGTCAATTACGTAATTCTTTGCCCCAAGTAAGATTATGAACAGAAAAGGCTTGGTTATAGACATATTATGTTTTATGTCTTCTCGTAATGTCACAACTATTACTGAAGCATCCGCCACCACCTTGTCAGCCACTCATATCACGACATAAATTTATTTCTTGAAGTAGATCATTTTAGGAATTGACTTGGATTTTGATCGCTAAGTTGCAGTGGATGATGCTTATTGGGATAAAAAAAATACTCTTCTTATAGATACAGTTCCCATAGATTCGGTTTTAAGTACAAGCCGCACCCTTGGCAGCTGTTGAGTTCTAAAAAAACTTAGTTCTAGCTATCTCTTCCCTTTTGACCATATATTTGTTGTTTTGAGCTCTCTATGTTTCAAATTTCACATTTATCTTACTCATTACAAGTTTCACTTTCCGTTTTTTGCATTGTTCTGAGTCTGTCTTACATTTGCCTTCGGTTTACCGTGGCTTGTAGTCTCTAGGCTGCAAAGGAAGGGCCTTGATTTGCAACAGAAACGTTTTGGCGGAGTTCGAATCTGCATGGATTTTCGTAGCCAGGAAAGAGGGTCTGTGGTTGTTAAAGCTGCTTCAGAGATAGATGGAGTTGCTTCAGGTAGTAGTGAACCAGAAGCAGAAACCAAGGAAGAAGTTGTACCAAAGGAGGAGGGTGCATCTGTTGAAAATCTTCCCTTAGAATCAAAGCTGCAGCTGAAGCTTGAGGCGAAGTTGAGGATGAAGTTAGCAAAGAAGATACGGCTTAAGAGGAAACGACTAGTCCAAAAACGTCATTTGAGGAAGAAGGGTCGATGGCCACCTTCTAAGATGAAGAAGAACCAAAACATCTGAAGAGGTGGAAACTAAAGGTTTAGGTGCGAGTCTGTTCATGCTGTTGCCATTTTAATTTAGAATTTTGCTGCCTGAATATCTGTTCTATTCGAGTATATACAATGGTTTGTTAACTCAAATTATGTGTTGTATATGAAGTCATCTTGTTGAAACTTAATGATTTACTCGATTACAGATCTCAATTTTGGAGCGTTTTATTTCTTTCTGACTAGTTGAAATGCTGCTTTATCCTCGAGCTTAAATGGTTTCAAGAAATGTCAGCCTCTGTGATGAGCTTAGAGTATGTGTCCAAATCTAACATTATTTAAACCTTATAAGGGCAGTTCCTATGGAATGAACAAATCAAAAATTTGTTCATTTTGCTCCTATTATGGACTCAACAAACTTGAAAAACGGATGGGCAAACCAATAAATTCGAGGGTTTGTTGAGTGCGGTTGTAAATTACACGCGCGCTTGATCTCCAACCGAGCGGCAGCACCAAACACGCTGGCGTGTAATCCAAAACCGCCAACTGCTAAATCTGGACGGCTGAAAAATCTTGTCATCCAACGGCTAGAATTTCGAGCTGTATAAATACTCCTCATTTCAACTCCAAATTCACACTTTCTACACCTCTGGTCTCTTTATTCTTCTTCTCTGAGCTAAAAAAAAAATCTTCAATTCAACAAATTTGTTATAAGATGTCTCGGCCCTTGTTAGTTCGGCAAGCTCCGTATACTGCAGAAGAAGATAAATCTATTTGCAGAAACTATGTTTTTTTTACTCAGCTTGCTTCAGCAAACTATCCATGGGTGACTTTCTGGGCGGTTATTCACGACGGGTTATGCAGTGACAGCTGTAATCCAAGTCGCCGTGCTATATGCGACATAGAAAATCGTTTTAGTACAATTAAGAAAGAAGTAAGTGAGTCAAGCCAATCGATATAGACTGAGAGGTGAAACTGATGCTGAGATGGTAAGAAGATCTTTAACTGAATGGCGAAGAGGAAAAAATATGGCTTTTCATTTCGAAAAATGTTTCGAAATCCTTAAGGTGATGAACAATTTCAACCCCTTCCTTGTAGTTGTTGTTCCACCTAGTACTTCTCATCGGTGAAGCTAATGTAAAACGCTTAGTTTTAAACATATGTAATTTCATTTAAACAAACCGTCGTACTTTTAATTGATTAAAACTAGAATTACAAATATAGCAGAATTAAAAATTACAATCTCTCTAACGTCGCTCATCGTTATCTTCGGGGCCTGGAGTCAGCCATTCTTCAAGACCTGGGATATCCCCACCTGCCAACATATTTGATAAATTTGTATATGTGGAAAAAACTGGTTGAAGAACACTAGGTGATTGGAAAGCACTCGGTCCTCCAAACATATAAGATGTTTATTGTTGAGGTGGTGGTGTAACAGTGTAGCAAGCATCATTTGGGTGGAAGGGCGAGAATGATGATGAAATGCGCCTAACATCTGGGTGAATTAATGAGGTTGAGATATAGGCACAGTTTGTGGTGAAGTATTGTGTCGTACTTGTGGTGAAAAACTGTATCGTACTTGTGTTTCTCCCACCATTGTAAAACTCTCGTGTCATGATTTGTTGCTCCTGGTAGAATCGGAAGACTGTGAACACCCATCAACATTTACAGTTGGACCCCATCCAAACATTGTTTCCGTCTGCCATTTACGACACACACCCAAGTGTATAGCCTCCATTTGCCGATTCAACCAATACATATCGTTAAGTTGTCTCTTCAACTCTTCGTTACTGGCATCCACATTTTAGTAAGGATAATCACGTTCCATAGCTTGGGAAACAATGGGGATCGTGGTTGGCTCACCTTGTGAAGTAATACTTGGCATCTCCCAACGGATTTCGGGCATGTTTGACGAAGATGATGAAGAACTTGCACCATGGCGGGGTAAGTCATAAAGCATGAATCTTCCAAAGGCGGATGGCTAGGAACAATATTTGCATCATGGGCGAGGCGTGATAACCATGATAAATCAAACCCATAGATGTGCATGTTGTCTCTACCAATTACAGGCTTCGCAATCGACATGTACCAGCTGACATACTACGCTTCATCAATATCCCTCTGTGTGTTTAGTTTACACCTCTCCCACGACAATAATCTCAGCCGACCAAAATCTGATGCAGATGTTTGCATCTGTGCTGGCTGGTTAATTGCAATTGCATAAATACCACGTAACTGGTACATTAGTCTTTCTCTCTGATACCAAACCCATATATCCATTTCTAGAGTGTAAAACAACTTTATAGAGAGAATACTCAAGAATACGTTCTACATCATTACAACGATACTCAGGAAAATTAATGTAAGGGTGAAAAACAACATTCATGTGGCTCCGAGCCATTTGTTGAAACCTCTGAATAAAACTGGAAACCGAGACGTCGCTGCCAGTGTCCTTCAGACAGTTGGTCGTGAGATACATGTCCATGGTTGTAAATCTATGGGTATTGTCTTTAAGAATCGGTTTACTAACACGGAAGTAGGTATACCACCAATACTGCAAATTACTCCATAATTTAGTATTTTGACTTAATCTACATTTCTTCATAAACATTCCTTAAATTTAAAAATAATAATTTGGATATTTACCACTATAATGCCCCGGAAACCAGTGAAGTTAGTTATACCTGCGGACGCTTGATCCAGCCCATAGTATATATCTGCTAAAATTGCAGAGCCCCAATCATAATCTGGTACTTTGTCAAGATCTTCGAACGCTTCAATCCAACCAATATGAGAAACAGTAGTTGAGTTTGGAAATAACGTCTAACCCAGTTACCATAAGATAAACAGTACCCTTTCGAGTTCAGGATAGTCATCTACATTTGTTGAGTTTCTATTTTGGTTAAGGAAACGCTTCAACGCTGAACATAATTGTCGACCTCCTTTCAAATCTTTACGATCTTCACGTACACGTGCTTCTATCAACGAGGGAAGAAGCGTCTGCCATTTATTATTTGATATCCATTTGTTTAGGTTGAATGATATATGATCTCCCACTCCACTTGGGGTCCCACAAATGAAACACAAATCAAGGGGAATAATTTCTATTACAAGAATAATATCCACCATAATTAATTCTTTAAATTCTTTAATAATTATTTAAAAAATAAAATTTAAGTTAATTTAAACAAGCTTACCAATTTTAAAATCCATAAAATGGAACATGTGCGTCGTCAGCCACCACCTTTCTACCAATACTTTCGTAAATTTGTTTTTTGTGTTTTCTTGGCTTCACACTATAAAGGGCACACTAGGGATATCTGTCAACCCTTTCTCGGAATGCAGGGGGTAGACCTTCATAAACAGCCTTTAAGTCTGAAAATCTACCTCTCATTCTATAGAAACTCTCAAACCGCTCTTGATCTCCAGACACATTACCTTGGACTAATGATGGAGCAGCAACGACACTCGGCTAAGCAAACTCTGCTTCCCGATTTTGAGTATAATCCACATTTTTGGCAGGCCGCTGTACCGGTTCATGTCTTTGATCTTTTTTGTACCTTAAACTATTGACTGCTTTTCTTATCAACTGGCTCATTTGTATCAAGAAAATTTTGGTTTAGAAGAGTTTTGTTCAGGAAGAAGAATATGAAGAATTTTAGAAGAAGAAATAGTAGTGGTGTGAGTGGAAATGAATTCAGATGAAGGAATTTATAAGTTTTGAAAATTATAGCCGAGTTTTAAAAGGAACGTTGGATATTTGACCGCCGGCATTTTTGCTTCGCACGCCCGCGGTTGTGAGTCACACGCCGAGTTTAACCTTCACGCGGGGGCAGAGGTTCTCAGTCCTGGCGCTTGATAATCTACCACCCACTTCTTTTCCCATAGTGCAAAATCATGTTTCCCATCCACGTGACTCAACAAATATTTTGTTTTGTTGATTGTTGTTGATACATGAAAATCATTACCACTTAACAACGCTAGGGAGCCTTTAAAAGGTAGACAAACCCAACATAAACATCGGGACTTGGGAACCAAAGCCCAGTCCATTAAGAAGTACCCATAAGGAAGAGAGGATAAGGAGGGAATTAATGAGAAATGATAAGGTTATATTAGAAAGAATGGCATTAGTGGTAATTAAGGAGGTTTAGGACATGTGGCATGATGTCATAAAAAGGAAAGACTTTTGAGAAAGTCTATAAAATGAGGTACATAGTACAAATGAAAGCAAGCTCTTTCTCATACCATTCTTAGAAACCGTTGTTATTTGGTGTGACTAGGACGGGTAGAACCAAAATCATATTCACCCCTCAACATTTGGCGACCACACCCGGAAGCTCGTGCCTAGCTCACCATGACGCACCAAGGAAGCACTAGCTCAAACACGCTAAAAAATCAATCGGCCAATCAACCCGCTAATCTTGACCAAGTAATAATAGAAGAAGAAAATGAAGATAGCGAAGAGCAAATATTAGCACAAGGCGTGGTTACACAGCATGCAGCACACAAACCCCAGAATAAAGAGGTAGAAGTAGCACAGGGAAATCTCACACAGCAAACGACTCAGCCACCGCATCCCTCACCTCTAATGCTGCAAGACATACAGAAGGAGCTGGAGGGACGCGTACAAAGGAAATAAGTAGCTGAAAAAATGGATAGAACAAGCTACGATAACGGACCGAGGTATCCCCGAAGAACAACAACAAGCGAAGGAGATAAGGATAATAAGACGATGACAATGTCACAAGAAGCCGTGGAAAAATACCTAGAGACAAACTATCGCGTGGTAAAACAAGATAAATACGGCTCCATGGGCAGTCCCTACCCAGTGAGTACAAATACCCAGAGGATTATACATCACCAAAATTCAGGGTATACGATGGACAAGGGAATGCGTGGAAACAACTTAGCCGATTTTGGTCAGCAGTGAATGACAGGGCTTCTAACGGAAAGCTATGCTTAAAAGAATTCCCCAAATCACTCACATGAACGACATTCACTTGGTACGATAACATAAAGGCATAAAGCTTAGACTCGTGGCAGACCATGTCCGCCTTCTTCCTCAAGAAATTTTATTCAGCCAAGAGAAAGATCACATCAATAGATTTGAGTAGGTGCAGCCAGCGGATAGCAGAAGAAATAGGGAAATAAATATTTCGATTCCGACACCTCGCGTTGGACTGCCATGAAGATATCAGTGAAGGAGCGCTAGTTGAGATTTACATATGCGGAACGACGTCCGCCTTTAAGAGGAGCCTGATCAACTTCAGGTTCCAAATGTTTATCGAGCTGGAAGAGGCAGCAAAAAGGATCGCCGACTGTGTTGAAGAGATGCATACAGATCACCCCCTGACACCACACAATCAGCGCCGTCTCCGAAACACCACGCAATGTAAGGCTCAACATCGGAAAGTGAAGCAAATACTCGTTTCATACCACTGAGGGGAACCCAGGAGGAACTATAGGAGCAAGGAGAGACTTCAACCCTCCGCCTCCTCTACCGTGCGGTCGGGAGCAGATAATCGAACTCTTGGAACAGTGGATAACGAATAAGGAAATCAAGCTACCACCGACGATACTGGATATCAACAAGATAGACAAAAGTGCGGCCAGATACCTCCAATATCATAGAAGATTAGGCCACCCGAAAGTGGAGTGCTTCGCCATTAGAAGCATTTTTTACCGCAAACGCGCAAGTGGAGAAATCGAGGTAGCAGAGCAAGTAATTGAACACGAACCCCTCCCTCACCATTAAACCATAATTGGGCGAGGCATATACAAAGTAAGCATACCAGCGAGCGGAAAGACCGCGGTCTTCCCTTTGTAAACCCAGCAACAGACAACAACATCTCGTAACAAAAGGTAAGTTGTATTCCCATTTTTGTCTCATATAAATGATAATTTATAATAAAAAATAGAGGCGTTGCAGAAGAAAGTGTATCGACATTACAATATATAAAAATCTACGGGATAGATAGACACCCGGTCGGCCGATGAATCTATAAAAGGCTTCGGGACCCGGTCGGCCGATGAATCTACAAAAGGCTACGGGATACATAGACACCCGGTTAGCTAACGAATTTACAAAAGGCTACGGGATGCATAGACACCCGGTCGTCTGAGGAAATTTATAAAAGGCTACGGGATGCATAGACACCCGGTCGTCCGATGAATCTACAAAAGGCTACGGGATGCATGGATGCCTGGTCGGCTAACGAATTTATAAAGGCTACGGGATGCATAGACACCCGGTCGACCGACAAAATTACAAAAGGCTACGGGATACCAAAGGCGCCCGGTTGAATGACGGATTTACAAAAGGCTATGAGGCGTCGAAAATACGACAAACTAATAAACTCGCAAAGGAGAAGAATCTAACGCCGCTTTCTATCTAAAATAAGAATAGGCGTGTTTAATATACGATTCATTCCATCTAGAAAGAGAGGGGATAGACGCGTTTGGCATACGCCCTAGCAAACCCACCAAGGCAAAATACGCTGTCGCTTTCTATCTAAAATAAGAATAGGCGCGTTTAATATATGTTGTATTCCATATTAAAAAGGAGGGGTAGGCGCGTTTGGCATACGCCCTAACAAAACCCACCAAGGCAAAACGTGACGCCGCTTTTTATCTAAAATAAGAATAAACACGTTTAATATACGCTGTATTCCATCTTAAAAGAGAAGGGGTAGCCGCGCTTGACACATGCCCTGGCAAAACCCACCAAGGAAAAATGTGACGTCGCTTTCTATCTAAAATAAGAATAAGCGCATTTAATATACGTTGCATCTCATCTAAAAAGAGAGGGGTAGGCGCGTTTGACATACGCCCTAGCAAAACCCACCAAGGAAAAACACGACGCCGCGTTTCAAAAAGTATGCGCGTTTGACATGCGCCCCACCTAACCTCTCCAGGGCAAGACGAGCAGTCACACATCACCAAACATAAACCAAGCCTAATCCTGAAGACGCTGGTTAACGCATTTTACACAAAAACACAAGATACTCCGCCACGTAGATCAAAGGATTTTGCGTAAAACACAATAAAAACATAATTAACAATGACAAACATAGAGTTAATCAAAGAAAGAGAAATATGCAACCTCTAAACTTAAAAGCAACATAACATCCCACACAACTAAACTATCTAAGTATACAACAAATTGTCCAAAGGAAAGAAGATGCACAAAATAAATAAACAGTAAAATGAAGAAGGAAGAAATGAAAACAGAGCGTATCAAGTAGACAGGAACATGAACCATTCATGTCTTTTCTTCTCAAGCTCCAAACGAACCTTCTCCCATGCAATCTCCGCCTGCTGGGCTGCAACGTCCGCTTCCCCCACACTGGCGGTAAGCTGGTTTAGCGCTACCTTCTTGTCATAAGTTACCTTGGAAAGGTGAGCCAACTCCTTCTCCAACTCAGAAATATATCCCGAGAGGTATACGCGTGCGTCATTACAATCCTTCACATTCGTCAGTAACTCGTCCAACCATTCTACTTGAAAGTCGAGGTTGACGCGGCACAAATGGTAGTTTCCGAACCATGCAACACGCTAGTGTCAGTAGGACCATCCTTCACCCGCGTGACTTGGTCAGCTTTCTCGAGGAGATTCTTATCCATATTACATAAAGTCCGCATGTCGAGGAGACCCTCTTTTACCATATGACCACCGTCGCGCTCCACAGTATCCCTATAAGTAGTAGCCACGACAAATGACACCCAAAATCTATGAACCAGCTTATAACCGGTAGGATCAACACCAGCCTCGGAGACATCTACCACTTTCGAAAAGCGAAACTTCGCGTCCTCAGGGATCGATAGAGGGTCAGAAGTGTTGGGGCGCTTCTCCGGAGATCAACTAATGCAGAGTTATTACCATCTAACCGAGCGCACTTTACAGACCCATCACCTCTGGGGTTCACGCGTCTCCCACCTTTGTCTCCCACCTTCGATACTAGAGCCCTCATATTTTCCAGTTTCTTTACGTTTGTTACCCATATCCTGGAAAGTGGTACATACGCAAGAACGATAAGAAGAAGAAAAATGATGATGATGTGTAAGCTCTAATAAACATGTAAGGGCGCAACGTATAAGGGAAGCACAAATGATAAATAACAACAAGTAAAAAGAAGACCAGGCAAGGAAGAGACCAACCTCAAGAATAAGAGGGGGATCACAAGGCTTCGGATGAGACGCTGAGGAACCAGAAGAAGACCCAGAATCACTCGTAGAACCTGCAAAACAAAAAATAAGTAATATTGCGAAGAGAAACTCAGATATATAAGTTAAAAAAAAAAGAAGAGAAGAAAGACAAAAAATGACATTAAATAAAGGTACACGTGCCAAGCAGAGAATGAGTAACCATCTTCAGAATGATCTGGCTGGGATGCCACATGAGCTGAGGTCCCACCTAAAACTGACCGATTCGACCCAGAAGAACTTAGCGAAAGTAGCACGTTACTAGGGGACTCCAAATCTTGGCCCCTAACACGAAGGTTCTCCGCCGCAAAGGATTAACAAACGATATGTGAAGGCGCGGAGATACACAACCAGCCCCTTTAGACAATTTAAAGCATATATTTTGCACAAGATCCACGAATGAAGGGGTCGGGCTACCACCAGTACCTCGTTGGAACCGTGGCGGACTACTCTGCTGAGCCTGTACGGGATGCAAAGGCAAAACATAAGAAGAAGAACAAAGACGGGGAATGGACAACTTAACCGCTTCCCGTTTATCCTTCTTAGCAAGGCTCTTCTCAGACCAATCATTTATAGGAATGTTGAGATACTCCTCCATCAAGTAAGATGAAGCCTTCCAACCCACGAGATTGGATAAAAGAGCTTTCTGAGAACGTAGGATTCACCCATTTTTACAAAAAAAAAAAAGAACAACAAAAAAAAAGATAAGGAAATATAACAAAAGCAAAAGAAATACCCATGGCGTTGGTAAACTAGCAGCAGCTTAGGGATATGGAGTCTAGGAGGTTTCTGGTGGAATGAATGCTTTTCCCCCTTCTTCTTCCTTATGGGCTCGTGACCCTCAGGGGGATCCCAGGAGGTCACCAACGTATCCAGAGGGAGACCCTTAGTATCTGATGTAAGACCATTTTTTTCTTTCGGATATCGCCTCATCAATCTTAACCCAACCATACGCGTGTAATATACGGAGGTCCGCGGAAGATAAGTTAAGAGGAGGAGTTGGGTCGCGCAAGAGAAAATTTAAGGCCCGACGACGAATGAGAAGCCATTACTCATGAGCCAGCTCGGTAACCGCCAGAGGGCGCTCATGCATAGGCTGCTGAAAAGAGAAGTTAATTCCTCAGTCACTCAGGCGTGTTGGTCCTTTGAAGACGAAATGATCAAACCTGGCAATAACATCTGCATTATCGGAGCCACTCCAAGGCGGGAAACTAGAAGGAGCCCCTTGATCAAACCCAACTTGCCGAGTTACACGGTCAAGCTTATAGGACATAACAATGAAATTACCAGCGTAAAAACCAGGGAGATAACCAGGAAACACTGCCATTACTGAGTCAAAATCCGACTCTGACGGGGATTACGTCGAATCCAAGTTTGTGCCCTCCAGTGACGAAGTAAAATCGTAATGCCTCAGACCTGAAAGACCACCGTGGTATGGAAAAGGCTTGAAGTCCTTATCTACGCCCGTGAATTTAGCTATATCACCTTTGGGAACTTTCCCTTTACCGTTCCAAAGAGCCATCCACGGATAACCATAGGTGACAACAACCTTACTATCGGTGCCATCATCCTGTTCAATATCTTCCTCACTATGAACCGCTAAGATGTGAGGAGCAGGAGCATACTTAGGGAGGTGTTCCCAAGACCACGCTTGCATAAAAGAAGCGGAAATATAAGTCTCAACCTTATGAACTACATTAACTATACGAATGTCGTGGCAAAACAGGTCCAAGTGACGATATAAGCCGCCCAAGAACATTGGCGCGAGGGGAAAAGAAGCACCTCGAGACAACAACACGGCCATCGGACAAGCTCGCTCTTGATAGTATCCCGAGGACTGTACTCGAACACATCATGAAAAACCCAGAACAAAATATAAGCTGCCAACTCAGTGCGAGGATTCTTCTCATTCCTACGAGGAGGCATAGCCTTTTTATCAACCAACTGCGGAGCCCAATTCTTGATCCAAAGCGGGAAGGAGGCGCGTCGATGGCGTTTGACGACTAATTTAGGACTTGTCCGCGCTGAAGGAATCGGTGAGCCATGAATTGCTTCATAGGAGCGAGTAGAGCTGGAGAGTAAATGCTCCCCCGTGGGGTGTGACGAAGAAGACCTTTTATCCTCGACTGCTTTAGCTTTGCCTTTAACAGCGGGCGACGACTTCTCTTGCTTGCTAGATCTTGCAGCTTTTTCTTTGCTTCCCCATCGTACTTGCAACTCATCCTTTATCACCCGCTCATTGTGAGAGTTGTCTTTACAGTCTAGCAGATAATCCCATAACTCCCTGTCCTCGTCATTCAGAGCTTCGAAGACGACCGCCTCGTCATATGAATGACTACCATGAACATGCAATCTAGTGAGAGCAACTACGTCCTCTAAAACTATGGCGGCTTCACCCCCCCCCCCCCCCCCCCCCCCACCCACCCACCCCACGCAAAAAACAGGGTATGGACAGAGGACGTCCAACGACAAAAAAGTAGCGTCATGTCACGCCTACACCTAACCACTTCTCGCTTAAGAGACAGGTTTATGGCCTCGTCAATGCCTGCCAAGCGAAGAACGGCTGCATGGTCCGGATTGGAGTGGATATAAGACGTCCAATGTGGCCATACAGTGGGTGTTGCAGACGAGGAACAGATCTCAATGACGGGGAGATCGTAATCGCCGCGGTGGATAGCCATACGCGAAACTTTCTTAAATGAAAAAGGTATCTAAAGTATTCACCTCAGGATACATGAGCCATGCGGGAGCAGTAGGATAGGGTAATACGGAAGGATTGAGAAGGCGTTGAACAAGAACATCATCCATATGAAGGACGTGCTGGCCACCACAGAGACCTCTCAGTTTTAACGCGTGCTTCAGATCAGCGTTGCATGTGATTTTGCAAATCAATTACGACTCGCCATCTGTTGGTAATGGTATATGCAACTTTTCTTGAGCCGCTATTCAGTTTCTTCGGAGCCGACGCTCATCACTTCCTCGAACTCTTCTTCCTCCTCTCCTCAGATGAACTATTACTGGTAGAATAGCTGGACATGACACGTATACGATGTGTTTATAATGAGGTGAAAAGAAAATGACAAGACAAAACAAAGGAAAAAGATAACTTAGTAAGTCTATATATAGGTTACATGGAGACTCGAACGTAGCGGTTATAAGGGGAAAAAAGAAACTGTAAAGTCTCTCACACGTCGCGGAAGACCAACTGTCACTTGAAGACGTGGACTTAATAAAATGAGCTCCTCCCTTTCTATCTAGAGGAAAAGATGCGTGCGAAGAAGCTAATTTAACTATCGGGTCATTTGACAATTAACCCAATAGTCCGGGGACTAATGTTGATACATGAAAATTATTACCCCTTAACAGGGCTAGGGAGTCCCTAAAGGGAAGCCAAACCCCACATAAACATGGGGACTTGGGAACCAAAGCCCAAGTCCGCTAGAAGTACCTATGAGGAAGAGAGGATAAGGAGGTAATTAATGGGAAATGATAAGATTATATTAGAAAGAATGACATTGTTAGTAATTAAGGAGGTTTAGGACACGTGGCATGATTTAATAAAAAGGGAGGAATTTTGGGAAAGTCTATAAAAGGAGGTACATAGTACAATGGAAAGCAAACTCTCTCTTATACCATTCCTAGAAAGTGTTGTTATTTGGTGTGACTAGGATAAGTAGAAATAGAACCAAAATCATATTCACCCCTCAACAATTGTCATCAGAATTGCCTTAAAAATAGTGAGAAAACGTGGAGCAATAGATTAGAGTTTTCCTTTCAAATTACAAAATGGTTGGCATAGTTTTTACCTAGTAGTCAGGATAATAAAAATGAATTTACGAAGTAACGAATCATCTTATGTCTCTCCTGTCTCTGCTTTCTGTAGCCATCAATAATATGTGTTCTTGATGGCTACAGAAAGCAGAAAAATAAAAAATTTTCTGCAATCATACCAACTTGGAGTTGGAGGTGTTGCTGTTCCTGGTTTAATCAACGTGAAAGTTGGTATGATTGGAGAAAACAGAAATTTTCTGTCAGGGTCGACAGCAACATCTCCAACTCCAAGTCTCCAACAGGTTGCGGCATATAATGGAGACTTTGACCAAACCGCAATTTCTGCAGTTTCTTAGGAACCCTTTTCGTTTAAATATAAGTATCGTTTTGTCTGTTCACAGCACACTCAACTGGAGGAGTAGGTATTCCACACTAGAGGTGGTGGAGGTGCTTGGGTTGGGACCAGATTGACCACTGCTAGCTAAATCTAACGCTGACCTCAACAATATAGGCTTCCACTTAGACAGGTAGACGTCCTAGCAAATGCATTTTGAATTACAAAACTATACAGGCTTTTCTTTCTTTTGTCCTTGTTTTTTTACTGGAAGGAACTACGAATAACTTTCATTAACGCAAACGAGTTAAACATGTGCAGTTGATAATAAACGAGTTAGCCACTTACAGAAATAAATAATGTCCACAAAGAACTACAGTTTCATTTTCTTTTTATTTTCAATCGTTGGCATTGTATTCAGTTGATCATTTTTAATTCTTCGAACAACTTTAGAAAAAGCAAAAAAGAATCACATCCTCTTTATATATATTGTTATAAAAAATCGTTGGAGTTCCGTCATCGCAAAAGCAAAACTCACTTTATTCGGTATAAAAATGCATCTAGTTACAGTATTACGATAAGAACGCTTGTGAGTGGTGCTATACAAAAGGGAACTGGAGTTGGCAACTTGGTTGCTTTCTAGCAAAGTCGATGCACAAAAGACTTGCAATGCCAAAACAATGATAACGTGTTTGAATACACATCCAAAAGTTGTTTTTTTGTCTTCTAAAAACAAAAATATCAGAAATTATTTTGGATAAACAACTTCTGAATGACTTTTAAAAACATATTTGTATTCAACCGCGCCGTGACTTTCAAAAGCATATTTGTATTCAAACGCCCCACGAGAGTTAACATTCGTGTACGAAGACAAACTCATGTGATCATAAACCGTAACTTGCTCTGCACCCACAGGCTGAAAAATGATAAGCAAAAAAAGTAAATTCCTGTGCGGGGTCATTCATTTTTTTATTAATTAATGCGATAATAATTGAGTATCTACGGACAGTAATAACACATGTGATCTCGACCTCGGCATGGTCGTAATTACTTTCTCAGTTCTCACTAATAAAAAACATTGCATTTCACACTCTCACAGTCTCTCACTCTCACTCTCTCCGTCCCCAATAACAATAAATCCCTCTTTCTCTTTTTGTCCTCTGCAAAATTTAACATCTTTAATGGAAGATGAAGACCCATCAACAGAACGTAGGGGTTTAGGGTTAGATCCAACCCCTCTTCTTCATCAACTTATTAGGAGCAGTAGAAGAACTAATAATCCAACAACACCATCAACACCATCTTACAACAGGAGTAGGTTTTCTCTTTTATTCAGTAGAGCTACAAACCGTAGTAGGATCATTTCAGAGCCATCTTCAATGTTCAGAAGAGATTCTACTAGTTCCGTTGGTTTAGATGGCCAACAAAATGATAATTGGGGATACTCAAAACCTGTTGTGATTCTTGATGTAATTTGGAATTTAGCTTTTGTTCTAGTTTCTAGTGTTGTTCTTTCATCAACCATTAGCGAAAATCCTTCAACTCCGCTTAGGGTTTGGATAGTTGGGTATGCTATTCAATGTTTGTTTCATGTGGGTTTTGTTTATTTTGAGTATCAGAGAAGGATTTCCATTGTTATTGGTGGTGATGATGGGGAAAACCAAGGGAATCAGCTCTTTTTATCTTCGGAAAATCGCAGTCGCAGGTATAAATGGTAACGAGCTTCAAAATATTATGGTTTTGTTGAGAACAGGTTATTGTTTTTGGTTGATTTCTTTACTATTTGATTTTTTAGTGGTTAAATTCTGAAGTTGGTTCTATCACTCACATTTTATGATCAGCTAAGTTTAATGGAAACAAAAATGATTTTTTTAGCTGGAAATTTTAAATCAATTTTGTTGTTGTTTTGGGTCTATGATGAGTTTGATTACTGTGTTATGTCTTTAGTCAATAATTATGAATTTGTATGAGAAAATGTATATGAATGAAGGACCAATACCGTGAGCAAAATCAGTTTTTGAAATGTGATAGGAGATTCTATCCCAAATGTGTTCAAAGGAGGATGTTCCCTAATCCTGCATCCTTCTATGAGAAATGTTACCATTGTAATTGATCTGGTAAAGAAGATTCACATGCACAACAACAAAGAATAAGCAATATCATGTAACAAGGAAAGTGGTTGCGTTCATTCTAATAATTTTTTTTATTTGGTTCTTCATGTTAAAGGATGGAATCGATGAATACGCTGGTTTCATTCTTTTGGTGGGTCATCGGGTTTTATTGGATCGTTGCTGGTGGTCAGGCACTTCTTCTAGATGCACCGCGTCTCTACTGGTAAGGGTTGTATTTGAACACTAGTTTCTTACCTTCTTTTCATTAGAACTTCATACTATTCTGGAACCAACATCTTTCTACTTGATCTGCTAGCACTTCTATAGAGCACCATGCCTCTACCGATAGGGGATTTATTTGAAAATCGTGCCTTACTATTTTGTAACCAGCATCCAATTGAATTGCTGGAAAACATACTTTTTAACAGTGTAGAGGACTTGGTTGTACTGAATCAGAAGCCTCACTTTTATGTCTTTCCATAGACATATATCAAAACTGTGTGAACCTGTTAAGAACTAGAATATGTTACCGTTACTGGTAAACAAAAAGTGTATCGACAGCTTTCGTTCCTGATTTTCTGATTAAACATGCTAAGTGTATTAAGCAATGTGACATTGTAAACTGATAAAATGCAGGTTAGCAGTGGTGTTTCTAGCCTTTGACGTGTTCTTTGCAATATTTTGTATTGCCTTGGCATGCATAATCGGTGTTGCTCTGTGTTGTTGCTTGCCATGTATCGTGGCAATTCTATACACTGTTGCAGTTCAGGAAGGCGCGTCAGAGGATGATATCAATGTTCTTCCCAAGCATAAATTTCGTCAGATGAACCAACATGAGAAATCTAATGCAGATAATAGGCAAGAAGTAGTTCCAGTTGCAGTAATGGAACAGAGCACTTGTAACATTACAAGTGAACTAGCTCTTCCGCCAGAGGATTCTGTGAGCATTTACCAACTTTGTTCTTGGCTTGTTGTTCTCACCACAATGTTGTGCCCTTTATCCTGAAAAACAGAAGCTGACTCATAATAATACTGATTTTATGGTATTTGCAGGAATGTTGTATTTGCCTCTCTCAGTATGTGGATGGCGTGGAGCTCCACAGCCTTCCATGCAATCATCACTTCCACTCTGGATGCATTGTTAAGTGGCTCCGTATAAATGCAACATGCCCTCTCTGCAAATTTAATATACTCCACGGTGATGAGCTAGTCTAATTACACCGAACTTTATGAGTCGGGCAGAGAATGCACGTCTGGATGAGTGGCTGTATTCTTCTTTCTAGCAGAGATTGTCATTATGCTGTGAATCCTGACAACTATGTTGGCAAGCTTCTACCTGTTAAGCCTTGTAAATCTTTTTGTGGCTGGCTCCATTTTATGTTCTTAGATTTATACAATAGCGACTAGCATACACCGATTTGTCTAACTTTGCGTATCTACTGTGGAAAACTTCCATGAAGTGGCTTCAGACAGTAAGTTAAGAACTTAACACTAGTCTTAAAATGGAAGTTTGAAATCCCATCACAGACAAAAATAAAATAATAATAATAAAAAATTTGTACTATTTTAAGGCCTATTTCGATGGCACATGTCTGATTTCACCACTTTAGCATCCACTATGGGTATGTCAAAGTGTGTCAGGAATAGCAGTTAGGCATACACGACAGAGTTTCTAACGAACGATAGAGTGTCCATCGTCTGATGGTCATAATATCGCTTGTTGGTCATTCCAGCGCCAGGGATGGTCATACTGTTGCTAGCTGACTTGATAATCACCCACCGGTTCCTCATTCAATGACTACAATTTCCTCCCTGTATAAATACCCAATTTCAAACTCATTTCAACTCACACCAAAAATTCTAAATCTCTTTAGAATTTCTCAATCTCTCAATCTTCTTCAAATCTAAAACATTCACAACTTCCCTGCACTTCTTAATTTATTGTAATATGGATTCACAATCTCAAAGTCAAGGCAACGGTAAAGCTAAAAAGGTCAAAGTCCGGGGTGCAAAATACAACATCACAGAAGATGAGTGCATTTGTCGTAATTATGTTTATTTTACCCAAGATTGTATTGATGGTGCACAACAACATAGTAACACCATGTGGGATAAATATTTCGTAAATATGAAGAAAAAACCATGAACATCAATAGTCGTGATGCAAAAGGGTAGTCAGATGTTTCATAGTAATCAATAGGGAAGTCGCCTCTTATGTTGCATTGATAATGCAAGCC
The DNA here is from genome assembly GCF_003573695.1 of Papaver somniferum. Lineage (NCBI taxonomy): Eukaryota > Viridiplantae > Streptophyta > Magnoliopsida > Ranunculales > Papaveraceae > Papaver > Papaver somniferum. The sequence goes on from NC_039366.1 coordinate 72,423,726, forward strand.
AAGAGAGGTCAGGAGAGTGGTCTTGTGGATTGTGATGTTGAAAGACATGTTCGTACAAATGGCAGCGAAAAAAGAGCAAAAACTTCGCTTTTGAAAGTTGTTATCATATTTTGAAGGTGTTGAACAAATATAATCCATAAGTGTTAGCAGCTAATCAACAAGTACCTGAAAGGTCACATACAATTCTTCTCCCTCAACACCAAATTCTTCACCATTTTCAGCAGGTCCATCAAATTCTTCACCAGATACCCCAAGAAAGTCAAATGTCAACATAGTTCTTAATAATAATAATGTTAATAAGAAACTTGTAAGAAGAAACACAGCAAGACCTGCTAGAAAATTAGCTCAAGAAGGTGGAAGCTCCGATGGATTTAACATGACGGAGTTATGGAACATCAGAAGACCGTCGAGAAGCAAAGAGCGGTTAATATATTAGAAAATCTCAAAACAGGGAGAGTAAGAAAAGACGCATTTTTCAAGAAAAAATTGTGAATGACTATGACAAGCATAACATTCTTCAAGTTGACACTTCAATTATGAACCCCTAACAAAAACAGTTGTGGCAAATCGAATTTGGCAGGATTCAAGCACAGAGTGAACAACAAGTTGGATTTGATAACAACCAACCTGGTGGTGATGATGATGAGTTCGATGTAGTATAACCTCTAGACAAAATTTAAGTTTTAATTTTAAGTGTTGCATTTTAATCTGATATGTTGTTGCATTCAACTTAATATTAGTTTGAAATGATAAGTTGATTAACTTGAAATGTTGTTCCAGTCTACTTAATAAGTTTCGCTCGTTAACTTAATATTGAATCAAACAAACTACAAACAAATCAACAGTTTAATCTAAAAATACATAACTTAATAATTACGCTCACTCGCTCTTCCATATGCTCTGCGCAAAGATTCACTCTCACATCTTCTTTTAATTGGTTATACATATTCTGAATCTGAATGTAATTAGTCATTTACCCATAATTTTTTGTGGTTGAATCTCAAGCCTTCATCTTCATAGTTAGTCAACTCATTATCGTGACGGGTTTCCTGAATTACCATATTACGAAGAATAATGCAAGTGAGCATAGTCTTGTGCATTTCACGAGGACTAAACCCACGATACGACCCACAAATCATAGTGAACTTCCTCTTTAAAATTCCAAAAGCGTGTTCCACATGCTTCCTCACCGCCATTTGGCGTTCGTTAAAATGTCAATATGAATGGCCAAATGTACCGGCAGGGGGCTGACGGTAACATTGAACTAAGGTTGACCATTTTGGGTAGATACCATCTGCAAGATAATACCCATGAGTGTACTGATGGACGCTGATGTTGAAACGAACTTGGGGACAAATTCCATACTTCAAATATTCAAACAAAGACGACTTGTGCAAAACATTAATATCATTTTGTGAACCCGGAAAACCAAAAAAAGAGTGTCCAACAATCACAAGAAGCAACAACTTCATGGATAACAGTTTGTTTCGGATAATGTCTCTTATATTGATCGACCCAATAAACATGACATCCTTTCCATACCTAATACATACATTCAAGACTACCTAGCATTCCTGGAAATCCCATATCCTCATTCTCCCTCAATATTTGCCTAACATCTTTCTCGGTTGGTTTTCGTAAATATGTCGGACCAAAATGATTAATTATTACCTCGGAAAATAATAAAAGATAAGTCAATGAAGTTGTTTTGCCCATGCGAAGGTACTTATCTTTCACGTCCACTGGTTTGTCATAACCTAGAATCCTTAAAGCCGAAGTAACTTTTTGTTCGGGACTATGACCTTCAAATATCAGATTTAGGTTGTTTTCCATATCTCCATTTTTGCTTCCTTCTTCTGGTACCTTTTTCACATAAAGAACAACATTATCTCCCTTTTTGACTGGAGAAGATTCTTGAGCTCTTCTTGGACGATCTGTGTTAAGGAATTTATTACGCTTTCGAACATTTGAGGAACACATCGAACTGACTTTCCGGGTAGGATACACAGGGTGAGTACTAAAACCAATTGGTTTAGGAATACGAATGTCAGTTACACATTTAAAAAATAAATATAAGGTGTTGAAGTCGAACAATGTAATTGTCATTCAACCTGGAATTCCTCTTTTGCTCAACATGTCCTTTTGATTCACAAAAGAGACACACTTTCGGATCACCTGAGCGATTAGAGAGAACAGACTTAACACCATCGTTGGGAGATTTCTTCCTTCCATGTGATGTGGATATTCCATTATTCGTGGAAAACACAAGCACATCTTTTCCAATATGAAGGTGTAAATGGTGAAATTTGGATAAGGGGAAAAAGTGTCATTTCAACCCTATAGACATAATTCAACTCTCACGGGAGAGATTAAGCCCTTGGCCCTCAAGGCATCCTTAGCCACTATTTCTAGTATACGTCCCCGTGAGACACTGCTGGTCGTGATGCCGTGATTCGTAGCGCACATCCTCGACAAGATACTGCTGGTCACGTAGGTTCTGTAGAGCGTAAAACATCCCCGACATACTTATGAACCAGAACAGACACAATTCCAGCATGGCTTCGCGATACGCATCTGATTGTGATGCCATCATTCCTAGTAGACATCCTTAACGAGATGTTTCTGGTCATGTAGGCTCTGTAGATGCGTAAATACGTCCCTGGCGGACTTATGACCCAGAGCGGAGATTTGCATATCTCATGTAAGCACGACTCACCCTATTTGAGATCAAGGACTGATTCCTAGTACATCATCATGAGATACACTGGCCATGTATGATCTAGGCTCTGACTCGACCTACTGAGGTTTCCGAATAACTCCTAGGACATCCCCACGAGATACACTGATTATTCTGCCTCCGGACCCTTTCGACAGACTCCTAGAACATCCTTTCAGGATACACTGGTCTTGTTGGCCCATCATATGGACACACAGTTGATTCCTAGCACATCTCTGCAAGATACGCTGGTCAAAGAAAAGTGAGCCAAAGTCTCGCAGAGACATTAATTGGGCGTACAAAGCCTTTTTCTCTCTTAGGACGATTCCCAGCTGAACATAGAGAGATTCAGATCCGTCAAGAAAATCTTCGGAGAGATTTTGATCCGTCTGCAAAATCTCGGAGAGATTCAAATCTCTCCTCAAAATCTCAGAGAGATTCACATGATAGGCATACGCCTTACCTAGTGCTCAAGCCTATTTCTCAGCCTCTCAAACACACTCAGGGCTAGTAAATTGAGCCTGAACTATACATGTCTATCCAAAAACGTGGATAAGATCTCTTGAGCTCCGCATGCTCAACAAAGGGACACACAAAGAATAATACGGTCTTCACATGACATACGTGACCGGACATGGAGAGAGGGAGATCAGCCTCATCTCCTCTTGCATTCTACCCACGATTCTTGAGAAATTCCATGCCTTTTCACGTGATTCATCCTAGTCATTCTCACAAATCAGAGAATATCTCTCTATCTTGGCCAACTCGGCTAAAGAGAATATTTCTCCCTCAACACATCATCACAAAGTCTGACTTAGCTTCACACAAATGGGTGGATATCAATTAGGGTTTTGGTCTGGCGGTCTACAGCGCGTGTGAGGAATACCCGGGTTATTTCTCACCACAGAAGAGAGTAAAGGCGGTGGAATAATGAGATAAACTCAACCTAGTTTATCCATATTCCTGAAGAGACGGGAGAATTGCTCCGCACGACACGGAAAGCAATCTTTATCATCACCGACCTGAGATTAGAGAATTCAGCTATAAATAGGTCATTTATTTTTCCAAGCTAAGATGATCTTTCTCATAACCTCTCAGAGTAATTCTTATTCAAACCCTAGAATTCTCTGATATCTCTCTTCATCTGCTTACCTCCCTAAGACCAGCCCTAAATCTCTTCCATGTGACTGAAGCAGCCTTTGAACGACCAATGTGCGTAGTTTAGGCGAAGACTGTTCGTGCTCAACCTCCCGTAACTCACTTTCAGAAACCCTAGAATCTCACTTCTAACCTCTCTCATATTTTAGGTAACTACATTTTGGCGACCACGGTGGGAGGTTGTTCACTCAGTTACATATATCAATCATGGTCTCTTAGGAAGGTAGACGATTCCACCAATCCAAACATAAAAACATTCCATTGATTCGGTTTCTGTAAATCCATTACAGGTTTATCCGAGAGAGTTATCCTTACCAACACTTTTCTCTCTCTTTCGAGTTTGACCTTAGTGAATAGGTTAGTGCGTCCCGAATCACATGGATCTCTTCCTGCATAACAAAACGCCCTAGTAACCTATTTTCATAAAAATCTAAAGCTAATACTTGAAAACATTGGATACGGACCAAGGAGAACTCCTGGAGACTCAACAGAATCTTGCAAAATCTCAGATTGACATCCAAACTTATCTGAAAACGCCTTTAGAATTATCAGTAGAGATAGATCCAACAAATCTATATCAAGTACATATTTCCTAAAGAAGGAGTACTAAAGCTGCTAAGAATAGCACTTCTTGCCTGCAATCGACCTCACCAGAGAAGATAAAGCTCATTACGAACGCGACAGAGCAAATGAGCAACCATCCAGCCGACCTTATCACTCTCAAGGACTAGATGACGCTCTAAACTTGGAGATTCTGACAAATATTTGCTCCAAAATTCGTTTAGGTCAAGGGCCCTCAACCTGATCACATGAGACTCGGGAAGTTTACTTCAATTTACTATTTTAATTATAACTCTTTCAGTATCAGATTGACCTAGTTCTTTTTCTGTCAGATTTGCCTTTTCGTCGTTTACAGGATAAACTTAGCGCAAAATTGGAAAGGTTCCAAAAAATTCGTGACCTAGACAAAAGCTTTATAGAGCCACATGGGGTCATAAACCGCCAACAAAGATACATCTTGTCGCCTACCTGCTTCAGAGAATCGTGACAAGGACGCGACAAAGTATGAAGCGAATCCATATCCCAAGACGGGGCTCAACCGAAACTCAGCCTTATTCGAAGACGCAAAGCTGCTAACCGATATGCTACCTCAACACACGTTTTGTCAGAAAGAAGGGGAACTATACCTAAGAGTTACGTCCAAGCCCTCGATGAGCCTCCAGTTCAACTCATTTTCTTATGAGCCTCCGTTCACCCAAGACGGAGAAGGATAATATATTTGCATCCGAATCTATCAAGGGAAAAGAAATCCGAAGCGATACTCATGAGGCCAAAAATTCAGATAGAACTTCATTACTTGACATACAGCCGCAACCAACTACTATCACTGAAGTAAACGGGGAAAGATCTGAGGCCATATCTCCAAGCCACATGCCGCTTGCAGTTATGTCAGTAAAAGCCTCCTCTCTACAAAAGATATGTTTGGCAAGCTATCCCATAAGTGAGAGTCATACGTGATGAGAAAAGAACAAGATATGACAATCACTTACAACTTCCTCAGGTCAAAACATGATTCTACCGCGTGAAGAAATGCCTAGAAGATTTCCAGTGAATTATCCCATCAACAAAGTAACACAAATCGATTGTTCAGCCACATCCATAGTTCTGCTAGTCCTAGAAGGCGTACACTGTTTTTAATTTTGGTTTACCATCTCCCAGAAGAAAGACAGATCTCAATAAATGATTCGGTTACATAAGTTCGCATTAATCCTTGTCAATACACCTAGTAGAATCCGAACAATAGCTTCATATTGTGCAGGAAGACACATGCGGCCAGTACCTCCATATGATTCTCCATGGACGAATCCAACCCATTGAGCATCGCTTGCCCACCTTGAAGACTCAATCTCATACGCCAAAAGGGTCTTATTTCATTTTCCAAGTGTCCCGAGTCAATGAGAATCCCTAATCATATATCAAACTGGGGACTGATGAAGAATCGTGTGCCACACACCTACATGGCCAACGGGAGGTGGCCCAAACATCCAGTTTTCAGATAACATATTTAGCAACAATCAACGCAAGAGTCTCAAAAGATCTGGACACATCAAGACCGTTCAACTCCTCAAACCCACATCATGACAGGTTATAAGTTAAGGACTAGGAGACTAGAGATCGTCCCTCAAAAATCGTGAATGGAGCTTATCTGTGACTCGATATATTAAAGTCTCATGTCTTTTCAGTCTCGTTGAATCTGTTACAGTTAGCATGTTCTCTGCAATCAAGAGACTATGTTCCGGATCCTGACTAAAGATACGAAGATTCAAATCTGAATATTTTCATCTGTTTTAGGGTTTTATACGCGTGCACCGGGACTAGGGTTTGCAATGGGAGTCTACAGTTTCCACTCTACTCAGACGCGGCTCATACTTTAGCCACATAACTCGACGATCTAGGACAATGGGTAGATAATTTTACAACACTCCCTTGATGAGAAATAATCGTTTATGTCTCTCATACCACATGTTAAAATGACATGATGTTTCAAAATACTATCCAAGAGATATCATCAAAATACTTGAAGGAATTGCTGCTGAATTTCTGGATTCCCGAGTTCAACTTCACATGTGCTTACTACTGACTAAAGAAGCTCAAAATATATATTTGTCACTACTATATGAAATTTGAGCCTCTTCTGTCGGTAGTTGGGGTCAACCACTAAAATCAGACGTTAAACGAAGTTTCTACAATCTCCGGAGTGAAGATCGCGCAAAGAAGGACCTCCTACTACGAATTTTACTTAGGGTTTTCATCCACTCGCACAACAACAGAGCCATCTAGGGTTTTCAAAAATTAAGAACTCATGAGGGTCTTCTTCCTTTACAAGATGCATACAGAAAAGGTACAGAAAGGAAAAATATCAACCCTGAAGAATAGAGGCCCCTAAAGAAAATCTCTTGCTTCATGTTCAGCTACTTCACTTTGGCCTTTGTATCTCGAGCCGACTGCTTAGCATGTTCCATATCTTCATCTACCATGCTTCATTCCAGATTAAGAAACTCTCTAAAATACAGACCTGAACTCAACTCACCTTGACGGATCCTGACAGAATTGAGTCACTCTCGCAACCACCTCACATTGAAAGTAAATATTCTCACGGGTTTTCACCAAGCTTCCCATGTTTACAAGATCATCAGAAGCAAGACCGCTCGGAATTATCATTCTCATGATATAATCTTTCGGTAAGAGACATAAGTTCCATAAAATTACCTTCACGCTGGTCAGTTGTCTCTGCACCCGAATCTCTTGCTAAAATCCCTCTGAAATTGTTTGAAAAAGCGGGGGTCTAACAACCACAGCTAATAATTCATTTGGAAATATGTATGGACTAACTCCAATATACTTTCAAGAGAATCAACTAGACAGTCAGACTCAATCTTAAGAAAAGTACATCAAAGAGTTATATCTCAATTTCTCAATTCAATCTGCAATCAAACAAATAGGAATTTGCGAGCCCGATTGAATATAAGAAATAACTTGGACGGTATCAAAAACCAATATCCAAGTGTCAATCAATTTAATCAACAACCAAGGGTTGGATTCCCAATTGATTGAACTTACGCACAACCTGTGATATTTCAATTATAAAGATAAACAATATAATGCGGAATAGAAATAACACAGACACCAGAAATTTTGTTGATGAGGAAACCGTAAATGCAGAAAAATCCGGGACCTAGTCCAGAATAAACACACACTGATTATAAGCTGTTACACCAAATTACTACTACCTATTCGGACTAGATGTAATACCTTCTTCAGCACAAATAGAACTCCTAGCACAATACCGTTTGTCTTTAGGAATTCTTCTCGTAAATCTTCTAGCAGAACCCAAGGCTCTCTTTAGAAGATACAACAACACGATTGATACGAATCAATATTTTGTTTGCAGAAAACACCGGTTTGATTTCCCTTTAGATGTGAATCAAGGCTTTGGAAATCTTGTGTTTATTTTGATAAAAACAATTACAAGGTAAAAGTAATATCAAAACAAACTTGTAGATTAGGGATTATTATACTCTTCAATAATGGAAGAGAAACCTAATTATTCTACCACAAGAACAACTAGAATAAATCTAGAGATATCTTGTTTAAAACTTCTTAAGGATTTTTACGAGATGCGTTAAACGAAGTTTTCTTTCTAGCTTCCGATTTCGACTAACAATTGTTGGTATACGATCGGAAACTGAAATCTATCAAAACCTAGGGTTTATGATCAACAACTCTTGAATGGTTTTATATCAGAAGAGAAAACCTTAGAATAGACAAGAGGTGAAAAACCTAGATTACAAGTTGTATAATCAATCACGAAGCTTAATCCAACTCGGCTTTGTGATCCCCAATACAAATACTTTTATCTTACTCTTGTTCACGAAGAACATAAGACATGGAAAACAACCTATGAAGCTTACACCAATTTTCCAAAGGGGGCGAAAACGTGTAGCATTCACGAACTCTGTATTTATTGTGAAACATAGCTTGAAAACTAAGCAAAGCTATTTTCCTTTTTCAAGACTCTCCTAATTTTGGGAGTCTTTCCTAAGTTACAACTCTTGCCAAAATAATTAAATTTATAATTAATTAGCAAATATTATATTTATGTGAATAAATTACATTTTAACTTAGGCAGGAATTTAAAGTTATCACAAACACTTTAATATGGTAATCAAATATGTTTGGATTAATAGCCATATTGCCTAGACAAGGAAACATCACCAACTTGACCAAAAAAAGCTTTTAGTCACGTAATTGGGCCCAAGTCCGTGAACCGTTACAAGCAGTCCATGGATTGTTTCCTACTAACGAATTGTAACAGTTACAACAACACTTATAACTGTTACTTTAATAAATCACTCATAACTTCATCGTTATAACTCGGAATTGAGGGATTCTTGGCTCGTTGAATTCGTAAGCTCATTCACTATAACGTGAGAACCTTTCCAAGGATAAAGTTATTGTCACAAAGTTCGTGGCTCAAATAACCTCAAGTATATATACATAAATGTATATTAATTGTCATAGGAATTGTTCCATAGAGTGAGCATTTATCTTGATAGATTAGAAAGGTATAATTGAAAAAGAATCCAAATGAAATCAATCACATACCTTTGTTGATGAAGTACTTGTTGATGTCTTCTTGTAGTCTTCAATCTTCAATCTTCATCCTTTAAGGATAACTTCGATTCAACTTCTTAAACCTAATCTAGTCTGAAACTACCTTTAGTATGCTAAATCAAGAATGCATTTTGACAACTAACTTGACATACCAACGCTAGTGGGTTCAACCGAGCAGTGCTCTAACATTGTTGAACCCCGCCTCATCCACATTCTCCCAAGATCTAGCTCGTTCTCACCATGAAGAGTACTCTACAAACAAAGAGAAGATCATAAAAGGCTGCAAAGTTCAAATTACATAAGTTAAAATCAAGGGAGCAACAACGTAGGATTCGGGTTTGATTTACATGAGGACTGACCTTTCCTCCTAAAACCTTGTCCTCCTACAATCCCTTTAAGCTTTGTCTCATCCAATCCCTTCAAACATTGTCCTCTCTTAATCTCTTCAAGCCTTGTCTTCTCCTAATACCTTCAAGCATACCCTCATGCCTAGAGTCCTATACTTATCGATAAATCCATATCACAACTCATGAGATACTCGTGGATTTGTTTGGGTCCGCACTTTAACAAAGGATCAAGGAAAAATACGTTTTCTTCACGATAAAGGGTATAAACATAAAATCAAATGATGGGCACGTCTCTGACCTAGGGAGGCAAAAATCACTACCTATTCTAATGTAAGGAGGCTTAATGAGGTCATAAAACTCTAAGGAGCATGTTTGAAGCGTTGGGACATGTCAAAAGTCAGAACAACACAAGGATTCCCTTCCTAATTCGGATTGTTATACACTGCAGCGGGGAGACATGAAAACTGATGACAATACATGAGGAATTTCGGGGTACTTTCTTAAATAAATATGTTCCCATATATATTCCCAACAACATATCAAAAGGGCACCTCAAAGGGATAAACGATCTAGGGGATGTGGCCCCAACACCAAAGTAAGTGCAATCTGAAAAACTCCTGAAATTTTCTACGGGATTTCTGAAGTCAAAAGTATACACATATTTGATTGGCCAAACGAACTCAGAACCGAGTCATTCTTTCTGCATTAGAAAGTATATCCTATTTTCTTTCAAAGTTGGGGCCGGGGACTCAAATCGGATTCCGTATGAAGAATTCACAACGCTTCTCTCTAAGCATCTTAAATATGAAGTTTTCTGATGAACTTCTAAACGAAGAAAATTATTGACAATTATGACTACTTTTATTCATTTGGTCGAAGAAGTATGCATCAGAGATGAATAAGGAGATATAAAGTTCAAGACTTACTGAGCATGCCGCAATGAAGACTGAAGGATGGGTATCTGCATCAGCAAACTCAAGATCATCAACACTTCTGCTAACTTTTATATCTGTTAGAGCATAGCTCGGTCGACCTCGAATGCGTTGCTATCTCAAGCATGTTTATCAATGTTAGTGATCAAAACTATGAGTCTTGATTTCTAATCTACATAGCTAAGTCTCGGACTAGGATATAAAAGTGTAGTTGAGCTCAAGGACTTCATGGTGATTCATCATAGAACGACGAAGATCTACTCAAGGAACCGTGGAACTTCATCAAAAAAAAGGTATGTGGAGACTTGACCTTATCTATCACTCAAAAATCTATCTCTTATATCTCCTACTTCTTATGAGACAAAGGTCGTATGCTATATAGACTGATTCATACGCATTTGATATTTCGAGCCGAGTATATCTCGCTTATCTATATCTCGAAATCATGTGTTGGTAAAGCGTTTCGCTTTGCTCGGGTTTACCTTCACCTAATGACGAAAGTCATAATGTTTCAATCACTTTGAAAATCGCTTTGACGAGAAATAGTGTAACAACTATATAACGTCCTCTAAGAATGTTTCAATGGTTGGAATGAGAGTTTAGGTCTATATAACCAATGATGGATATAAGCATTGTGTGAAAACACATATGTGCATAAGTCCTATTCCTTAATCCGAAGTTTGCGAACTTTGTTGATTAAGGGAAACCGGAGGAATTGGCTTTGCCAAGTCCGCGAACTCAGTCCGCAAACTGACGGAAGTTCTTTTGCCGAGAATTTCTACTGGATTTTCCAAAAACTCGTTTGTGTGTTTAGTCCGCGAACCTAGTCCGCGAACTGGCGGAAGTCTCCTTGCCGAGATTTTCTGCTGAGTTTGGAAAACTCTGTCGGTTGTCTTAAGTCCGCGAACTTGTTTGCGTACTTGAGTGGGTTATGATCTAAAGATGTGCTCTGAACATGAAACTTAAATTACTAAGGAATGCAGTATGCAAACCGTGGCTATAAATTTCATGAGCCGAATCAATCGAATCGAATCATCTCTGTTTCAATTGTGTCTTGTGTAGTTACATAAGATCTCATAGCAATTGAACAACTCTCTAACTAGTTCATTTGAGTCAACTGAACTAGTCATGGTGAAGAAGAACAAGGTTAATATGAAATGCTCATATGGTTGACCTTTTGGGTTACTTTGTTGAACCAACATACACGAACACGTTTGGGCACGGTTTTCACAAAACCAGTAAACGTATATCTCAAGTGTGTGTGACAAGCTAAGTTTTCGATCTAACGGTTGAGAAATATTAGCTTGAATCTGAATCAGGTTTTCATCTAACGGCGAATATTGATTGCTTTGTAACTAAGGCAAAACCATGATTTGAAGACTATATATAGGAGACATCTAGCATTGGGAAAAACTAATCCCCACACGTCTGTGTGATACTAGTGCACTCGCTAGAGTCGATTCTCCTCTAACCTTTGGTTTTCTTCTCTAAAACCAGGTTAACGACTTAAAGACTTCATTGGGATTGTGAAGCCAGACCGATACTACTTTTATCGTAGTTGTGTGTTCTGATCTTGCATCTTCTATCGTACGAGTACAATCTTTGATTGGCTTGAGATCGTGAGAGTTTTCCGATAGGCAAGATAAAGAAGTCACAAACATCTTCGTCTCACTGTTTGTGCTTCCTCGACGTCCTCTTGTGTATTCAAGTAAGACTGTTGAGAGGTGATTGATTAATCTAGGTTGTTCTTCGGGAATATAAGACCCGATTATCAATTGGTTCCTGTTCACCTTGATTTCATATCTTAAGACGGAACAAAAACCTAAGGTTTTTCTGTGGGAGACAGATTTATCCTCTGATAGACTTTTCTGTGTGAGACAGATTTGTTTATTATCAATTCTGCGATTTTGGGTTGCAGGAACTCTTGGTTGTGGGTGATATCAACTAAGGGAATCAAGTGCGCAGTATCCTGCTGGGATCAGAGGCGTAGGAGTACAACTGTACCTTGAATTAGTGGGAGACTGATTGGGGTTCAACTATAGTCCAGTCCGAAGTTAGCTTGGAGTAGGCTAGTGTCTGTAGCGTCTTAATACAGTGTGTATTCAATTTGGACTAGGTCCCGGGGTTTTTGTGCATTTGCGGTTTCCTCGTTAACAAAACTTCTAGTGTCTGTGTTATTTCTTTTCCGCATTATATTTTTATATAATTGAAATAATACAGGTTGTGGGTTAAAGATCATCAATTGGAAATCCAACCTTTGGTTGTTGATTGATATTGATTGATCCTTGGACATTGGTCTTTGGTACCGTCCAAGTTATCTCTCTTTGATAAAGACTCGCAGATTTCCATTTGCTTGAGTAAAGATCAAATCGAGAGATTGTGATATAAACTCTTTGATATATCTTTTTATTGATTGAGTCTAACTGTCTAGTTGATTCTCATAAAAAGTATATTGGAGTTTGTCCATACAGATTGCTAATCGAAATATTGTGTGGTGTTGTTAGACTCCCGCTTTTTCAATTGGTATCAGAGCAGGCAAACACATTAAAGACCTTATAAGTCTGTGGTTGTAGCAACCTGAGTATGTGGACAGAATCTCAAACGCATACCAAAATGCCTCTTAAAGTTGTCAACTTTGTCAAGTGTCTCGGAAATACCTCAAAGGATCACTCCTTAGCTGATTCTTCCGAATCCCGAGGTAGGAAGACTATCTCATCTTGTGCCAGTCACTCTTCCTCCAATTAGACATTGGACATAATGGCTAAAGCTGAAATGGAGCTCACCAGAATTTCTAAAAATTCTACAGAGTTTGTTGATCTCAAGGATCATGTACATCCCATAGATGAATTCGAAAAGTCTATTTATCGTGAACATGTACTCTATAACATTATAGGGTCATTCTCTAAGGAAATTGAGAAACTTCTTCAAGAAAACAATCTACAGCGTGAAAAGATTTGTGATCTTGAATTGAAAGGCTGGTTAAAGAAGGCTCAATTAGAGAAAAATGTTTGATCAAGACACATTCATCTGATCTTGACAGACTTCGTGTTGAGAAAAAGAAACTTGAAGCATCACTTGTCATAGCCCAAGGACAGCACAAATCCTTGAAAAAGGAAAACTCTGTTTTAAAGAAAATTTCTTCTGCACAAACTGATTCTCATGAGTTACTGTACAGGATGAAATTTTCTCTAGATGAAGATCGTATCAAAAAAAATTTTCATAACTTACAATCTTCTAAGGTGGCTATGAATTTTAAACAAATACCAGTTGTTGCTTTTCCTCCACGAATATGTACCTTCTGTGGAAAAGGAAATCACTATGCGATCCATTGTTTTGCCAGAAAGCAACATGTTTCTGAACTTCACAACTTGCTTCTTTAAACTGCCAATGGAGTAAATAGTTGGACGACTGCTGCAGTGAAGGTCCCTTTCACAGGAAACCAGACATCTTATAAAAATGATCCCTCTCCTAGATATCATTACAGGACATTTGTAAATTCTCGTGCTACCAATGAAAGCATGTCTTGTGCTTATAAGAACAAATCTGGTAAATCTAAGTCTAGTGTGTGGAGACCATTTTCGGAAAATCCCCTAGAACCTATTTCTATAGGTCCTAGACTTTGTTATCAGAAAGGTTTCTCACCTGTGATTCCCAGAAGGACTGCGAGTCGTACCCTTTTTCCTGGATGCTGCAGTGAAAGGATAAGAAATGCTGAGATAAGATATCCTGGGGAAAATCACATCTACTCTCTCAGAACCTATGGTGAGACTATGTCTCCCTCTGCTACCTAGAAGCAAAATGTTCTATCCTTGTGCCTAACTTGAGAGATACAAGGATGAGGATTTGAGAGATACTCAAGTATTGTGCTATTCTTTTCTCTAGTTTGTATATCTTTTGATGTAATGCTCTTCTCTTGTTTCCTTGTATTTTGTCACTATGATCTGTTGGGATAGAGAATCTTTGAAAGCTGCACAGTGTGCAATATTTCCTTTTAAGGCCATTTGTCTTTTGGTCGGGCCACGAACATCCGCATCTCCTCAAGGAACTCTAGGGTTTCAAGCTAGGGTTCACACGAACATATATAACTCTTGTATGTGATTTGTTATTCTTCAGAAAGGAACTCTATGAAAACTGTTCCCAAAGAAGAAGTTAACCCTATGGTTGAGGATGATCTCAAAGGATGTGATTATGGTCAAGAATTTATTTTGAAGAAGATGCTTGAAAGAAAAGAGTATAACTCTTGGATTGGAGAATCTGTCAAGGATCTGATTAGCGTACAGAATGAAGTCAAGAATGAACTTGCTAACCTTCAATTGCAGATAAACCAACTTATTGATGGATAAGCAAAAATCCTTGGTACTCAAAATATATTTATCAGGAATCAGAAAAAAGTTATCCTTGACTGTGTTAAGGCTCGTCATTATGCTCGCATTGTTGATCGAAAAGCAAATGTTCTAACTTATGAACATGGTGTCTCTACTGTCAACATAATCAAGGATATCAGTGACTCCTACTTTGATGGACCATTTCAGAGGTATGAAGTCATCAAGGAAAACTGAGATTATAATTGTCGCCTAGTATGTCTTCTTTTTGGGTTAGTCGGAAGAATAACTAGTGCTTTGAATAGCGAAGATTGTGACTACACATAGCTATTTTGTTTTCATCTTCTTATGTTTATTTTTTTGGTTTATTAGTTTTAGATTCTAAAAATATTTGGAGGGTGATGTTATTGCAGCATTAATCTTTATGATTTTGTGATATTGCAATATTTTTATGGGATATGTATTGTTTGCGTCCGTGAACTTAAAGGTCCCATATGCCGTCAAAAGTAAAGTCGTTCATGAATTGGTATTCGTATTGATAAAAGGACGAATGGACTTTTGAAAAATACAAAAGTTATGCCTATGCAGTCATTTATTTGATGAAAAATAGGATAAAATCTTTTGTGTGACAAGGATAAAGTCATTATGCTATATGTCATTATGCATATAATGATGGAAAGATAGAATAGATCCTTGTATGTATTCCACGGTATTGATCTTCATTGATCCATTCTTTTTGTATTACCGTGAAGGCTCCATTGTGTGTCTTATGTTGAGCACGATACAACTAAGTCGACTATTCTTATTGGCTTTGTTGGTTGTTCCATAAGATGCTATATGTTGAGCATTATGAACTAAATTAATCATCTTGGTTGGTTATTTAGTTATTTGCTCCGAAAGTCATTTTTTGTCGAGCAAAACTTTAGACAATTAAATTGATTACCTTCGTGATTAGTTTGGTTGTTTGTATTCCAATTATATTAATTATGGTTTCTCTTGTAATTAGTCTAGTTGAGTTTTCATATATTCCACGAGTTCTTGTGTTGAGTATATGAACGGCTATACTAACTATGTTTTATTGGTTGATGTAGTCGTATATTCCGTAAGGTTTTCCTTATGTTGAGTATGTGAACGATTAAGTTAGTCATCTCCGTATGATTACCTTAGTCGTAACTCAGTAAGTTTACTTATGTTGAGCACAATCAATTAAATTGATCACTTTTGTGGTTTGATTTAGTTGTGTATTCCAATTAAATTAATCATGGGTTTACTTGTAATTAATTTGATAGAGTTTTGGATACAAAAAATCATTTTCCTATGATTTTTGGTGTCTAGTTAAAAATCCTTCTTTTCTTTCGAAATTAAGGTCGCTCTTGTTGTTCTCTCGGGAATGACATCAAATGGGGGAGAGTTCTTTTGAACTTGTGCTTAATGGTAATATCTTGCGGGGTATGCGGCTGTGGAATTTTATAGAGGTTATCTTGTATCTTAAAACTCCTTGATGAATGCATTTAGCTTCGGCTTTATGATTGCATCTAAATTAAGTTGGTATGTATTTCTTCTTTTAGTCTATGAAACGTCTCTTCTCGGAAATTTCATTAGGAACCCGTTCTTGTAACTTTGCCAATTTTATTGACAAAAGGGGGGAGAACTAATGTGTAGTTCTATTACATATACATATGGTTTTCGGATCATTGTGTAAGGGGGAGTGGTTTCCATGTGAGATGGAGTATTGACTAAGGGGGAGTGATACATATCACCGTAGTATTATTGTTAAAGTCGTGATGCAATTGGACTTTGATGTTACATAATAATACTATGTCACTGTATAATGATGATCGAGAATCTCGATTTCTCTCATTGTTATAGCTACGGATCTTCAACAACGGTGATGCTAAACTTACAACCTTTGGGATCATTGGAGTACTTGGAAGGACGAAGATTTCAGGGAACGTTGAAGATTAGACTATGGAATATGAGCCACTAAAGTTTATCTTTTTTGTATTCTATATGTATTAATAGTTTTGTCACTAAAATTGACAAAGGGGGAGATTGTTAGAGCATAGCTCGGTCGACCTCGCATGTGTTGCTATCTCAAGCATGTTTGTCAATGTTAGTGATCAAAACTATGAGTCTTGATTTCTAGTCTACATAGCTAAGTCTCGAACTAGGATAGAAAAGTGTAGTCGAGCTCAAAGACTTCATGGAGATTCATCATACAACGACGAAGATCTACTCAAGGAACCGTGGAACTTCATCAACAAAAAGGTATGTGGAGACTTGAACTTATCTATCACTCAAAAGTCTATCTCTTCTATCTCCTACTTCTTATGAGACAAAAGTCGTATACTATATAGACTGGATCACACACATTTGATATTGCGAGCCGAGTATATCTCGCTTACCTATATCTCGAAATCATGTGTTGGTAAAGCGTTTCTCTTTGATCGGGTTTATCTTCACCTAATGACGAAAGTCATAATGTTTCAATCACTTTGAAAATCGCTTTGACGAGAAATAGTGTAACAACTGTATAACGTCCTCCAAGAATGTTTCAGTGGTTGGAATGAGAGTTTAGGTCTATATAACCAATGATGGATATAAGTATTGTGTGAAAACACATATGTGCATAAGTCATATTCCTTAATCCGAAGTTTGCGAACTTTGTTGATTAAGAGAAACCGGAGGAATTGGCTTTGCCAAGTCCGCGAACTGACGGAAGTTCTCTTGCCGAGAATTTCTGTTGGATTTTCTAAAAACTCATTTGCGTGTTTAGTCCGCGAACCTAGGCCGCGAACTTGCGGAAGTCTCCTTGCCGAGATTTTATGCTGAGTTTGGAAAACTCTGCCGGTTGTCTTAAGTCCGCGAACTTGTTTGCGCACTTGAGTGGGTTATGATCTAAAGATGTGCTCTGAACATGAAACTTAAATTACTAAGGAATGCAGTATGCAAACCGTGGATATAAAGTTCATGAGACGATTCAATCGAATCGAATCATCTTTGTTTCAATTGTGTCTTGTGTAGTTACATAAGATCTCATAGCAATTGAACAACTCTCTAACTAGTTCATTTGAGTCAACTGAACTAGTTATGGTGAAGAAGAACAAGGTTAATATGAAATTCTCATATGGTTGACCTTTCGGGTTACTATGTTGAACCAACATACACGTACACGTTTGGGCACGGTTTTCACAAACCCAGTAAACGTATATCTCAAGTGTGTGTGACAAGCTAAGTTTTCGATCTAACAGTTGAGAAATATTAGCTTGAATCTAAATCAGATTTTCATCTAACGGTGAATATTGATTGCTTTGTTACTAAGGAAAAACCCTGATTTGAAGACTATATATAGGAGACATCTAGCATTGGGCAAAACTGATCCCCACACGTCTGTGTGATACTAGTGCGCTCGCTAGAGTCGATTCTCCTCTAACCTTTGGTTTTCTTCTCTAAAACCAGGTTAACGACTTAAAGACTTCATTGGGATTGTGAAGCCAGACCGATACTAATTTTATCGTAGTTGTGTGATCTAATCTTGCATCTTCTATCGTACGAGTAGAATCTTTGATTGTCTTGAGATCGTGAGAGTTCTCCGATAGGCAAGATAAAGAAGTCACAAACATCTTCGTCTCACTGTTTGTGATTCCTCGACGTCCTCTTGTGTATTCAAGTAAGACTGTTGAGAGGTGATTGATTAATCTAGGCTCAGTACACCAAATTCCCGGAATCGTAACAGCAATTCGTAACGGCGTATGGCCCGTTTCGAATTTTCCGGTACAAATGCCTGATACAAAATATTCGTAACAGGCTGTAGCCGTTACTAATATTTTTAAAATTCGTAACATGGTTAACCCGTAAAAATGTTTAATATTTTTTATAGGCGTGCCAATCACACTTGGTCACACCTGGAGTTTGTGCGTGTGCCCTTCACACGCGTAATTTTGTGTTTCCGCCCAAAATGAGTAACACTAGAGGATATTTCCTCCCACACGTAAGGGTTATCTCTACCTTGGTGAATCGGGATTTTTCATTTTTCATGTTTTTTTCTCTTTCTCTTTTCCTCTCCTGCTTCTCTTCTCTTTTTTTTTTTTTCAATCGATTAGCCGAGAAACCATCACAAAACCTCTCTTGTTTTCTTCATCATCTTCAATAATATTTAATCATCGATCTATGTAAGTTTTCATCGTTATAGGCTTTTCGATTTTTAGGGTTCCATCTGTTTTCAATCGTCTGTTTTTTAGGGTTTCATATAGGAGTATTTCTTTCTAATACGGTTTGTAATCTGTGATTCTGTTAATCTAATACGATTAGTTTCATCTGTGGATCGATTTTAGTCATTCTTCTTCAATTAGATCTAATTTGATTTGTTTTTTCTGATTTCATTTTAGGTTTTGAAGTACTGAAGAACTTTAAAGAATTTCTGCCAACTTAGAAGGTATAAGTTCTAAAATATGAGCTGATTTATGTTAATTTCTATGTTAGGGATTAAAAAATGAACTGATTTTAGGGTTTTTTGTTGGGTATTTGTTTTATGATTTTAGGATTTGATTTTATTTTAGAAACATTAAATCTGTATTATCCATAATATTGATTTGATATTAGATAGCTTTCAATTTGTGATCTCATATAGAATTAACATATGTTCTTGATGGGGTTGAAGGTATAAATTCGATTCTGACAAGGAATTGTGGATTGAGTTTGTTGCAGTGGTGGAATTAGAAGGCTACACGAAGAAGAAGAAAATGGAAGAGATGGTCAAGAACAAGAAGCTGCTGAGGAAGTCTGTTGTTTGCTTTGATGATGGAAGGTGTAGCACCCAGCACCAAACTTTTTAGGTAAAGCTATATTCTGTAAGTGTGTCAAGAATACAAGTTAATATAGTCTGTTTTGTGCCTAGTTAGGTTTCCCTTAGACTAGACTATAGTCAGGGATTATAAAATGCTAAGATAGGTTTTTAAGAAAAGGGTATAACCTAGTTTCATTAAACATCTCAGGCCGAGGAGAAATTGAGAACAGGAAACGTCCAGGTGAAAGAAAACTAGGGTTTGCGGCTAAGTTGATTTTGATTGTCCTTCTCGATTGGTTTGATTCTGATTTCATTGTCTTTGTCAAGGCAAGTTGATTCTTGCTCTATCAGCTTAATTTTGGTTATTTGAGCTTGTCAATTATCATGTTTGTTCATAGATGTTCTTAGGGTAAATCATAGAACATCATATCTTGAAACCCTTTATTGCATAAAACGTAGCAGGAATCATTTAGACTGTTAATAGATTTCTAACCGTTGGTCAGGGCTGAATTTTGGATATGATGTGTTTGAGTATCTCATGAATATTGAGTTAAATTTTGAAGACGATCGGACAGTGGTAAGGCTCCGAATCGTTTGTATTTACTAACTGCATTTCTGCAGATTTCTGAAACGGGTAGTACCGCTTGAACTCATGCCCTGACTTATGTAACACTTGGATTTTGCTAATTCTTTATACACATATCCTACTTGTTGTTGTTATTGTTCTGTGGAAATTTCACAAAGTTTGGACACCATTAGGTACCCTAAATCCCCTGCTTGTTAGAACTGTGTCTGCAGTGAACTACGTAAGAATCAGGTTCAGTGAATATCAGATTCCGGGAATTCTAGCTGTTAGAACCTGCTGAAATTTTAGTATGTTATGGATTAGGTTCCTCTGGCTTTCCAGTTTAAATTTCATCAAAATCGGATAAGTTTATCATCACCTTTTACCTTGTAATGTTAGCTGATGCAGTTATGGATGTTTGTGGGTTTCCCTGCTATATACCTTGTGCTGTGTATTCTGATCTTCTAGATTTGTCGAAAATGGTTTTGTTGTATTGCCGAGATCAGGGACACTTCTCTTCTTTTCATAAATGGAAGGTGTGTCGCGGTGGGCAAAGTGTGTGTGAATGTATTGTTGTGTTATCAGCCGAGATCAGGGACACGTCTATGTATTTGAAATAGATCGTTGGTACCTGTGGGCAGTGATTGTAGGTAGACTAAGCTACCTTTTGCCGAGATCAGGGTTGCAACTGTGTATTAAACAGTTATGTGACGCGGTGGGCAGTGGCCATTGTATGTTTGTCTCATATGTATGTTTACAAAGGAATTTCTGTGGTAATGAGAGGTTGGTGTATTACTGAGCTTAGTGAATGATATTGTTTCGCAGTTGAGATATGGTTAACTTCTTGTGATACTTGTAAGCTTTTTATACTCCTTAGTTGAACTGATGGTTTAAGAGTTAACTTGCATTTTTCCAAGGCTCTGACCTTGTGTTGAATTTCCACTTTCAGGTGACAAGCTGAATAAGTGATTTAGTCGGGAGGTTTCTTGTGTAGTTGCTGCATACATTTGAGGAAGTAGGATTTCTTCCTCGCAGCAGTTTTATTAGCATTTCTTTACCTTATTTCCTTGTAATAAGGCTTTCACAGAGAGACACCGGTACTTGGTTGTGTATAATGAAGGTCAGTGCTTGGTTGCAGAGAAAGCTTCGAGGTAACTATTACTTATGCTGCCTTACTCTTTATGATTGATTGTTGAGTATCTGCTGCTTAGTTTGAGTAATGACTTGGTATCTTAATGGGATACATGACGAAGCCAGTGATTTCATATACAAGAGAATTCATGTTATCTCTAAAGTGAATTGGAGGTTTGCAAAAAGTTTCCTGTCGGATTAGACCAGGCTATCCTACGGCATTACTACTGTTGCTCTTTGTTTTATTACTTTCTGTTGCTCTTTGTTTTATTGCTTAAGTGAACCTTGTCGTAATGTCGGTACATACATATATAGAAGCAGGTAGGAAGTATACAATGACCTTGTAAGGACGTGGTGGGTGATATGGCTCATTGGTTTTACTCTTTGATAGGTATCATTGCCTCGACCTTTGGAGCTGAAGCCCCAGTTGTGAACCCAGATGGTCTTGGAAATGCACCATTGCTCGTGTCCTATATTGGTCTAGCAATAACTATGTGATGATATTATAATTGCCGAGTGTCAGGTATACTGTGGACTTGCATATATCATGTAAAGGCCTAATACTGTATTAATTTTCTATGTTCAATTTATGCATCATTGTCCATTTTAATGTCCTTAGTATGCCTTTGCTCATCTACCTGGTAGTTAAATAAAATTAATTTGGTAATATCCAAATGACTGAATCAACTTATACAGACTCTTATAAGGAAAAAGCAACGAGGCTTATTATCTCTCTATTTTTCTACTTACTGTTATTCCTTCATTTTCAAGGTTATCAATATATGTTTATTTCCACTTTGACAGCTGGACTTCCAAAACGTGAGATGGTTTGGTGTTGAAGGGGACTATAATGTTCTCGTGATGGATTAAATTGGACCTAATCTTGAAAGTCTATTAAACTTCTGCAGTAGGAAAATCTCTTTAAAGTCTGTTCTGATGCTTGCAGACCAGATGGTGGGTATTGAAAGTTCACTCATTGTCTATTCTTATTCTTAATACCTCTTTTTTTCATTTTTTTCTTGTATGTGTGGCAGGTCAATCGTGTTGAATTCGTACTCGCCAAATCTTTTCTACATCGAGATATGAAGCCAGATAATCTCCTCATGGGGCTTGGAAGGCGTGCAAATCAGGTTTGTGTCTTTACTTTGTAATACTTTTGTCCATTCTCCAACAAATGCTCAGGATAAGTTTTTTGATGCATTGCATGCCTTTGCTTTCCATGTAGGTGTACGTTGTTGGCTTTGGTTTGGCTAAGATGTACAGAGATATTACAACACATTCCATATAGGTAAGCAGATAGAAAAGTTTAATCTTCTTGGCATTTGTACACAGTTCTAATAGCATCAAATATATTTAATATTTGTTTTTTAGATTTAGAGCATTGTTTCTTTGTACATTAACTTGAATATATATGAAGGAAACATGTTAGGAGGCTTCCTAATCATGCCTAAGGTTACCAGAAGTTTAACCAATAGCTGAAAACTTGTTCTGCTTTTCTATCTGAATTGTTTATTTTATTGATTCTTCATCATATGGTATGCAAGCATTAATACTCACCTCGGCAAGCTGGTACAAAGAAGAGTGTACTCATCAGTGAATACATGCAGGGTTGTGGATGCAGGCAAGATTATGGATGCAGCTGAAGTTGCCGAAAACAAGCTCTTTCTGCTTCATCCAAAACTGCAACCAAACTGGATAGCCATAGGTGAGGATCCTCGAAAGAATCTAAACAAGTAATTGAGTGATTTTACTGGTGATGTTTGCAGTCTTACTTGTTTGTGCATTTTCTTTTCGTAGTGCAGATTGGTTTTCTGTACATCATGCATGTCTTTGCTTACCCGCAGTTTATATGTATCTTTTAGAGATTTGATAGTTCCTGAAGTAATGTTTCTGCATTGTCTAACACTTAACTGCAGGGATGGATGGGGCAAGACTATCCAATCTCCACTGCTTGGTTTTCTGACTGTAGGTCTGTTTTGATTTTGCAGTCGGAAGAAAGAATGTGGGTTACAATGCTAATACGTCTCCACAATGCAGGAAAGAAAGATAAGATCCTGTTATCTTTGTAAGTTTGTAAATAGTACTGCTTATAGTGGTTTATGTTAGAAGAAACTTAAGAACTTGATACTATAGCAACAAAAAAAAAATTGTACTTAGAAGAATTTATTTCCTTTTTCTGATATGAATTGATTGAATGTTGTATGAATTGAATGGATGTTATATGAATTGAATGAATGATGAAACTATTGTTAAGTGTGAATGATGAATGGATAGAGTTGAGTGTCGATGATGGATGGATAGGTGTAGGAATTTCGGCTTATTTCCGGCAGAAAATGGAGTGCCAGTAATATTGACCTGGTCAATGTTGACTGGCAGTAATCTTTTTGATGTTACGAAAAATTTAGTAACGGCTGTAAGCTGTTTCAAATTAACACGTAGTGACGGCTGTGGCCTGTTACTAATTGGCCACCTAGAACGGCTGCGGCATGTTACAACCTCGTTTGTTACAAATATATTCGTACAGGCCCTGAGCTGTTACCACGTGGCAAATTAGTAACGGTTAAACACCCACTTTTGAACAGACGGCGGCCGTTACAACACGTTTTAGTAATGGCTGGGTTCTGTTACTAATCCGAAAATTTGGTGTAGTGGATGTTCTTCGGGAATATAAGACCGGATTATCAATTGGTTCCTGTTCATCTTGATTTCATATCTTAAGACGGAACAAAAACCTAGGGTTTTTCTGTGGGAGACAGATTTATCCTTTGATAGACTTTTCTGTGTGAGACAGATTTGTTTATTATCAAGTCTGCAATTTTGGGTTGCAGCAACTCTTGGTTGTGGGTGAGATCAGCTAAGGGAATTAAGTGCGCAGTGTCCTACTGGGATTAAAGGCGTAGGAGTACAACTGTACCTTGAATTAGTGGGAGACTGATTGGGGTTCAACTATAGTCCAGTCCGAAGTTAGCTTGGAGTAGGCTAGTGTTTGTAGCGGCTTATTACAGTGTGTATTCAATCTGGACTAGGTCCCGGGGTTTTTGTACATTTGCGGTTTCCTCGTTAACAAAACTTCTGGTGTATGTGTTATTTATTTTCCGCATTATATTTTTATATAATTGAAATAATACAGGTTGTGCGTTAAAGATCATCAATTGGAAATCCAACCTTTGGTTATTGATTGATATTGATTGATCATTGGACATTGGTCTTTGGTACCGCCCAAGTTATCTCTCTTTGATAAAGACTCGCAGATTTCCATTTGCTTGAGTAAAGATCAAATCGAGAGATTGAGATATAAACTCTTTGATATATCTTTTTATTGATTGAGTCTAACTGTCTAGTTGATTCTCATAAAAAGTATATTGGAGTTTGTCCATACAAATTGCTAATCGAAATATTGGGTGGTGTTGTTAGACCCCCGCTTTTTAAATATCATCATCAGTTTGAAGATTAATATCAATTGTTTTCAAAGATGAATAGAGCTATCACCTAAGAAAATGAAGATTTTATCATTCATCAAAATTCATTACATGATTAAATCTCATGAATCAAGAAACAATTACGAGCATCAAGTATAATCAACAGTTTTCAACAATGCCAAGACTATTTGAAACAAAAAGAGGAATTCTGCTCAAATAAGGAACTCTAATACAAGCGGAACTCAAGAAAGAATGGTAGACGGTGTTTGTACCACCATAAAATAGTGTACGTACGGGACACACAAGAGCCTCGAAACCATAATTGGCTTATTAAAGAAGCCCAACTGGGTTTATTAAGGAAACCCAGTGGTTTAGTAAAGAAACCATAAATGGATTATTAAAGAAGCCCAACTGGGTTTATTAAGGAAACCCAGTGGTTCAGTAAAGAAACCATAAATGGCTTATTTAAGAAGCCCAACTGGGTTTATAAAGGAAATCTAATGGTTTAGTAAAGAAACCATAATTGGCTTATTAAAGAAGCCCAACTGGATTTATTAAGGAAACTCAGTGGTTTACTAAAGAAGCCAAAAATGGCTTATTAAGGAAGCCCAGCTGGGTTTATTGTAGAAGCCCAGTTGTTTATAAAAGGAGACAAAAATAACTTATTAAAGAAGCCCAACCGGACTTATTAAGGAATCATGAACCTGTCGGGCTTATTATGGAAGCCTAATTGGGTTTATTTTGTGTCCCAATGGTTTGTTATGGAAACTAGTTTGAGATTAGTTCAAATCTCAAAGAGATAAACATGAATCTTTTGAGATTTGCATAAATCTTGTGAGGATAGATACAAATCCAGGTGGTTGTTAAAGATAACCATGAATCTTATGAGATAAGGATGAATCCAGGTGGTTATAGAAGATAGCCCCAAATCTTATGGGATAAGGATGAATCTAGGTGGTTATTTGAGATAACCACAAATCTTAACAGCTTGATTTGATTTCTGCCTATAAATAGAGGTTGAAAATCAACTCAAAGGACACAATCAGAATTACTTTTCTCTTCTAAAAAAACCCTGTCTAGAGCTCTCTATGACTTAAGCATCGGAGTGTCTTTGCAGGTACCCCCTCATTTTTCATCAACATCTCTGGAGAAATAAAGCAACGGTGGAGATTCGATCAACACACACAAATCTCGAAGATTGTTGGGGTGATTAATTTTGCTCCAACATCTTTTGGCGCCGACTAAGGGGACCCAAACCCTCGATCGTGCTCCCCTTGCAAAAGAAGTTTTTTTTTTCAAGCTTTTTCAGAAGAGAAGTTTTATGCAACAGAATCAGATGTTGCTGAAAATCGCTGCAACAGTTATCTGCCCAGAAACAGCAACAGTTATCTATGTGTTACAGATCTGTTCAGAAACGGCAACAGTTATCTCTGTGTTACAGATTTGTTCTGAAACAGAAACAGTTAACTCTGTATTACAGATCTGTCCAGAAGCTACAACAGTTAATCAAGCGTTGCAGAGAACATTGTAATAGAGACGCTTTTCTGTTGCAAAAGTCAGTGTTACGAAAGGTAACAAAACAAGAGAAGCTTCATGGAGTTTTCACAAGCAAGTCAACATGAAGGGAACGACAACGCACCTACCGAAAATCGTCCTACTCAAGGCGTCAGTCGAACGATACAGAGCGCTATCGTCCCACTCCTTCAATATGGAAGGGAAACGTCAGTTTCATCAACAGCGTCGGGAGCTCGTTCTGCCAGATCCACTCCAGCTTTCAGAGGAAACACTGCTTGGGAACGTAGAACATCTCCTCGTGCCAATAGTGAAAACATCAACTATCAGGGAGGGAATCGAAACCAACACCCGAGCATTCGGGAGCTTCGACAAAGGGATTAGGAGAAAATATTTTTATTAATCAGTGTAATGATAATTACTGTTCAATAAATACCACATTGCTCCATGGAGCTATTTCTGCAGCAAATGTCTTTGACAACAAAGCGTACTTACCAATTAGCGGAGTTGTTGGCAATTGAAACGCCGAGCTTTTGGAAGTACAACTGATAACCAAGGTGTCCAGGACTTTGCAGTTGCAACAGCCGATGGAAGAGCCAAAACCTAGACAAGAACAGTGGACAATCAAAGTGCCCACTCCAGTATAGGAGCAACCTGTGTTCAATTGAAAGGTAAAATAAGACATCTTTTTATTGAAAAAAAAGCAAGGCGACAAGTAGTCACGATGCGGCCATCAAGTTCCAACAAGCGTCTACTCTACAAAGAATGCAAGCTAAGAATAAAACGAATAACATCTCAACGGAAAGAAAAGGGAATACTGGCAGAAAAGGGAAAAATAAAGGAGCTTAGGATCATTCTTGTTTAGAGCTTATCTCCTCTGGCTCGTAGTCGTCATCCTCATGATCGTAGTTGTACGCGAACTCAACAGCTTCTTTGAGCTTCTCCTTGGTGATCCTTAGTTCCTCTTCGATACCGACAGCATCTTTACTTTCCATATCCAACTTCTCGTTCCTGGTATATTCCTCGAACAACCATTGTTCTTTCTGATACAACTCCAAGTTTCTGTCAACTAGTATATCGCGAAGTTCTGTGATTCTAGCATTCTTTTCGGCTATTGCTGCACAAAGCCCTGCGATTCTAGCATCCTTTTCGGTTACCTCTTGCATGTGCAAAATCTCTGATCGGCGAAGGAGAGCTTGCATCTGAAATTAAAAGGAAAATGTTAAACATGGAATGAAAAGTATGCATGCTTATTTAGTTGAAGCTGAAACAAAGTGTTCGTTCACCTCAAAGCTACACTGCTTCGCTTTGTCCAGCACGACGCAAGTATCATCGATCCAGTCAAACAAGCCCCTGTCGACGGGTAACATAGAAGTGTCGATCAACCCACGAGCTACAGAGGGATCTAAAATAGCAGAATCCTCATGTGTCATGGGATTGCCGTTTCTCTTGATCGGAATCGGTATGAATATGTCAGCGTTAAAAGGGTATTTTTCCTCAGCTGCATTAATAGGAGGGTTTGCATTACAACGGTCATTTGACTGAGTTGCTGTGACTGAACCATTAGCCTTAATGGCACCATTCAAAGGATCATCAATGGTAGGGTGGTTCGAAGACGTAGCTGTCATGGGTTGCTGAGTCATTTGATCTGCATCAAAGTGGTAATTGGAGGGAGTAGCTGGAGAGTATGAAGGAGAATCATGCTCCATCTCATCGTCATCACTTATCAAGATAGGGATATCTTTTGCATGACCGCCTGGCGCCATTGAAAACAATATTGAGCATGGTTTTCCCCCACAGGTCATCCTTGTTTTCATCATACTACATATACATGCGAAGACATAAAACGAAAGTTAGTGGATATCATTTAAACTCCATTGCTGGAATGAAAATGTGCATTCAGTTAGAGATTGCTGGGCAGAATCAGTATACCTTGATGTTTCGAGAACACAG
Source organism: Papaver somniferum (assembly GCF_003573695.1). Taxonomy (NCBI): domain Eukaryota; kingdom Viridiplantae; phylum Streptophyta; class Magnoliopsida; order Ranunculales; family Papaveraceae; genus Papaver; species Papaver somniferum. The sequence continues at coordinate 72,451,742 of NC_039366.1, forward strand.
CAACACTTGAATCTGGAAAAATAGAAGTTGGAATTAGTAAATCATGATCGCTAATGAAGAAAGAAAATTATACACTGGAAGGAAAGATCTAAAAGCTTACTCTAAAAAACAGAGGACTCGCCAACGAACTCAGATGCTGGAATGGGAAGATACCAAGATAATATGCGGTTTATATAGGGCAATGCCAAGAGACGTAAGAAAATTTAATTGCATTCAGAAGATCTAATGGAGATTCCAGAATATCAAAGCTGAAATTCGTTTACATCTAAAAAAGATACTTTCCGACGGATGCATCCTGGGAAATATTTTCTCTAACAGCATGGATACACTACGAGCCAAACAAAAAATGACAGCAAAGTTTAATAGCTACATTTATAGTCGGAAGCAATCATCCATGTTCTTGGATCGTTACGGCGTGATTCTCTGTCATCCAGGGGATGTCAAAGAAAAGCCAAAGTTAAGGCTGCGAAAGATAGATATCATGGATTCAAAAAGATATGGACATCATCTGATATATCATGATGCAGGATAAGTATATTTGGTGGAAATTCTGATATGAAACTCATTTGACGTGGACAGGGCGTAGAGGTTTTCTCACTTCAAAAAGCCGTTGGAAATTGACACCTAGGCTTGGAAGTTGTTCACACTCGTGCAAGTATAAGGCTAAATGGGTTCATCCATAAGAAGGATCCCGCGCTGGATAAACTCTTACCACATGTTGAGCATACGTTTCTATGTGCGGAAGAGTGGGAGGATTTTTCCGTTATTTGATTTTGAGATAAATGATACAAGAAAGTAATATTTCTCTTCTATGGAAATGGGATCCTACTGAAGTGGCTATGTAGTACCAACATGATCACGAGTCAAAAAGAGAAGGGTACATGGCAATTAGCCCCATGCACATATTAGTCCCAAACGCACGGAAATTGCCAGGTAAAAATGGACTCAATTTTGAAGTAATCAACAACACATGCTTAGGCGCTTTCGAAGCTTTCCGGCGTTGTTTGTCTTCTGGCATAAAGGGAATTTCATTTTTCTTAACCCATCAACAAATTGAGGATTAAGAGGGGGCGATGTTTGTACGACCATAAAATGGTGTACGTACGGGACACACAAGCGCCTCGAAACCATAATTGGTTTATTAAAGAAACCCAACGGGATTTATTAAGGAAACCCAGTGGTTTAGTAAAAAAACCATAATTGGCGTATTAAAGAAGCCCAACGGGATTTATTAAGGAAACCCAGTGGTTTAGTAAAGAAACCATAAACGGCTTATTAAAGAAGCCCAACTGGGTTTATTAAGGAAACCCAGTGGTTTAGTAAAGAAACCATAATTGGCTTATTAAAGAAGCCCAACTGGGTTTATTAAGGAAACCCAGTGGTTTAATAAAGAAGCCAAAAATGGCTTATTAAGGAAGCCCAGCTGGGTTTATTGTAGAAGCCCAGTTGTTTATAAAAGGAGACAAAAATAGCTTATTAAAGAAGCCCAACCAGACTTATTAAGGAATCCTGAACCCGTCGGGCTTATTATGGAAGCCCAATTGGGTTTATTTTATGGCCCAATGTTTTGTTATGGAAACTAGTTTGAGATTAGTTCAAATCTCAAAGAGATAAACATGGATCTTTTGAGATTTGCATAAATCTTGTGAGGATAGATACAAATCCAGGTGGTTGTTAAAGATAACCACGAATCTTATGAGATAAGGATGAATCCAGGTGGTTATAGAAGATAGCCGCAAATCTTATGGGATAAGGATGAATCTAGGTGGTTATTTGGGATAACCACAAATCTTAACAGCTTGATTTGATTTCTGCCTATAAATAGAGGTTGAAAATCAACTCAAAGGACACAATCAGAATTACTTTTCTCTTCTAAAAAAAACATGTCTAGAGCTCTCTCTGACTTAAGCATCGGAGTGTCTTTGCAGGTACCCCCTCATTTTTCATCAACATCTCTGGAGAAATAAAGCAACGATGGAGATTCGATCAACACACACAAATCTCGAAGATTGTTGGGGTGATTAATTTTGCTCCAACGGACGGGATTGCAAACCTGGTGCACGTCCAAAGATAAATAAAGGGCAATTTCTCTTTTCAATTTTATCTCAAAAGGGAATCTCTCAGGCAAAGGGAAAAGGAATTAGAGCTAAAAGAGGAAATCAAAAGAATTTGGGTCAAATACGGAAACCAAGGTATTTTCTCCTTCCAAAATTCCTCCAAGTCGTGTCCAAGCCCTTCCTATGCGTGGGATTAGTTTTCAAGGACAATGGGACGTCACTTATTCTCTCGGAATTTTTTCAGAGGGATAAAAGTCGAAGAGAATTAGGGTTTTGAGGAAAACAGACCTAATTTGGCTCAAATGAGGAAACCAGGGTCTTTTCTTCTTCTAAAAAATTTCCCAAACCATGGACAACCCCTTTTCATGCGTGAGCATTCTCTCCTAGGCCAGTGGGGCATTATTTATTCTCTAGGGATTTTTTTTTCCAGAGGGATCAAAGTCGAAGAGAATTAGGGTTTTGACGAAAAAGCCCTAATTTCAAGAACTTTGTAAAAAAAGGGATTTATTCTAAAAGAGAGGAGACCGGGCCTCTCCAATTTTCTTAGACGGTTCTCTAAGCCTCTCTCAATACATTTTATCTCATTACTCTTCAACAAAAACGAGCTCATAAGGGATTTTGACTAAAATACCCTTATACTGTGATTTTGAGTATTTTCAAAGAAGAAAGCCTTGATACAGCTAGGGGCCGACCAAGCTCTCATATACTCATTATAAAGGCCTCATACACGTAAATATTGAGTTCTCTAAGGGTTCGAAGAAGGACGGGATTGAAACGGAATCCAGAAAAGCAGAATTTCAGGGAAAATACAGGGAATCTGGCTCGAAACAGGGAATTCGGGTTCATGATTTCCAAAAGCAGAACCAGAAGCGCCAATCTCTCTTTCAAGACGTGACTATACCTAGGGAAGTTCCATGCCTCTATCATGCTAAAGAAGAGTCAAGCTCACAGTGGTTTTTGATGAAAATACCCTTAGTTTCAAAAGTATTTATTTTCTCTAATGAAAATGAGCCTGATTGGTACAAGGAATTAAACAAGCTCTCATCGCACAAGGTCCCGACCCCACAAGATAGATGCACACCTTCCAAGCCTCGTCATGCCTCTCCAGAGTGTCTGAAGGAGTCAGACACGAAGAAAAGAGAAATTAGGATTTAGGTACAGTACAAGCCTAAATTCAAAATTTACACGGGATATGGACTCCATAACTTCAAAAGTAAGTACCTATCTTTTCTCACAACCCTTCACCAATATCAAGGCCATCCAGGATACCGTTCAAAAATTCTCTCTTCCCCACATACTCGCCTATTCAGAAGTTCAAGGATGCATAAAGAGAGAAAATTAGGGTTTTGGCCAAGTAAACCCTAATTAACAAATTCCATTCGTTCAAGGAAATTTTGTCTCATCAAGACTTCATTATCATGTCATTAACGTCCAACACAAAGTCCCGAGAAATTCCAAGGTCCAGAATCGATTCCAATCATAACAATCGAAAGCTAAACATTAATTCGGGGATTCTGCAAGTCTAAAAGGACGAACGAATTGTAATTGCGTACGAATTATTTGTTACCATCTATATACTCATCATAAAAGAATCAAGGTTCTACTCTGAGTAGGGTACTTAATGTAGATGGTGAAAATTGGATAGGGGCAAAAGTGTCATTTCAACCCTATAGACATAATTCAACTCTCGCGGGAGAGATTAAACCCTTGGCCCTCAAGGCATCCTTAGCCACGATTTCTAGTATACGTCCCCGCGAGACACTGCTGGTCGTGATGCCGTGATTCCTAGCGCACATCCTCGACAAGATAATGTTGGTCACGTAGGTTCTATAGAGCGTAAAACGTCCCCGACAGACTTATGAACCAGAACAGCCACAATTCCAGCATGTCTTCGCAAGATGCAGCTGATTGTGATGCCATGGTTCCTAGTAGACATCCTTAAAAAGATGATGCTAGTCATGTAGGCTCTGTAGATGCGTAAATACGTCCCTGACGGGCTTTTGACTCAGAGCGGAGATTTGCATATCTCCTATAAGCATGACTCACCCTATTTGAGATCAAAGACTGATTCATAGTACATCATCGTGAGATACACTGGTCATGTATGCTCTAGGCTCTGACTCGACTTACCGAGGTTTCCGAATAACTCCTAGGACATCCCCGCGAGATACATTGGTCATTCTGCCTCCGCGCCCTTTCGACAGACTCCTAAAGCATCCTTTCAGCATATACTAGTTTTGTTGGCCCATCATATGGACACACAGTTGATTCCTAGCACATCTCTGCAAGATACGCTGGTCAAAGACAAGTGAGCCAAAGTTTCGCAGAGACATTAATTGGGCGTACAAAGCCTTTTTCTCTCTCAGGACGAGTCCCAGCTGACCATAGAGAGATTCAGATCCGTTAAGAAAATCTTCGGAGAGATTTTGATCTGTCTGCAATATCTCAGAGAGATTTAAATCTCTCTGCAAAATCTCAGAGAGATTCAAGTCTCTCTGCAAAATCACGGAGAAATTTTTATCTGTCTGCAAAATCTCGGAGAGATTCAAGTCACTCTGCAAAATCACGGAGAGATTTTGATCCGTCTGCAAAATCTCAGAGAGATTCAAATCTCTCTGCAAAATCTCGGAGAGATTCGAATATCTCTGCAAAATCTCTGAGAGATTCCCATGATAGGCACACGCCTTATCTAGTGCTCAAGCCTATTTCTCAGCCTCTCAAACACACTCACCACTAGAAAATTGAGCCTGAACTATACATGTCTATCCAAAAACGTGGATAAGCTCTCTTGAGCTCCGCATGATCAACAAAGGGACCCACAAACAATAATACGCTCTTCACATGACATATGTGACCGGCCATGGAGAGAGGGATATCAGCCTCAGCTCCTCTCGCACTCTGCCCAAGATTCTTGAGAAATTTCATGCCTTTTCACGTGAATCATCCTAGTCATTCTCACAAATCAGAGAATATCTCTCTATCTTGGCCAACTCGGCTAAATAGAATATTTCTCCCTCAACACATCATCACAAAGGATGACTCAGCTTCACACAAATAGGGGGATATCAATTAGGGTTTTGGTCTGGCGGTCTACGACACGTGTGAGGAATACCCAGCTTATTTCTCACCGCAGAATAGAGTAAAGGCGGTGGAATAATGAGATAAACTCAACCTAGTTTATCCCTATTCCTGAAGAGACGGGAGAATTGCTCCGCACGGCACGAAAAGCAATCCTTATCTTTACCGACCTGAGATTAGAGAATTCAGCTATAAATAGGTCTTCTACTTTTCCAAGATAGGATGATTTTTCTCATAACCTCTCAAAGTAATTCTTCTTCAAACCCTAGAATTCTCTGATCTCTCTCTTCATCCGCTTCCCTCCCTAAGACCAGCCCTAAATCTCTTCCATCTGACTGAAGCAGCCTTTGAACGGCCACTGTGCGTGGTTTAGGCAAAGACTGTTCGTGCTCAACCTCCTGTAACTCACTTTCAGAAACCCTAGAATCACACTTCTAACTCTCTCAGATTTTAGGTAACTACAGAAGGGATTCCGATTTTACTTCTGGAACTGAATTTCTTACAGTTGAGTCAGAAGTGGTTGGTATAGTGGACTCTTTGGAACAACCTTGAATAGAGAGTTTACTCAAAAGGCGTTTAATTTCCAAAGCATCCTCTTTGAGCTTTTCCTCAAGCAGAGTTCGTGAAGAACATACTGAGGCGTTTTCCTCTCGAAGGATTTTTAATTGAGAGTCACGCTCATTTATCATACCAACAAGAACATTGATTTTGTGTTTCAACCGATTGATTTCATCAGCCTGGATTCTAACGAATTTTAGAATCACTGTACTCTCTTTGGCTGCTTCCTTTTCTACTTCAGAGTCAGACTCGTCAGTAAGGTAATCCGGGAAACACTAGTCAATGGAAGTCTGTTTCGTTGGAACACTAGGTTTGTCTGTATTCGAGATTGACAATTCTTTCTCTTTAATAGATTTCATAGAAAAAGAAGTTTTATCTCTGGTGATATGTTTATCAGAGATAACACTTCTGTCCATAGTCAGATCGCTACAAACACAGACTTATAAGGTCTTAAACGTGTTTGCCTGCTCTGATACCAATTGAAAAAGAGGGGATACAACAACCACACCCAATATTTCATTCGGAAATATGAGTGGACAAACTCCAATATACTTTCAAGAGAATCAACTAGACAGTGAGACTCAATCTTTAGAAAAGTATATCAAAGAGTTATATCCCAATTTCTCAATCCAATCCGCAATCAAACAAATAGGAATTTGCGAGCCCAATTGAATAAGAGAAATAACTTGGACGGTATCACAAACCAATATCCAAGTGTCAATCAATTCAACCAACAACCCAAAGGTCGGATTTAAGAACTGATTGAACTTAACGCACAACCCGTGATATTTCTATTATATAACAAAATATAATGCGGAAAAGAAATAACTGTAGGATCAGAATCTCGCAGCAATAATGCCTCGGAGAAATTATTAACAACACAGCACGGCAGCGTCGCAAAATAACTTCAGAAACGAAATAATAAACGACGTCAGCTAAATCATGAGAAAAATGTGATGTTCCTGCGAAAATTAGAGAATTTGCGAGATTAACATTTGTAAGGATGCGAGAATGTCGCAGGTCAGATCCAAAAATAAATGACACATTAGCTGTCATCCACTATGTAATTCCCTATAAATAGCCGCTCAGTTGTAAAGGAGAGGGGGAGATCTTTTCTGGGTGAGATACAAGTAAATAGGAGAGAGAAAATCTAGAGCAGTGGTTATTCTTGATTCCTTTATCTTTTCTTGTAATATTGTTCAAAGATTCATCAATAAAATTAAGATTGTTAATCTAAAATGAGTTGAATGTTATTGAAATCTTGTGAGGGGTGTATTGTAGGATTTCCTGCAACTACATAATGGCACTAGAAACAGGAAACGATAGAAGATTGAAGATTATTCTAGAAAAAAATGAAGATTAATATTGAGATTTGTGAAGATTTGGGGTGATTGATTAAGAATTTTACATAATCTCTTGCAATTCATTAATATTGAAGAAATGGCTAGAAGAAGAAATACATCAGAACAACCAACTACTGTTAGAAGAAGCAGGAGAATTGCTGGAAGGGAAAGAAGTGAAATGGAAGAATCTAATATAATGAGAAATAATGGAGAAAATCAAATTCAACCACCAGTTCAACAAACACTAATACAAGGAAGGAATACAAATTATGATAGGGTGAGTATACACACTTGGCAGTCAAATTCAGCAGAAGAAGTAGAAGAAGAGCAGCAAACCAGAAATCATAGAGAGGTAGAGAGAAATCAAGAAGCAGATGAAGGAATAATTCATGGAGATGAGGAAATTGGAGCGTTAGAAACGTTGAGACAAAGAATACATGAAGAAAGAAGAGCTGAGTCAGAAGAACGTATGAATCTAACAAGGCAAAATCACGAATTGAGGATGGAAAATATGAGACTACAGAGTAGAAGATCGAGACGTATTACAAAATCATATTCAAGATCGACTAGAAGAGAGATGAGGCGAAGCTCACCCACAACTAATGCCGGAAATATTATTCAAGAAGAAATATCAAATCCTAATGAAGAACATTGCGAAGGAATGATGATTGTTACGTTCCACAAAATGAAACTTTTGATGATAGGCAAAATGATAGAAATCAAGAAAATGGACAACGTCAGGGACAAAATAATCAAGATGGCGAAGGGAATCGAGAGGAAAGAAGGATAATTTTACATGAGAGAGAAGCTCAAAGAAATCAACAAACGATTGAATAAGAAATTGAAAGACATTATGCTGAACAAGCACGTTCAGTTTGCGAACGTGAAAGATTGAGAGCGGAAATGGAAGAACAAGAGATTCGGGAGACAATTCGCCAGAACAATCACGACAATCGAGAAATAAGGCGTACACAAAACCGGAATAACGGTAATACCAATGAAGAGTATGATAGAGTACAGAGGATGGCTGAAAGACAACGAATGAAATTGATAAGAAATGAACAAAATCATGGAGGGGAAGATGAGAGACATCATCATATGCGAATTCAAGATAGAGATGAGGAAGAGAATCGCAGAAGAAGACGAGATGAAGATGATGAAGAAGAAATGCAAAATTTCGCGAGAGAAGAAAGACATGAACGCAGAAGAAGGGAGGAGAAATTAAAAAGACCAATGGATCAAAATTCAGGTGTAAATAAATAAATCTTAAAAGAATTAGAAGAAATGAGAGGAATGCTAAATAATAGAGGAGAAGTAGGCAGAAGACAATTAGATAAAGCTATAGAAGAAGCTGCGAAAACTCCATTTACAAGGGAAGTACAACTATGAGGAATACCACCGAAATGCAATTTGCCCGCATTAACCAGCATTTTTGATGGAACAACTTGTGCAATTCAACACATTAAAGCCTATGTGAGGTGCATGTTGCAATGGGAAAATCATGATGTCGTATTATGCAAGTATTTCGCATCCAGCTTAACAGGGGAGGCGTTAAAATGGTTCGAAGGTCTACCAAAGAATACAATAACATCCTTCAATCATTTGCAGACTACATTCCTGAGGGCATATATAAGTAATAATTCTTCTCGACCTGGTATTGAAGACGTGTTTGGATTAAAACAAAGGATTGGCGAAAGTTTGAAGCACCTAACTAAAAGATGGAGGACTATGTGTAGCGAAATGGTTGGCCGTATAGATGAGAGATATCTTATCATTTATCAATGCTATGTTTGCAACCAACCTATTGTATATCCAAATTTTCAGAGTCAAGAATACAATCACAATGACTGAATTACGATAACTTCAGGAAGAATATATTGCTCTAGAGGAAAGGAAAAATGAAATGTAATCATATCCGGCTGCGAACACCAGTTCACAAACAGCAAATGCAAGCTTATTACCCAAACTAATAAACACAGTGGAGAGCAATTCGCAAATACAACAAGAAAAGGTGACGGGTAACAATCAACAGAAACTGGTAGCTATGGGAAGTCGAGATCAAGAGGAGTATGAAAGAGAAAGAAATTTCTACAATCGTGGTGGAAATAACAAAATTCAAAGACTCGATCAGCCGCAAGAAACTTATGGAGGTCAAAGACAAAATTATAATAGAGGACAAGGAGGTCACAAGGTGGTATGGGAAGAAATCAAGATGCCACCTCTGAACGCAAGTGTGGAGAAAATATGGGAAGCTATAATTTTGATGGAGAATATACCAACACCATGGAACATGGGAACGGAACCACCTCCAAACCACAGAAGTCATGAGTTTTGTTCTTATCATCATTTTCATGGACATACTACAAATGATTGCAGAAATGTAAAAAGAATTATTCTGAGAATGATAGATCAAGGAAAACTAAACCACTTTTTGGTAAGGCACCCGCAATCTCAACCATTACCATCACCACCAGAGCATCACAAAGTAAACACGATGAAAAAGAAGGAAACATTCTTCATAGAAGTTGGTGCAAAAGCAAATAATCTATTCTGTCACTCTATCATACATTCATACAAGACAATTGAAGATTTTCATGGTACAAAAGCAAATAATCTATTCTGTCACTCTATCATACATTCATACAAGATAATTGAAGATTTTCATGACAATGTTTTGAGTAGAATGTTCGCAAGAGATAATGATGGAAGAGAAATTATGAATATTGCGAAAATCTCGCCACTAGAAGAATGGAAAAAACAGACTATTTTTTTTACCGCGGAAGAAGTCTCCGAAGGTGGAGAGGTACATGACAATCCATTGGTAGTAAAATTATAAATTAATCCAAAACCGAAAGAAGATGAGGATGATGAAGCTGAAGATTCATGGGAAATTAATAGGATTATAATCGATACTGGAAGCTCTGTGAACATCTTATTTTATCATACTTATAAAACTATGGGAGGAACAAATGATGATCTTATACCATCAACATATAAGATATATGGTTTTAATGGTAGTGCCAACAAGCCTAAGGGGGAGGTTACTATGCGAATTCCATTGAAAGGAATATCTTCTGAAATCCTATTCTGTGTCGTTGATGTATAATCACCCTACAATGCATTAATTGGTCGACCTTGGCTACATGGGATTCTAGGTGTAGCTTCAACTTTCCACCAGTGCATCAAATTCCATCACCCCAGCGGTGTAGGAATCATAAAGGAATATTGGGTTGAAGGAAAGAGGTGTTACGAAACTGAGGTAGAATCCTGCGAAGGAAGAGCAAACAAGAAGGAAAATTGGCGACACAAAATCAAAGAGACACAAAGAAGTGAGAGGTTTATGGTGGATGCAATCAAAAGAAAAGAAGAAGAGATGTTGCAAAACTAATACTAGCTCAGAATAAATAATGGTGAACATACCACCACCAAGGAAACAGTAGCAGAAAATAACAAAGAAGCAGAGGATAGCAAAGGTAATGTATGAATGATTCATTTGTTGCAACACTCTCGCAATAAATAAAATTCTCAAAAATACATTTTATTGAATGAAAAAATTGAGATTGCGAAATGCAAATACAATATGATGATGTGCAAGAATCTCGCAGAGATAATGAATTCTACAAAAGACAATCAGAGAACAATGACAAAAGAGAAAGGGGCGAACCTTTATGGCGTACACCCTAGTTCGCGAATACAATTTCGCAAGAGGAAAATGTAAGACCTAAAGTACGTCATATAAGGGGGTACATGTTGCATGGCTCAGGGAAAGGCTACACCGCCACCGGAACCTGAGTCATGGAGATTTGGGGTCAATAAAGCCCATCCGGGAGAGGCACCTTGGATTCTCAGCTTAAGCATATGATTTAGGTTGGGAGACTAAGGTAATAAGGACTCTCCCAAGGAGTGCAGAATATGATCAAGGCGCCGAGGTACACGGTTGAGTCAAGAGTGCCAGAGGCATCTGGAGCGTACCTTGCCATTCTTGACAAGTCTTGGCTTATACTGCACTCGGCCCGAAGAAAACCCCACTTAGGGTGTAGTCTCGTAACCATAAACCCTATAGGTAAAAGGGATAAGAGGATGCGAAAACAACTGGTTGTTGTTAAGACCGGATGGGAGGAGCCAACCTTGTATGGTAGAGGTACGCCTCCTTGAAGGGGAAACCAGGGGGGAGATAAGGGCGGCACCCTCCATTAGGGAGCTGATAAGTGTCTTAAGACGCAAATGTCATGAGGCTTTTTACTCGCAAGGGTATTAAGGCTTGTCATATTTGTGCAACAATCCTGAAGAGGCAATAATACTAAAGAAAAAGATAAGACGAGATCAATGGGTTTTCGCATGAAAGTGTGAAGACGTCCTGCGATTTCGTCGCAAGACGACAATGTAATGGGGCTTTATTTTCGCAAGAATATTTAGGCCTGTTATATTGTCGCAACATTCCTGAAGAGGCCATAATACAAAAGAAAAAAGTTAAGGCAAGATCAATGGGTTTTTGCATGAAAGTGCAAGGACGTCCTGCGATTTTTGTCGCAATGACAAGACGCGTCATAATAAGACCTCTAACTAGGAAGGCAAAATAAGACCACACAGGCATGAGATTTTGAAAATAATCAAAATTCACTTTGCATATGATTGCGAAATTATACATAAACAACTGCGAAGTTGAGGCACACAATAAGAAAAATCTGCAAAATCTCTCATTTGGATACAAATAACAGAGGCAAGTATGGGAATGAATGAAATTAGAAAATGTTATTTGTCTCCAAGTAATAGATTTACGCAAAAAATAAAAAATTAATGATTATATTGATTAACCATATTGCAAGGAAGAATTGTTTTAATGAATGCAGGTCAAAATGAAAGAAACTCATATATTAAGGAATATGGAGAACCAAAAAAATTCGCAAATTTACAGAAAGGAGGAATAAATGTACAAATATTACAGAAGATTAAAGAAAGAAACAAAGACTACTTCTTAGTTGATCCTTCATCATCTTTATCAGACTTGTCCCTTTCTTCATTTGCATCAGAACTTTTATCTCCATCAGAACCTTCATCACCATCAGATTCTTCATCATCAGCTTCACTATCAGAAATAGTCAGACTAGGAATGTTGTTTGGAATCTCCTCCAAGAGACAAGGATAATCAGAATGAGGAATACTATGGTCATCACAAACCATTTGAATAGTTTGATTGCGAAAATGCATATCATCGTTCTTAAAGTTCGCAACAGTGATCTTGATTTGATTCTTTAATCTAGAATACTTATCGTTGCGAGAAGAAAGATTCTTTGCGAGTTCCTCTTTTTCAGCTTCAAGTTCCTCAATTCTTTCGCGATATCTACTTTCAGAATCTGCAAGCAAAAGGCAATCAATTAATAACTTGATGAAAATTCGTAAGAAACAAAAGATTAGTGAAGAAGAACAGTTAATAACCTTCTCTGTCAGAAATCATATCTCTAATCAAGGTTGTATGCTCAACTTGGAGACTAACATTTACACCTAAAATCTTTTCTGGCATCATCTAAGATTTTCGCATCCCAAGCGAATTCATCCTCATTATTTATAAGGAGACGAGAACGAATTTGGTTTTCTCTTTCGCAGAGCTCGATGTTCTTGCAGTTAGCTTCATCTCGTTCAAGTTGAACTTCAAGAAGGGTCTCTTGGAATTTCGCCAGAGCCTTAGCACCTTGATCAGAGATGCGATCCTTATCATCTATGAGACCGCTAATTTTGGTTCTTAGCTCATTGATTTTCTCTTTAGAATTAAGAAAGAGACGCTTAAATCGATTGGCTAAGCCTAAACTAGATCTATGGTCAATCTCTGAGAGGCGAAATTTGTATCTCAGTTCATTCAGAGAAAGAGATGAAATTTTATCATTTGAGAAACTATTTAAAGATTTATTAAGACGTTCAAGAAGGGTATCATTATCCAAGGCATTAGGAAATGAACGAAGAATGGTAGCTTCATCAGAAAGGCCATAAATGTCTGCAAAAAGGATCAATTAAATAAGATAAAATAACATGATGAATGAATGAAGGGAAAGGAGAAAAGTAACATATCATAGAGTTGATTATTAGCTTGCTGAAGACTAGAAATTTTATTCTTGTACGAAGAAGAATCAATTTCTAGTTGTTTGTTCTTCTCGCGAAGATCTTTGACTTCGATTTTCAATTCCTCATTCTTTGCACGAAATTGAAGATTCTTCTTTTCAAGAATTTCGCGTCTCCTTTCCAAATCTGAGGCAACAGCGAAAGAAGCTTTTCCAGCCTGCGAGAAAATGTAAAATTATTAAAATAGAAAGATATTTTGAGTTACAATAATGAAGAAGTAAAAAGACGAAAGCATACCAGACTATTGAGAGAATGCAGGAAGTTGGGAGTAATCGATCTAGAAACTCCGCGAAGAGAATTATCACCATCCAGTAAAGGAACATCGCAAATTGTAGCGATAGATTTGCAGGTATTAGCGAATTGACTGTCTCCCATTCCTTGCAAAGAATCAGAAAAGAGGCAGAGAGCTTAGCCATAGAAGATTCAGATGGAGAATATTCATTTGTAGCAATGTCATCATTATCCTCATCATCCTCATCACTCTCGGAATTTTCATGAGAAGGAATATTTGAAGGAGAGGAATAACGGATTTTTCTCTTCTTTGAAGGAGGAGCAGTTGGTTTTTCCTTGCGAAGAGCACCTTTGCCTTTATCACCAGTCTTCGCAACATGGGAAGGCTCTTCTATTTCAGCAATAATCTTCACACACAGATATAAATAAGAAATAAAGGCAACAGTACACTGTTTAAAATCATAAGAGAATATTTCTTACCTCATCTGTGTATGAGAGAAGAGATAACAAGGTACTAGCCTTCCCAGTCCTGTGATAGATATCTTTCAATTTCTGGATCTGTAGAATTTCGCAAGAATCATCAAACAAAAGAATAAAAATAAATAAAGAAATGTAAAGCGGGTGAAACTAGAAGAAACATACATGTTTCTCCTTCTCGGGCCAAGAGAATACCCAAGGTTGATAGGAAGCGAGATTCCCAGGAAGAACATTTGACCCATCAATGTAAGGTCCTTTCAGCATCAAGGGAAAAACACACCATTTATCATCTTTGGATTGGCGAGGAGTTGTGTTCTTACCAGAGTGCCAATCAATATCTTGCATGAGTATTTTAGCTTCATCAATGTTATCTTTCCTTTTCAAGCGAATACCCCAGCGAGTATTCTCTTTCTTCATGGATATCAATTCATAATTCTCAAAGAAACTCGCTACTGTATATTTTTCAGCGATTATCTCCAAGTCTGCGAATTTAGGATCCCCAAGTTCTTTGGAATAAAGATATCCTTTACCAGCACCACGGTTAGCGAACTCCAACATCAGACGGATGCAATCCCCACTCAATTGGAAGATAGCTCGCGAAAATCCCGAGTGAGCGAGAATTTTATAGAACAGAGGAATATCTGGGCCATAAAGAGGAATCGGGAGACCTGCGAGAATTTGACCTAGCAAAATTATGATTGATTTATCATCACAATATTGATCAGAGAAAAGTTTGATAGAAAGAATTGACTTGGCACTTTCACCAGGAATGGTAGAAAGTGTGAAACCTTTCTCAGCAAGATCTTTTTGGACGTCTTTTAAATTTTTCTCATGTTTATGCCACTTGGAGGCATATATGAATATAAAGTATGAGAATGAATAAAAAATAAGAAGAGGGAAGGGGGAAGAATTACAGTAGCAGAACTTACGGAAGAACAATAGAGTTGCAGAGATGAGAGAATAACAAGAGAAGAGAAAGTAAAAAGAAAATGGAAAGAAGAGTAAGAAGAATATATAAAGAAGATTTTCTACTCGAAGAAATAAACACTATTAATGCAAAAAGACGTAAGCGGTTGAAAAGCAGCGGTTACAGAAGACGTGTCAAGAAATAGATGGAAGAAAGAATACGTGTGATAAATGCAGAATATGAAGAGATGAACAACTGCGATTTTTTTTCACATCATTCTCTACTTCGCAGAGAAGATATGAGAAGAGGAAAGATGTAGGATCAGAATCTCGCAACAATAATACCTCGGCGAAATTATTAACAACAGAACACGGCAGCGTCGCATAATAACTTCAGAAACGAAATAATAAACGACGTCAGCTAAATCATGAGAAAAATGTGATGTTCCTGCGAAAATTAGAGAGTTTGCGAGATTAACATTTGTAAGGATGCGAGAATGTCGCAGGTCAGATCCGAAAATAAATGACATATTAGCTGTCATCCACTATGTAATTCCCTATAAATAGCCGCTCAGTTGTAAAGGAGAGGGGGGATCTTTTTTGGGTGAGAAATAAGTAAATAGGAGAGAGAAAATCTAGAGCAGTGGTTATTCTTGATTCCTTTATCTTTTCTTGTAAGATTGTTCAAAGATTCATCAATAAAATTAAGATTGTTAATCTAAAATGAGTTGAATGTTACTGAAATCTTGTGAGGGGTGTATTGTAGGAGTTCCTGCAACTACAATAACACAGACACCAGAATTTTGTTAACGAGGAAACCGTAAATGCAGAAAAACCCCGGTGCTAGTCCAGCTTTGAACACCACACTGTATTAAGCCGCTACAGACACTAGCCTACTACCAATGAACTTCAGACTGGAATGTAGTTTAGCCCTAACCAATCTCACACTGATCAAGGTACAGTTGCGCTCCTTACGTCTCTGAACCCCAGCAGGATTCTACGCACTTGATTCCCTTAGCTGATCTCACCCACAACCAAGAGTTGTTACGACCCAAAGTCGAAGACTTGATAAACCAATCTGTCTCACACATAAAAGTCTATTGAGATAGATAAATCTGTCTCCCACAGAAATACATATGAGTTTTGTTCCATCTGATGATAAATCAAGGTGCACGGGAACCAATTGATAAACCGGACTTATATTCCCGAAGAACAACCAAGTATTATCAATCACCTCACAATAATCTTAATCGTACGTAAGCGAAACAAGATATTGTGGAATCACAAACGATGAGACGAAGATGTTTGTGACTATTTTTAATATTACCCATCGGAGATAAATCTCAAGCAAATCTTAGCAAAGATAATACTCAATCACGATAGTAGAAGTAAGATCATAACACGCAACTACAGAGAAAATAGTTGGGTCTGGCTTCACAATCCCAATGAAGTCTTTCAGTCGTTAACCTACAGGACTTTGGAATAAACCTAAGGTTAAAGGAGAATTGATTCTAGTCACAACTAGTATCACACAGAAGGTGTGGGGATTAGTTTTCCCAGTTGCTAGAGTTCTCCCTTATATAGTCTGCAAATCAGGGTTCGATAGCTTTGGAACAAAGCAATCAATATTCTCTGTTAGATGGAACCTGATCTAAGAGCCAAGATAAGTTTGCTTGAAACCAAAGTATATCTCTCCACTGTTAGATGGACTTTGCTTGTTACACACAAATGAAATGTACCTTCCTTTAGATATGGTTAACCGTACCTAAACGTGTACACTAGGTTGGCTCAACAATAATTAACCGAAGTTAGCCATATGAACACTTTCATATCAACCTTACTCATCTTAACCGCAACTAGTTCAAATGACTCAAATGAAACTAGTTATAGAGTTGTTCAATTGTTATATTCTCATACAAGTATACAAGAACACAATTGAAACAAAATCGATTTGATTCACTCGAATCGATTCATGGACATTATAGCCACGGTTTGCAAGTGATTTCCTTCCTTAATACATAAATGTATTTGTTCATGTCACAACCGATTCTAGAACTTTAATTCACTCAAGTATGCAAACAGGTACGCATACTTAGGTAGCCGGACTTGGACTGTGTCTGACAGTATGCATAAGGGTACGCATACTATCACACATCCAAAACAACATTTGAATTCGTACGCGTACATGTACGCATACAATAGTTCCCGGACTTCAACTGAGTTCGCCAGCATGCGTACGGGTACGCATACCAAGGCTCACGGACTTCACCTGATCTCGCCAGTATGCATACAGGTATGCATACTAAACCGGTCTCGGATCAACATATATGCAAGTACGCATACTCATATCTATAACCCAATTGTGGTTAAGTGTTCTAAACTCTATTTCAATCATTGAAACATTCTTAGAGGATGATAATAGTTGTTTTCACGAACTATTAGCATCAAAGCAATTTTCAAGTTATTGAAATAATCACTAAGAAACATTCCAGGTCCACATCAAATGATTGTATCACACAATTCATGAAAGATGTTTTTGTTTTTGATCGGCAAAGAAAATATTTTATTAATCAAAAAAAGAGGGTATAAAAGAATTATACCACCCTAGCCAAAATAAAAGGGAAAAAGTGCTAAAAACAGACTAATAGCACTTTAGGTAATGTCAAAGTAAATAGTACACCAATTCCTCATCACTTCCTTAAAATCCACATCCTCAAAATCCTTGAAAGTTAAATCCAGTGAACAAAGTATAGATAACTTTGTTAGCTACATAAATTGCAGAATTCTGCTTGTCAGAGAACACTCTATCATTTCTTTCTTTCCACAGACACTATATGATAGAAACAGGAACCAACTTCCAAATTTCAGACTTCACTTTATCAGAGAGCTATAATTGCCAGGCTTGCAGAGCAGGAAAAATATCCAAAGGAATAACAAAAATCCATTTTAATTTAGCAGCTAAGAAGTCCCAAACCTTTCTTGCAAACTCACAATGCAGAAACAAGTGAGAAGTAGTTTCATGATTTGTAAAAAACAAGCAATTATCTGGCACATTAATACTTCTTCTAAGCAACATATCTCTAGTAGAAAGCCTCCTATGAGCAATGAGCCATAAGAAAAAACCAACCTTAGGTGGACTTTAAGACTCCAAATGAACTGGAAAATAGCAGGATCATAAGATTCATCATTCTCCAAAGACAGTCTGTCATAAACTGAGCTGACTGAGAAGATCTTATTTCCAGTAGAGCTCATCATAACAGCTAAGATTGAACCTGGAAGAAAGTAAATTTGCAGATAGAAGACTGAGTTCTATTCTTGCAGCATTATTGAGTCTTCTGGGAATATGAAAATTCCTGGTAAAAACATCACCATTAATCACAGCCATCTCAGCTACAGAGAACTGTTTAGCTCTAGACAGA
This sequence comes from Papaver somniferum, assembly GCF_003573695.1. Classification (NCBI taxonomy): domain Eukaryota; kingdom Viridiplantae; phylum Streptophyta; class Magnoliopsida; order Ranunculales; family Papaveraceae; genus Papaver; species Papaver somniferum. The sequence goes on from NC_039366.1 coordinate 72,469,925, forward strand.
GCAAAAATGTTTGGGTAACAAGTTTTTAAAGGATGCACATAGAGCCAATTTTCATGCCAGAATCTTACCAAATTGCCATTATTCACCTTGAATCTTATATAGTTCAATAAAATGTAGTTAGTCTTCATAATAACTCTCCAGACAGATCTCCCATAAGTGCATTTTGGAATGTTATGAGATCAAATAATATCACCCTGACCATACTTCTCAGCGACAATTTTCTTCTAAAGAACATCATCTTCAGTTGCATACCTCCAAGACCACTTAGCAAGTAAAGCCTGATTTTCCATTTCCAAATTTTTTATCCCTAAACCACCAAACTTCTTCTTCCTACATAAACCTCTCCATTTTATAGGATGAATCTTTCTCTTTCCTTTATTGTCATTCCATAAAAAATTCCTCATGATTTTCTCCAACTTCTTCATCACAAAAACTGGCATCTCATAAAGGGGCATATAATAAACAGGAAGACTTGCTAAAATGTTGTTAATCAAAGCAACCTTACCAGCTTTGGAGAGAAGAATATTTTGCCAACCAGGAAGCCTAGCAATGAACTTGTCCACCACCTTGCCTCATTTAGCTACTCCTCCATATTTATCACCTAAAGGAAGTCCCAAATAAGTTGTAAGTAAAGAACCACTGAAACAACCCAAAAGAGAAGAAAAAACTGTCAAGTCACCATCATAACCCACACCAAAGATTTGACTTTTGGCAAAATTAATCTTCAAAACAGTGAGCATTTCAAAAGAAAGAAGAATGAGCCTTAGATTTTTAACTTGTTCCACATAGCATCAAGAAAAATTAAAGTGTCATCTGCAAATTGAAGATGACTAACAAGTAAACCATCTGACTTAACCTGAAAACCATAGATTAAAACTTGCTCTTGAGCTTTTTTAATCATAAAAGTTAAAGCTTCACCAACTAGGAGAAATAAGAAAGGTGAAATTGGATCACCTTGTCATATACCCTTTTTGCTTTTGAAATAGCCAGTAGCACTACCATTCACCAGAATAGATAATCTAGTGAACTCAATACAACACCTTACCCATTATCTTCATTTAACTCCAAAGCCCATCAACTGAAAGATTTCATCAAGAAAGTCCCAATTTACATGATCAAATGATTTTTCAAAATCAACTTTACATAAAATACCTGGTTTTCCACTCCTTAGCCTTGAATCAATAAGCTCATTAGCAACCAGAACTCCATCCAAAATTTGTCTCTTCTTGATGAAAGCAGTCTGATGCTGAAAAATGATGACTGCTAAAGTTTTCTTAAATCTTTCAGCAAGAATTTTAGAAACAATCTTATAAGCTCCATGAATTAGGCTAATTGGTCTCAAGTATTTAATCTCCTCAATTCTATCTTTTTTAGGAATCAAAGCTATAAAAGTACTTTTTAATCTCCAATCAAGAAAAGATTTTTCCTGCAACTCCTTAAGCACATTCATGAAATCATGTTTAATAAAGTCCCAACATAAAACATAAAAGCTCACAGGAAACCTATCTGGACCTGGAGCTTTATTTTGGCCCAAATTCTTGATAGCTAACAAACATTATGCCTCATCAATATCACTTTCTATCCAAGTACTCAAATCTTCAGCAATAGTTGAAAATTGCATACCTTCCATACTTACTGTTCTAGGAGATTGAGTCTGGAAAATGTTTTCGAAAAAAGTCACAATTCCATTTTTGATTTCACTCTTATCTGAAGTAATAATGTCATTGACTTTGATAGAGCCTATGAAACTTCTTCTTATTTTGTCATTAGCAATTCTATGGAGGTATTTTGTGTTATGCTCAAAATATTTGATGTAAGTTACTCTTGCTCTACTTCTCATTTTCTTAGCATTAAGAATAGTAAGCTTACAGTACTCATGTCTGGCATTAAGTCTTGCTTCCCATTACAAATCAGTGAGACCATTATTAGTGTTCTCCAGAGCGTCTAAATCAGCAAAAGTATCTTCCAACTCCTCCAATCTTCTGTCAAGCTCCCAAAATTGCTCTTTACTCCAGTCTTTCAATTTAGGTTTTAGAAGCTGCAGTTTTTTACAAAAGATAAAACCTGCACTACCTGAAACAGAAAAAGAAAGCCACAAATCTTTGACAAAAGAAATAAAATTTGGATGAGAGAACCAGAAAAACTCACAGAGAAATGAAGATGGCTCATGCTTCACACCTTCACACACTATGGCAATTGGATTATGATCAGGACCAATAAGAGAATCAATAACCTCCAACTTAGAAGAATCCCACATGCAAAGAATTCCTCCCGAGCTCCCTTGAGAAGGAGAATCTAACCACTTCACAGAGTTCTTGCTCCAACATTTCCAAACTAAGAGATCATTGCACTGCTGAATTTTAGTCTCCTGCAACAACACAGTGGCTGGCTTCCAATCACTAATCTTATTCTTTACAATATCCCTTCGGTTTAAATCATTAAGACCCCTAATATTCCAACATATGATTTTGAAATCCATAAAAACTGTGTCCTGAATACCAAAACCAAGAAATTTTATGAGACATTTCTATGCTCCAGATTGAAATTATGAAGATGCACTCTCAAAGTATCCATCATAGCATCATCGATTTCTTCCTGTAACCCCTTGAAATGAATCCCAATCATTGGGAAATTAGTATCATCTGCATTAGAAATTTTTCAAAATCTCTTCTAAGAATTGGATCAACCTTCAATTTTAATTTACTCCATTTTTCCAATGTGTTTAGAAAGAAATCAAACCTCTTTACATTTCGCTTAGAAGTGATTTTCTTTGAAGACAAAATAAGTTCCTTAGAAGGTTTCGATACCTCAGATGAATCTGTGACGACCTAAATCATAAACCTGCTTAACCTAATATTGGATTACAACCTAATTGAAGAATCCAATCCAAACTGACGATTTCAAGAATCATAAATACATATTGTGAACTAAAAGAAAACCTAACCCAACACTCTGATATTTTTAAGTTAAGAACTCTCAAATGATATTAATATATTAGTGTGTTGTTATACAATGAATAAAGAATACACATATACAAAAGATACATAAATGTAACACAGTTCGTTATTGCTTTAAACTACGAAAACGGATATCTTCGCGTGCACCATTTCTTCAAGTAACTGAAACTGAAGCGGGAACGAGTGAGCACATCATCCCAAAAGGGTGCTCAATGAAAACATGTAACTCACAAGTAATCACTAACATGCTTCACAGTTCTAAAGAATATAAATCGAAAGAAACAAGAAGAAACTAAACATTCATCTATTTATGCATCATGAAGCAAGTGTCACTCTAACCTCACCAAACTCATTGGAGAAGACGACGCGAGAGCAACCCTAATCAATAATATTAACATCGTCCACACAGAGTGCCCATACAAACCATGATTCAGAATATTACTATCAGATCAGAAAGTTGGACAAACAAGTATAATATGCACACGAGTGATTTCCCCAAAATAAAATAGTATATATAATAACGAAACGGGGAAGAAGCCGCCCTACTAGGTAATATTACAACGGGGAAGAAGCCGCCCTACTATATATTATTTATATACTATCGAAACGGGGAAGAAGCCGCCCTACTAATATATTGAAATGGGGAAGAAGCCGCCCTACTAAGTAATATTAAGACGGGGAAGAAGCTTCCATACTTAACTTAGCAAAGAGCCGTGGGGAATCACAGACACTCCTTGCAGGGAAATCATACAACGCATATTACAAGCACATCAAGACACATACAAGCATTTACACAAATAGTAAAACACACAAACATGCCAAAAGTAATAAAGACTCATCATGCTCGCAATAGAAAGAATTTTCAATGATTACAAGAAGGTTACAGAGTTCCCACCTGATTTGATGACAAGTCACGCCTACCTCAAGATCCTCAATTCGTTGGTTCATCCTTTGAATCGATCGTTGTTAATAAAGACTAACTGTTAATCACACAATCAGTCTACGAGTTTAGCCAATAGGCTTATACAAGGTTCATAATATAATATCATACAAGTCTCTAGTTATAGGCTAAGTGAAATAACTAATGGCTCCAATTTCTATTAATAGTTCTATAACCTGGTAATAAGTAATTTTGGGATAGAACAATATCTACATATCCAAATAGGGTCAAATTGGGTATCATCGGAAAGCTCTTGAAAAACCCTACAACTTTGCAGAGAAACCGAAAGCTAATTCAGACCATAAGTGGTCCAAAAATACAAAATAAGGTTTCTGGCCCTAAGCTCAAGCCCATTGGGCCTGACCCGGACCGGCCCACTAAACCGGTCATCTACCCATTTACTGACCCATCGGGTCAAACCACAACCCGACCCGTTAACCCGTTTTACTAACCCATGACCCGACTGACTCGGATAACTCACTGACTTGACTGAGTCAGATTACTAACTGGGTCATCTTCTCCCCATCTGTTGATATTTTTCCAAGTGTTGGTCCTCACAAACAGTTCAAGATAACAAATTCTAAGGTCTCTAAATTATTCATAATAAATCGAAAAGATTCATTTAAGGTCTCTATGGAATCTCGGGATGACTCTCTACAAATTATGCGTACTGAACATCTTCCAAATCACACTAGAACCTATCTAATAAGTCTCCTACTTATGACTACTCGTGACTGCTAATACAGAAATACAGTTGCGACGACTACTTTACTATCAATGATATCTCACTCGCTACTAAACGGATTGGGACAAACTTTATACCCACTGAAAGAACACAAAACGAACTATAACTTACGTTCATAGAGCCAAATCTAGTTCTCAATTTAAGGTACCTAAAGACGTATCCAAAGACAGGCCAGAGAGACACAATAACCTACATAAAATCATGATTTCATAGATATTGCTATAATGTTCAAAACTATATTTTCATGGTTTCTTCTAACCTATATCAGTACTAAAAAAATACCCAATTCATAAACCAAGCTAGGATTAATTAGAGATGTTACCTTTGTGTTTTCTAAGATTGTTCTAATATCACCAACACCATGATTATCCATTAAAATGATCAACTCCACCAAGAACATGGTTCACCTTCTCCTAATTCTTTCATTCTTTGAATTCTTGTAGCTTCCAAAACTCTAGTTAAACTTTTCCTGCCATAAGAATACTCCTCTTCTATTCTAATCTCTATGTATGTATTATCATCATCATCACTAACCTTTCTCTCATCTCCTATTAACTTTCACTCATAATTTTCATTTGAATTCTTTCTCTTTCTCACCTAAGCTATTTCTCTCTCGACTCATCTCTCTTTTAAATCTAATGGAATGGCACACCTATCAACTTCTCCTCCTACTCTCTGTTTTCTCAAACAAACAACAACACCACCTTAACTAAACAACCCACGTGAAGAGAAGATATGCTTAAAACTTAACTTTTGAATTTTGAATTATATAAAATCTTACTCTTTTTACACTCGTTGCTATCACCACTTTGACCTAATTACTAAGGGGTGGCCAAATACTAATTAGAGGTCCAGTTTAATATAGGTACGGTCAACGGGGTCAACAGTCAACGGGTCAATGTGACTAACTTCTATTTCGATTTTCCGAGTGTGATAACCTTCTCGTCCGATGTCCGATTTACGCGTTCCAATAGTCCATTTCGCATAGCTTTTCGAGATTTATCTAGTGGTACTAATTTCATTTCCAAATTATTATTAGATTGTTTTTAGTAATGATAGTTCATATTTAATTAATAGAATCATTAACGGCTACATCGTCTCTTGACTAGTCTAATAACGTTGACGAATTTGCGAATCCTTACAGAATCAATCATCTGTAAATAAGGAATAGAAACAGCAATTTTCAGATATTCATTTACTTCATCCTCATTTTGAAAATTGGGCAAAAGATCCGTTGAAGAATGCGAATTTGAATTGGTTTGAGTAGCACGTGTAAAAAACATCCCATTATCCGAGTCAGCTGAAGAATTATCAGAAGTTGAGGCACCTGAATCCAAATCCATATCTGTACCCGATACCCTTGTTCTTTTACCATTTTGAATTGGAGTTAAATTCAAAATTTGAATTAACTGTAACAGACTTTCCTTTTTCAGCGAAATAAAATTTCCTGAACATATTCTTCCTGCGTGAATCATGGGGTCTCAGAATATTACGCGGGATATTCGGCCATTCCACATTTAATTTCAGATTTGTTAGCGTATCTACAGCTGGAGTTGCAGAAACTATCTCCAAGTTCTGAACTGTAATTTTATGGTGAGATTTATCAAAAAATCCATCAATAATATTGAATTGAGAGATCTGCACTGGAAAAGAATAAGCCTCAAATCGAAGTATGAAAGAAGTATTAAGACCATTATAATTCTTGACTTTTAATCTAATAGCAGATGCATCATTCCAGGTTAAAGTGGTTGCATGTACCACCAAAGAGTAACCCCAGATCCTTAAAAATATCATTGCCCCAAAGATCAAAAGAAAATCCCTTCACTTCCATCCATGTACCTTCTGACGAAAGAACTGGAAATACAACTGAATTTGTTGTATTCCACCAAGGCATTTATCTTATGAACAAACCATCAAAATCCCAATGTCCATTACTCAATAATCGATTCTTTTCTTCTTGAGAAGTAAAAAAGAAAGCTTTCTTATTCGCAAATGGAAAAATATCAAAACCAATCTCTAACGAGAAGCGTTTGGCAATTTTAATACCAGTAGAATTCCAAGAAGAAACTTCAATGGAAGTCTCTATAATGATGGCATGATTCCAATTTTTAGTTGAAGAATCCTGAGCCACAGATTGCGACTCAACCTGAAAATCTAAAGATGTCTCTTTCCGAGTGATAGAATGTGATTCAATTTGTAAGACTGGTGAGACTGTCTCAACCTGAGTAGATGATGCCTTCTTCTGCAAGATAATATCTGAGAAACCTTGAACAAAGGGTAACCATCTTGTAGATACATCTTCCACTGGAAAACACATAAAGTGTTTAACCTTTTCACATGAATAAGAAACACGAAAAAACTCACCATACTTATTCTGATCACGACAAAAGAGAATATGTTCATTGCCTTTATGAAACACCCAATACCACTTGCCGTAAAAATTCTTTTTTGATTCTCTTTTCATTATGTTCTTCATCCAAATGACACTTTCAAAGCTGATTTGTACTTGTAAAACCTTTTTTGTGTTTATGGTTTGTTCAACAAATAAAATACCATTAGATCTGGAAGTAAGAAAAAATGATCTGTAATTACAATCTATGATAACCTCTTTGCCTGAAAGGTTTTGAGATCTTTTATATTTATTTTTCCTTGATATTGTTTCCCAATTATCGTCAATATCTTCTGAAACTTCTGAAACCCCTGTCCTGCTACCTTGATGATCACGATGAACCTTATCTTCCCATGTTGTAGATTTGTTGAAACCCTTCTTCTTACCCTGCTTGCCCTGCTAATATGTATCCAAAACCCTAGAACTGTGTAGATGAGAAGATGAGCTTCTCGCCATTTTTGCCCCGAGAAATCCGTACATTCTCTTTCGGTAGAGTACTTTGCTTGAAGAGAGATTCATGTAAGATGTTGATAGGCACATTTTTGTGTCTTATATAATCTCAATTGTATGTATTATTAGTGCTCGATTTTATATTTATTATGGCTTTTTATGTCCCTGTAGGTATTTTGGAGAAATAAGCTTTTGCGGCGAAATTGGCTCGAAAAGCGGTTTTTGTGCTCGTGGGAGAAAATTACTATACGGACTCTCATTTTGGATAAGGGGTAACCTAATTACTAAGGGGTGGCCTATTTCCAGGCAGCTGCTAAAGGGAGAACAGCACAGGATAGGGGGACACCCACCTTCACGTTTCAAATTAGAAATATTGGCGGGAAAAGAGACTTCACGTCTGCAGATTTTGGACGTGAAGCTTTGGGAAGTTTTAAAGAGATTCAACACCGGAAATTGATTGGGCTGGACTTCTCATGGCTATACAAGTTTACTAGAAGCAATTGGATCGATCGAATTGGGCTGAAATGGCCGGAAAAGGGAAACAGAGGTGAATACGGAAATACGGCTATGTCGATTTGTTTTAGGAAATTCAAAGAGAATAAAGACCTAAAATTCGTTACAAAGGTACATATTCTATCTAAGGAAGAGTTTGATATAAGTGGGAGAGCTCAGAAACGCGTAAAACAATTTCTGGAAGGAATTATTGCCGTGACTGCCAAGGAAGGAAAGAAGAGATTTTGATGCGATTTGGGAAAGATTCAGTGACCCTTTTATGTATAAATAGGATGCTTAGGTCCCCTAGAAGAAGGAAGGGAGAGGTTTGGGGTCGAGAGGAGAGCTCAGAAGTCGAGAATCAGAGTTGCAGGAAGTTACGTCTCTGCTGCTGCTGCTGCCATTGAAGAGCACGAAGAACACGAAGAACAGACTTCCAAAGACAGTAGTTCTTCTACCGTGAAAAGACAGACGCTTGGCATTCTTAAACAACAGAAACAACACTTCAGTTTTATCGTTCTTTTCTGGACGCCTTCTGTGGGTCGCAGATTCACTGATTTTATTCTTTTCACTCTTTTAATCAACTTTTGGGCTATAAACATGTATTTTGAGCAAGTGATTAATATGAGGAGCTAAACCCCAACACTGGGATGACGGAGGAATCCCTATTTCACGCATGTGATAATTCTAATAATTCTTTTATGACTATTTGCATTGATTTTTAATCGATTTATGATTTTTATTGAATGGGTGTGATTCCGTTTGATGGTGTATGCTTGGTATATGTATTTTTGATACATCATGCTTTTGATCTACAATCATTACTTTTCAAAAATCTACTTTTTGGCAAAGAATAAGAGTCCATATTTTTAATATTTGATCTATAATTGATTGGAATTATTATTTGAATTACATGAATGGAATTTGGTGGAATCCTGAGTCTCAGTCTCTCTCGATATTCGTGACAACCTTGTGAATATATTTTTAGTATTTTTATTCTTAGTTCTTAAAACAAACCTTTACACAATCCGAGTTGAACGAACTTTACTACCACTTTCAAAACTACATCAATTTTTGGCGCCGCCGACGCGGATTTGTATTAGGTTTTAGGTTTTAGATTTATTTTATTTCTTTTAGAATTTTTGTTCTCTTTTACGCCTTTGGTATTTTTCGATTCTTTTCAGATTTGGAGCGAAGCTACAAGGGAAGAAAAAGTGTTATAAAAGGAAAGCATCGCCAAAGAAGGAAAGAAAAGAGGAATCCGAAAGGAATGAAGAAGAAGATTTTGTATATAGTTTTTTTGTTTTATTTTTAGAAACTGTAAATAGGGTATTATTTTTGAAATTTTTCTTTTCCTTTTTGGACATTTTTATTTTTGGACTTTTTGGACATTCTTGGACATTATTTTTAAACCCTACGGAAGGGTTAAGATTAAATATAAATTGTTTGCAGGGAAGGAGACAGTTACGATACTGTCTCGGCCCCTCGGGTTCGTACACTGACATCGGAGTCGGTGGCCTGAGTCGACTTCAACGGTTCATCGCCCGTCTGGTACGGGAGGTAAGACTCTATCCACCCACGAATCCCCTGTCAGTGGGTTTTATTTTGTGTGACAACTCACACCCCTGCAATAGAATGTCGAACTGGTATCACAATAGCCAATACAACGAATATCTGATTGAGTTTCAAAATGGACGTTACAATTTTAACCATAGTGTGAATAGTGATTGGGAACATCAACCTTTTCAAGGTTACGGCTCATACCATGGTGAGCCCAATTACTATACACACACACACCGGTCATACGAGCAAGAAAATAAGGATTATTATAGTACTAGTTCCTCGTCTTTGGACAATATAATGAAAATGTTGAAAACTAGTCCCTATTATGATCCTTCTGAACCTGTTCTTCCTCTAGAAGAGTCTCTTAAACAATTAACTGAGAATACAAATAGGTTTGTGTTAGAAATGAATAAAAAAAATGCACCTTCTATACACGATACCATAAGGAAGTTATGTGAGTCGACTCAGAAAATGTTGTTAGACGCCCAGAACAGAACTGCTCAAGATAGTCTTAATTTCCAATATAGTGTTTCCAATAGTACCCTTGAAAATGAGGATAGTTATTTGCATAATCAAGATGCCGAGGTTAGAATTGGTAACACTACTTTTTTAGATGAGGTTCAACCATTTTCATGCTATTATGATGATTATGACGAGGAAAGTGTTGAGGAAGAATTTGAAATATGTAGGCATAGTGATCAGGAATTTGTTACTCCAAATGAACTTTATGATGATAGTGTTATTTCTGGTTCAGACCCCGATAATTTTAATGATTATTCACCTATTCAAAAGGACGCGTATTTGACTAGAGATACCCCCGTTTTAGACGATGTAGTATTTCCTTTTGATTACGAAGCCGATAATGGTATGGAGGAACGAGTTTTTCTGAGAATATTGTTTTAGAGTCTAGCGATTAAGAAACATTAGTCTTAGACAAAGAAAGTGAACTCGTAGAGATGAGTGAGGATGAACCATACTTAGAAGAATCAATTGACCATTTTCAGGAATCTAATGACCTTGAAATTAGGGACGTTGTGACTAGTCTTTCTAGAGACACTGAAAACTCTAAGTTTGGGGATGATTATCATTATCCATGTGCTTTAACTATTAGAAAGGTCTCTCACTTGGGACTTGACATATGTGCCTCAACCATTTTACAAGATTATCTTCATACACGTTTCCTGAACCTAGTGATGTCCATAAGGAAGTTCAGTTGTTAGAAACCCATCCTATGGTTGATGTGGTTTACCCAGGCTATGATATCCAGATTGACTTTGTTTTCCCACCAAATATTTTTCAACCAATTGTGGGAACGTATAAATTTCAGATGTGTCAATTATTTAGTTTTGAGACTAAACATAATTACTTTAAGAGATTAGGGTCGATACATTTGCTTAAGATTGACCACCAGTTTCATCATGGTCGATTGTGTGAGTCAAAACTGATTGACTTTAAGGATCCTCAATTATTCAGGTTATTATTATGTGTTTTTAAATTTTTACTTGATTTTCTTCAGACTCTAATACCTGAACCGGATCTTAGCTTTGAGGAATTCCAACCCATGAAAATATTTTATTTGGACCCAGTTATAGAACCTGAACCTGAACCACAGCTAGATGTAGTTGTCTTAAACAGGAAACTAGACAAGGGTGCACTTTATTTGTTAATTTTCTTGGCAGGTTGCATATTCCTTTTATTTGTGATAGCTCTATTTGGTTTTGATGACCCACAGAAATTTCGGCTATTACTTTATGATTTTATGAGGTGACTAATCCTTTCTTAGTCTGGCTGAAGACTTTAAACTTAGCACTTCTTGGGAGGTAACCCAACATTCATGCGACACGGTAATATCTTTCCTTATCTCTTTTGCTTCAAATGGTAACAGTTTCTCCTTGTTCATGCTTTTAATTTCATCTTTAGAACATTGAGGACAATGTTAGATTTAAGTTTGGGGGTATGGGAGAAACTTTTTAGTTGCAGTATGAATAAATAAACTCCAGAACCTAGAAATTTATGCCTATTGAGGATTGCACTAACTAATCTAAGTGGATGGAAGCATTTTGGTTGTAGGAGTTGAGGAACCAATCTGATTAGATGGAAACATCTAAACAGTCTATTCATAAAAGCACAGAGCTCAGGTGTTAGAAATAACATGATAGTTTCACCATATCTCGTTGAGTCCTTTTCACTTCTATTTTTATTTTATTTTGTTTTTAAACTATGTTTCTCTAAGTGATAGGTGGGGCCCGCGATTCAAGTTGTTACCAATGCTAGGGTGAATTAGAGTGATTGAGATACCATGAAAGAGAAAAAAAAAATGGTAGTTACCAAAAAGTTGAAAAAAATAAAAATAAATAAATTTAGACCAGACCATTTGACCAAAAGGAATAAATTCAATAAAGTCAACCACTGGTACCCTTGTATATGCCAGTTGTGTTGACCTAGAGTTAGGTTATCGACCACTGGTTCCCTTGTATATGCCAGTGTGTTGATATTAGTCAGACTAATATCTCAATCCATTAGGATAGGTTCATTTTGGCGGAGGCCTTCAGACAGATATGGGAAACGCCGTTCACTTAGTAAACATCAAAACCATCTATGTTTTTCTATATCCATCTTCTTGATCTATCCATGTGATTAGTTTTGACTCCGGATATTGATGTCCATAGTGCAACTATTTGAGTAGAGCTCTGTCACTTTATATGAATTTTAGTATGCTTGAGTGCAAACTCGTGTACAACAATTGGAATTTCGCATCAGGGTACTTCTTCCTGTAGTCAATAAGTATGCCAACCAAGGGGATTCTTTAGTGCCTTCCAAGGTTCTGCGTAGATAGCTAAGGTCTGGAGTAAAGGTTTTGTGGGTATATCTTTAGTAATCCCTCCCAAGATTATAACTCGGCCACTAGGGACACCTAGGGATTTAAAGGCTTATTGCATACGCTAAATGCAATCGACGATGCCTGCGACAGTGAGTTAGGATTTTATTTTCTATTTAATTTGCTCGAGGACTAGCAAATAATAAGTTTGGGGGTATTTGATAGGCACATTTTTGTGTCTTATATAATCTCAATTGTATATATTATTAGCGCTCGATTTTTATATTTATTATGGCTTTTTATGTCCCTGTAGGTATTTTGGAGAAATAAGCTTTTGCGGCGAAATTGGCTCGAAAAGCGGTTTTTGTGCTCGTGGGAGAAAATTACTATACGGACTCTCATTTTGGATAAGAGGTAACCTAACTACTAAGGGGTGACCTATTTCCAGGCAGCTGCTAAAGGGAGAACAGCACAGGATAGGGGGACACCCACCTTCACGTTTCAAATTAGAAATATTGGCGGGAAAAGAGACTTCACGTCTGCAGATTTTGGACGTGAAGCTTTGGGCAGTTTTAAAGAGATTCAACACCGAGAATTGATTGGGCTGGACTTCTCATGGCTATACAAGTTTACTAGAAGCAATTGGATCGATCGAATTGGGCTGGAATGGCCGGAAAATGGAAAAAGAGGTGAATAAGGAAATACGGCTATGTCGATTTGTTTTAGGAAATTCAGAGAGAATAAAGACCTAAAATTCGTTACAAAGGTACATATTCTATCTAAGGAAGAGTTTGATATAAGTGGGAGAGCTCAGAAACGCGTAAAACAATTTCTGGAAGGAATTATTGTCGTGACTGCCAAGGAAGGAAAGAAGAGATTTTGATGAGATTTGGGAAAGATTCAATGACCCTTTTATGTATAAATAGGATGCTTAGGTCCCCTAGAAGAAGGAAGGGAGAGGTTTGGGGTCGAGAGGAGATCTCAGGAGGCGAGAATCAGAGTTGCAGGAAGTTACGTCTCTGCTGCTGCTGCCATTGAAGAGCACGAAGAACAGACTTCCAAAGACAGTCGTTCTTCTACAGTGAAAAGACAGACGCTTGGCAGTCTTAAAACAACATAAACAGCACTTCAGTTTTATCGTTCTTTTCTGGACGCCTTCTGTGGGTCGCAGATTCACTGATTTTATTCTTTTCACTCTTTTAATCAACTTTTGGGCTATAAACATGTATTTTGAGCAAGTGATTAATATGAGGAGCTAAACCCCAACACTGGGATGACGGAGGAAGCCATATTTCACGCATGTGGTAATTCTAATAATTCTTTTATGACTATTTGCATTGATTTTTAATCGATTTATGATTTTTATTGAATGGGTGTGATTTCGTTTGATGGTGTATGCTTGGTCTATGTATTTTTGATACATCATTCTTTTGATTTACAATCATTACTTTTCAAAACTCTACTTTTTGGCAAAGAATAAGAGTCCATATTTTTAATATTTAATCTATAATTGATTGGATTTATTATTTGAATCACATGAATGGAATTTGGTGGAATCCTGAGTCTCAGTCTCTCTCGATATTCGTGACAACCATGTGAATATATTTTTATTATTTTCATTCTTAGTTCTTAAAACAAACCTTTACACAATCCGAGTTGAACGAACTTTACTACCACTTTCAAAACTACATCAGATGTTACCAGGCGATTTTCACATGATCATCTTTTGACTTTCGTCAAGAATATAAGATGAACTTGGTCGAAGCGAAAGCTTACCAACACATATTTCGAGAAATATGTAAGTGATAGGTGTCTAAAACACCTTAACATTTATCTATTATTTATGCTTTCTTTGCTAAGTTTTCTTGTAAATTATGTATCTTATGTTTGTTTTTAAGTATTTAGGTACTTTGGAGTCATTTGGAACAAAAGAAGAAGAAACAGCGCAAAAGTGTCATCTCATGTGCAACTGTTGTTGGTGGCGGATTATTTCTCATTATTTGCTTCTATTTCTTAATTTTTGTCTGAAAAGCATGTCGGCTTTAGTGACGCAAATTTATGTCTGAAAAATACGACTGCTTTAGTGATGAAGAGAAATTGTAGAGAAGAAGTGGATATGAGAAGTAAGAGGCGACTGTTGTTGGTGGAGGAACTCGAAAGAAGGAAAGGAGCGTTCATTTGGAGCAACCGGGCGGACTTCGCCGGTCACCTGAACTACTATTCCGACCACTTTGCCGACGGCGGTGAACCCAATTTTCCGGCGACATGTTTTTGGTATAAATTCTACATGGGTTTTTCTCACTTTTGGGCCACATGGATTTTTATCTAATGGACTTTGAAGACTTGGACCTAATTTTGGAACAAGAGGAGCTATAAAAGAGAAGACTTATACAACTTTTAAGAGGACGTATTCTACTTGGAACTAAGGAGAGACCCGCTTTTGTTTACGCTACTAGGGTTTGCTTTGCTTTCATCTTCTTTATTTGACTATTGATTATGATGAACTCCATAGCTATGAGTAGCTAATTTATTCATTATTGGTTAAGTATGTAGTCCTATATCTACAACTTGTGCTTGATTAATGCATTAGTTTTCTCTCTTGATTATCGTTCAAATCTTTATTGTTTTAATAATCACATGATTGATGTATTGTGATAGGACTTAGATGTTTGGTTAGTTAAGTGGCCAATTCATTGAACTTGCATCCTTGTCCATAGCTATTTTATGGTTTTTCATCAAGCGATAACCCCGAATACAAGAGCATGATATGATTACGGTTTGTAGTGATACACTCTTGTAATCATATGTAGAGTTTGACCTTTGTCCGAAATGTCATGCGCAATGTATGACAATTGCATTGATTAGCCTATTTCCAAAACTTAATGCTCCTGGGAATTGAACTTAATTAGCGCAGGGCGTTAGGTTATTTTTTAGGTAGAATTCACACACACAGCTCTAATGTGTATGTTGATGAACTTAGGAAATTAATAGATTATCTTGCTCTCTTGATTCTCTAGGCTTTTGATAATAAAAGAGATTAAATTGTAATTCTAATCATGAATGCAAACACTTGTTTAAGATAGAAGATGAATTCCTTGACCAATATCTTTCTCTTATTGATTACATTCTACTATTTACTTTGCTTTTAATTTAATTCATATTTCTTTATAAAATCAGAAATCCCCCTAATTGGTTACTTAGGAAATTGAATACGTAATAACTACAATTGCCTCTCTGTGGATCCGAACTCTTTCTTATCATATACTTTAGGAAAGTGAAATTATTTTTGACGCATACGACATCGATCAAATTTTGGCGCCGCTGCCGGGAGGCATACAACTAGTTATTAAGTTTTTAGTTTCTTATCATCATTTCTGCTTCCACATTTGCTTTTCGTTTCCTGTTTCGATTTTCTTACTTGTTTGTGAGAATTGTTTTTTTCAGGTACCTAATCCCTGGCTTCTAAAGATTTGATGAGTGCCAAATATTGTATATATTTGCACCTTTTTATTGGCATTTAACCCATCATTTGTGCACTAACGCTCCATTTTATCCCATATTCTGTGTTTTCGTTGTTTTCAAGAATAAATACTTTTCTCAATTAATTTTGTATTTTTAGGTACTAAATAAATCATGGTTAACTCACGGAGCGTAAAGAGCAAAGAACCTTCAAATACTCCCGCTAGGAAGAAGCGAAGATTGATGTTTGCAAGAGCCGGATCAATTAGAAATGGGCTTGAAGAGGAAGAATTGTTCTTAAAGAAGATATGGGCTTGGCATACCCAAGGCCCAAAACCCTTACCCAAATCCATTTCCAATATCCATACCCATTTCCATGAGAGCCGTCAGATTGGATCCATCACATCATCCAACGTTAGCCTCATCACCGAGCATCAAATCTTGAAGCTCCTGTCAAACATCATAGTACCTAACTCCAATCTTAAGCCGTCAGTTTTGATGTATCACACATCCAACGGTCGCTCCACGCATGTTCCCTTCGTGTCGTTCGATTTAATCCAGATGTGATCATCCAACGCTTTCTCTTCGATGTGCATCAACATTCGATGTCCCCGCCTCACACCCTAGCAACAAATATCTTCTTCCCAACCAAACATTCCCTTCTTCCTCCCATCGAGAACTTCTTCTCTCTTTCTCTGCAGTTTTCTTCCCCCGACAGAAACCCATCACCTGCAGTTTCTTCTTCTCGAGCTTCACCACCACCACCTTCACCCGACCACGACAGCAGACCAAACCATCAGTTCAACCCCCTAGTCTCTCTTTCTCCATCATAGTTTCTTCATACCTAGATGCTACAATTGAGAGAGGCAGACTTAGGGTTTCCCCTCACAGTCGATTAAGGACAATTGGAGCAGGAGATGGAGTGGCAGAAGCAAGACAAGGCATGGGTTGTCGTCAATTAGCAGAGGGGAAAACAAAATCAGAAGATTGGTGAGTTTATTTTACATAAACCCTAATTTTGGGAATTTGGGGGAAATTGTATTAACCCTAATTTTAGGGTATAAATAGAATGTGTGTGTGGGTGTTGGGAGGGTATGCCCGGGCTAGCCGGAGCACCAAGCTCTTAGTGTTCTGTAATTTTACTATTTCATATGTTTCATCCAGTAGTATAATTTGATCATGTTTTAGTTCACTAAGCTAAGGTTGAGATGAAACCATAGCTTTGTACTATGTTATTTATGCTGCTTGTGTGATTCTTGAATGCTTAAAATGTTGTATGATAGATTTAATCTCAGTGCATCAATACTCTGCTCTCACAATGTATGTCAAGCATCCATTATAGTTAGGATAACATTGTGTTGATTGAACTGTAACTCATGCCTTAGAGACTGTTATGAATCCTTTGACTAGTTGTGCTTTAGTTAGACAGTTAATGCTTAGGATTGATATTTTAGTTGTGATTGAATCATCCATTGGTGAAACACCTTAGGTAAGTAATAGACTTGACACCTCTACCTTATCTGTTAAAAGGACAAGAGTATCATAATCAGTTGAATACATAGTATGAGTTAATGGTGGATTCGACAACCTTAGTTCCCTCATTCTCATTGTTTACACCCTTAGTTCATTCATGCTCTTGTTTATTAAACATTGCACATTGCTTCCACTGTCTTATCTTTGCTCCTTTACACACTGATTTGCTGCTGTGCTTTTTGCTTTCAATCACTGCCCAAAATTCTTTGAAATCAGTTAAGCAAAAGCCTAGATTCAACTACACACACCAAGTCCCTGAGGACAAACCCCTTCTTACCTCACTCACTACAACTTACCATGTATACTTGCAGGTCTAAGTTGTAGGTTCTTTTAAAACCACACCAAGTTTTTGGCGCCGCTGCCGGGGACTTGGCGTTGTGTGTTGAAGTTTCTTGGCTTGTATCTTAGCTATTCTTGCACTTTCTTAGCTGTACTTGCATTTATCTTTTAGCATTTTCTCTTGCTGTTCATTTGCATCATCACTACATCTGCATCTTCTCTGCTCTAGTATCATTTGCATTTTGCATTTATCTTTGCATACTGTTCTTGCATTTATCTTTGCATACTGTTCTACATCATAACTTGCATCTTTCAATTAATCTTACTGCCTCCTGCATTCACATAATCTTTTCCTTCTTGCTGTGCATCTCATTGCATTTCACTGAACTTGCAAATTTTGCTGCTGCTGTGGTGTTGTGGAGCTGGTGTTGTTGTTGCTGCTCTTGGTTGTGCTGTTGCTGTTGCTGCTGCTGCTGCTGGTGCTGGTGCTGTTGCTGCTGTGAACCAAAGCCCAACTGGGTTGTGCAACTAGAACAACATAGCAGCTGGGATGTGCTAAAAAGAGTAAGCCTAAACCCAATAACTGTGTGGGCTTGCTTTAAAAACTGAAATTCTGGGCCTTGTAAATTGATTCTGAAACTCTTGAACCCAAGTGCACTTTGTTTCTGAACTCTGGGCTTGAACCCAACTCAGAATTTGTAAAACGTTTTTAAGCCCAAGTGGGCCTCGTATTTTGGCTAACTGAGAGCCCAAAAATCAAATACCCGGCTGGGCCTCGTGCATTTCTGGGCTTGGTTCACTGAACTCGTTAGTTGGGCCGTGTACTCAAATCTCTAGGCCGTTCGCTAGGCTTGTCCCACAGAAAATTTGAACCAGTTAGTTGGGCCTCATCCCATTAAAACCAAAAGGAGTTTTCAAAACCCATAAAAACCAAATGTTTCCCATCAAAAACCAAATGTTTTTCATTCCCATCAAAACCAAAAGTTTCCCATAAAAAACCAAATTTTTGAAAACCCATTAAAACCAAATAGTGGGCTTTGTGTCTTTTCAATATGGGCCAACCTCGTGCTCTCCATGAATACATGTATCCCACAATAAAAATTCCATTATCATGTATTGTCTTACCTAGGGCTGTCAACGGGTCCGGGTCCTCCCGGGTATCAATGGATCCGGACCCGAATCCTATTTATAAAAGTCGGGTCCGGTTACTAGCGGTTCCGGGTCCGGTTCCTAAATTAGTGGACCCAGAACCGGACCCTTTTAAAACCCCGGGTACCCATCGGTTCCGGGTACCCGTTGGGTATTAAGAAAACACACATAAAAGTTCAAAATTTTGATGTCTTTCCCTTTTTTTGCTTGAATCAAACTTATTTCTATAAAAATTTGGTATTATTTCTTTATTAATGTACTAAATAAAGATTAAATGTAAGAAGAAATGAAAAATGAGAAAAAAATTCAAAACCAAACTAGCAAAATACTTGTAATTTTGCTAAAAAGAGGGATAAAAGAATGAATAACCGGGTACCCGTTACCCGCGGGTACCCATCGGGTATTACCCGTTCGGACCCGTTTAGATTCGGGTCCAATCGGGTAATTACCCGTCGGGTCCTAACTTGTTAATGGATCCAATTTTGGGACCCGGAACCGGACCCTATTCGCTCGGGTCCGGTTCCGGTTCCGGGTAACGGGTACCCATTGACAGCCCTAGTTTTACCTCAAACCAATAACCCTTTTAAAATAAATGCAAGCATGATACAAATACTTCCTATATTTCGAGGGTTCGATTCTGAGAACCCCTATACTCATGTAAGAGAGTTTGAACAAATTTGTCGGACTATGCAACCTGATCATATGTCCGAAGACTCTCTGAAATTGCGTTTGTTTACATTTTCTCTAAAGGAAAGGGCCAAAACATGATTTTACGGTTTGAGACCACAATCAATCAACACTTGGGACCAACTCACGGATCTATTTTTCAGAAAATTCTTTCCACATCATAGGACCGTCGCTATTCGTCAAAGTATCAATTGTTTTGTCCAATTGGATGAGGAAACTGTTTTTCACTATTTTGAACGTTTTAATGATTTGTTGAGCGAATGTCTGCACCATGGATTTAAGAAGTGGAGACTTGTCGTCATCCTCTATGAGGGACTAGACTTTAAATCTCGAACCATGGTTGAGTCTATGTGTAATGGTAAATTTCTTGATAAATCTGTGGATGATGCATGGAAATTTTTAGCTGAGATTGCAGAGAAAACCCATCAATGGGAATCTGTTAGGGAAACAGGGACAACGCCACATGGTATGAGTCACCCCCATGAGTTAGAGTCTTATTCTTGTGATAGCTCCGACCTTAGGATTGAAACTTATCCTAGATTGCAAAATACCTATCATGATGATGATGATGAATCAAATTTTGAAAATGGTATTTTCAGTCCAACTCGTACAAACGATGTTGAATATGAGCCTCATCTAGAGGAAAATGAGTTGACTGAGAACACCAGAGCTGTTAATAGGGACGAGTATGCATATTACTCGGATGATGATATGATGTTAGAAGAGCTAGTTCTTCTTGAAGAGTCAATTTCGGAGTCTTGTGACTCCGAAATTCCAGACCATAGTGAAGAAACTTCCATGAATGATGTTTCTTCTAATATTCATATTCATTGCAATTCAGATAATTTGGACACTGATATGAGGCTTGTACAATTGTGCTGTGAAGATAAGCATGACATAGGAAAGGTTGAATCTTTTGTAGACATTAATGTTATTATACATGAAAACGAATTTGATGTGTCTGATTCCCTGCCTAAGTCCCAATATGTTGTTTCTTCCGATGTTGATTTGAATACTACGGACAATCATGATACCGAGCTAGGTCTTGATGTTTTGTTCGATGAATATGAGCATGATTTACCTGTTTCTGATTTAGGGAAAGTATGTACTAGTACTATTGATCATGAAAATAAATTAGAAGTGCCTGCTTTCTTGCCTAAATCACAGATTGAGATTTTTCCACCCAACCTAGATTTGGTTTGTCACAAAAATTTTAAACCAACTAATCTGAGAGTACCTAATCTAGGCCTGGAACTGTGTGCCTCCCAAGTCCTCTTGGACTATTTTGCATCTAAATACAATACCTTTAAGGAGCCACAGTTGGAATATGCATGTTTGCCCGTCCCTAGCAAAGTCCATTTCGAGTTAGACCTTGTGCATGATGAACCCCCAAAACTGCGAGATTTTGTATCCAATAGTATATCTAGTGTAAAATCCAGGTTTAGGGGTAGCTCATTTGGTTTTTCACTCTCACTCGCATTTCAGTCCAACTATAGTTGTTTGAAACTGTCTATGTTTCAACACTTTTTCTTTTGGGTTGATCCTCAACTCTTTAGACTGTATGTATATAGTGAATTGTTTGTATATAATATGATAGGTAATGTTTAGTGGAATCATATGTTTCTTGTATATATTGTGCTAACCTAATGTGAAGTCAGTTGAGTTACTGTTGGGTTTTGCCTTGAATAATGGAGTTCAAAACTTGCTTTCGCCAATATCCGGTAATCTCTTTCCTTTTTCTACACTTAGCATCGTTCTCATGGTATGTGTTATAATCATGTTTATCTTTTGAAACATTGAGGACAATGTTTAGTTTAGGTTTGGGGGTGAAAAGTAGATACTTTGATAACATGTTATAATTGAAAACAGAACTCTTTCTTTTTGAAAAAAAAAAAAAAAATTAAAAAATTCGAAAAAAACATAAAAATGGAGCTCATTTACCTTGAAATGTTGACTCTTGTGCATGTATGTAAACATAAGGATTCTTAGTGTAGATATTTAGGCACCCTGATTCTAGCACAATTCACATAGTGATAAGAAACTTGCACGCGCACGATATACCAATACATGTATAGCCTCATCCTTGAGGTGTTCTATCGGAAGTCATGATTGCCAATCACTTTAGAATACTGAACGAAACTTGACTAGCTTGTTCTTTGGTTGGTTGGGATAGAAGGTGGAGGTTACATTAAGAAAGACAACCATCGAATTTAGCTGGGTGCATCAAAAAGGGCTACCTCTTGCAAAGTGTCATGTAATTTTTTGTTTCTTTTTGCTTATGTATCAAAAGAGTTACCATGTTGTAAATATTTTATTCAGAAAAAAAAAAATCAAGTATTTATCAATTCCATCCTCTCTTGTTCCAAAAATAAAAGAGAGCAGTCAATGTAAATAAGAGTCATGTAAAGAGTCATCTTTTGTGTTTTTGTTTATAAGCAAGGAAGGGTGTATGCCATTGATGTACAACGCGAGTAATTGTGAAATACCTCCAACTCATTCACAATTCTCGTAAAGTCCGGACAGCTAGCTAGATTTCGACCTCGGTTCTTAGCCTGAGAAACTATCTCTTGGTGATTAGTAGTCATAATATCCGATCTTTCTTTACACATGTGTAGATACACTTTATATTATTATCACATGTCTTTATTTGTTATCAGTGCTAGGATTGTGCCTTTGATATCTAGATTGACATCTCCATTTTGCTGTGAGCTTCTAATGTCTTGCACATGTCACATTTCATGGAATCTGAGCTTATATTTTGTCCTAGAACTTTGTAGGTACGTTCTAAGCAAACCTTCACGAGACTTCAACTCGTCCACTAGGGACACTTAGTGGTTTAAAAGGCTTATTGCATTCGCTAAATACAATCGAGAGACCAGAGCTATTGGTATAGGTAGGATTTCCTTAGTTTTGTTTTACTTGAGGACAAGTAAAATTCAGGTTTGGGGGTATTTGATGAGTGCCAAATATTGTATATATTTGCACCTTTTTATTGGCAATTAACTCATCATTTGTGCACTAACGCTCCATTTTATCCCATATTCTGTGTTTTCGTTGTTTTCAAGAATAAATACTTTTCTCAACTAATTTTGTATTTTTAGGTACTAAATAAAGCCTGGTTAACTCACGGAGCGTAAAGAGCAAAGAACCGGCAAAGACTCCCGCTAGGAGGAAGCGAAGATTGATGTTTGCAAGAGCCGGATCAATTAGAAATGGGCTTGAAGAGGAAGAATTTTTCTTAAAGAAGATATGGGCTTGGCATACCCAAGGCCCAAAACCCTTACCCAAATCCATTTCCAATATCCATACCCATTTCCATGAGAGCCGTCAGATTGATTCCATCACATCATCCAACATTCGCCTCATCACCGAGCATCAAATCTTGAAGCTCCTGTCAAACATCATAGTACCTAAATCCAATCTTAAGCCGTCAGTTTTGATGTATCACACATCCAACGGTCGCTCCACGCATGTTCCCTTCGTTCCGTTCGATTTAATCCAGATGTGATCATCCAACGCTTTCTCTTCGCTGTGCATCAACATTCGATGTCCCCGCCTCACACCCTAGCAACAAATATCTTCTTCCCAACCAAACATTCCCTTCTTCCTCCCATCGAGAACTTCTTCTCTATTTCTCTGCAGTTTTCTTCCCCCGACAGAAACCCATCACCTGCAGTTTCTTCTTCTCGAGCTTCACCACCACCACCTTCACCCGACCACCACAGCAGACCAAACCATCAGTTGAACCCCCTAGTCTCTCTTTCTCCATCATAGATTCTTCATACCTAGATGCTAAAATTGAGAGAGGCAGACTTAGGGTTTCCCCTCACAGTCGATTAAGGACAATTGGAGCAGGAGATGGAGTGGCAGAAGCAAGACAAGGCATGGGTTGTCGTCAATTAGCAGAGGAGAAAACAAAATCATAAGATTTGTGAGTTTATTTTACATAAACCCTAATTTTGGGAATTTGGGAATTTGGGGGAAATTGTATGAACCCTAATTTTGGGGTATAAATAGAATGTGTGGGTGGGTGTTGGGAGGGTATGCCCGGGCTAGACGGAGCACCAAGCTCTTAGTGTTCTGTAATTTTACTATTTCATCTTTTTCATCCAGTAGTATAATTTGATCATGTTTTAGTTCACTAAGCTAAGGTTGAGATGAAACCATAGCTTTGTACTATGTTATTTATGTTGTTTGTGTGATTCTTGAATGCTTAAAATGTTGTATGATAGATTTAATCTCAGTGCATCAATACTCTGCTCTCACAATGTATGTCAAGCATCCATTATAGTTAGGATAACATTGTGTTGATTGAACTGCAACTCATGCCTTAGAGACTGTTATGAATCCTCTGACTAGTTGTGCTTTAGTTAGACAGTTAATGCTTAGGATTGATATTTTAGTTGTGATTGAATCATCCATTGGTGAAACACCTTAGGTAAGTAATAGACTTGACACCTCTACCTTATCTGTTAAAAGGACAAGAGTATCATAATCAGTTGAATACATAGTATGAGTTAATGGTGGATTCGACAACCTTAGTTCCTTCATTCTCACTGTTTACACCCTTAGTTCATTCATGCTCTTGTTTATTAAACATTGCACATTGCTTCCACTGTCTTATCTTTGCTCCTTTACACACTGCTTTGCACTGCTGTGCTTTTTGCTTTCAATCACTGCCCAAAATTCTCTGAAATCAGTTAAGCAAAAGCCTAGATTCAACTACACACACCAAGTCCCTGAGGACAAACCCCTTCTTACCTCACTCACTACAACTGACCATGTATACTTGCAGGTCTAAGTTGTAGGTTCTTTTAAAACCACACCAATATTGGAATTATCCAACGTGCGGGATAGCTACTCGAAGAGGCACAATACTCCAACCAAGTCAGGACACAACGGAAGAACAAGAGTTAGAAGTGGAAGAAGAGTTACAACTAGAAGAAGAACAAGAGGTTCCGGTTGAACAAGAACCACCTTTTGAAGAAGAAGAAGAAGCAATGGGTGATGCAAATCGTACACTCAAGGACTTGGCTTCTCACAAGTTGGATACACAATAATGGTGTATTCAAACAAACTCTACTTTCGAGATCAAGACGGGGTTGTTTAGAGAATTACCAAAGTTCCATGGTATGGTGAATGAAGACCCAAACAAGCATCTTATGTACTTCCACACCATTGTGATGGCCATGCTTCCAGCGGATACTGATGCTTATGGTGCAATGTTGAAAGTTTTCCGATTCTCTTTGGCGGATAGTGCTAAGGATTGGTTGTATTACTTGCCCTCCGGAAGTGTCACAACATGGAATGGGTTGAAGAAACTCTTTTTAGAGAGATATTTTCCAGCATCAAAGGCTACTCAAATTCGCAAGGAGATTTGCGGGATGAAGAAAAATGTGGGAGAATCTTTATATGAATGTTGGGAACGATACAAGAGATTGATGGCAAGCTGTTCTCACCACCAATTCAGTGACGTTATGATAATCCAATACTTCTATGAAGGACTCCAAACAAGTGATAGGAATCTTCTTGACGCTGCGGGTGGTGGTTCACTAGTGAACAAAACGGTGGCACAAGCTAGAGAGTTGATTGAGAACATGGCAGCGAACTCGCAACAATTCTTGAGTCGTGGTTCGGATGTGCTTCTTATGAGAGTAAATGAAGTGAGCGAGGTCGAAGAACTTCGTCAACAAATGGTTAGCATGACAGCAATGATGCAACAAGTTGCAGCCGCGGTGATACCAAAGTCTCTTCAAGGGTATGAAGACCCCAATGAACAAGCTAATGTTGTCTTTCCAAATCAACAAAGACGGTATGATCCCTACTCCAACACTTACAATCCGGGATGGAGAGATCACCCAAATTTTAGTTATGCCAACAAGCAAGGAGCGGTTCAGCAACCTACTTTCAACCGTCCGAGTGGATTTCAACCACAACAACAATTTCAGCAACAACAATTTCCACAACAACAACAACAATCTCAAAATCAGGGGTCAAATATGGAAGAGTTGCTGAAATCTTTTATGCAAAGAACGGAGAGCACGGTTAAGGAGCTTCAAACTCAAGTTGGTCCTATGGCTATTGAGTTGAACCAGTTGAAGGCACAAAATGGTGGGAAACTCCCTTCTCAACAACCCAAAGCAGAGTGTCAATGCAATTACGTTGAGAAGCGGTACACAACTTGTGCAACCCGAAGTTACTGATTCAGGCAAGGTGGAAACACCAAAGGAACCTGTTTTGGAGGAGAAAACGAGGATTCTCCCCAAACTTTTGAGGTACCTATTTCTAACTCTAAAACTCCGGTTTCTACTTATGTTCCTCCTATACCTTTTCCTCGTAGATTTGCAAATTCCAAGAAAGCGGAACTAGAAAAGGATACTTTAGACGTTCTCAAGAAGATCCATGTGAACATACCACTCATAGATGCACTCAAGTAAGTTCCAAAGTATGCAAAGGTGTTGAAGGACTTGTGTACCAATAAGCAAAGGCTCAAAGGTAATGAAGTGCTAAGTTTGGGGGAGAATGCTTCGGCAATCTTACAACAAAAATTCCCACTTAAGTGCAAGGATCCCGGTAGCTTTGACATTCCTGTCACAATTGGTAACACCACATTTAACAAAGCTATGTTGGACTTAGGTGCATCCGTTAATGTTATGCCTGCATCTATGTATAACTCACTCGATCTTGGTCCTCTTAATAAGGCTGGAATTGTATTGCAATTAACCGATCGCTCTAATGTTTACCCAATGGGTATTGTTGAGGATATTCTTGTGCAGTTTAATCAACTAGTATTTCCAGCTGACTTTTGCGTGTTAGATATGGATGAAGGTTCACCGGACTCATCTCTTCCATTGCTACTTGGGCGTCCCTTCATGAAAACGGCGAAAACCATTATTGATGTGGACAAGGGAACGCTAACTATGGAGTTTGATGGAGAAACAATACGTTTCAATATTTTCGAGACGATGAGATATCCTAGTGATGTCCACTCTTGTTTCTCCATTGATGTGATGGATACATTGGCGCAACAAATGTTTGAGTTGAATGGTGTTGATACTTTGGAAATCGTGCTCACTACACCCATTGATGATGGTTTGGAGTATGGTGACGAGATTAAAGAAACCATTGGTTCTCTTGACTCATTACCGGAAAAATCATCAATTAAGAATATTTCATTTGCTTCTTTACCTTGCAATGATGAAAATCTTGTGCCTTCTATTGTTAAATCTCCAAAGTTAGAATTGAA
Source organism: Papaver somniferum (assembly GCF_003573695.1). Classification (NCBI taxonomy): domain Eukaryota; kingdom Viridiplantae; phylum Streptophyta; class Magnoliopsida; order Ranunculales; family Papaveraceae; genus Papaver; species Papaver somniferum. The sequence goes on from NC_039366.1 coordinate 72,496,632, forward strand.
ACCTCTTCCAAGTCACTTAAAGTACTTGTACTTGGGTGATAACGAAGAATTACCTGTGATTATTTCTAATGAGCTTAATGAATTACAGGAGCAAAAATGTCTAAGGGTGCTAAGGATGTACAAGACGGCCATAGGATGGACAATTGCCGATATCAAGGGTATAAGCCCTGCCGTTTGTACGCATAAGATCCGATTGGAAGACGATGCAAAGCCTACAATGGAAGCGCAACGTCGTTTGAACCCTCCCATGATCGAAGTTGTGAAAAAGGAGATACTCAAGCTTTTGGATGTGGGTGTTATATACCCCCATATCCGATAGCAAGTGGGTAAGCTCGGTACAAGTAGTACCAAAGAAATCAGGTGTGACGGTGGTGGAGAATGATAAGAATGAACTTGTCCCAACTCGTGTGCAAACCGGTTGGAGGGTTTGTATTGATTATAGAAAATTGAATGCCACCACTAGGAAGGATCACTTTCCATTACCTTTTATTGATCAAATGCTTGAATGTTTAGCTGGACACTCTTACTATTGCTTCCTTGATGGCTATTCAGGTTACAATCAGATTGTGATAGTACCGGGGGATCAAGAGAAAACCACTTTCACTTGTCCTTTCGGTACTTTTGCTTATAGAAGGATGCCTTTTGGCTTGTGCAATGCTCCAGCTACCTTTCAAAGGTGTATGGTAAGTATTTTCTCAGAATATGTTGAAAACATAATCGAAGTCTTCATGGATGACTTTAGTGTCTTTGGTGATTCATTTGACCTTTGCTTGCACAATTTATCATTAATCCTTGAACGATGTGTTGAATAAAATCGATCGTTGGTTCCCTTGTATATGCCAGTGAATTGATCAAGAATTAAGTTTGTCGACCGCTGGTTCCCTTGTATATGCCAGCTGTGTTGATATTAGAATTCAGACCAGTAGCTCAATCCAATAGGATTTTTAGGTTTGTTTTGGCAGTGACCTTCAGACAGATATGGGAAACACCGTTCACCTTCGTCAACAGTTCGCCATCATCTACTTTCTATATCCATCTTCTTAATCTTTTCATGTGATTGTGGGTGATTAGATTCCGAGTATTGTGGTTGTGTTCAACTTTCCGAATGAAGCTTTATTACTAATTTATGAATGAATTGGATTTGAAAGTGGGTACTTCCTCCTGTAATCATTGATAGTATGCCAATTACAAAAAATTTAGTGTCATTTTTAGACTTTTCACAAGTAGTTGGATTTTGGAAGTAAAGGTTTCGTAGGTACACCTCTTGTTAACCTTCACGAGACTATAACTCGTCCACTAGGGACACCTAGGGGTTCAAAGGTCTGTTATTCATGCTAAGAGTAATTGTATCCTCAGCAACACGGAGTTGTATTTATGTTTTAGAATTTGTCTTGTTTGCTCGAGGACTAGCAAAGTCTAAGTGTGGGGAAATTTGATAGGTGTCTAAAACACCTTAATATTTATATATTATTTATGCTTTCTTTGCTAAGTTTTCTTGTAAATTATGTATCTTATGTTTGTTTTTGAGTATTTAGGTACTTTGGAGTCATTTGGAACAAAAGAAGAAGAAACAGCGCAAAAGTGTCATCTCATGTGCAACTGTTGTTGGTGGCGGATTATTTCTCATTATTTGCTTCTATTTCTTAATTTGTGTCTGAAAAGCATGTCGGCTTTAGTGATGCAAATTTATGTCTGAAAAGTACGACTGTTTTAGTGATGAAGAGAAATTGTAGAGAAGAAGTGGATATGAGAAGTAAGAGACGACTGCTGTTGGTGGAGGAACTCGAAAGAAGGAAAGGAGAGTTCATTTGGAGCAACCGGGCGGACTTCGTCGGTCACCTGAACTACTATTCCGACCACTTTGCCGGCGGCGGTGAACCTAGTTTTCCGGCGACATGTTTTTGGTATAATTTCTACATGGTTTTTTCTCACTTTTGGGCCACGTGGATTTTTATCTAATGGACTTTGAAGACTTGGACCTAATTTTGTAACAAGAGGATTTATAAAAAAGAAGACTTCTACAACTTTTAAGAGGACGTATTCTACTTGGAGCTAAGGAGAGAGCCGCTTTTGTTTACGCTACTAGGGTTTGCTTTGCTTTCATCTTCTTTATTTGACTATTGATTATGATGAACTCCATAGCTATGAGTAGCTAATTTATTCATTATTGGTTAAGGATGTAGTCCTATATCTACAACTTGTGCTTGATTAATGCATTAGTTTTCTCTCTTGATTATCGTTCAAATCTCTGTTGTTTTAATAATCACATGATTGATGTATTGTGATAGGACGTAGATGTTTGGTTAGTTAAGTGGCCAATTAATTGAACTTGCATCCTTTTCCATAGCTATTTTAGGGTTTTCCATCAAGAGATAACCCCGAATACAAGAGCATGATATGATTACGGTTTGTAGTGATACACTCTTGTAATCATATGTAGAGTTTGACCTTTGTCCGAATTGTCATGCGCAATGTATGACAATTGCATTGATTAGCCTATTTCCAAAACTTAATGCTCCTGGGAACTGAACTTAATTAGCGCAAGGTGTTAGGTTATTCTTTAGGTAGAATTCACATACGCAGCTCTAATGTGTATGTTGATGAACTTAGGAAATTAATAGATTATCTTGCTCTCTTGATTCTCTAGGCTTTTGATAATAAAAGAGATTAAATTGTAATTTTAATCATGAATGCAAACACTTGTTTAAGATAGAAGATGAATTCCTTGACCAATATCTTTCTCTTATTGATTACATTCTACTATTTACTTTTCTTTTAATTTAATTCATATTGCTTTATAAAATCAGAAATCCCCCTAATTGGTTACTTAGGAAATTGAATACGTAATAACTACAATTGCCTCTCTATGGAAACGAACTCTTTCTTATCATATACTTTAGGAAAGTGAAATTATTTTTGACGCATACGACAACGATTAGTAAGCGAGTTAAACTCAGCTCGAAATATCAAATGTGTATAATCAAATACTATATAGCAATACGACTTTTGTCTCAATATAGGAGATAGTGTAGAAATAGACTTTCCGAGTAATAGATGAGTTTCAGTCTCCACATACCTTTTGTCGATGAAGTTCCACAAGCTCTTCTTAGTAGTTCTTCGTCTTCAATTGATGAACGCCATGAAGTCTAAAGCTCAATTACACAATCTATCCTAGTCCGAGACATAGCTATAAGTAGACTAGAAATCAAGATTTATAGTTTTGATCACTAACATTGACAAACAAGCTTGAGATAGCAACGCTTGCACGAGCAGTGCTCTAACAGGTCATATTCAATATCCCAACTGAACTCAACAAAACCTCCATTACAAGGGGAGTTCGCTTACCTACGTCTGTGGAAAAAGTAATCTAAACTAGACTTCCATCAGTGTTCGGCTACCTGTTCTTCATGTAAAGTAACCGAACAGTGTTGACCTAGCCGAAATATACTTCAAAAATTTACATTTTTATGAAAGTTTGGACCAATTCAACCAACATTATCTAAGTTTGAAGCATAGCTGGGTACCCAAATACTCTTTCTCCGGTTGTGGTTGGTAAAATCCATCATTTTCATCTTGAGATTGAGTTCGGGGAAGAATACATTCACCATCTAACAAATAACTCATATCCGGATCGTTATGAAGATTAATGAATACTCTAGGAGAGGAAGGAGATGAAGATGAAGACTCAGATGAGCTATCATCACTTGAATCATTGAATTTAAAATGAGTGAACTCAAAAAAAAATTTATTTTCCATGTTCTTCTTCTTCTTCATCTTCTTCTTCATCTTCTTCCACTACTTTACTTTACTCTGTTTTTGCTTCTTAAAAACAAAACCCATATATTAATCCATCTGATTTAGTTAACTTAACTAATCATAACACTAACTAATTATTAGACAAAACTAATCAGAAGGGTGATTTTGGTATTTATATAAATATTTGCACAAAGGGTTACTCAATTTTAATTCAAATATCTTTCCGAAAAATAAAAATGGTCCCCAAAAAAGCAGTGGTGCCCAGAAAATCGTTCATGTTTTAAAGGAACTGATACGCCTCATTCCTTTAGAAACCTATTATAGGGGCACCAAACTTTGATTTCTAGGGGCTCACAAGATGACAAAATAGAGAGTCATGAAATAGTAATCAACAAAACCTCTTAACCTATTAATTTTGTTAATGGTAATATCTTACATTAGTTAATGCTAATAATTAGATTAACTAAATTAAGTATGATTAGTAATTAAGTTAGACTAATTTATAGTTAGGGTTTGAAAATCAAAATCAAAATCTAACTTCTTTATTAAATTTAACATACGGTTGAGAGTCTTTAATTTTCCCAACCGTAACTACCATATACGGTTGGGACTCCCAACCGTAAAAAAAAAACGCAAACCCAGCTTAAAATACGGTTGGGAATTCATAATTTCCCAACCGTATAATTGTTTTACGGTTTGGAAAACCAATATTTCCCAACCGTAAGTTATCCTGAAACTATTTAAAATCCCTAATTTGATCAAATCTAACCTATTTATGCGATCAAAAGCAACAAAATTGGGTGGGTTTTCGATTCGTACCTAATTGAAGTAATTACTTACGGAGAATCGATGAAGTAATTGCCTAACTGAAATAATCACTTGCGGAGAATCGTGGAAAAAAAAAAGACAATAAAAAAATAGAAGAGGATTAGGTTTAGGTTTAGTGTTTGGCTTTAGGTTAATTATTTAAAAAAAAAAAATTTCTATTGTGGTAAAAATATCCCCTTATCCACATTTGGAGTACTTGAATTTATAGCCCTCAAAACCAAAAGCTTGGAGCTCCTAGGTTTCGTACTTTAGTACCTCCCAGGAAAGCAAAACCTGCTCAAAGTTGAACCCGGCGGCTAGAAGAGTTACTCTTCTCCTCCCTTTCTGCGAGTTGCAACACTTTGATACTATTTAGATTTTAGTCGACGTAGGTTAAATCATTCCTCTTCCCTTCACTCTTTCCATCTCCACCACAAAATCATGGAATCTCTATCTATTAACTCTCCAAAAAACGATGATTTGGATCCATGGGATGCAATAAACTCTTTAGATGATACGCATCGCCAGGAAGGAATTGATGCAGGATATAAAGATGGTCTGATTTCAGGAAAAGAAGATGGGAAACAAGTAGGCTTAAAATTAGGGTTCGAAGTTGGAGCAGAATTAGGGTATTATCAAGGTTGTTTAGATGTTTGGAACTCAGCTATTAAAATTGAACCCAATTGTTTTTCATCTAGGATTCAAAACAATATCAAACAGATGACTGAATTAATCAAAACATATCCAGTTTTTGATCCTGAGAATGAGAAGGTTCAAGAGATTATGAATGCTTTGAGATTGAAAATTAAAGTTATTTCAGCTACATTGTCAATGAAATTGGAGCACGGAAAGAGCCTTGATTTTTGACGAGGAGATTATCGCTTTCTCATATATGGTATAATTTGGCTTCCTAGCTTTATTTGATAATTTGGTATTACTTTATGAATTTGTGTGTTCACGGATTAGTCCTTATGTGATCAAGAGTTATGAATTTAATATACCAGTTTATGTTGTTTGTAGTAATTGATGTCAATACAATACTATGAAGTGATAATATTGTTGTTTTTAACTTACACAATATATTTTTCGTTATTTATTGTGGTCTGTATTGTAACTTTTACTTTGACTGAAAGGATTGGTATGTGATGTAATCTATTTTTAAAGAATTATTATCCTCGATTTTTCTTGTTAATACGGTTGTGTTACTGCGTAATCTATTTTCTATAGTTCGTGGAGTTCGAAACAAGAGAAATGTTCAAGTTGATGAGCCGGAGGACCTTGCCTCGATGCTTTCGAAATAGGGATTCGAAGAATGGCATGAAAAAGACCAACAACAAGCGAAGGAGGCAAAAGGCTGAAAGTCGTAATAGGACAGCACTAGAGTCAACTGCGAAAGCTACCAAGCTATACCAAGGGGTGGCTGTTGTTAACAAGTTTGAAGATGAAGCTTATAATCGGGTTGGGTACACCATTGTTTCTAAGTTTACTCCAAATGCGGTCGATGGATCTGGTGCCTTTAGAAAAGCTGTGGTGGCAGTGGTTAAAGCTGCTTTTGATTCTATAGACCTTGAGTTACATTGTGGGACTCATCCTCGGCTCAGAGTTGTGGACCATATTTCCTTCCACCCTCTAGCTCAAACTTCTCTGAACGGAACAGCTAGGCTTGCAAAGTTGGTGGCAACTGACATCGGCTCCAGTCATCAAGGTTTGTCATTTAATACTTGAGTAGTTATAATCAGATTATACAGTCGCTCTTTTTGTTGCAAAATAGTTCTGGATCCCATATAGTTTATTAGTTCAAGTTATCATTTTGGCAAAACTACTATACATATTATTTTCTTACTAAGGTTCAAGGAGCTTTTTAAAAATTACGTACTGAACAGAAAATCTTTATTATTACTTGTTCCTCCAAGAATCTGTTCCATTTGAAGGTCTCATCTTCTGATCCACCTTCATATGCGTAGCAGCGTAGGTACTCTTAGCTTTTATGTATCCTTCCTGTATATCCCCATCTCTAATTAAGTAATGAGAACACACACCCTTATGTTCTTGCTATGTTCTGTAATAAACTCCTGTTTATTCAATCAGTGAATAGCCGCTTTTTGCATATAGAATCATTTAATTATGGATTGAATAAAAGGCTATGACTATCCTAAGTTGAAGTCTTCTTAACATCTAGTGTATTTGGATCATGATCATTGGCCTATACTTAACATCTCAATGTTACAAACACTTCTACATTCTTTTGCTCCCAAGTTTGGAGTCTTTTCTTCATCTCGTAGATGGAAGTTGTTCTCCTTAAATTAATCCCCATGTAATTCATTCTTTAGTTTCCAGGAGGATGGATCAGAAACATATTAGTATTATTTGTTTTGTGTTTAAAAAACTTGTACTTCTCTGTTCTTAATACCTTGTTATCGTTGAAGTACTAATGATTTTTCACATAAAATCTGCAGTTCAAGCAACGCCAACTGAAGGGGTTGTGGTAGTCGGAGCAACTCAGTGGGTTGATAACTATAACGTGCCCATCTTTAGTAATAAAATAATTGCTGTTCGTAGGATTTCAAGAAGGGTAAGTGGGCGAGGAGGAGGGATTTCGTCTGTTCAAGCAATGGCACTTGCACATGGTGAGGACTGAGGACATCATTGAGGTGGCGTGCAATCTGTTGGAGCCAAGTAAATTCATTGCTGATCAGGTTTAACATGAAGTCGAACGACTCGCAGTTGAAGAGGGATAAATGTAGGGAAGGGTATTAGACAGATTTTTCTCAGGAGAAGGTCGTTGAAAGTTGCTTGAAACTAAATTCGATCATGTGATAAAATTTTGAAAACAGCAAGTTTTTCCATCTGAATTGATTGTTCAAATGCCATTACTATCAAAGTAGCTTCTGTTTTGTTTTTGATTGTTCAAATGCCATTATAATCGAAGTAGCTTCTGTATTGTTTTTAATAGTTGGAACCCTGCTGTTTTGCTTTTGCTTCTATTATCTGTAGAGTCAAAATAGCCTACTTTGGGGATTTGGGTAATCTCTGTGTTTTGCTTTTCTTGTCTCTCTTTTGGAAATATACATTTGGTTGAGAAAAACGGCACACCTTAAATCATTCAGCGGCGTACCTGCAGCTGCAGTGCGCATAATCTGTTGCCAACAGCATGTACTTTACTCGCCAGATGTAAGCAAGCGTTTGGACCAGGTTGCGTTCAAGTATGGGAAAGGTTATTTCACTGTTTATTGCGTTCAAGTTCAAGGAACTTCAGTTACCTCAATGCAAATAAGGATGCATAATTGTAACTAAATAATATTTGATAGAATTCCAACAATTTGCAATGATACTCCAAAGCAGAGCCCTCAGCAAAAGAGAAGGCTACTGGGTTTATTTCCAACAGAATGGACATAATCCTTTTTCTTCTAAACAACACACTAGGAAGTAGGAACTGTAACAGTTTCAAAATAACCTTTCTTCCTCTAAACAACACGCTATGAACTGTAATAGTTTCAGCTAGCGTCTGTTGATAGTAATGCAACTAAGAAACCCAGATCCTTAACGATTTTGATATTATTTAATCGACCCTAAACGAGTGGCCTCTTTTCATTATGTGGTAAAAGATAATATACATAATATTTCTCCATTTTTTCTTATAACTTGATTATTTATTTCAAGCAGTAGCAGCAGAATTATAAACAGGATCAACGACACTCGAAATGAGGAGATCGTTCGATTTTGTTAACAAATCAAAAGAAGAGAAGGAATGTGGGGGAAGCATTACATCCATCTCTTCTCCTGCATTTTCAAATAGACTCTGAACTGGTACCACCTGTATAAGAACAAACGCCGAACAAATTCAATCAGTAATTAATCATTAAATCTATTACTAATCAACTTTAGTGGTTGACGGAAAAGTCCCATCGTCCGTAATGTCTTGCTCCATAATAACATGTTAGATGGACTTCTTGCCCACTTTTTTTTATTGCTGTTACTGTTGATAAATGAAAACCCCGGTATCTACATTTTGGTCTTAACTATGGGGCATGTAAAGGTAGCCATTGCTAAAGAAATTCCTGGCGATCTTGAGGGGATTTAAATGAATGGCCTATGGAAAGCAAACCCATGGTTGAACCACCATACCATGAATAATAGGAAAAAACATGAAAGCAGACCTTGTTTGGTTCAGTAAATGAATTCTCATCCATTAGATTCTTGGATGTCAGTATAGTTTTTGTTGATCCAGTAAAATCTTTTGAGTTTGTTAATCCATCTAGCGAGATCTTAAGATTCACTGCGTCGCCTCCAAAGTTGACAATCTGTTTTGGTTTTTAAGAATCAAGGATAGACTCGTGTCAGAACAGAAAATGATAGTAAGAACCGCATGGTAATTTTAGCCTCGAAGGAGTAATGTTGAAGACCTTTATTCTAATGTAGTCGGTGTTATCCTCTGAACTTCTCCACTTAATAGTAGAAGCAACCAAAGATGATGATAAATTCGACTGAAGTACATGATTGAGAAGAGTTGCACCACTGGACTCTGCAAAGAATTGTTGCATCCAATAGCTAGGTGTTCCATATTGCTTCCACGAATTGAAGACAATCGCATCTGGTCTCCACCTATATCATTCAAAAATTACCCAATTCTTAAGAGGGTAAACAGTGAAAGCTACTTAAACTACATTGATATAAGGAAATCAAAGGTAAGGTCAACATATAGAGAGATAGAATACCTTCTGTCATTGTCATTGACAAAAAGTGGTGCATAACTTGCCATCTCAATAACATCACTGTATAGGAAAAGAAGAAATATTTTTCAGCGAAAACCGTGATGGTTAAGGAGAAGATAAACAAGAGGAAATTTAAAGGTGGAGTTCATGATATTGAAAAATTGTAAACTCAGATATCTCAAGTTTTTCGAACTGCTGATGGAAATCATTAAACGGTAGTTATTCATCATTCGCTATTAAATGATTCTGAAGAATATATGCTGTAACGTAAAGCATGTGAACGAGACCTGTTTTTTTCAAGCCCAATGAGGAAACCAGCTTCGCCCAATGCTGCTAAGAAACTACCCATTCCAGCATCGGTTCCAGTCACAGCATATTCGCTCACAAAAGCCTAAATTTGTGTTGAAGTGAGACGAGTAACAGTATACTTCAATCAACTAGATGTTATAAAGTCGAGGATAGATTATACCTTTGGACCAGTACGCGATGTATGATCGAACTGGTGGTTCATAGAAAAAATTCTGCTAGCAGATGTGTAAATCTACACGAAGACAATGAGAAGTCAAGAAAAAATATAAAGAAAAAGGAAACAGTACTAATAAACCGAATAATGCTTACACTTTTCCTTACATGAAAATCATACATATCGGCCGGGTGATCCAGCTTTTGAGAAGATCCATCACAATTTGAGATTATTCTGATGTCCGGGTAAGATCTTTTTAGAGCATCATAGAACTTGAGATAATTTCCTAAACAAGAAACAAGGTCAGAGTCAGTCGATCTAAGATCACTCAGTTGCTCTCAATCTGTCCTTCTAAGCTCTCATATACTGGAAATTTTCTGTCAAAGGAAAAGAATAGGAGTGTATGCCGGGATAAAATATGCATACCGCGATAGTTTTTTTTTCCACAATCCTCATTTCCAATTGCAACATATTTTAAGTTGAAAGGTTCTGGGTGCCCCATTGCTGCACGAACAGAACCCCATTTTGTATTTGCATCACCTCTGGCAAACTCTATGCTTTCAAGCATTTCCTGCATTGCGAAATACACATGATATACTTATCTTTATAAAAAAGATCAAAGAATGCTATATAAAAGTTCCATGAAGTGACTTTAGACAGTGAAATAGTGAATTAAGAACTTGACACTAATTTTAAACTGGAAGTCTTGAACTCCCATCAAACAAACAAAAAAAAAAAAACAAATCAGAAATTGTGCTATTTTACGACAATCATTTACAGTTTTCGGCAAGAGATCTAAGTGAAGATCCCTGCAGCTGAAGACTTACCTGGACAAAAGGTAAGATGGAGGAAGTAGATACTTGGTCCTGATGACTAATTCCTGTAAAGAGACGCAAGATAAGCACACATCAAAATTCCTAAGAGTTCTCAGCAAAAGAGCAATTAGTCTAAAAAAGATGTTGGAGCAAACGAGAGGTACCATTGTTGATTACCCAAACCGGCAAGGATCCAAGGTCCTCCGCCAACTAAAGTGAGAAACAGTAATTTACACTGTGTTAAAGGTCATCCGAAATTGAGAAAGATCCCACAATGATAAACTGACTCTTCTCAAGGAATATTATATGATGCTTACTTGAAGAAACTCGAAATATCCTAACCCATCGTCAGTCCAATACATCCAAACATCGCCAAAATGTCCGGGTCGCTCCTCCCATGGACCAACGCTTTCTTTCCAGCGAAATGCATTTCTTAACCATTCACCTTCAACGAAGCAGCCACCTAATGGAAAATTAACACCAAATTTAGGTTGTGCTTAAGCTTACATGAGGAACCACTCGTTTCACCACCATTGAGTAACCAGACTATTTACACGAGGAACCACTCGTAATACACATCAATATTAACTCAACTACGGCTTTAAAGGGCCGAATCCACCGTTTACCTGGAAATCTGATAAAACGAGGTTTCAGAATTGCAAGCATCTGAACAAGTTCTTTACGAAAACCAAGTCCCTGTATTTAAGAAATTTTGGAAAAAAGTTATAGAGTTCATACTATTGAAAAATCCATGTGCATACATTGTGAACATTCTGGCAAAATGCAATACTGTAAGTGTGAAACAGAAAAAAGAAAACTTTAGTACAAAACTGCCGCCAAGTGCACCTTATAAGTGTCCACGGGGATGGCCGACACCTGGTCAAACCAAATTACTCCTTTCTTGGTTGTTGTCAACTGAAGTCTTGCATAATGATCTGTTCCCTTGGCTTCCAACTGAAGCTCTACTTTTTTCCAGTTTGAAACTTCAGAAGAGGAAGCCCTAAAAGAATAAATAGGCAGTTCAGAATTCAACAGTAAAGTATACCAAGAGATCTTGTGTTTCAAGGGAAGTCAATATTAACACTCATGAAAGTGTTTATATTTTGAAGCAAGAAAAAGAAAATGCTCACACGATGTTGGAGGTACCCAGGATTTGTGATCCATTTGTGCTGGCCAACGAAACTGAGATGTCAACTGAATCAAGTGACTTAACATAAAAATTCACTTTATAGGACTTTCCGTTTTCAATATTCTGCCATGAAAAGGGATGAACAAAAATCAAACATCGATAAACAACAAATGGCATAGCCATTTCTCTGAGATCAGGAAATGTTGACTGCGATGCTGGTGGTGCATAACGATGTGGAAAAGCTAAAATACTTCCTGAAATATGTTTAACTTTTTTCCTTACCATGCCCCAGTACCCAGGATTATAGATTCCAACTCCTCCAGTAGGGCAGCCTTTGTTATCACAGAGTACATCCATTCGAAGAGCAATCTTATTGCGTTCGAAAAGTGAAGAACGGTCAGTTGATATGATAACTGATGACTCATCCCCGATAATAGACCATGGATCAATATTGGAAGGAATATTTTGGCCACCAGCTTCAAATCCTGAAAGCAAACTTAGTTAGCACCTCTATAGCTAAACCTAAATGAAATCATGCAAGGAAGCTAACACCTCTATAGCTACACCAAAATGAAATCATGCAATGAAGCTAACACCATTGGATATGTTTATGGTTCCGGGGGATTTGCAGATGAAAGAGAGATCACAAAAACATGGCAGAGTCGTTAATCTGTTTAAACTAATTTCATTGCGATGCAAGACAGGTATGATGCCCGTTCCAAAGTTTCCACATATGTAGTACATTAAGTCAACAGAATATCTGTTTATTGACAATATGTTTTGAATTTCAACATACTCCCCTTAGTTATATAGTTCATCAATCTAATCAAATATTTTCTTCTTTAGAACTGGCAGAAAAATGAAGAGAGTTGAGAGTTAACCTCTGTTGCTGACAAGCTCAGCCCATAACCCGCCAGCTCCAGCATGGTTGATTTCCTACAAAAGCAATTACAGTTCATCTTCGATAACCAAAAAGAAAAGAAAAAAAACACAACTCGACCACCAAACCCCAATAAGGTCAGCGCCTTTGGCAGCTAATACCTTGGGACCCTATATATTCATTCTTCTGGGGTATGGTTTCTGGGCTGCCATTGTTGACCATCCGCAAAGGCAGTAGGCATAATATCTTTGTATCCAAAATGAAGATGCGAAAAACCAAATGGCAAAGTGTCTTTAAGAGATATATGGAGTCGACTTGTATTTGCCAATACAAGAAATGCAGAATGCAGGACTTTGAAATTAAGAACATAGAGGAAACAAACACTACTCAAATTGTAGTCGATGCAAACGAAACAACTGAGCTTTAATAATCAGAAGTCAGTAAATTACCTCAAAGAAAATACCAAAAAGAGTCTCAGGAATCTTCGAACCACCTTGTGATGCATTTACAATCAGGTGAGCAGGTTGAGCATTTGTTTCTCCTATGACAAAACTCGGGTACAACGAACATAGCCCAATGAAGGCATAAAAGAGTAAATTACAAGAATCCATTGTGTCTTCAAGACTTCACTGCATTTAATAAAAATCCTTTCGACGCTGAAGCAATATAAATACACAGAAAAAATAGTCAGTTAGACTGATAATTGAGAGTAGGACAGGGTATGATAAAAATCCTAAGCTAAGAGATAAGAACTTTAAATCAAATAATTCATATTTTGTGACACTGTCCAAACCAAATTTGTATATGTTGTATAACAACCATAATGTCATAGTGCAGATTCATAACAACTTACTGACAAACTGACATTTCACTGATTAGCTATCAGATTCAATGAGAATTGAAATGTTTACTTCATTAATCACATTTGAACACTATAACTTATTGTGTTCATAATTTAGTGCAAGAGAAACAGATTTCTTTGGATTTTCCATTTTTTTTAGTAAAAGAAACAAAAGCAAGTAGTCCAATGAAGTGATTAACCATTAATGAATAACGTTAGCATAATCTTGTAGGCTACTGTGAAATTGTACACGTTTATCAGAACCTGATGGAAATGACACGTGCCTCAACAATGACTAGGAAATCTACAACACTTGAGTTGAGTGAAGTGATTTCAATTGCGAAACCAGAAAACAGCAACACTTCAGAACATGCGATCAGAATCACAAGGAAGTAAACCAGAGTATGATACTGAGAAAAAGTCAAAAGACGAGTGATTGTTGCATGGAACACTGAAGAAATTAAATGATCAATCTTAAAAACAAAAATTGTTACCTCAAAATGATCTGCAGATTCTCGATCAAAAGAAAATGGACCGGAGATTAACAAATTTTAGGGTTCGGGTAGGTTTGGATTAAAAGACCAATGGAGGGATACTGAGAAGCTGATGGAATTTATAGGAAGAAGAAGAAGACTTAATCGAGCTGGCCTTAGATTTCCTTGTTGGTTTATCCAAATATCGCTTTCCCGCAACTACCAAGTTTAAGTTAAGAGACGAAGCTAATTGTTTAATTAAAAGTTTCAATTTTCTATGTTTGGGGGACAGTGACGTGGAACTGTGGAAGTGTGGATTAAGTCTTATCTTTGCCATGCGTGTTGGAAAGTGTAGATTTCCTTGCTGGTTTATGGAATACCGTACGAGGAGTGTATGAAGAGGATGGTATCATTTTTCTGTACCGGCAATGCAGAAATCCTCGCCGCACTTGTATAACTGGAGATTCAAACGTGGAAACTAGAGACTGAATAAAAATAGTTATATGGGTCCCACAAATAGTTATACGGAGCAATGTAGTTGATTTCAGACGAGATGGCCGAGATACCGCGGATAATACCGGTTTCGGTGCTTCATCGAGATGACGATATTGCCGGTGTTGACCGATATTTCGCCGGTATTGGACGATATTTCACCGAGATTCACCAAAATATCGTGTTTCGGTACTTGACCGATATTCACCAAAATCCGATATTGACTACATTGATATGGAGTATATTGGATAATTTCGTATATTTGTACGTGATTATGGAGTAGTTTTGTAAGATGGTATGTCTTGTTTGCGTACTTTACAACAAGGTTGGCAGATGATGGGCAAATGCCCAATGAGTCAAGAGTAATGCTACGAATACCGCCACTATCACGGTGAAAAATTCCGTGGATCAGATCCAGTGACTGAGAGGGAGCCTTGGAAAGATTTGCAGGGGTGGGTATAAGGTGGGAGCCACTTTTTTTTTTCTCTCACACGATGGTGGATGCGGGATTCACTCGCGGTACACCAAGCATTATTGATGAGTCAATGACAAAGAGTTCTTTTACTTCTATCGTACTGTTGTTTGGTATTTCGGTAACTTGTGACCAACAGTCCAATACAGGTTCATTCAAGTTGCCTAGTAAAGCCGGTAAGATACATATTTATTCCAAATGCCTCGTAAAAAAATCCTGACATTTTCGGGGTGACTAATAAAACAAAATACGGTCATCCAAACCTAAACGAAACCACCCTTTATCATAAATTTTTCGAAATGGCAAATATGTCTTCCATAATTTATAGTTCAGTTTACAATCAGGAGAAATTTATTATATAGAAAAAATTTCATTTTCACATGATTGAGAAAAACCCAGAATCGGTTGATAATGGAGTATCATATCTACAGATTGTAAACTATTGAGCCAAAATATATCTATATTCAGTACAAAATGATATTTAATTGGCTCCCGATTACAATGTAGTCACAAAATTGGATTATGCCAAAATCCTTAAATTTTCGAATTCTCTACACAAACGTAATCTGTAGTAAATTTTCGAATTTTCGTGATGTTCATTATCTAACGATTGTGGTAATATCCCCAAATTCAAAATTTTCAAAAACCGATGGGAACTTTGGATTTCTCTATTTTCACAATCGGTAGTTTCGTGATGTTTATTGCCTACCGATTGTACAATTGGTAGTTTTATGATGTTCGTTATCTACCGAATATGGTAGTCGCCTCATATTCAAATTTTCAAAAACCAATGGAATTTTGAATATCTCTATTTTCACAATCGGTAGTTTCGTGATGTTTATTATCTACCGTTTGTGATAGAAGCCCCAAATTTATTTATTTTCAAAACAAAGCGAAAAAAAGAAGAATACAGTCATATTCGGTTAATAAAATCAATACTAAATTACCGATTGTAATTATAGGTATTTTCGAATCATTAGGGCATCCCATAACCATACCTATGGGGTGGGAATAAAAAAAAACTCTTCCCTAATTTTTTTCGGGATCGCCCCTAAAATTGTCGGGAAAAAAATAATCTTTTTGCCTTGGCGACTTGCGAGCCTTGATATGGTAACTGCGGAACAAGAGATCAGATAAGGATATTTCCTTGATAATTTTACCTGATCTAACACTCATTGTAGAACCAGAAGTATGATTGAAGCGTGAAGATTTCATTTCAATCACATCATTAAAGACATTGCCTTGCGTTTACTCCAAGGATGAGTGCCATTTTTATATATGATTTTTGTTCCTTTCTTCTTTTTATCCGAAACAAAGTTGTGTGTTGGCATAATGTAACTAACTCAAAACCGAATGTCCTTTCAGTTTGCCGCTGCCCCACTATACTTGCGCTTATAATCTAAAGCAAGCTAGCTGCATTGTCACAAACTCGACGTTTACAGCGTAACTCCTGATATCTAAAAGAAGTAGGATGAAATAGCCTACCAACACATGACCACTACAGCTATCAGGATATTTTTGGACTTTAATTTACTTGCTGAAGACAAAAATGAAAGTTTAGAACGTAAACCCGAACTACATCAGATACACCGCTTCCCTTGGTGTTTTCTTTTATTTTGAAGACTATTATTGGGGCGTAACCTTCCAATACAGGGATTTCATTTGAATATTTAGTGACCAAAAATCTGGTTATGGGATACTTTTGATTCATTAACAATTGTCCGAATTACTCTTCAATTAAAATTAAAACAAAAACAGAATAAAAACCTAATCTTCACACTTTCAACCATTTTGACTCCTGCTCTTCTTCTTCTCCTCTTTCTCTTCTTCTTCACAGTAAATTTTGATTCTCATTTCAACTCATTTCATCGTTTTCGATTAATCGGCGATCCGAAAAATTGAACCTCGTAGGATTGAAATCTCTATGAAAGATGAGGAAGAAGCAAACTGATTGCAGTGATGGTAATCAACATCTCAATCAACCCCCTGACCAACAACTTCATCCTCAATAGCCACCGATTAAAGCAACTGATTCTTCGGAATTTCGAACTCCTCAACAACAACCCATGGTGTATGTAAGGTATTAATCGACAAACCCATCTTTTCTTACTCGTTTTGTGCTTAAAATAGGTTAGATTGAGTGAAATCGAAGTAAAATTAGGGTTTCAAATACGTTTCTGCTAGTGTTACGTCTAGGTTCGCGAACCGTAAATTTAGTTTCTGAAGAACTTATGTCCAGGTTTGGATGAATTCAAACCGTAGAACTGATTTGCATGTTGGTTTACATCCAGTTTGATTGACTGATTTTCCAACCGTAGCTACTTACGTCTTGTTTATCTGTGGAATAACCCAGACGCAAATGTTCCTGGATGTTTTGAAGAAATTTCAAATTTTTTATTACGTCTAGGTTTTTGCACTACAGTTTCCAACCGTATTTTTTTTATGTCTAGGTTAGATGACCTAATTTTCCAACCGTATTATTTTACGTCTAGGTTCGATTCTGTTTTTAGCCTGAGCATTTTTTTTAATAGATTGGCTTGTGTTACTAATCCATCAATACTGATTGTATAAGTGGAATTTCTTGTAACTTGCAAGAATCCTGATAGAGTAAAGGCTAAAAAGAAGAGAGGAAATGGTTTGACGCCAAAAAAAAACTCCTACACCTCGCCATGAAATTAATTGTGGGTTTGATTATAGAGGTCTCCACAAGGATGCTAAGAAGAAGAATGATATGATTCAAGGAAGTATCTCAACATGTCCTGAAGCACCTCAAGAGGAAGATAATATTTTCCAAGATCTAGAAATTGAAGGGGATCAATTTGAACTACCGGTGATATCGGAAGGTACACTTGTGATTAGGGATACACCAAATCAACAAGAATCTGATGATGAAGAAGAAGATGAATTTGTTGTTGAAGGGAAAGGGAAACAAGTTGTTGTTGCTTCACCTGAAGCTACACCTAAACCTCAAGTGAAGGAAAATAAGCCGAGGAAGAAACCTTCACCAAAAGGCAAGCATATTCCTAAAGGAAGTAATTTGTTGCCTAAGAAGAAGAATGGTGCACTTTGGGGTGAGGCGCCCGATAAATCTGAGGTCTTATTTGGTTATCCACATTCATGGGCTGCTAAGGTTTGCGAAAGCAGTGTAATAATCTCAAACTTTCTCTTATTTTGCATGATTTTGTTCAACTTGATATATTGTTTATTTGGTATAATTTAGAAATTTAACAAATTTGTTGTTTATACATTCTTTGTAGGATCATGAAATTGCGGTAAAGAAAATGAAACATCAAAAGGCTGCTCATTGGTCGTTAGGTGAAGAATGTGAAACGGTTCGTGATATTGTATTAGATTCAGGTTTAGGTCGTGGAATTTTATACCATCAACATGAGTTTGATTCTATTATTGCAAGTGCCTTAAGAGAGCGATATTGGCTAGAAACCGATACTTTTCATCTCCCATTCGGCGAGATGACAATAACGTCAGATGATGTGAAGCAAATCTTGGACTTAAACATTGAAGTAAAAGCTGTTTCTGAAGGTTTTGACAACAACATGAGTTGGACAAATCTTTATGCTCTTGTCAAAGACACACTTGGATGGGAGCCAGCTGAGACGGAGAAACAGTTTAAGTGGGCTGGTGGAGATAAACCAAATGAACCAAGAGAAGGTCCAGCTATACCTGTCAAAAAGATATTGTTGAAGAATCTGAAAGATATGTTTGGAGGAACACATGACGCTGTAGTAAAACGTAAGGAAGTGATAGATGAAACAAGAGCTCTTCATACAGCCAACGCGTACCTATTGCATGCCCTTGGTACCATATTCTTTCCTGATAACTCGGGGAATCGAGTTAATGCTCACTATCTACAATGGTTAAAAGATATCCATGAGACCAAAAAGTATGCTTGGGGTACCGCCACCCTTGCTTATTTACTTGATAGTTTTCGAAGAGCTTCGAGGGTTGGAGCCACTGAACTTGCTGGGAATGTTGGTCTTTTTCAGATAATTTGTCTTTTCTTTTTTTGTTATACATATCTTTTCTTTTTTTTTGTTTTATGTATATATTTATTATATTTATATATAATTTGTTAGGCATGGGTATATGACCACTTTCCGAGCATGAGACCTTTTACGACTTGGTCAGATGATGAAACTGGCCCTACAGGAAAAAAGTTTATATCACTGGCACCCAAGTAAAGCACAAAGAAGAGAAGATAGTTGCTTTAAGGTTGACAATGGATGCTCTCACCGTTGAAGATGTGATATTTGATCCTTACATAAATCTAAAGAAAGATAAGTTTGGAGAAGAGATTGATCATCGTGTTTTTTCAAGTTTGGAATCCTACAACGGGCCTTTGTTTCATCCTCATGGGTACGTAATGGCCAATCCACGTCGAGTTCTCTGCCAATATGGTTATGTGCAAGAAAAAGTCACTCAAGAATCGTTCAAATTGTTGGCTAATGCTTCTTCCGTAAAAAGTGCCAATGTCGTGCTCAATTACAGCTCAGCGCCAAGTATTGATGTTTGGAACGACCGCAATATTGCACAATACTAAATCCATATGAAGGAGCTCATTCCTGCTCTAGGCACAAAGGAAGCCGAAGAAGGTTATTTGGAATGGTATTACCATTTTGGTCATCCTCATGTGATCAATAATGATCCGGAAGAGGCGGTATATATCCAAAAGGCTCAAGAAAAGAAGATGCGTGAAGCCGAGAAGAAAAGTGTATTTGATATGGATTGGAAGGCGTTGTATTTCAAGACGGTAAGTAAAGTTGTTATTTTTTATGATCCTTTTTTACATTTCGACTAATATGTTTCATGACGCATATTTGATTGTACTAATATGTTTGTTTCATTTTGATATGTAAAATAGAAAAAGAAATGCCTTCAATTGGCACAAACATTGACTCCATGCGTCAAAAAAGGTGAGGCCCTCACAAGTGCACAAGTAAAGGTTTTACAACAACAAATCAAAGAATTTCCTGATCCAAACAAAGATTACGAGAACTTAGAGAGGGGCACGAAGAGGAGTAGAGATGTGGGTACTAGTCAACGTCAGCCATCACCTAGTAGTTCTGAATCCAATGAAGAGGATATGCATGCTCATGGTTGGGGTCGAGGTCGGGGTCGGGGTCATGGTGGTCGTGACGGTCCTCGTACTCGAGGTGGTAACAAAAGCAACAAAAGAGGTCGTGGTCGTACTCGTAATGAGTAGACGTTGTCCTTAAACTCTATCAATATCATAATTGTAGAAGACTATTAGTTTACTTTGGTTGTTTGTGTGGTTTTTTATGAACAAGTTTCCTTTGGTGTTGAAGACTTATTAGTTTCCTTTGGTTGTTTCTTTGGTTCGTTATGAACAAGTTTCCTTTGGTGTAGAAGACTATCAATATTAGAATGAATTTTCCTTTGGTTTGTATGGTTTGTTATGAACAAGTTTTAAGTTTGGGTTCTATTTCATTATATTAGAAGAAAAATGCATGTGAATGTTCACTTACGGTTGGGTTCGCCTGATCAAAAAACAAACCGTAACAAACCAATACTTTTTACGTCCGGGTTTTTAGAAGTCTTGACCCAATCGTATATCTAATGCATATGTATCTTTATGTTTGAGTGAATGCACAAATTTGGCTTAGTATTGGCTAGAATGAATGAATAAGTCTAAAAATTGGATTTGTGTTGCTAGTGTTAAAGTGAAACACAAAATCATGGTTTGGTACTCAGGAAGAATTACGGCTAGGTTTGGGGTAGGAAAAAACTAGTCGTAACTCTGACAAACAAGTGGTTGTGGGATTCTAGCAAAGTTACGGCTAGGTTGGTGCCAACCGTAAGACTGACTCCATCAATTTCCCAGAGTTACGGCCAGGTATCTTTTCTCTCCAACCTAGTTGTAACTCTGACAATCACCTGTCTTTTCTTAGTTTCTAGGATTACGGTTGGGTTCGTGTTCTCTCCAACCCAGCCGTAACTCATATTTAGGGTGAGTTTTGTTGTTTTTTTGTCCCTATTTGGTTTGAAAATAGAGCCGTTGGGAACTTGTACGACCTGAGTTTTGAGAATAGAATCGTTACACATCTTGTTTTTATATATAAGTTGAACATACATGCCCAACCATCTTATTTTTTTCTCATCTAGACATTACATCTTCAACATCAACCATCTCCACCTAAACTCTTACTCTAATATAGAAAGAAATATACTAGATTATGGTTGAACCTGGTTTTACTTTGGATGAAGATTTATGTATTTGCCGCAACTATGTACTATGTTGTCCAAAAATAGGAGAAGAACGACGTCAAGGTGGTTTTGTGAGTACAAGTTATTGGAGAATTATTTATGAAAAATTTTTCTCTGAAATCGGTAACCCTTATAACCGTGATGGAATTAAGTTGTATTGTCGGTACGGAGATATAAGGGATCAAGTTAAAGAATTTATGGAATTAGTTCGTATTATTGGTCAAAAACTGACTTAGAGGTGAAACTAATTATGAAGTTTTAGAGTGTGCTATTCAGGAATGGAGAAGGTGGAAAAGGTCAAATTTCCAATACTTACCTCATTTCAACATCTTGAAGGACTTCTATCGCACTCGTAGACCTGATTATTAGTCCTTTTGTAATGAAATTTCTATGTAATGTCATGTGGTCTAATGGATTGTAATTTCTATATAATGTCATGTTGTTTAATGGGTTGTAATTTCTATGCAATGTCATGTGGTTAATGTGCTTTCATGATCAACATTTAGATCACAGCTAGAATTACGTCTGGGTTCGTACAGGAAAATACCCAACCGTAACATAGCTTATTCCCAAAATATTGCAAAATATGTGGTCACGGCTAGATTATTTGGGACACGAACCTAGCAGTATGTATTCTTGTGTTCCAAAATTTTATTAAGAAAAATAGAAAACCAATTCAACAAAATACTTCATTCATATTCCTAGTAAGTCATTCAAAATACATATAATATTGTCAAATCTAGACAAAATACTTCATTCAAAAATACCAAAATACATATGACCCTATTATCACTTCTAGACAAAATCTTTTATTCCTAGTGGGTCATTCAAAATATTTTCACCACCCTTCACGAACGTTTAGTCATCCTCATCATCGCTCATCAATGCAAATGAGACATTACTCCTCGACATTTGTAGTGCCTTCCAAAATTTAAAACTTTCCTCGAATCTATTACACCAAGACTTGGACATTTCGTTACAATCGAATAATGGAGGTAATGGGCATCATTCACTCATTTGGAGGCCGACTAAACGGTTTCCGTGCACGTAACCATCGGCGCTCTTTTTGTTTTATTCGATTCTTCGTCAAATGGTACTCTTGTTGGTGCAAATGTGAAACTCAATGAATTCGAGATATAATGAACAACGCAATTGAATGCATTGGCGAGTAGCTGGCCGTTTATTGGCATAGACATCCAATACTCACTTGTCAAACATTTATTGTCGTGTAACCGCTTTTACCACGCCACAAACCTTTCATTTAACACCGTCTCGGACTTGTCTTTTTCAAATCTCATCATTGGTATGTAATAATCTCGGTGCCCACGTAGTTCAATTAAACATTTTTGCCTTACATAGTCAACTTCTTCACAACCCCAATCTTTCGTGTCTTCAAAGGGTCCAAGTTGATCCACGAAGACGTAGTAACCACAATTCCCATCTCCATCTACTCATTCGTGGCCTTAATATAGTCACGAACAAAGTCGGGGGAAAAAGAAGGTAATTTTCATAGATGATATAATAATTCCGGGAATATCGACCCTCCTCATCTCTAGGGGTGGTTTGTAAGTTGTGTTTGGAATACGAATCGTTCCCTTCCTTTCACTTGACGGAAATATTCCAACCATCGGACTTTTTCCTATATTTCTTGCTAATTGTTTAACACCGCCAAGTCTTTTTCTTGTGCTTCCTTGGGAGGGAACTTCGCAACCTTTTCCTTTGACTTCCCCATCTTTTGTTCTGCATGCTTTGCAACCTTTTCCTTTAACTTCCCCATTTTTCGTTCCGCATGCTTTGGAACCTTTTCCTTTAATAACTTCGCTTTTTGCTAGTTGTTTGGAACGAAAGACCAGATCTTTTCCTTTAAAATCAACTTTGCTTGTTGAACTTTCTTGAGAGGGAGGCTCAAGATATTTTTCTTGTACATTTAGATGACTTGGTTCTCCTTTTTCTTGTACATTTCAATGACTCGGTTCTCCTTTTTCCATTTTACCTCTTCTTCGTTTGTTTCTACCTTGAACATCCTCCTCCATCTCATCCTCCGCCTCATAGGTTTTTCGCAACAACTCATAACCCGAAGGATCTCTTTTCTTTGATTCTTCCAACAATTCCCTTGTCATTTTCCTTACTACACTTCTCTTTTGTTTCATAGAAGGCCTCCCATTTCTCTTCCTCTTAGGTGGTTCCTTCATATTGTTCCTAGTTTGTGGGTATACGAAGATACTCAAGTTACTCAACCATATTTGCCTTTCCCCCCGTGTTAATATATCATATTTTGCGTCTAGCGCTTTTCCAATGTCGGTATCGCCAAATGTTCCTCCAAAATCTTGATCAACTATTGTTTAATGGAATGATAATTGTTGCCAAAAGGGATCAACATCTTGTATCGGAATAACTTTTTCATTGTAATTGGCTATGACATGCCGACATGGGAGGCCCAAACTTGTCATGTTAGGACAAACACACTCTCTTCCGTCAAAGTTACCCAACTTAAAGTGTATCACTTCTTTCATGATCAAATCAATTACACGATGCGACACTTTATGAGTAATTCCATGAAGCCAAGGATTGTCTTTCCATTTAGTGTGTCTACTAGATCGGTTTTTTTCAAAAGCCTCCCTAACTCTATCGAGATCACGGAGGAAATAGGTGTGCATGGCTTGGAATACCGTAACAAATCCACCATCACCACTATGAAGCTTCTTCTTCAACCGGTTGTGAGACGATTCCACCGTACTTATAGCTTGATTGCCGAAGTATCTATATTGGTTCGTGAATGCGGCTACAAACTTCTCTTTGTGCGGATCCAACCAATTGTCCATCAAATATTTCACCATAATTGGATAACTTATCAAACTAGCCAATAACATACGAGATCGTTCTTCATAATCTTGCACAACGAGAGAATATGCCATGGATTCCCAATCCTTTTGGAAACTAGCCCATCTTAGTTCCGCCAACTCGTCATCCTTCTTAAATTTATCTTTGGCTTCCTTTTGTTGATCAACCGGTAGTTTATTTATTCTCTCCATTTGACTTTTCTTTGTTGGACGAATGATGGTCTTACATTTAGTCTCAATGTTATTCCATAGGTGGAACGTGCAAAGAAGGTGATGAGCATCCGGGAAAAGCCTCACTATTGCATTCAACAATGCTTGTTCCTTGTCGGTGACAATCACCTTTGGAGTATATCCTTCCAAGTAGAATAACTTCACTTGTTGTAGTTCCCACACATAACTCTCTTCAATCTCATTTTCCAAGAAGCAAAACGCGACACTAAACTGAGAGTTGGTGGAAGTTTGTCCAACAATGTTCAACACCGGCATCTCATACTTGTTGGTCTTATACGTGCAATCCATTAAAAGTACTTGATTGGAGCACCGCGCCAATTGTATAAACTCGGGATGAGCCAAAATGAGATTCTTTATTTGTTCATCCTCATCTTCATTATGGAAAACCGAGTAATTATACTTCTCCCCCAAATGCCTTAATTGTTGCATTTGATTTCTATTTTCCCGTTGTTGATTTTTCAATTTTGTTTTGGCGTTGTAGATGGTTGGAAAAATAGAAACATTCGATGGGTTGAGGAGCTTTATATGACCAAGAATATCAATGGGTTTCATATGGTTTTCGGTCATGGAACTTACAATGAGTTTTTCATCATCATTAAGCCGCACCGCATAAGGATGGGATAGCAAAGTATTCGGTATATGATGGTTATGACGACCGCATACAACTTTCTCCAAATACCACACCTTACTTTTCTTGTTGTGCTTGAATTGAAGCTTGAACGGGCATTTAGTCTTCTTAGTGAAAGTAGTATTCTTCCTCTTCGTCTTTGGTTTATATTCGGTACCCTTTTTCACATGACTTTTACTTTCTCCACTACACTCGCGCAAACCATATGAAAGTGGCGGTCATTTGTTGATCCATTACAAACTATAACACACATAATTAACTTGCCACGTTCTCTTATCCATTCTTGTGCTTCTTTCTTCGTTTTCCATGTCTACATGGTCCAAAAACTCAAAGTTAGTCAAAAAAACATAGTGATATGGTCAAAATGAATGAGCAACATATCTTTCCATTAGTTTCAAAAAAAAAAAAAAAAACACCTACCAAGTCATTAAAATAGTGATGGGAAGAATCTTCAATTACAATTTCGTTTGCATCAGGTTGGGAAGACATTGGGCTAGGTGGAAGCACGATCTATCAACCAAAATATCACAACATTAGTCCAAAAGAAGAAGGAAAATTACACTTACGGTTAGGTTCTAAGAGCCACGAACCCAACCGTATGTAGCATCCCCAGCCGTAAGATCTTTATTTCCAATCGTAGGAATAAAACTTAAAACACAGGAACAATTACGGTTGGGAATAAAAAAAATCGAACCCAAACGTAATTATAGTTACGGTTTGGAATTTTGCAAAACCCAACCATAAAAATAGCAATAAATACCCATGCAAAAATTATTTACGGTTGGGTTTGGCATGACATCTTCCCAACCGTAAAACCTCTTTTGTCCCATTGAAAACCAATTACGGTTTGGATTTCATCCAAACCTAACCGTAAGTACAGGTTACGGTTGGGAACGAAGCTTCAACCCAACCACAACATGAGCAGTAAGTGGAAAAATCTAAAAAAATTTACGTACTTTAGCTAATTTTGAGCGAAATTGAGCTCATGGGAGATAGTTTAGAGGCATACCTGTTGATTTTCAACCATTGGTTCTTCACTTTGTCGATTTATTTCTTCAATTGGTTGAGATTCATCATCACTTTGTGTTAAACCCTCTCTACCATCTAACAAATCAACCATCTCTTGGTCTCCAACATGAGGGATGTAAAACTTGTTTTCTCTATCATACAAAGATTCACCCACCTTGAATTGGTAACTTGTTTCATTCATTTTGGTTGAGTGAATCAAAATCTTGGTTTTGAAAAAAATCTCCAAAATTTTTCTTTTTTCTCTTCTCTCTAGTTTTTCTTCCCACAAAAACTTTGTCCCAGAATTCACCAAGTATATAACAAAAGAATTTATTAATTTAATTATTATATAATTAAATTAAATTAAAATTAACTAAATAAGGGTTGTTTGATCATTACAAAATTATTTGAGATAAGGGGTTTTTGAAATTACTTATGGGTAACCCGTTTTTATCCTATTAGGTGACGCCCCTCTAATGGAATGTGACGCCCCAATAATAGCCTTCTTTAATTTAGGGACCAAGTACCAAGTAACTAATTGACCCAACAGTTTTGCTAGACACACCGAAGAATTTGCACCGTGAATACACCGAGGGAGATCGCATGGATCCAGGTTAGTGTTCGGTACATTGGGATAGGGGTGGAGCAGAAGTGGGCCCCACCCATCCTCTCACACGATGAGAATGCGGTGCAAATTCTTCGGTGAGTAAATCATTTTCGTTGACCCAATCACTCGACTTAGGTCGGGGCAGCCTTTTTCCGTTTGGGGAATGCATCCCCTACCAGGCAAGCAACAAAAGCTAAGAAATTGCTAAGCAAAAATGCAAAGAAAGTAGGTGGCCTACTTGTGGTGTGCCAGGCTAACATGTGAAATAATTTAGAACGTTCGTGCCTTTCGCGTAAGGTTTTGTTTTATTTCTATGCAAATAAAACTCCCATGTGTGGCTAATATTAACCACATTATCTTTAAAAAAATCTGGATTTTGTCGTATAGAATATTTATATCGTAAAAATTAAAGATAACTAGTTGGAGCAAACTCTTTGATGTTCCAAGCTGATTGTCGAATCTAAAGTGATTGTTTTCTATCTCTAAAAACTCGTAATGGGTAGGGACTGGAGATTGCTATTTAAGAAGTGAGTCCCTCTTCTCATCTAACTTTCCACGAGTATCCCATATGCGACAGATTTGAGAGAGAAGAGAAGGATTAATTCTCAAACCTAATAATTGATTCTTATACAATTGCAGCTTGGATAATCAGTTGTTTCAGGTGTGTGTTGTAACTCAACTATTATGTTTAATCAAGACCTTAATCTCGGCAAGATCTGTATGAATCGTTTTTTTTTTTGATTTGATATCTGTGTATACTGAATTTTCCTACATTGGTATCTAAAGCTAGGTTGTGCCTCGGTTAAGAATTAGATTTTATTATTGGAAATACTATTGATTGTGTATAAAAAGATTCTGTAGATATGTTTCAGGATGAATTTTCTAACAAGCTTTATATAGTTGACTGATTGCAACTGTTTATATGCATGAAAAGTGTTTGATAAATTGTCTAAAACAGTTTTGAAAAGAAATATACATATTCACATGTGTTGGGATTTGGTATAAAAATTTAATTGTTACTAATTGACTATTCATAATTATTTAGACATCAATGGATATTGATTTATATGTTGTGTCTATCGTTCCATGTTGGAAGACTTCGTGAAGCTGTTGAACGCTCATCTACAACAACATCTGCCCTGATAGAAAGAACCAGGCCTGCCGGTAATGAAGAGCCTCATAATGTTCGTGGGAGCATATATCTCACCAACAGGCGATACAACATTCAGCCTTATGTAAGAAGTTTCCCTGAAGCAGCAAGAGGAAAACCACCGAGATACAACATCCTGCGCGTCTGCCAACTCCAACTCCAACTCCAGTACCACATGCACGACTCCCACAATGATGAAACAACGTCCAAGATATTCCATATCTGGCTCGACAGCAACCACATCGATGAGATACGCGTTCAGAATTTCGTCTCCCAAGGAGTGTGACTGGGGACTGCTTAGCACTACCCATCTGAAAGATGCTGAGAGACGCAAGCATGCTATATTCCAATATGTCCAAAGACGAGGATATACTCAAGAGAACAGATGTATTTTCAAAGACCAGTGATATTCCTGGATGTCTATGAAACGCAACGCAGACGAAAAGATGGCCTCATGAACCCAGCGTGACAACGTATATCAAGTCGAAGGCTCAGTGGATGCTCGTGGGCAGGGGACTGTCTCCCTATTTTTCATTCCGTGAGGCAACATCAAGGAAGCTATCACGCCTCTTCCTGGCAGTCTCCTCTGATCACAGTTGCTGCTAAGAACCGTTGTTCGTTTGTCGATACCAGTGCCCGAGCTTCATCATAGCAACAACCACTACGTACATAGTAAGGGATTTCTTCAATACAGGAGAGATGGTCAATCAAGAAGCATGCAATTCGCGAGGGAGAATCAAACTAAATAAGAAGCCTCTTCAATGCTCTCTTCAGAGGAAGACGCTCCAACGCCTGTCCAGGAGAAGCCGCTTCAACACTCTCTCCAGGATCCGGTTCGATGTTCGCTCCAGAAGAATCCGCTTCAGCGCTCTCAACGCTCTCTCCAGGATCCACCTCAACGTTCGCACCATAAGCCACTTTAACATCCTCTTGAACCGTTTCAACACGCAAGCTACATCAATAATCCGCATTTTGGTCAAGTTATCTTTGATGTACTCATTTCTCAACATGCGTCTCATCCATCCTTCATAAGGGCCCAGCGGAGCATGAAAAACCTTGAAGTAGATAGGAGAAGGGTTATCTTGTGGTACGGATGTTTTCAGATAGTTGAAAGGGCGTGGTGAACAACTCATCATTTATGTTTGGCATGTCTTTGAAGCTGTCAACACCTCCTGACTTGGCATCAACATTATTATCAGTGAAGCATGCTCCCTTGGACGTAGGAGGACATGAACACAGCGGGACCAACACCACGTTCGAACATACAAGGTTCACGTTTGGGCAAAGCAAGCACGCCTGGGTCCCACGTTCAAGCAAAGGGAAGACCGATGTTGGTTAGCAAGACCGGTGTTAGTCAGCAAGACTGGTGTTGGTCACAACATCAAGGCCGGTGTTTGTAGAAGTAACAAAGTTGGTGTACGGGACAAGGCCGGTGTTCGAACGAAACAAGATATCAAGGCCGGTGTCGGTCGAGGCAGCGATGTCCGTCAGCAAGGTCGGGGTTCGTCAAATCAGCAAGGCCGGTGTTCGTCAAGGCAAGGCCGGTGTTGGTCAAGGGGCAAGTATGGTGTTGGGTGAGGCAACAGGTTTGGTGTCTGGTCGAAGCAGGCACAGCCGGACCCAAACAAAAAAGGCACGCGACGGGTCCCACTTGATCAGGCACAGCCAGCCCCAGATTGGTCGAAGCAGGCACAGCCGTCCCCAGGAAAAACAGGCACAGTCCGCCCCAAGCAAAGCAGGCACGCAGAGGGTTCCACTTGATGAGGCACATTCGTCCCAGGAAAAGCAGGCACGCGGCGGGTCCTACGTTGATCAGGCACAGCTAGCCCCAAATTGGTCGAAGCAGGCACAGCCGGCCCCAATCAAAGCAGGCACGTTGCGGGTCCCACGTTCGAGCAAGGCAGGCACAACAAATCCCACATTTGGTCGGAGCATGCACAGGTGGGGCCCACATTGGCTCATGCATGCTCGTGATACAGTTTTCTACGGACGAACAATAGCAACGGCAGCAAGCTCCGACAGCGTCCGCAGCGGTGGTAGCGGCATCAATGCTCGGCGAGCCAAAGTCACGAACAAAAGAAGCTGTTCGAACAAAAAAAAAGAGAGAAAAAAGGTCGGTCATCTTTTATACACAAGTAATTGGAGAACTCTGGTAAAAGAAGGATTCCCTTCTTGGCTAAAATACCCGAAGGAGGAAGCTGGTCCCACCAAGGTCCGTGGTCACGCCTGGCGTACTCTCGCGGATGATTGCTAACATGGCCGGCCAGAGTCCCTCCAGGTAAACTTCCTTTATCTTGTCTTTATACGATTATATTCGTCACCATCTCATGCCTACCCCACAATGATGCAACCATTATATGCTAGGCAGGGGACTAAATGTTGATGGTATTTTAGTTCAGGGCTAAAATTGTAAAACCAAATTTATACGCTGACATCCTGCAAAGGATAAAGCCACTGATAAGTGATGAATACTTCTTCACTTTAATAATTCACCTAGAATGAAGCATGTGGCAACAATCCCAGTATTCTGTGAATTAAATACACAAAATTCATCCAGGTTGGAGCATATATCAACAATCCCATATACCCTGTGAATTTACAGCATTATTAATTAATGCATAACTAGCCTTGAATTTCCTGTGATGTTACCGCAAAACTCTCATTATTAGTGCGGCATGACGACTGAGTGTTGCTCTCAGTAGAGTAACACGAATCTCTAAGTGTTAATAGTGAGGCATGCACGAAATACCCGTACAGGCCACATCTCTCGGTGTGTTATACTAGCCCGATTGAGCCCACCTCTCTCGGTGTGTTATACTAGCCCGATTGAGCATACATCTCTCGGTGTGTTATACTAGCCCGATTGAGCATATTTGAATCTGGACTGACAGTCTCAGAAACAATCACGACCACGCAAGTTGGCCGCATGATTTAACCAGCCTAGACGATCCTCGGCAGGAGCAGGATACCATCTTAATGACCACCAGCGGGCCCGTTTATGCCCTGGTCGGTCGAATACATACCACACCTCCCAAACAACCACCGAACACCAACCTAGAGTAGGATGGTTGGGATGGTATGGAGTAGCTTGGAAAACATGTACGCACAAGACTGCCAATGTCAGTCTCAAACAGATCGCGACCGTCCAACTTCACTGGCATGGTTGGACGGCATAGATCGTCCCATGGCCGATTGGACAAGCGTTGTCCTGCACATCGGCGGGCCCCCTTCACGCCTGCATAATCGACCACCTTACGACCTAGCCAGAGAGAATCAAACGCTCGCCCAAAGTTCGGCCGGCATGATGCTTTAAAGGTCGCAGGAAATTCCACTAAAGGTCTTAAATTGATCACGACCATCCAACCTCACCAACATGTTTGTATGGCTTAGATCAGACCCATAGCCGTCAGGCAGGTATTGGCATGTTCACCACCGGCCCAATGTGGGCCCCACATGGTCGGCCTCCCCAAAAGAGGAGCGTAGCTTGCCAATTCGTACAGCCAAAGTAGCGTGGACATGAAACCCTAATTAGGGTTTGCGGCATATCACATGTGTCGCAAATCAGTCGCGACCATCCATCTTCGCAGGCATAGATGGAGGGTGTAGATGTAGACTCAAAGGGTCCCAAGCATGTCAACACAATCGTCGTGGGCCCGTCTACATGCGTGACCAATCGGCCAAGGACGACCATGCCTAGATTCCACGATTCATGCGCCCAAACTATTAATGGTTGCGCGGTTCCATTTGCAAACCGATCTCGACCACTCAACTTTTCCGGACAAATCGAGTGGCTTAGATCACATCTCCATGGGACAGTGAGGTACGGACGTGTACACCGGCAAGCCGTATGGACGCATTCCCGGTCGGTCTAGCCAAAAAAATCTCCCATGCATGGATTCGTCCAAGCTGAAAGAAGGTACTTGCGCACCTCCTAAACCCTAATCTGACGGTCGCAGATATGGGTCGCAAGTCATCTCGTCCGTCCAACTTCGCCAGTTTGGACGGACATCCTAAGACAGGAGTTAGGCAACCAGTGAGGCATCACCACGATCATCGTCCATCATTCTTCCACATGGGGTGATCGGCCAAATCAGGTCTTCCTGTATAGCCTCCAAACGATCACTCGAAGATGGTTGGACATGATGCTATTTTAAGACGCTTAAATTCGTGACTTACTCCGTTAAGCCTTAAAACAGCGATGTTTCATACATGCTGAATATATTTGATGCATTATCTGCATAGAATACACAAGATATTTCATAAATATCGACTTCCTAAATAACTTAGTTATTTAATCTAGCATCACATGCTACTTTCTGTGGGTTCCACATCCACACATTCGAGACATAAAGCATGTCACAAACTGGGGGATACATACTGGGGTATTGGTCTGGCGGTTTACAGCATGCAGCGTGCAACGCGCCATCACAAGAACGTGTCAGGAAGACATGGACGGTTAGTGATGATGGGAGAAGTGGGCAAGACTGGTCGTGTGACACTAACACACAACTCCACTACTTCATCACTCCACTTCCCATGAGAGACGTGGGTTAGGATCAATGACTTGTATAAATAAGTTCTCCTCCCCATTTCCAAAGGACAGACGAAACAGAAATCAAGTGTGGATACAACGTATTCCAACACCAGAACTGATAGCTTACATTCTGCAAGCCAGTTCAGCTTTCTGATACAAGTCATACATATACAACACCTTCATAATCTCAACACCTTCTTCGCTTCCCTCCCTAAGATCAACCCCATCTCCTTCACTTTGTGACCGAAGCAAGTCTGGAACGGCCATTTCTTGGTTTAGGCCAGAATTGTACAGATTGATTTCTCGAATCAAAAGCACTCCCGTGCAATGCATTTGTTTAGGGTTTAGATTCATTTCTCATCCACACACCCCAAATTACCAAAACCGGCAGAAATAATTTTCACCCGTAAACACTTATCTACTTGGATTGATTTACATACAACCTGTGATATTTCAGTTATAAAGATAAACAATATAATGCGGAAAAAGAAATAACATAGACACCAGAAATTTTGTTTACGAGAAAACCGTAAATACAGAAAAACCCCGGGACCTAGTCCATATTTGAACATCAAACTGTATTAAGCCGCTATAAACACTAGCCTACTATCAAAACTTCGAACTGGAATGTAGTTGAGACCAAATCTACCGTCACAGCGATTCAGTTACAGTAACATTCGTGCTCTTTACGCCTCTTGAATCTCGCAAGACTCCGAGCAATTGATTCCCTTAGCTGACGTTCTTTACAGCCTAAGGGTTGCTTCAACTCAATTGAAGAGTTTAACCAATCTGCATCCCATAGATAAGCCTATATGTGATTTCTCGTTCTGATCAAAGATCAAGGTGACATAGAAATCGATTGCAATAGACAAACTCTAGCAAACCTTAAAATCCGGTCTTATGACTTTCGGAGAACATCCTAGATTATTATTCACCTCACAAGTAGATACTTGTGGAATCACAAAGTCTGGGACGAAAAAACTTTGTGATTTGTATCTATCTTGCCTGTTGGAGCTAAAGTCCAACAATCAAAGCAAGATCAGGATATACGAACTATCAAAATAAAGATAGTTGGACATGGCTTCACGAATACCTAGGTGAAGTCTTTTTAGTCGTTAAACCTAAAAAGGTTTAAATGAGAGGACGAATCTAGTTTACAACTGGGATACACAAGAATAGCGTCAGGGATTCAAAGATCCAAGTTGTTTGAGGTTCTCTTTATATAGACTTTCAAGGTCAAGGTTGCTTTGGATTTAAGCTAAGGTATATTTGGAATCAAGCAATGAATAATCACTGTTAGATAAAAAACTTGACTTGAAATTAACATAACAAAATATACACTCTGGTTAGGGTGAACCGTAACCGAACCGTGTACAATGACTTGTTCATGAAAGGTTAGCCGAAAATAGCCAGTCGAACAATAAGTGTAACCATTTTCATATAACACTTTAAGACTTTAATCTTGAGTCACACATGTTTAGATGCCGATTAACTCATAAAAATAATTCTGACGACAGGGTAAGTATGTGTATTGTATTCCTGTTCGTGACTATTTTTTTCATGGTATGTGTACCGGGTTTGTATACCCTTAAGACAAAGATTGGTTCAGGAATCCACATATCCTTTCCGGTTTGCATATTGTATATGCATACCTTTTCGGTTTAGAAACCAACATATCTTTTCCGGTTTGCATACTAGGTATGCGTACCTTTTTGGTTCACGAGTCAACAAACTTTTTATGGTATGAATACCGGGTATGCGTACCAAAAAGTCGCTGACAAACTATAGCTAAGCGGGCTCGTTACTAGGTACATTAACTGCGGTTCCGGACTTATAACAGCTGTCCCAGTATGTGAACTAGTATGCATACTGTCCTGTATCCAAATTTATAGTAGTTCTCTATCTCTCTAATAATAAATTCGAAACATTCCCAAATAACATCAATGACACATATCACTCTTCCATGCTATTTTCAAATGATTAAATCTTGAATCATAATTTAGGTCATAAACAATAAATTGTTTTTAACCAAATTCATCAAGTATGAACGAATGTTCTTAAAATTAGTCAGCATATTTCGAGAACGATTAACAAGATAAACTTGACTCGAAATTTCTATTATGCATGTAATGTCTAATTTAGTCATGTGACATTGTCTCATAGTTAAACAAGTGAAAACATGAGTAATAAGTGATTCAGTATTCACCTACCTTTTGTTGAAGAAGTTCTCCAAAAGCTTAGGTTGATCTTCGCCTTCAAATGGTAGAACGCAATGATGTCTGGTATTCAACTACACACTTTTATCCTATTCCGAGACTTGACTAAAGTAGACTAGAAATAAAGATATAGTTTTGATCAACTAAATTTGACAACAAGCTTGAGATAGAAACACTTGTGAGTTCGACCGAGCAATGCTCTAACAGTTCCACAGTACACAACTTCGGGTACTCCTTAGCAAAACTGTGTAGCCGAAAGAAGCAACCGGATCTACCAAAATAAGGTTAAGAATATTATATGTCATTCTGATTTATCAAAAAATTTATGGGGAAAGGCCTAGAAAACCGCAGTCTACTTGCTCAATCGAGCTCCCAGTAAAGTGATACAAAAAACCCCATTTGAGCTTTGGACAGGAAAAAAAACCAAGTTCGAATCATTTTCATGTGTGAGGTTGTCCAGTATAAGCAAGAATATATAATCCCGACAATAAGAATCCAAATGCTACAGTATTAACTTGTCATTTTATACCCGGAAATATCTAAAGGCTTCCGCTTTTACTTCCCGACCAGATCTATCTAAATTGTAGATACAAATAATGCTAGGTTTATGGAATTTGATAACGAGGGTTTATATTATCGAAAAGTGGTGTTTAAAGAAATAATAAATGATCTACCACCATTTTTGATTCCAAATATCTTAACCAGGTTTCTAACTTCAGAAGTTTTGTTACCCATAATCACTACAGTAGTTGAACCAAACATTGAAATTATCGCGCCTACAGGTCTTTAAGTAGTTGAGCCCCTTGTAGCCATTCGAGAAGACATTCATCCTGTTGAACCTTCAGAGTTTCTAAGATCAAGTAGGACATGGAAACCAACAATTCCTAACATCAATCAAACTTATTTCATTGAAGGTGATGTCCAAAACTAATGACCCGTCGAGCTATGCAGAAGCAGTAAGTAGTGAATTGTCAAAAGAATGGACAGAGTCTACGAAAGATAGCATGTTCCACTGCCAGCAGGCGCGAACATCATTGGATGCATATGGGTATTCAAGGCAAAAAGAGATTTTGAAGGGAAAGTGGAAAGATATAAGGCACGACTAGTCATGAAAGGGTATAATCAGAAATCTGGAATTGATTCTATTGACACTTTCTCTCTCATGTCAAAGAAAGATTCTCATATAATTGTGCTTGCCCTGGTAGAACATTTTGACATGGAACTTCATCAAATGGATGTTAAAACGACATTCTTAAATGAGGAACTGTAAGAAGATATTTACATGGAGCAACCTGATGGTTTTAAGTTAAATGAAAAAGAACAACTAGTTTGTAAGTTGAAGAAATCTATTTATGGGTTGAAACAAGCCTTATGAAAATGGTACTTGAAGTTTGACCAGGCCATTGTTGGTTTTGGTTTTAAAGAAACTCACATGGACATATGTATATATTATAAGATCCGTGGGAGTCGTTTCATCTTTTTATTATTATACATGGATGATATACTATTAGCTAGCAATGATATTCATCATTTACTCGATATTAAGCGTTTTCTATCAGATACTCTTGATATGAAAGATGTGGAAGACACATCGTATGTGAAAAAGCGGGGGTCTAACAACATCACCCAATATTTTTCTTAGCAATCTGTATGGACTAACTCCAATATACTTTCAAGAGAATCAACTAGACAGTTAGACTCAATCTTAAGAAAAGTATATCAAAGAGTTATATCTCAATTTCTCAATTCAGTCCGCAATCAAACAAATAAGAACTTACGAGCTTGATTGAATATAAGAGAAATAACTTGAACGGTGTTAGAGCATAGCTCGGTCGACCTCGCATGTGTTGCTATCTCAAGCATGTTTGTCAATGTTAGTGATCAAAACTATGAGTCTTGATTTCTAGTCTACATATCTAAGTCTCGGACTAGGATAGAAAAGTGTAGTTGAGCTCAAGGACTTCATGGCGATTCATCATACAACGACGAAGATCTACTCAAGGAACCGTGGAACTTCATCAACAAAAATGTATGTGGAGACTTGAACTTATCTATCACTCAAAAGTATATCTCTTCTATATCCTACTTCTTATGATACAAAAGTCGTATGCTATATAGACTGGATCATACACATTTGATATTTCGAGCCGAGTATATCTCGCCTATCTATATCTCGAAATCATGTGTTGGTA
The DNA here is from genome assembly GCF_003573695.1 of Papaver somniferum. Lineage (NCBI taxonomy): Eukaryota > Viridiplantae > Streptophyta > Magnoliopsida > Ranunculales > Papaveraceae > Papaver > Papaver somniferum. The sequence continues at coordinate 72,533,121 of NC_039366.1, forward strand.
AAGCGTTTCGCTTTAATCGGGTTTATCTTCACCTAATGACGAAAGTCATATTGTTTCAATCACTTTGAAAATCGCTTTGACGAGAAATAGTGTAACAACTATATGACGTCCTCTAAAAATGTTTCAATGGTTGGAATGAGAGTTTAGGTCTATATAACCAATAATGGATATAAGCATTGTGTGGAAACACATATGTGCATAAGTCATATTCCTTAATCCGAAGTTTGCGAACTTTGTTGATTGAGAGAAACCGGAGGAATTGGCTTTGCCAAGTCCGCGAACTGACGGAAGTTCTCTTGCCGAGAATTTCTGCTGGGATTTTCCAAAAACTCGTTTGCGTGTTTAGTCCGCGAACTGGCGGAAGTCTCCTTGTCGAGATTTTCTGCTTAGATTGGAAAACTATGCCAGTTGTCTTAAGTCCGCGAACTTGTTTGCGTACTTGAGTGGGTTATGATCTAAAGATGTGCTCTGAACATGAAACTTAAATTACTAAGGAATGCAGTATGCAAACCGTGGCTATAAAGTTCATGAGCCGATTCAATCGAATCGAATCATCTTTGTTTCAAATGTGTCTTGTGTAGTTACATAAGATCTGATAGCAATTGAACGACTCTCTAACTAGGTCATTTGAGTCAATTGAACTAGTTATGGTGAAGAAGAACAAGGTTAATATGAAGTGCTCATATGGTTGACCTTTTGGGTTACTATGTTGAACCAACATACACGTACACGTTTGGGCACGGTTTTCACAAACCCAGTAAACGTATATCTCAAGTGTGTGTGACAAGCTAAGTTTTCGATATAACAGTTGAGAAATATTAGCTTGAATCTAAATCAGGTTTTCATCTAACGGTGAATATTGATTGCTTTGTAACTAAGGCAAAACCCTGATTTGAAGACTATATATAGGAGACATCTAGCATTGGGAAAAACTAATCCCCACACGTCTGTGTGATACTAATGCGCTCGCTAAAGTCGATTCTCCTCTAACCTTTGGTTTTCTTCTCTAAAACCAGGTTAACGACTTAAAGACTTCATTGGGATCGTGACGATTTATCCTTTGATGGACTTTTCTGTGTGAGACAGATTTCGTATCTTAAAACGGAACAAAAACCTAGGATTTTTCTATGGGAGACAGATTTATCCTTTGATAGACTTTTCTGTGTGAGACAGATTTGTTTATTATCAAGTCTGCGATTTTGGGTTGCAGCAACTCTTGGTTGTGGGTGAGATCAGCTAAGGGAATCAAGTGCGCAGTATCCTGCTGGGATCAGAGGCGTAGGAGTACAACTGTACCTTGAATTAGTGGGAGACTTATTGGGGTTCAACTATAGTCCAGTCCGAAGTTAGCTTGGAGTAGGCTAGTATCTGTAGCGGCTTACTACAGTGTCTATTCAATCTAGACTAGGTCCCGGGGGTTTTCTGCATTTGCGGTTTCCTCGTTAACAAAATTTCTGGTGTCTGTGTTATTTCATTTTCCGCATTATATTGTTTATCTTTATAATTGAAATAATACAGGTTGTGCGTTAAAGGTTAATCGATTGGAGACCCGACCTTGTGGTTGTCGATTTCATTGATTAACACTTGGACATTGGTCTTTGGTACCGTCCAAGTTATTCCTTGTATTTGATAAAGACTCGCTATTGTTTTTAGCTTGAGTAAAAAATCAAATCAAGAGAGAGATATTAACTCCTTGAGATACTTTTATCTAGATTGAGTCTGACTGTCTAGTTGATTCTCTAGCAAAGTATTTCGGAGTTAGTCCATATAGATTGCTAAGAGAAATATTGGGTGGTGTTGTTAGACCCCCGCTTTTTCAATTGGTACCAGAGCAGGCAAACACGTTTAAGACCTTACAAGTCTGTGTTTGTAGCGATCTGACTCTATGGACAAGAGTACTATCTCTGATAAACGCGTCACCAGTAATAAAGATTCTCTCTCGTCTAAATCTATTAAAGAGAAAATTTCAATCTCGAATATACATAAACCTTGTGGTTCGACGAGATAGACAAACAATGGCATGAGTGTTCATGATTACCCTTCGAAAGAGACCTTCTCTTCTAATGAATGGGATACACCTGATGAGAGTAGATTGATTCTAAATCTTGTTAGAATTCAAGCTGTTAGAATGAATCGGTTAAAACACCATGTAAATGCTCTTCTTGGTATTGTAAGAGATTGCAAAGTCCATGGCAACGCTGAAGATTAGTCTTCATGCTTGAATCTTGAGGCCAGCCTCGAAAAGGATGCCTTGGATATTGAACGTCGCTTGAATAAACTCTCAAATCAAGGATGTTCAAAGCAATCTAATGTACCAAGAACTTCTGATACTTTACATTCAGAAGTAAATACAGATGTTCCTAGTGTTTCCTCCAATCATGAACTTGGTACATTCTGTAAAAGAGACAACTCTTCTGACGGTAATATTAAGACTACATCCTCCAATCATTCCTATGATCAAAAGGTATGTCTTGTTTGTGAGACCAAGTGTTCTGTTAGAGAGAAGAGAAACTCCAAGTTGAATAAAGACTCCTTAGTTCAACTTCAACACACCCTGTATTTGATTCTCAAAGGTGTGACTGACATCCGTATGATTGAGCCAATTGGTTTTCGTACCTATCCTGTGTATGCAACCAGGAAAGTCAGTACAGTGAGTTCCTCCAATGTTCAAGGGCAAAATAGACGTCTTAATAAACATCATCCTAAGGAAGTTCAACGCTTTGTCTCTAAATGCAACATTGTTCCTGTTGAGAAGATCATTCCAGAAGAAAGGAAAATTGATAAGATAAGAAAGGATATTAAAGAGATAATTGTAAGATACAAAGAGCTTGTCAACAGATTATGTTCTTCCTCATGTCAAGGCACTTCTGGTAAGAACTCTACCTATGTCTCTTACTTTGACGACAGTAAATTTTATGATAATTTTTCATGTCAAACAGGATCCCTCTCTAAGACTAAGAGGAAAAACAAACTTAACCAAAGACATAAACCTCGTAATGAGCTTGTAGGCTCGTACTTTTGCTAATTAATCACAAGGTTCGAGAACTTACTCATATAAAATCATGTTGAGTAAGTTGTGTTAAAAACAGGTATACTTGTTGCTTGCATCTGTTAAGTTAAGCTATTTTCTTATCGTCCATAGCTAAACTTGTGTTGACAGATCCGCTAATATCAAGTATTTGTTAAGTCAAAAGAAAATGTTGCATACTGTCTTAATTTTTTTTTAGGACCTGTTTGAAGGACTTTATATCTTGGGTATTTGTTGTACTCGAATGGATTCTGTGCTGGCCCGAGTCAACAGTTTATTTGAAACCCTAAATTGTTGTCCCCAAGGATAAAATATCCAACCTCTTAGGGTTACAAGTCTCGTACGTGTACCTCTGGTGGTTTTTGGATTTTCAAAGAATGTCTTCCTCCTCTTTTGCTACGGTGGTTTCGGAAAAGTATTTCTTGACAAAAGTGTTGAGGTTGATTCCAGGAGGAAGAGAACACTTGTAAATGAAGATCATCCCAATACTTCATGCTTCTTTGCTTATTCTCATGAAGATGTTGAGAAGGATGATATGATCTCTGCTGAAGTTGTTCATGACTTTCTTAAGTACTTTGGGGAAGCAAAACAACAGCTTGTTGATACTTTAAAAGGTCTTGATAAGGTGAAAACTGAGTTGGAAAAGGTTGTGTCTGATCTTGGTCTCATAAAATCTCAAATCAATGATCTTCGTAAAGAGAATCATCTCTCTGATGAAGCAGAGAAGGCTGGCGTTCACAAGCCCGAAGACTCCATGTCTTGTGAGGATCCTGTACTGCCCATATCCCTATTCACTGTCAGGGAAACGATGGAGTCTGATTCTTTCTAGCTTGTCTTTTTGTTGCCTAGTATGTCTTCTTTTGGATTAGTTGGAAGAATAACTAGCGTTTTGAATAGCAAAGATTGTGACTACACATAGTTATTTTGTTTTCATCTTCTTATGTTTATTTTTTAGGTTTATTGGTTTTAAATTCTAAAAATATTTGGAGGATGATGTTATTGCAGTATTGATCTTTATGATTTTGTGATATTGCAATATTTTTATGGGATATGTATTGTTTGCGTCCGTGAACTTGAAGGTCCCATATGTTGTCAAAAGTAAAGTCGTTCATGAATTGGTTTTCGTATTGATGAAAGGACGAATGGACTTTTGACAAATACAAAAGTTATGCCTATGCAGTCATTTATTTGATGGAAAATAGGATAAAATCTTTTGTGTGACAAGGATAAAGTTTATTATGTCATTATGCATATAGTGATGGAAAGATAGAATAGATCCTTGTATGTATTCCACTGTATTGATTTTCATTGATCCATTCTTTTTGTATTACCGTGAAGGCTCCATTGTGTCTTATGTTGAGCACGATACAACTAAGTCGATTATTCTTATTGGCTTTGTTGGTTGTTCCATAAGATGCTATATGTTGAGTATTATGAACTAAATTAATCATCTTGGTTGGTTATTTAGTTATTTGCTCCGAAAGTCTTCTTTTGTCGAGCAAAACTTTTGACAATTAAATTGATTACCTTCGTGATTAGTTTGGTTGTTTGTATTCCAATTAGATTAATTATGGGTTCTCTTGTAATTAGTCTAGTTGAGTTTTCATATATTCCACGAGTTCTTGTGTTGAGTATATGAACGGCTATACTAACTATGTTCTATTGGTTGATGTAGTCGTATATTCCGTAAGGTTTTCCTTATGTTGAGTATATGAACGATTAAGTTAGTCATCTCCGTATGATTACCTTAGTCGTAGCTCCGTAAGTTTACTTATGTTGAGCCCAATCAATTAAATTGATCACTTTTGTGGTTTGATTTAGTTGCGTATTCCAATTAAATTAATCATGGGCTTACTTGTGATTAATTTGATTGAGTTTTGTATATAGAAAATCATTTTCCTATGGTTTTTGGTGTCCAATTAAAAATCCTTTTTTCTTTAGAAATTAAGGTCGCTCTTGTTGTTCACTCGGGAATGACATCAAATGGGGGAGAGTTCTTTTGAACTTATGCTTAATGGTAATATCTTACGGGGTGTGCGGTTGTGGAATTTTATAGGGGTTATCTTGTATCTTAAAACTCCTTGATGAATGCATTTAGCTTCGGCTTTATGATTGCATCTAAATTAAGTTGGTATGTATTTCTTCTTTTAGTCTATGAAACGTGTCTTCTCGGAAATTTCATTAGGAACCCGTTCTTGTACCTTTGCCAATTTTATTGACAAAAAGGGGGAGAATTAATGTGTAGTTCTACTACATATACATATGGTTTTCGGATCATTGTGTAAGGGGGAGTGGTTTCCATGTGAGATGAAGTATTGACTAAGGGGGAGTGATACATATCACCGTAGTATTATTGTTAAAGTCGTGATGCAATTGGACTTTGATGTTACATAATAATACTATGTCACTGTATAATGATGATCGAGAATCTCGATTTCTCTCATTGTTATAGCTACGGATCTTCAACAACGGTGATGCCAAACTTACAACCTTTGGGATCATTGGAGTACTTGGAAGGACGAAGATTTCAGGGAATGTTGAAGATTAGACTATGGAATAGGAGCCACTAAATTTTATCTTTTTTGTACTCCATATGTATTAATAGTTTTGTCACTAAAATTGACAAAGGGGGAGATTGTTAGAGCATAGATCGGTCGACCTTGCATGCGTTGCTATCTCAAGCATGTTTGTCAATGTTAGTGACCAAAAATATGAGTCTTGATTTCTAGTCTACATAGCTAAGTCTCGGACTAGGATAGAAAAGTGTAGTTGAGCTCAAGGACTTCATGGTGATTCATCATACAACGACGAAGATCTACTCAAGGAACCGCGGAACTTCATCAACAAAAAGGTATGTGGAGACTTGAACTTATCTATCACTCAAAAGTCTATCTCTTCTATCTCCTACTTCTTATGAGACAAAAGTCGTATGCTATATAGACTGGATCATACACATTTGATATTTCGAGCCGAGTATATCTCGCCTATCTATATCTCGAAATCATGTGTCGGTAAAGCGTTTCGCTTTGATCGGGTTTATCTTCACCTAATGACGAAAGTCATATTGTTTCAATCACTTTGAAAATCGCTTTGACGAGAAATAGTGTAACAACTATATGACGTCTTCTAAGAATGTTTCAATGGTTGATGAGAGTTTAGGTCTATATAACCAATAATGGATATAAGCATTGTGTGGAAACACATATATGTATAAGTCCTATTCCTTAATCCGAATTTTGCGAACTTTGTTGATTGAGAGAAACCGGAGGAATTGGCTTTGCCAAGTCCGCGAACTCTGTTTGCGAACTCAGTCCGCGAACTGACGGAAGTTCTCTTGTCGAGAATTTCTGCTGGGATTTTCCAAAAACTCATTTGCGTGTTTAGTCCGCGAACCTAGTCCGCGAACTGGCGGAAGTCTCCTTGCCGATATTTTCTGCTGAGTTTGGAAAACTCTGCCGGTTGTCTTAAGTACGCGAACTTGTTGGCGTACTTGAGTGGGTTATGATCTAAAGATGTGCTCTGAACATGAAACTTAAATTACTAAGGAATTCAGTATGCAAACTGTGTCTATAAAGTTCATGAGCCGATTCAATCGAATCGAATCATCTTTGTTTCAATTGTGTCTTATGTAGTTACATAAGATCTCATAGCAATTGAACAACTCTCTAACTAGTTCATTTGAGTCAATTGAACTAGTTATGGTGAAGAAGAACAAGGTTAATATGAAATGCTCATATGGTTGACCTTTTGGGCTACTATGTTGAACCAACATACACATACACGTTTGGGCACGGTTTTCACAAACCCAATAAACGTATATCTCAAGTGTGTGTGACAAGCTAAGTTTTCGATCTAACGGTTGAGAAATATTATCTTGAATCTAAATCAGGTTTTCATCTAACGGTGAATATTGATTGCTTTGTAACTAAGGCAAAACCCTGATTTGAAGACTATATATAGGAGACATCTAGCATTGGGCAAAACTAATCCCCACACGTCTGTGTGATAATATTGCGCTCGCTAGAGTCGATTCTCCTCTAACCTTTGGTTTTCTTCTCTAAAACCAGGTTAACGACTTAAAGAATTTATTGGGATTGTGAAGCCAGACCGATACTACTTTTATCGTACGAGTACAATCTTTGATTGGATTGAGATCGTGAGAATTCTCCGATAGGAAAGATAAAGAAGTCACAAACATCTTCGTCTCACTGTTTGTGATTCCTAGACGTCCTCTTGTGTATTCAAGTAAGACTGTTGAGAGGTGATTGATTAATTTAGGCTGTTCTTCGGGAATATAAGATTGGATTATCAATTGGTTCCTGTTCACCTTGATTTCATATCTTAAGACGGAACAAAAACCTAGGGTTTTTATGTGGGAGACAGATTTATCCTTTGATAGACTTTTCTGTGTGAGACAGATTTGTTTATTATCAAGTCTGCGATTTTGGGTTGCAGCAACTCTTGGTTGTGGGTGAGATCAGCTAAGGGAATCAAGTGCGCAGTATCCTGTTGGGATCAGAGGCGTAGTAGTACAACTATACCTTGAATTAGTGGGAGACTGATTGGGTTTCAACTATAGTCCAGTCCGAAGTTAGCTTGGAGTAGGCTAGTGTTTGTAGCGGCTTAATACAGTGTGTATTCAATCTAGACTAGGTCCCGGGGTTTTTCTGCATTTGCGGTTTCCTGGTTAACAAAATTTCTGGTGTCTGTGTTATTTCATTTTCCGCGTTATATTGTTTATCTTTATAATTGAAATAATACAGGTTGTGCGTTAAAGGTTAATCGATTGGAGATCCGACCGTGGTTGTCGATTTCATTGATTAACACTTGGACATTGGTCTTTGGTACCGTCCAAGTTATTCCTTGTATTTGATAAAGACTCGCTATTGTTTTTAGCTTGAGTAAAAATCAAATCAAGAGAGAGATATTAACTCCTTGAGATACTTTTATCTAGATTGAGTCTGACTGTCTAGTTGATTCTCTAGCAAAGTATTTCGGAGTTAGTCCATACAGATTGCTAAGCGAAATATTGGGTGGTGTTGTTAGACCCCCGCTTTTTCAAACGGTACCAAAGACCAATGTTCAAGGATCAATCAATTTCAAATATATAACAAAATATAATGCGAAAAAAAATAACACAGACACCAGAATTTTTTTAACGAGGAAACCGCAAATGCAGAAAAACCCCGGGACCTAGTCCAGATTTGAACACCACACTGTATTAAGCCGCTACAGACACTAGCCTACTACAAAGCTAACTTCGGTCTGGAATGTAGTTGAGCCCTAATCAATCTCACACTGATCAAGGTACAATCGTGTTCCTTACGTCTCTGATCCCAGCAGTATACTACACACTTGATTCCCTTAGCTGATCTCACCCACAACTAAGAGTTGCTACGACCCAAAGTCGAAGACTTGATAAACAAATCTGTATCACACAGAAAAGTCTATTGAATAGATAAATCTGTCTCCCACAGATATACCTACGAGTTTTTGTTCCGTCTTTTGATAATCAAGGTGAACATGAACCAATTGATAACCCAGACTTATATTCCCGAAGAACAACCTAGTATTATCAATCAACTCACAATAATCTTAATCGACTAACGAATCAAGATATTGTGGAATCACAAACGATGAGACGAAGGTGTTTGTGACTACTTTGCTATCTTCCCTATCAGAGCTATAAATATCAAGCCAATCTTACGATTGTACTTAATCACGATAGAAAACAACAAGATGAGATCACGCAACTACAGAGAAAAATAGTTGGGTCTGGCTTCACAATCCCAATGAAGTCTTTAAGTCGTTAACCTACAACGTTTCGTGAAAAATCTAAGGTTAAAGGAGAATCGACTCTATCTATGAGTATCACACAAGAGGTGTGGAGATTAGGTTTCCCAGTTGCTAGAGTTCTCCTTTATATATATTTCAAATCAGGGTTTGCAATCTAATTTACCTTGGTAATAAAACATTCAATATTCACCGTTAGATAAACCTAAATAGATTCAAGCTAATATCTTTCAACCGTTAGATCGAACTTAGATTTTTATACACAAATGAAATGTTCCTTCATTTAGGTTTGAGTAACCATACCTAAACGTGTACACTTAGTCGGTTCAACAATGGTTAACAAATGGTTAGCCATATGAGCACTTTCAGATCAACCTTATTCATCTTTACCATAACTAGTTCAAATGACTCAAATGATCTAGTTTGAGAGTTGTTCAATTGTGTAGATCTCATAGAAGTATACAAGCCACAATCGAAGCAAAATCGATTTTGATTCACTCGAATCAATTCATGAAAATTATAGCCACGGTTTGCAAAGATTGCATTCCTTATTATATAAATATTTTAGTTCATGAACAAACCGATTTTAGAAAGTAACCTACTTAAGTATGCAAACGGGTAAGCATACCTAAGTAGCCAGACCGAGTTTGGTTACGCCAGTACGTGTACGGGTACGCATACCAATTCACACTTCCAAACTCCAGCAGAAATTCACGGACGTGAAACTTCCGAATTTCTAACAACCATCGGTACGCGCACGGGTACGCATACTTTAGGTTTCCGGTTTTGGACTTTTATACAAATGTGAGAACACACTATGTTTATATCCAAACATGGTTACTTGTTTTAAACTCTCATTTCAATCATTGAAACTTTCTTAATTAGAGGATGTTAAAATTGTTGTTATTCACAAACTATTAGCACCAAAGCGATTTTCAAGTTATTGAAATAATATGACTTTTGTCACGAGTAAAGATGAACTTTGCCAAAGCGAAAGCTTACCAACACATATTTCGAGAAACAAATAAGCGAGATAAACTCGGCTCGAAATAGCAAATGTGTATAATTGAAGTCTATATAGCAATACGACTTTTGTCTCAAATAGGAGATAGAGTAGATAGACTTTTGAGTGATAGATAAGTTCAAGTCTCCACATACCTTTTGTTGATGAAGTTCCACAAGTTCCCTTGGGTAGTTCTTCGTCTTTATTCGATGAACGCCGTGGAGTCTAAAGCTCAACTACACTTACTATCCTAATCCGAGACTTAGCTATAAGTAGACTAAAAATCAAAACTTATAGTTTTGGCAACTAAACTTGACAAACAAGCTTGAGATAGCAACGCTTGCGAGTTCGACCGAGCAATGCTCTAACAGTATGTTTTGAGAATAGAAATTTTGAGAGACCGGAAGGCCGGTGTACTTGGTTTATCACAAAGTTCTTACATTGATAAGGTTTTCAAGAGGTTTAATATACATAGTTGTGCGCTTAGAGATGCACCAACTGTGAAAGGATATGTTTTCAGCAAGAATCAATGTCCAAAAAATGAAATTGAGAGAAGTATAAAATGGGAATCATTATAGTTTCCCATCTTTCAACTCATTACATGATAGCTGATCATTTAACTAAAATACTTCCACCCCGTATTTTCAAGGATCATATATCACGTATGGGAATTCAAGAATATTTTGATGATATTCATTAGTGGGAATTAGATTCCCAATTCCCGACATTTGATTTCGGTGAATTAGTTGATTATTTTTTGTTCATTTTAATATTGAAGTTCGTATGATAGTGTTTTCCGGTGGGAGTTAGTCATTCATTTGTTTTCAGTAGAAAATTAATAAAGTATTTTCTATTTGGTTCAGTAAACTTCATTGAGTTTTTGGTTATTTTGCAGCTAAGCATTACAGTATAATAACCCTTTGTTTGAATATGTTTGTTTCCCATTAACGCATCGTATACAGTGGCCTAAGAAAGCTCCGCATAAGCTTTAAGTGCTTTATCTTAACATGGGTAGGCATCATTATTAATGATCTTTTATCCTGAATAGTTGGTAGCAGTTTGTTACATGGGGAAACAGTAAAATATTAGAATAACATGAACATTTTGTTGCATCAAGCACGGACTAATGTGAATGACATGTAAAAGATTGCATGAATATTGTGTTAGACATTCACAACACCTCAATTACCGCTTTTGAGTATAAATATGGCCAGAATTTTCAGTAATACTAGACCTGAGACCATGTGCCGACGTTGCATCTCAGATAATGCATTATCTTCGTGATCCAGCTTAGTGGTGCTGCTATATTTAGGTTAAGGTTCCTACAGTGTTTTGTTTGTATATTACCTGTGTGATTGATTTTCAAACAAAAGGTGGCCACCCACTTTCAAAACCTTGATCCAGTGTTGTCTTCATAAAAACTGAGTGTTTTGTATTGACCGAGTGTGAGAATGTAAGGTTAATTTAGTTATATTTTTATGCAAATAAAACTCATATATGTGGTCAACACTAAACATGGTATCTTTATTTTGCCGCATATGATAACTAGTTAGAGCAAACTCTTACCTGTTTTGAGCTAATCATAAAAGTGATTGTTCTCTATCTTTAAATTTTCGTAATGGGTAAGCATTGGAGATTTCTATTGAAGAGGTGAGTCCCCCTTCTCATCTAACTTGCTGCGAGTATCCATATACGGCAGATTTGAAAAAAAAAAAGACTCAATTCTCAAATCTAATAATTGATTCTTATACAATTATAACTTAGATAATCAGTTATATCAAGTATATGTTGTAACTGAACTATTATGCTTAATCATGACTTTAATCTTGGAAAGATATACATGAATCGTTGAATTGTTTTGATATTTGCGCATACTGAATTTTCCTACATCTGCATCATCAAAAGGAGTTACATAGAGTAAGCAAGTTGGAGCTATTATCGAGGATGCAACAAGCATACACCAGAGCACGCCAATATATTTTGACCACCACGGGATAATGTCAATTTATTTGTGTTTTATATGAACCATTTTGTTGCAAGTTGTGCAGTACCATTGATTTTGTTATTAGTCATCAGATTTTCTTAACTTGTATATCAACATACAAATTAAGAAAAACTTAAATATTATTAGCTTGCACTGAAAATTGCAAATCATCTAGGATATCCATCTTCTTTGAATCATTCTACTCCACCTCTTACAACATCAAGATCTCTAGAAAAAACTAAATCAATTAAAGCCGGATTTGATACACGTACTCAAGTTGAATCAACTGAAGCACGAACTATAAAGTATTAAATTTCTAAATCAATAAATAGTAATATTCAATTGAAGCTCATAAATTTAGTAAATAATAGAAAATCAATTGAAGCTCGATCTCTGGAGTTTAATATGTTTTTCGTCACTCTACTTCAGCAATGAATCAATTGAAGCTCGCCAGATTAATGAGAAATCAAATTTAAAGCCGAGATTCAATAATAAGAATGAAGTGAAGAATAATGGGGCTATATCTACACACTTCCAAGACTGAACTGTACTGGCCTACCAGTGATCCACAATGTTATGAAGATATATTGGCAGACCCTCTGGTGGTATTAAGTTACTTTTCGGACCTGTTAGCCTTGACATTCATTTCTGCAATCGTTTAATTGAAGAATGTATATGCAAAACTATACAACTAATGGCCTCAGTTCATAAACTCCACGATTATCAGAGTGAAGTACTTCTTATCTGCAGTTGTACCGGCATCTACCGATTATACTTCTCCACGCAGACCACCAATCCAGTTGGTGTTCATCAGGTACAATCTATTTTTGATGATTACCTCTTTTAGTACTTGCAACAAGTTATAACTGATGATGCTTCTGGCTCTGGGCCACTACAAAAGCGTATAACCTCCCTCTATCTCATAAATGGTGACCTTGGTATTTATACCGTGGCTGATACTTGCACTATTTTTATCTCGCATCTTGGGCTCAAACGAAGCCACTATAAGATACTCTTCAACGCAATACCAATGTCACTGATACCATATCTGCTTTCCAGTTAGCTCTTGATCAATACGTACAGGTGTGTGGTTCATTACCTCCTTCATTCAACATTATCGATGCTGCACCCATCTCATGAGTACCTTGGTCATGATTCTGTTCTCTAGCAATGCAATAAAATAGAACATGCTCAAGATTATCTATTAACTTGTTCTATTAGCGGGCTTAATCTAAGCACTGGACCGCGTCAATTTAGTGTCGTCCTTTGTTACCGCTTAGGTATCCCACTTTTTTTAAGCAGGCAGTTTATGTTCGAGTTGCAACCGTGAGAAGGATATCTATGGTGATCATGTCGTTCACTATGCAAATGATGTAGGCCTAAATTTTATCATGACCTTGTGCTTTATGCTTTGGTGGATGCTTACTTTCAGGCATGTGTCTCTACGAGAATAAAAGCTTTTCTAGGCCTCTTAGACGATAACGGCTTTGCGTTGCGACTAGCTGACATTATTTTTTACAATTGGGAGTCTCGCAAGGACTTGTTTCGATGTAACTAGCGTCTCACCTTTCACAGGAGGAGGTATCTTCTCTTTCATGCCAGATTGTGCCATATCCAACGCAGCCACTCGCAAAAGCAACAAATACTTTGACAAATGTATATTCACAGGTTTATGGGTTTCGTATTTTAGCTTTCTCTACCTTTGGTAAGCTCAGGGACGACATTATGGACTTCTAGAAAAGATTGAAGAATTACGTTGTGTGTCATGACTACAATGTTAAAATTGGCAATTTTTTGTTTCACATGATATGACTTGTCGTTCAAAAAGGTGTAGGAACCCAACTTATTGCTAAACTCCCTACTACCTTCTTGTAATACACTTATATTTTGCCTTATTATTATTATTAGTCATAATAAAAATGGGAGCCACCATTGGCATATTATTAATAATCGAAAATAGGTACAGCATTTATCATATTATTATCATAATTAATTATTATTTAAATATTATTTTTTTAAACTTATTATTATTGTTATAAAAAACGCTTTAAGGATTCGTACAAATATTTAGTTGGTATCCTACCAACAAGCTGAGCACCAACACCCTCTTAAATAGCAACATGCTGTCTATAAAAAATGAAATACTACACCACTACTATCGTCATTATTATCTAGACAAATTCTTTAATCTTTTGAAAAAGTACAAAGTGTCTTCAATAAGCTCACCCAAAGTAGTGAAAGTGACGAGGTGTCAACTCACAAATAGAACTTTATTATTGTATCTTAAAATAACCCGTTATCGCTTTTCCACGGAAAACCCAAAAAATAACCCGTTCGTAACCTTTTTCTTCCCTTTTCTTCACCAAATCCCTACCAAAATCTTCAAATCTTTGTGAATTTTTAACCATATGAGTTTCTAATTAGCGGTATATAGGCCTTAGTGGCTATTGATTGCTGGAATTTCTTATTCAGATATGGCTTTACAAGAATTATTTATACAAACGGAGAAATGAAGCCCTCTGCAACAAAAGTCTTTCCCAATCCTTATTCATCTCCAACACGCTTCATCAGGCTATTTCCGATGCTCCTATAATGGCTAATCCAGGTAATCATTAACCTAGTGTTGGGATTAAACATATGAAATTCACCCTATTTTGATTTGATTAGGATACTGCTATTGTTTAATGGAATTTCTTATTCAGTAATTAGACATTTGGCGAATTTCTTCTCTGTGTTTTTACATCTGTTGCTCGCTAAAGATTTCTTCTCTTAACCCACGTCTAATCTATGGTTTTTTTAATCCTGAATTGTAATCATGAGTTCATTGGAAACCAAATTTTGGCAGATTTTATTTGATTTTCTTGCGCCTCAATCAAATTTTCCCCTATTTAAACTTTGTAGAATGGGTTTGTTGTTACCCCATGTTTTGTATCTCATGCTCTGCAAATTTAGTTGTTTTAATTTTAGTTGTTGTTTACCTTGTCTATTGCTTAATTTTCTCCGCCTTTTCTCTGTGGCTTTAAGCTGGTTTTACCTATATTTGTATCATCATGTGTGCTTGGCATGGTGATGTTTCTCAACTTGCAGATGAACTTCACAACTCTCTTATCTTAAGTAATGGAAATGATTTTGTGTTAAGTCAGATAATTCCATATCGTTTTCAAAACACTAGGCGTCTACGGACCAGCACTGCTCTTGGTAGGTTTATAGCACCTATTCCTGCTAACCACAAAAACTTTGATGTTAGGAATGCTCTTATTTTTCTCTGGAAAGTTCAGGGTGATATTTCTATCAGAAGAACTAGCAAAAGTAGATTTGCGGTTTTTATTACTCGTTTTGAACTAGAGCATGAGATGAATCGTGTTTTATCTTTAGATACTAGAAGAGTTTTTGGGGACTTTTTTGTACCAAAAAGCTAGAAATCACTGATGATGTTAAAAACTGGTTTCCTACAATGGAAATGTTTTTTATTACCATTCATAATCTCTTCCTGAGCAAGTCACTAGTGAAAACCTAAGGAGATACTTCTCTGTAAATGGTCATATTACTTCTTTTGGTTTTCCTCATCGCCATCATGATGGCAGGTTTTCAATCAATGTTAAAGCCTTAGTGAATATTAGAGCACAAATTCGTTTTTCGATTAATGCTGAAAATGCTCTTGGGTTTTACAATAGGGTGAATTTTGAATTCCATAATTTCCCAACACTATTCTGTGGTTTTTGTGACCTGCTTGGACATAAGATTAGTCAATGTGCAAGATATGATCTAGCACAACAACAAGCTGAGATTCAACAAGCTGAACTACATCAGGCTGGAATGGATGCTTAAATGGAGGCTCTGCAACAACAACATGAAGCTGACATGCAGTACCAAAAAGCTAATGCACATGACAACATGGAAGCTCAACCAGCTATGGTGCAAGAAGGCATGGAATGGACAGAAGAATCATTATCCTCATCCTCAACAAGTTCTCTAGCTTCTGTAGTGACTTGCACTGATTTTCATAGAGAATTAGATGATGAAATTGTGAGCCAAGAAGACAGAATATCTCAACAAGAAGTTTTCCAGCAAGTCCATAACATGTTGGGTTTCTTGGACTCTGCCTCCTTACCTACTGGTGTTATGACTGCAGCAACCAATGGAGCCTCTTCTTCACAACAACAATTATCTTCTACTGAACAAGACTACTGGAATAATTGGAATACAATGGAGAAATATTTCAGTGAAGACAGAAGTATGCCTTCCTCTAAAAGACTGAGATTGAATGGAACTGAATTGAGTACTGCAACAGATGAGGCTAATGACATCATAGTGATTGAACCATTTGCAACCAATATGAATCAACCACACCAATGGTTCAATGGATAGACAAGCAATGCTACAGTCAAAGAAAAAGACAAGGCAACCATCTCCAACACCTAAGTGAATAGCCATATATTGAAATACAACATCAGGAAACCATTAGGGCCTATATGTATTTTTTGCTTGATAACCAGTTTCCTGTTTTTATTTCCTGTAATCCCTTGTAATTTTTGGTTTACTTCTTTCCCTGCTTTGTTTCTTTGTTTTATAGTTTCCTTTGTATCCCTGTTTTAGCTGTAAATATATCCCTTTGCTTCTTTTATTTTCTGCCCTGTATCTTAGTTATCTTGTATCTTGTAATTTCAGTTTCTAATTGAATCCTTTTCTTAGTTGTTCCCTGATTCCTTTTTTCGTTTCAGATCTTACTTAGGTCTGTTTTCATTAATATCCATTGCTCTCAGTGCTGTGCTAGGTCTTTTATTCACTGTGTTTTGACTGCATTAGTGTGCAAGGTCTCTTATTCACTGTGTTTTGACTACATTAGTGCGCTTTCTTTAATTGTTCTGTAATTTTTTGATTCAAATTTCAGTTTATTTCTGTTTTTTTTGAAATTTCCAGGGCTATTCTTTTCTTAACTCTTTCATTCATTTTGTTTTATTTGGTTTCAGTGTTTTTTCTTCCCTGCCAGTTTTCTGAAGTATCCTGTTGTTGTTTTATTCTACCTGTTCTGGTCCTATCTTTGTGTTTTTGTCTATGCAGATCCTATCTTGGAATGTCCAAGGAATTGGGACTCCAATAACCCAAGACCATTTCAATTACCTCAATTCTTACTACAAGCCTGACATAGTTTTTCTAGCAGAAATCAAAGCACCATTGGCTAGAATTGAGCCTTTCTTTAAAAAATCTCATTTCTCTGATTGGTTTATTGTTCCGTCAGTGGGAATTTCAAAAGGGTTAGCGATAGCATGGCATAACAATGTATAGATGAACTTGATTTCATCGAATTTAAATGTTTGTCATTTTGATTCAAAAATTGGAGATAAAGAGGTGATATTAACCTGTGTATATGGTGCAGTGGAATCAGAAGAAAAAATAGAACAATGGACTTATATAGCTAACATTGCGCAGCAGGTCAACAAACCTTGGATACTTATTGGTGATTTAAATGTAATCCTGGATCCGGACGAGAAACAAGGAGGAAACAAGTCTAGCTCCAGCAGCAAGTCATTCATTATTCAGACTATAGACTCCATGGGACTTCAGGATGCAGGGTATGAGGGAGCTCCGTTTACTTGGTCAAACAACAGACAAGGCAACGCAAATATATGCGAAAGGATTGACAGAGCTCTTACGTCATTCCTATGGATACAAAACTTCCCCAATACCAAGGTAAGTCACCTTCCTAGAGTAGGGTCGGATCACACTCCGCTCCTACTAGATTCTCACCATGATAAACAATTGTCACAAAAACCTTTTAGATGCATTAGATCTTGGCTCTCTCATCCATCCATTTCCGCCTTAGTTGCCAATTCTTGGACACTCCATTCCAATAATGATCAAAATAATAACATATACTCCAAACTCCAACTCCTCTCATCAGACCTTTCTCAATGGAATTCAGATGTCTTCGGAAATATCCACAAGAATATCAAATCCCTAAACAATAGAATTGATTCTCTTCACAAATAAGGTAATTATTCTGCCAATCAAGAAAAAATTAAAAAACTCCAAACCGAAATAGGAGATTGGTACAAGATCAAAAATGACTACTACCACCAACTTTCTAGGGACAAATTCTTTAAGGAATATGACCAAAACACCGAATATTTTCACGCTACCGCCTCAAATAGAAAAAGAATAAATGCAATTCATACCCTTAGAGAACCCTCGGGCCTATGGATTTCATAAAGAGATCAAATCAACTCCCTTCTAATAAACCATTCCTCTCAAATAGGCACATCTCAGATCCCTAATTATGTGGAAGATTTATCCAACATTATTGATCCCTGTATTTTTGAAGAGGAAAATCTAGCTCTGACTTTGATTCCTTCAAAACTAGAGATTTGTAACACTATCTCTAATATGAACCAGTGGGGGGCTCCAGGTCCAGATGGGTTTCAACCAGGCTTTTTTAAAGCTAATTGGGATATTCTAGGGCCTGATATAATTCAATCGGTGCAAGATTTCTTTAAATCAGGAGCTTTAGACCCGAAATTAAATTTTTCTTACATAACTCTTATCCCAAAAATATCCACTGCTCAAACTCCAGCTGATTTTAGGCCCATTAGCCTGAGTAATGCTATTTACAAAACCATATCAAAAGTTCTTTCCAATCGTCTCAAACCAATTCTTAATAAAATTATTTCTCCGAACCGATCAGCTTTTCTCCCGTGTAGACAAATCACAGATAATATTATCATCGCACATGAGCTTATCCACACTATGAAAACACCGAAAGCCAAAAAAGGTCATTTTGCTCTAAAATTAGATCTCTCGAAAGCTTTTGACCGGGTGGAATGGAATTTCATTAAAGCTTCCATAACTGCTCTAGGTTTTAGTGAATCCTGGGTAAACCTCATTACACAATGTATTTCAACCACCTCCTACTTCATCCTTCTAAATGGCTCTCCGGGCCCTGCTTTCAAAACCTCCAGAGGGCTTAGACAAGGTGACCCCCTCTCCCCTTATCTCTTCCTCATCTGCATGGAGATCCTTTCTAGACTTCTAGACAAAGCGGTTTCGGAAAGGAAAATATCCGGTCTGAAAATAAACAAAAACGCCCCCAATATTTCCCACCTATTCTTCGCAGATGACTGCTTTCTTTTCGCAAAGGAATACTTAGGGGAAGCAAAAAACCTTCTAGACATCTTATCCAGATTTGGAGAAATTATGGGTCAAATGATAAACCTTCAAAAATATGGAATTTACTTCAGCCATAGAATTCATCCGAAACACGGAAAAATCATAGCCAAAATTCTTAAGGTTCCCTTAATGACAAAAAATGATAAATATTTAGGAAATCCTCTCTTTTTTGATTAAAAAAAAAAGAAAATTTTGAACCTCTCCTACAAAAATATTATGCCACTTTACAAGGTTGGAAATCAAAATTACTCTCTCAAGATGGAAGAACGGTATTAATACAATAAGTTCTACAAGGCTATCCTACTTATCAGATGCAAATTCTGGATCGTCCTAAGGAAACTCTAGATCAAATGGATAAAATTCAAAGGCACTTCTGGTGGAATAAAGATAAGCCCAAAAAAAGAGGAGGTTATTTTAAAGCTTGGGTCAGCATATGCAAACCAATCTCTCAAGGAGGTTTGGGAATTAAAAACCCACATCAATTCAATATAGCTCTCCTAATGAAGCTGGCCAGCAGACTTATCTCGGAACATGATCAACTCTGGGTTAAACTTCTGAAAGCAAAATACTTCCCCAATAACCACCCATTAGAAGCTTCTAGAACTTCAAATTTATCATGGATTTGGACAAGCATACAAAAAGGGTTGAGTCTTATTAAAGGTAATTTCGTGTGGCAAGTCAAAAATGGAGCTTCGATAAAAATTTGGGAAGATAAATGGGTATCCAATGAAGACACCGTCCAACAACCGACTTCTACTCCTGATCCAGTCCCACAAAGAGTAAGTGATCTGATTACTCAAAATGAAAATTGGGATCAAGATAAACTAGATAATCTCTTCACTCCGGATATTAAAGAAAAAATTCTTGCCATTTCTCCTAATACCCAAGAACAAGATAAGATAAGATGGCAGCACCACTGCTCTGGTACTTTCTCAGCGAAAAATGTCTACAACTTCCTTATAAAAGAAGACCAAGAAAACAACAATACTATTGATTTTCCCTGGAAAAAGATCTGGAAAATCAAAGTGATTCCTAGGATTAAAATTTTTATTTAGAAATTAGCTCAGAAAGCTCTCCCTACCAATGCTAGACTAGGAGCTCATAATAAAGATTTTATTAAGGATTGCCCTATGTGCAACGCTCAAACACAAGAAACAAAACAACACCTAATAAGATCTGCCCTTTTGCTAGAGATGTCTGGTTTGGACTATCTTTAGAGGCAGTAAATTCAAGAATTAATTCAGATTCAATAGTAACCTGGATTAAAGAGTGGATCACGGGACCAGATTTCACTAACTTATCAGATAAGATCGCAACAATCTCCTGGTTCATCTGGAATTATAGATGCTCAGTAGTTTTTGACAAAATAAACCCAAACCCAAATTCTCTTATAGAGAAGATCAAAAAATTCTTACAACAATGTCCTCAAGAGAATATCCACAAGAGTAAAAGGATACAGACATGTATGATTTTCAAGGAAAAATGGACAAGCTTAACATCAGACTGAATTATTTTTATAGATGCGGCTTTTAAGAAGGAAAATTCCACCATGGGATATGCTTTTATTCTTTATTCAGTGGACAATGAGACTTTCATGCACATAGCAGCTGGATCAGATAGGGCTACCTCGGCATTCCATGCAGAATCAAAAGCTTTATTCAAGGCCTCTTGTTGGCTACGTGAGAATATCTTATCCAGCGTCTCTTTAGTTACAGATTGCAAAATGTTAGCAGGAGCCATCAGAAAGGAAAGCAATATCCCAGATTGGAATGCTGAGAACACCATCAAGGTGACTCATACAATTCTTCAAAAGCTCCCTCAAGCTCAGGTGCACTATATTAATAGAAGATTCAACTCTGCAGCAGACCACATAGCAAAGGAAGCTCGTGCAAAGAATATGAGGAATTTCTCAACACAGATTCAACTAAGGATTTCACAATCTAATGTGATGTCCAATATTTTCGAAAGAAAATATATTGTAAATCTTATGTACTTTATTGCTTGATTAATATATTACCTTTTCCATCAAAAAAAAAAACTCACAAATAATATTTTCTACTTCTCTTTACACTAGCAAATAATATAAGGAAAGCATATTCGTCCTAAGGGAGGTATTGAGCAAAAGTTGTTATAAAAGTATTCTTAGCAAAGATGATTTATTGTAGGAATTCTAAAAATCACAAAGTTGTATTCAAATATAAGATAAGATTGATTAAGGATTCATTATCGACCACGAAATATAAACCAAATTTACATATAGCTACGTTCTTCGCAATATCTTTTTACTAACAACCCTAGAATAGTTAGTACACTCAACTATTTCGTTAATATCTCCTAACATTACCGAATAAAGAAGCACTCGACTACCAGATTCTACTTGTCAAGTTTCCTAGAAGTACGCTATTTAGGTGTAACTTAAACAAATGCTTTACGTTTTATGAGATAAGATTGTTCCTAGTAATAATATCAAAAGCATGAATTACCTACTAGTGTCAATTTTTACATAGGGTACTTAAAAATGTCCCATCATCAATACCCAACAGAGACGTATCTATAATCATATATATACTAGAGCTTCACCCAGCTGAACTCTCGGTATTCTATATATGTATATAAATATGTATAAATTACTGACCCGGAATACGAATTATAGATTCGTACTTCTGCATCATATTCCGCAAGAGAATTGAGAATGCGTATCCTGCTAATGGCCATACTGTCCTTCAATATGCCTGCACGATTTTAGAGCTTCACCCAGCTGAAATCTCATTATTTTATGTACGACCGTATGAATTGTCATGCATTGATCAGTCTACACTGATGCTGCAATTATAAATTTCAGAATAAGATACTATGCTATTATGAATTACCAGAAGCATAATATTTGGAATATTACTTTGAGTCGCAGAATTTCCACGGCTGAATTCTTCGAATATGTTATGTATGCTACAAACGATGTGCTAGCGCTAACATGGTCGTGCTTCATATCCAGGCCGTGGCTATTAACTCCATAGCTAGCCAACTAGATAGCCAGGCCACGACTTCCTTATTTTTTAGCCTGGACATGTCTTTGGACACGACATTCCTATCCCTAGATATCCAACTAGATAATCAGGCCACAACCTCCTTGTCTTCCTAGCTAGCCAACTAGCTAATCATCCACAACCTCCTTTTCTTCCTAGCTATCCAACTAACTAATCAGGCAACGACCTCCTTGTCTTCCTAGCTACTCAGGATACGACCTCCTTGCCTCCCGGCTACGGCCTCCCTATTTCTTAGTTTTTCCTGGCCCACGACTACCTTGCCTCTCAGTCACGACCTTCCTGTCTACTGGTCTGGCTAACCATGGCCACTGCCTCCTTGTCTACCGGCTTGGATAACCATGGCCACAACCTCCCTGTCCCCCCGCCTAGCCATATGGCCACGACCATCTTGTCTCTTGATCTAGCCTAGCTAGCCATGAATACCTTGCTCTCGGCCTAGCCTAGTCACGACCTCCTTGCTAGCCGGCCTATCCTAGCATCTAACTAGCCACAACCTCCTCATCTTTCAGCCTAGCTTATCTCTCGACCTACTATTCCCGTGGCAACAACCACGAACCAAACGTATCCAAAGCTTCATAAGCACCATGTACATGCCGACTAGGCTATCTATCGACTAGGTCGCGCCTCTTGTCACGACTTAAGACTAGTCGTTAGCCTGGTATCCACATCTTGGTGTATTATTATGGTTATATGCCATCTTATGGTAAACTCGTTAGTAACACATGCTCTTTGATCGAGTTGTCTCTTCAATCTACGCCGACAAAGTCTAGCTAGCTTAGGCTATTACTTAGTCAAGTATCGTGACAATCTAGACAAGACTAGAAACAAGTCCATGATTCTACTAATTCCTACAAGAAATCAAAACATGTTACATGGGGGAATTATTCATGGGTATTGGTCTGGTGGTTTACAACGACGTGTGGCATGCCAACACCACATGATAAGGAAGTTACAAGTAGTGGAAAGGTTGAGAGCGGTTAAAGAAAGTGGCTAAGTAATGGAATGATGGTCTACGGTTTCCAGAAACTTCCCAAACATAATGGGCGTAACCATACCATTATCCTACTATCTCCATCTCTCCATCTCTCCACAACCTCCACTACTTATGAGGAAACAATGAGTATTCCTTACAACTATAAATAGACTACCTTGTCTATCCAGAAGACAGAACAAGCTTATCATTCCCAATCTCTTCTTCTTCCATAGTTCAATAACCTCACACCCAATTCAATCACCACTGATTTCCTCAACTTTCTTTGCTTTCCCTCCCCTAAGATCAACCATTTTCTCTCTTTGTAACCGAAGCAAAACGTGAACGGCCAACTTCTTGGTTTAGGCTCGTTTTGTACGATTTTGATTTTCGAACCTAAAGAAAGTACTTTGACAGTACATTGTTTTACCTAGGGGCGATTTTTAGGTATTAACAGTAGCGTAAGTATCAGTTTGCGTTAGAGTGTTAGTTTGTTTAAGTTAGAGTTTGTAACATGTTTTCTCCTGTAACTTTTCTTTCAGTTTTTTGTTTTTGTAACTTTGCTTTTTGAGTTCTCAATTGAAGATTCGTCTCAAAAGATTCACCATGAATCAAGAAGAAAAACAAGGAGATGAACAAGTAATGTTCGGGCTTCACATCTCAGCAACTGGATTTATGTTCATGGTTAGCACATCGGATCAATTGCATCGAAAACCACTACCAACAACAATGTTCCCCTGGACATTTTTATGTCCATCAAAAATACAATTTTTCTCGTGAAAAACGTTTGTCTAAGACCTACAAATCCTCGACAACTTACACCATATCCACTTTACCATTCCCAACAGCTGCTCCCAATGCAATTCTGATCCGGAGACTGATTATCACCATCCACTTCTCTATGTTGAAGATTCATGTCTGATCCAATTGTTATCCACTTTTCCATGCTGAAGATTCCTGTATTGATCCAATTGTTATCGATAAATATCCGGATATTTCATATCCTAATGTAATGACTCTTTAGAAGGTTAATGAAATATCATGCTTCAAAAAAAAATAATAAAAAAAAATAAGCAGTCTCCGGATCAGATTCTAATTTCTTTTTCTAATTTTATTCAGAATGGAAATAAATAAATAAAATAAAATTACAGTAGAACCTTTATAATTTAATCCGCAATAAATTAATAATCACGATAAATTAATAATTCGCTAAATTTCTAAAATAATATTTTTTTTAGCTTCCTATAGGTCCCTTCGAATATATAAATTAATAACTTTCCAATTTACATAAATTTAGCTTTACATTTTTTTTCTAATTTGGTAAAGAATGATTTATCTGTGACTTGGTTTTTCTTAAAATTGATCTCACATTGAATTTCATCTTGGATTTTTCTTAACATTAGAAGATTTTTTGGTGTTGTCATTTCCTGATGCAATAAAAACCTATTCATTATCTTTGCACTTTGATAGCTTCTTTACGGGAAAGTGGTTGTATGACTCTATTCAATATCTTTGCAGCTTTGATAGCTTCTTTATGGGAAGGTTGCTCTATAACTACACTTTCATCTTCAACTTTCACATCAACACTTCGTTTTTTCTCATGACACTCGATTATTTCTTCGTTAGTCAACAAATCTGAAATAATATCCTTTTGAGGGCAGTTTAAAAGAAAGTCAACATCCATTCTATTGTGATAATTCAATTCATTGATCAAATTTTGCAATTCTCTAGTTTCTTTATTATCTAACGCTTTATTTGGATTCTTTGATATATTATCATCCATTGAACAAATGTTACAATGACGAAAATAATTTGCAATGGAATAATGTGTATTGGTTTATTTATTTTATTTTTATTTTTAGAATTAAACAATTTTTTGATAAACTAATTAATATATAATCTAATAATATTAATTTATGTGATTATTTAATATCGCGATAAATTAATAAATTTTACCGGTCGGATGTATTTTATAGGGGTTAATACATTGGCTGCTCAACGGACCCACACACACTAACCGGTAACACGGGAAAAGACAATGCCACGTACTAGTGTTAGTTGGATAAATGGATAAAGTCATAAATTAAAGCCGAATCTAATGCTGTGCCTAGTAATGCGCCGATGAACCACAACAATGATCGTGTACCACAATCTTTATGTACACTACAGATGCGGTTGTTAACGAATGGTCTAACGATCCGTCAATGATCCAAAATATGACACGTACGGATCTCACTGAGACTAGCACAGCTTAGATAATGCAATAATGATGTACCATATCAGTGTCGGAGGATTTCTTTCTTTCTAGGGTTTGTTTTCATTGACAGAATTACTCTTCTGATTGCAAAGATTTGAGGGAAAAAAGGGGGAAATTTTCTTTTTGACCATTTGAATTCTCATTTCCTCAATCTATAATTAGTAAACCAGATAAGAAAATTAGGTTATTTGTATTTGATCTTTTGTCTCTGGTTTCAATTGGGAAAAAGAGCTAATTATTTGGATACTGAGAGTTAAATTTGCTGATATTCTTATGAGATTAAGCTTCACATTTGATTTTGCGCGGAAATGGATCTTAAAGTGTTATCTGTACCACAATATCACGGAGTTCAGCTTCCTCCAATATCCATATTGATTGTTAAAAGAACTAAGTGTAATCCTCTGGTTTGTGATCGTAGAGTTTCTTCTGGTCCCTTTCGGTACGAAACATTTCTTCTGTTATCATCTAGTAGAATGAGTTTGCAATATCAAATTCTATCCTATGATTGATTGCTCAAGAAAAATCAGCATAATATTATGGTAGTTCTGATAAATTTTCCTAATTTCTGTATAATTTTTCATTGTTATTTGGAAGCTAATTCTTGTGCTTTTCTGGTAATTAACAAATATCTACACTGGAGTTTATTTAGGGCACCAGTTGAGACATTAATATAGCTTTAGCCTTCAGTAAATATCAATAGCAAATGTTTGGTATGAGTGTTCTAGTTTTCACCCAAACCGAGACACACAAAATGCAAACTAGAAACTGAAATAGCTATATGTGTTTGGAAAGTCAATGGCGAATCGTGAGAAAAAAGTATATTATTAACTTATCACTTCAATTAGTGTGAACGAGTTATGTATAAAGTTAGTGGATAGAAATAATTCATTCAATTTAAACTATTGGATCCTTTCACATTTGGGGAAATGATTACCGAGCGCCAGTTTTTGTTTTGATGCAAATAGTATGGATATGTGTATTAAGAAAAATTTGCGCCTGATCCGAAGAAAAATCCATAAGTCTTTTCTAATTTCTTTTTTTCCATATCATTACTTCCAGGGAAACCTTTCCAGTGTTGTGCACTAGATGGAAAAATATTAGAGCCCAATGCAATGATAGCGAACAAAGCATTCATCAATCTTCAGTTTCCAGGAGTGACAATGTGAGACTGCCTGAACTAGCCTTTGACCGGTTGCAGCTCACTGATGAGGAATATTGTGGAATCCAAACACGAGGCTTTGGTCATTTTGTTGCTCGTGGTGCCGTTTTAGATGAAGAGTACTGGGTGAGTTAATTTCATATAATTGCATCCTTTAATCAATAGCAGGTGAATGAATCTGCACATTCCTCAGGTTACCATATTCTACTTTCCTGCTCATGTTCTTACAAGAGCTTCAGTTTGTGTCATGTTGTTCTATCTCGATATACACGACAGACAGCTGCGTGGTTGCGAGCAGAAGCCCATTATGAATCGTTACCATATATGCGGTTAGTTCACTTCACATAGTTTGGTCGGATGACCTCCTTTCTCATAGTATGTTCATTTCAGCTGCATAATTTCCTGTATTGTTCAGCACATTCGTTGAGCCAGGATCCACTAATGAGGTCTACTAAATATTTCCAGGCATGTTGATAGCTTCAAAAGGAAGTACGCTGAGCAGGTAAAACTGCGGCTTCTCTATTTAAGTTGCCTACTACACTTAATAAGATAGAAATTTCCTTCTTTTATTTTCCACAGTGTCTGTTAACTTACTACTTCATCTATTCATCAAATGCACACATCCCATATCTTGCTGAAGCGTGATATCTTTGCTTTATGTTATTTTTTTGTCTAGCAGGAGTTTTATGCTTTGAAAAAGCAGTGTTCACTGCGGGATGGAAACTCATTGAAGTGCTTTTGCCTTGTTTCAGTATGTCGTATTCGTAGTACTAGTGCTTTTCATATTTCGTTTGTTCAATCTGTGTATATCTATAATAAGTAAAACGTGTTAAGCTTACCCAACTGATAGTAATTAGGGATGCATATTCTTTTTTATCTTAGAATAGGCTACATGTACTACGGTCTCTTTTGGGGGTTGGTTCCAACTTTGATGATTGTTATGCTCAGTTTCATCATATTATTTTGTTTTTGTTTGCTGTTTCATTTTTTTTGTGTGTGTGTGCGTGTCTTGTTAATATTGTTACTTTGCGTATCAGGTGAAAAAAGAAGACAAAAATGTTAAGCGTACTGTTTTGAAGAGCGTTGTTGGAACTTTGGACCTAAGCATTCGGCAGTTCTTGCCAGGAGAAACCTTCCCAGGAGTACGAATGCAACTTCTTGCTAACTTCGATTTTTATTGCATTTTTTATCGTGATATAAGGAAGTGGAGTTCACAGTCCTCATTATGTTTAACACATTCGTAGTTTATTTCAGGAGCTTAAGAAACCCACCACTTTTCTAGCAAGCCATGGTGCCTATGGTGCACATAGATATGCTTATATTGCAAATATTTGCATGTCGAAGTTTGCTCGTCGCCAGGGAATTGCTTTTAATATGTTGCATCTGGCCAGTGATCTTGCTACTGCAACAGGTTTATCTTTCTATTTTTGTTGAAAACCCCTCTTTGTATATATCTACCAGTTCTTAACTTCTTCTGATTATCTTCCGCTGATCTCATATTAGTAAAAATATCATTTGTGTCATTGTCAGGTATGAAACAGCTATTCGTCCATGTAAACTTTGACAACAATCCTGCCCAAGAACTGTATAAGAAATTCGGCTTTGAGGTTTGGGCCCAAACTTCTTAATCTTAAAATTTCCCTTCACTTGTTAGCTTGCCATCTGTACATTTCTCACAATGCTTCCATTTTATGAACGATTATGTATGTCTTCTTGGTCCTTTTGTCATGTTATGATGATGACCCATGTGAAATGCCAGAGCAAACAAATACTCTAGCATGCATAAACAAACAGATAAAAATGAACTTCTCTTAGTTCTCTACCTAAGCCTCACCTTGCAAGGGTATCATTATCCAGAAGGTGAAAAGGAGTAAAACAAAGTAACTGTATAACCTGATGTATATGCAGAATGTTGATGGTGCAAGACTCGCCAAACATAGACATCTTTCGCATACGTGATTGTGGTCAGGCCAAAAGATGAATTGTATTCTTGCTTTATGGTAATGACAACTAAGTAGCCCCCAGAACATTTTGAGGGTAGAAAATGGTGTAAATTATCCTTTACTTTGTTAAATAGTTGCATACTATCTAGAAGCACTTGAGTGACTGCTATGCGATCCTAGACTGTTTTATCCTCCTCTTAACGTTTTGACCACAGCTTATTATATATTAGTACTGATTGTGATCCTAAATATCATGTTAAATATTATATCTTGCTAAATCTAGTTTGATATGTTAGCCTGAGATTACTGATCCACAATTTACTATTCTACAGTATCATGTGGTCACTTGTCATATGGTTAATAAATATTGTAGAATTTCCTAGTGGATCCATTGATTTTTCAACACTGATCTTTAACCCTAGGTTCAGCTTTTCTGGCCTTCTGCAATTCCTCTAGGTATTCATTTTGGTCTTGTATACTTATTATTCATTATCCTGATATGCTATAGATGGTAGAAGCTGCCTCATCTCCTTCGGCAAATGATCCGAGGCTTCTGATGTCCATGCAGTTGTGAGTCGGTAGATATGCGAAGATTCAACAAAAAGAACCTGCATCACTTAGCTTGTAAATAGTTCTGTAATTGTAAGTCTTTTTATCATTATTTCGATGGTAAATATTTTAGGGCGTCTGGTATGCGTTCTCTCAAAAGCAACATTTTTTCACTTGTTGTCTTTATTTGTCTTGTAAAAATCAAAAACTGATGTCTTCACCGGTTCTTATCTAATCAATTGTACATGCTTGAGTTCTCAGGAGGTCTCAAATCTCTGCAAATTAGTTTTGCCGTTTATTTCTTTTATCAGTCGGGAAACCCAAATTTTAGTTCCAGAATTATAATTTTGGGTTTGGATTTTGATATACGTAAATGCAGCTCCAAATGTTTTTGTTTCTCTGGAAGAACTTGTTATCCCATGCAGTAGCAAGCAAGAACAAAATTTCCTAATTTATTTTACAGCCTAGTCATGGTGATAATCATATACAGCGTAGTCATCATATAGCAAGGATTCATCCTCATTGTAGTGAAGAAGGTGGTAGCAGTTATCACAGAAATAACTAGGATTTTCTTGGGCCCATTTATCCTCAACTGTTACCTTTGTAGCACGATAGATCTTGCAGACAGAGCACTTCTCGAAACGGGTTTTCAGTTGGAAAATAAGCACTGGGAAAGCTTCCCGGTTCTGCTCATCCTCTGGATGGATCAGCCTCATGTCCCTTAATACCATGAGGTGCTTGCAATTTCCCTGGTGGCAATACATATACCCAGCACCAAGTCGAAGACTCAGGTCGCAGAATCGGATCTTATGCATGTCAACGGCTTTGAAGTTAGGCAGGTGAGAGGCCTTCATATCTCCAAGTAATGCTTTATCCTTCAGCTGTAAAGGACCAGATAATATCCAGTCCCATTTCTCAAGTGCTTCTTTCTCAGAGCTCCTCAGCCAATCAAATATAGGTTCGCTATAATCTACGGCATCTGGGTCTCTCAAATCATTGCAAAATACGTCTTCGATGAGAAAATATCCAGAAGGATCAGACTGATTTTCCTTATCCAGAAGGATCAGACTGATTTTCCTTTTGCATCAGCCCGTCTGTCGAGCAATAAATTTGATCCCTTAGCTCTGCTAAATTTTGCTTCCCTAACACCAAGAACTCCTGGGTCTTTAAGTGCTTTTTTATGCTGTGGTATATCTCAACACAGAACCACTTCCTGAGAAGATACGGAATGTGTTCATGAGTATGAGATGATTTGATCTTCGTTGAAGAGTTGATGAACCTAAGTGTTCTCATCCTCTCGATATTCTCCGACGGAGGCAGTACTAGTCCATCACCAGCATTGCAGCTCCCATTGAATGTAGTCTAGCAGCCAGTTTGTCCTCATCCTGCTTTTGCTTGAGGCTTGCAAGCTGCTTCACTTTTGCGGTGCAACTCCTTTCCAGTTCTGCAGCACGGCAATCCCTGTCGAATTTTCTCCCCCTTTTCCTACCCTTCTTTGAGCTGCTGCTTTCAACCAATATGCCAGAAGAATCAGGATTACTGACTTGAACTAGAGACCCATTCAGAGACTCATTAGCTGCCGATGTATTAATTCTCTTTTCCGAGCTTTCATTATCGCTCATTCTGTCAGATGGATCTTCTAAAACTTGTGGTGGTTCGTTTTCATCATTGTTCTGAACTTGTAAAGCTTTCTCTACCAGTTCTTCCTCTGTATAGATTTTGAGCTCTTCAACAGATACATCTTCCTCACATAAGTGGAACGAATCTACACATGATTCTACCTCTAAAATCCGTAGTTCTTCAAGCACCAAATCTTGGAAACGACCTAGTTTGATCAGAGGACTAGTAAGATCGGGAATGTAAATTGGCCCACCACGCGCTATGGAACTACAAACAGGTTGTTCATCTTCTTCTCCCAATCCTTCTTCTTCAATGGAATAATCGACCGACTCCATATAAAGGTGCTTCCTGAATAGTCTGTAACTGAACTTTTTAGCCTGAATTTGCAGAAGAATATTTTGTGATTTCCGAAACTAGAGACAGAGATTTCCTTCCTTTCTGATCGAAGCAACCGTGTTATTTATAGTAGGATGGTGGACCGTGGATGTTTACCTTGGCGGTTTAAACCCGACCCGTTTCCCATCTTATCCTTTTCTTTATACACGGTCACAGCAAAAAAGAGTATTAGTCTAGACTCTAGAGTGAAACATAGGCTACCGTTGATATTTCCAGCGGGTTTAAGGCAGTGAATCTCTCTCTCCATGGCTCTCTCTGTCTCTTCTTATCTATCATTTGTTTCTACTTCTTCATCTGGTTATGGTTTCTCTTCAGAATCAAGAGCTACACCAACTTTCAAGTTATTTAGGCCTTCTTCTCTTTTAGTTAACACACTCCCAAGTAAGTAGTTTCTCTTGATTCTAGTTTACTGTAATGGGTTTTAGTTGGTTTGTTTAGAATCTTAATCCTGTCAATGACTCTTTAACACATAAGTGGGTTTTAATTGCTGGAACTGGAAGTAATTCATTGACTTGTGGAATAATCCATTTGGGGAAAAGGGAGAGAAATTTACCTACAAAATTATTATATTCGTAAACTGTCATGATAATCTATGAAAAATGGAGTTATTTGAAGGTCTAGGGTATGAAAATTGAAGAAGAATTACAAAACTTGAGGTGTCTTTGCTGATTGTGTTCTTGCATTGGTAGATGTATTTGTGTAAACGAATTTATAAGTTTCTTTGAATTTTAAATTGTACTGTTTCACAGGAAGAGTTACTTCTCGGGGTCCGTATTCGAAAAACTTCTCCTTTTCCAGAAGCAGCAGGGACAGCTCCAGGTCAAGGACAACATTCTCTGTCATTCCGAGAAGTAGTGGTTCTTCATCTTCTGGAGGCAGTGAAGATGAACCGAAAGACTCTGACAAGACCAAGGCATGTCTTAGGAACTAAGTACGCTTAAATTGTCCTTACTGCTATCTTGTTCTGCTCTGTGTTTCTGATTACTAAATCATGCCAACTGTCAGAAAATTTTCCTGTAAGACATTTTACGAGTGCTATACTATATGTGTGTATGTTATTCTGCTTGGAAGCCTTTATATCTTTGACACATGAATTGTAACTTACTCTCTGTCGGTCTTTTGTTTATCATTTCATCAATATGCAGTAAATGTTTGTGTATAAAAGAGCTATTCATAATTTCATATACCTAGCATAATTTCATCATAATTTCATATAACTAGCAGGTAGAGTTTGGATATTCAAGGAAGGATGTTTTGTTGATTGGGGTTGGAGTGACTTTGCTGGGCGTTGGTTTAAAAAGTGGGCTGGAGGTATCCTTCTCCCCTTCATCTAATTATTTTCTTGTTCTATTATTGTTAATATCTTCCGCCAGCATAGATTATACTTACGGTTTATTGCCTAGTATAAGATCCCCATTCATGAACATTACAATAGAATAGTCTTCTGGGTATTCACAACATATGTGTCATTGTGAAAATAATTACCAATTTTGATAGTTTGACAGCCATGTGGTTTGTTGTACAGTTTGCTGGAGTTGATCCGTTACAAGCTGGAAATGTTGTTCAGTTGGTTCTCGTCTTGGGACTGACACTTGGATGGATCTCTACGTACATCTTTAGAGTCTCAAACAAGGAAATGACATATGTTCAGCAGCTACGTGACTATGAAGACAAAGTCTTGGAGGTTTGATGCTGTCTAATACTTTTCTTTTCTATCTATAATTCTTGGTGAATTTGGGTCAAGTAGTGCTTGTTACCAAGAACAAGAACAGCTATAACTTAAATGTTGAATCTCAAACTTGCTAACCAAAATGCAGAAACGAATAGAGGGGCTGACAGAGGCAGAGCTCGTAGTATTGCTGGAGCAAGTTGAGGAGGAAAAGCAGCAGCGGTTGGCTAAAGGGAAAAAGGTCTAATGAAGCTC
Organism: Papaver somniferum; assembly: GCF_003573695.1. Taxonomy (NCBI): domain Eukaryota; kingdom Viridiplantae; phylum Streptophyta; class Magnoliopsida; order Ranunculales; family Papaveraceae; genus Papaver; species Papaver somniferum. Next base: position 72,565,955 of record NC_039366.1, read on the forward strand.
CCATATCCTATTATCCTCGTAAGTTTTAAGTTTGTATTTATCACATTTTATACACGTGGGGCAACAAAATAAGACACCTGTACAGATAATCTCCGTTTCACTAAAATGATATGCAAGTTATTACATTCGAAACAATGAGCACTCAGTATTTGCTGACCTGGAACTCTTAACTATAATCTTTGGATTTATGAAGATATGCAACAGTATAGTAGAACATGTTCAGTGCTTGGTTCGTGTTACTAATCTCTACTGTGTAGTCAAAAAGATACAGATACCTGATAGATAAAATGATAATAATGTGCGTCCTTTACAAAAAAAATTGTTGCTATACTACCACAGCATTAGCTCAGATATGAGCGATGGACTTATATCTTTTCTTCTTCCTGTTTTTCTTTTTTTTTTCTACCGGTGTTGGATAACTTTAGCAAACTATCAGATAAGTTTAGGGCATCACATTTTAAGTTTAGATTGTGTTTGTGTTTGGAGTTGTTTTATAATTGAAACTAGGAGGGGATTTACTCCACGATCTTCCGGGTTCCCTGCTTGGAGTTCTTAGGTAGTCATTTGGTGTGTGAAATTGTTCTAACGTAGTGAAAACTTCTGTCATGGAGGGCCTGTTTCTTGCATCTAGGTTGAGGCAGTTAACAGCTAGGTCTGCAGCTGTCTGAGCTTCTTTCTTTGAATACTGACCACACAACCTCGTGTCCATGATCCTTAGTACTCTCTTTTTATCACTTATAAATGGTCTGGACCAATCCACAAGGTTTGATTCGCCGACTCTTTCATTCAATGCGCGCCTTCCAGATAATAGCTCTAACAGAACCACTCCAAAGCTGTATACATCACTCTTCGTTGATAAGTGACCTAGTTTTGAACAGATATTGAGGAATCAGAATGAGTTGTTGTATTGAAAATTAGATGTGCAGACTGTGCAGTTTGTTAGATATAATCTTAAGTGCAGCTATAAGATGTAAGTTATTAGTAAAAAACCTGTTGCAATGTATTCCGGGGCAGCATAGCCACCAGTTCCCAGAACTCTGGTTGAAACATGAGTTTTGTCTCCAATGGGACCATCTCTTGCAAAACCAAAATCTGAAAGTTTGGCGTTGAAATTCTACGAATATGTGAGGATAAGGTTAGCTCATATCGACAACTAAATCTAACTGTGTAGCCACAATATTGAATGTTTTCACTAAACCTACAGTTTCCAAATCTTACCGAGTCTAGGAGAATGTTGGAAGACTTGAGATCACGGTAGATTACTTGAGTTTTCAAAGAATGTAAGAAGGATAAACCCCGAGCTATACTAATAGCAATATTCATCCTTGTGTCCCAAGGTATAGGTTGAACAGATTCTGCAGGAAGAGTAAATTTTTAACTAATGAGTAATTGCTTCTAACTGAATATAAAAACAAATGGCTAGGTAAGTTACATTTAAGGATGGCGCTACCAACTTACTTCTAAACAGATGATTTTCTAAGCTTCCTCTTGGCATATATTCGTAAACTAGAAGTCTGTTTTTGGACTCTGAACAATATCCGACGAGTTTCACAAGATTCTCATGATTAAGGTGCCCCAAGTAGTTAACTTCCGCCTGATGAGATGAAAGAGTGAAAACAAAGATTATGTATATATTGAATTTGAAGAGATAAATGAAGCAAATATAATTTAGAAATGTGTTGCTAGTTTTGTTTACTTACAAGCCATTCTTTGTAGCCTTGGAAGCTTTCTGGATCAAGTTTTTTGATAGCTACAACCATGCCAACTCCTTGTCTTGACGTGGCTAAGGTGTTCTCATCAATCCATCCTTTGAACACTTGCCCAAATCCTCCTTCACCAATAAGATTGCTTGCTTTGAAGTTTCCGGTTACATTTCTTAGATCATTAAAGATGTAGGACTTAAGACCTCCTGATGCTGACTCATTACTCTTTATTGTTGTCAAAGAAGTTTTGCCTGATTGGGGGCTTGATGCTTCTTGGATGGAAAATATCTCCTTCAGGGGGTGCGAATTTTGAGAATCTGCAAGATTTTATAGAAGAAAATTGCAGGTTTACGAATCAGAAATTCTCATCTACTATTTGCAGCGTTTCAGAGGTTGGAAATAGCATGAAGATTTGACTTTGTGCTCCTCTTAAGCGTAACTATCTCTTTACTAGCATAATTAGTGAAGTGCCATTCTTACATGATTAGCAACAACTTTCGTGTATCTTATTCAAGCCATTTGCTCTAGTAGTAGAACAAAAACTTGTTTAGTGAAAAGTGAAAACCATCAGATGAAGCAGTCATAAAGCATTAGCAAGAATTATGGGAAGCTTGACGTTTGGCGTGTGGTGCCTTCTAATTTATGCTTCAAAACATTCACGCTATACATATCTTTTTCTGCAAATTGTCAGAATATGCAGCACTAGCAGTTTCGCAGAATATTTTTTCTGAACTCTGAAATGTTGCATTTCTGTGGCTTAACTTCTGTACGACATAATCAATTGATAGATAGAGTGGGACATAGTAGTTAAGATTACCTGGAGAAGATACATGAGCACATCTTGCAGGAGGTCTTCTACAGCAATTTCCCATGGAAACTAATAAAACTTTTATGTAAAATGTCTTTTTTCGTAGTATGATTTCTCTTATCTGGATGAGAATATATAGCTGAAATCTGGTCAAGGTTCTCCCATTAATTCTTAAATCATATTATATTTTCTTGACTTTTCTATTTGTACACAAAATTATTAAATGAACAAAACAAAACAGAGGCAGACAAAACAGACTTAGTCTTCTATTCAAACGCTAAAAACATTATCTAAATCAATTATTCTCTTTAGTTTTAACTTGGTTCTGTTCTGTAACACCCAATGCAACTAGGTGTCTGTTCTTTTTAATCCTGCATTCCTATATATTGTGTTGCGACACTAACTCATGTTGTTTATCAGGGATTCAGGAACATATCCGATCCCTGAAGTAGTTCTGATGGGAACAGAACCATAGATATTAGTCTAGTACTGTAGAATATTGATGACATGATATCTTACTGACACAGCAAACTGTTGAGCTATGCATTTTGTGGAGTATGGTTGTTGTTATGACTAATCGATTATTATGATAAAATATAATCACCAGTACATTACTGAATTTGAAAGCACATTATCACTCATTTAGTCAACTATGATCACTTAAGAAATAAGCATCTTTTACTATTTACTCTATAATTTTTATTGGTACATCGAAATCTGTAGAATGAACAATATGGTATTGGACTTATCTTTAATACGGTTTCTGAAGGTAGTAAATCAGCGCAATTGTTGTACAACGAAATGAACAGAAGCTGACTCAGTAATTTTTGTTTTTTGTTGGAACCTGGCAGTGAATATTTTGTATGTCCACTCAGTGAATCACTCTAGTCTTTATCTTTTGTCTGATGACTGATTAATCATTAATCCAGTGAGTGATTGGGCGTTAACTGTTGTGTGACTAGGATAAGTAGTTTGCTCTAGAGTCTAGTCTAAGCTTGGCTCAGCAACTTCGTTTGTGATGTGCTTATTAGAGTATGGAATCGTCAGTTCTTAACTAGTTGACTAAGTCCTTTTTGCTCTCAAATAAATACTAAATCCGCCTTCATATTAGAAGTCAGCACAAATAGTCACCACATTCATCCCATGTACAGGCAATCTGTTTCCGTCAGCTGCAATTCCTGTCCCTTTCCAGATAAAATTTTCAAAGGTAGTTAGTACCTAATATTGACCCCAAACAAATAAGAGGTGCTCAGTTTAGCTGTATTGAACGTTTCTACACTTGAAGAAAAAAAAATGAATAGGTAACCAACCACAAAGGTTCATCCCATGTCGTTTCCTAGACTCCCCCCTTTTCTTACAGAACATGAGAGCAGGCAAACAAAAACTTGAAATCAGATGGCCAAAACAAAATGAATGCTGAAAGATCTATTAAGGTTGAAGCCCAGTAGTTACTAAACAAACTTGAAAGGGATTTACAAGACCAAAAGTTGTGAACGCTGGAAGATGACAACAGTACGTGTAACATAACAAATGCATGCACATATGCAACATACGTCGACAGCTTCTAGTTTGAATAAAGTAGGAAAGTGATAATCCTAAAGGTGCGCGAATCTTGCTTGCTTTTGTATAATTGTATACAAATCAAAATGAATTATTCATGTTATCACTATCATTACTCACCAATTATGATACTATTCATACATGTCGTATCCTTACCTTAGAACAAGAATTCTAATATTCTACTTACAAAACAAAAGTAAATTAGTTCATACGAAAAAGAAATGATATACTGACCAAATGATATTCATAAAATGAAAAAGAGAATAAAGAAAAAGAATTGTAAAGAAAAATGCAAAGAAGTTAAATTGTCAAAAAGACACTCGGGTTACTTGCAATTCAAGTCTGTGTATGATACCTTCTTTTTATTAATTTTCTTGGAAAAATTAAACAAACAAAAACTAGTTAATGAAATGATCAAGTTTAAAACTTGTCGGTTTTATCATTGCATTTTGTTATCTCAATTAAATTTATCCACATATTTGAATGATTCATATATACCCAATCAGGCAGCTGGCATGTTGTTTGTTATATCTCTAACCAATTAGCTAAGCCACAAAAAAATGTCCTAAAATTACCTACTAGTGTATTTTGGAATTTAATTAAAAGTATTGTGTTGTGTCATTTGACTCATTTTGCATTACTTGTATATAAAATGATGTTAATTGAACAAGATAATATGGGATTAAACATATATAAATTAATGGTGTAAAAAGGTGTCATTGCTTCCGGTATAAGTATGTTGCATGAAGGTGTGTTAAAAATGAATAATTGATAAGATTAGAATCAATCAAGAATGCTTTATTTACTTCTCATGTATCCAATTCTCTTGTAAAAAAGACAGATGTTGTCTTTTAAAAAAATGACTACTTCTATATATGAAACTACTTCTCACTAGCTAGCTCTGCTCTATTCACTTCCTCCATGGCTTCTTCTCTTCCTCCTTGTTCACTCATCATCTTATTCTTTCTGAACTATTTCATCTTCTGCCAGGGGACAACTGCAAATCAGATCCCAGAGGTAACAAAACAAACACCATTCTGATTTAATTTTGGGTTTCCGGTTTGTGATATTCTCAATTTGAAATGTGAATTTGATAGAAATTTACTTTCCTTGAACCTATTTCATTTATATAGCTACAGTGAATTTCTACATGGTTGCAGCTCTATATACTGAGTGTACACGTTGATCAGTCAATTTTGTAACTCCTTTTATTTCCGAATTTCAGGCTTATGTTGTCTACATGGGAAGTTCTAACAGTATCAACGGCGAGATATTTGATATCGAAGCTACCGAATCATCTCACTTAAAATTGCTCTCCTCTATACTACCAAGGTAGTCTGCAGTATTTTTTTATTCATGCGTAAATATTTATTACTACAAAGGATAAAATACCGAGCAGTCTGATTTTATTTTTCTTGTTAGTTTATCGTATTTTGTATGATATTCTCTATACAGTATTTACAATGTTATACGAGTAATATTTTAAAGTTTTACTAATGTATTCTAGCAAGGTCACTGTCTTATTGACTAGCATAGTAGGAGTATTTGCAAAATCAATTTTTATACACTGAAAAAAACAAGGAAATCAGAAAACTTGAACTCAAAATGACAAGATATCCACAATGATGGCCGTTCATGTTGTGAATCGTGTGGGCTTGCTCCACGTATGTAGGTAATAGTGCTGAATTCTTGTCGCGGCTGCTATTTGCATAAGGGGCCATATAGCGTCGGGTCAAAAATTGCATCTCTTGAGTCTACTGTAAACACCAGCAACATTACAAAAATTAATGAGACATTGCCGCAATTATGATATCTATGAATGTCGAGCTAATGGATTTTTTATCATCAATCAATTTTCTTGCAGCCAAGAAAGTGAAAGACTATCACTTGTTCATACGTATAACCATGGTTTCAAAGGTTTCTCTGCAGTTCTTACCGACGAAGAAGCTGCAGTCTTATCTGGTAATTAATTTAACACTTACCAGCACGAACTTAGATTAGCGCAAGATCATATATATATTACTTTTATTAACGCAGATCATGATGAAATCGTATCAATATTTGCGGATACTACACTTGAACTGCATACCACGCGTTCTTGGGATTTCCTAGAATCTGAATCTGGCATTGCATCAAATCATCAGTATCCACTACATGCTTCCGGCGGGGAAGATGTTATTATTGGCATCATTGATACAGGTAAATTTAAAGAATCGAATTCCAGTGGTTTTTCTAATCAAAATAAATTACTACAGAACACGGTGACCGGCAGAAAACCAAACTCTTTCTTGTTAGTAGTAGCTTTTAGAAACAAATTGCGGGATTAAGTTGAGTAGGCCCTACTAGGTGGCCTAAATTTCTGGTGAACAGCTCATGCACTGTCGGCACGTAATTGAAAGTCTTGTAGCACATGATCCCATGATTTGATATCTATGCTTTCGGGCTCGTTGGGACGTTGGAATTAGCCCATCTAAAATGTATATCTTTTATTATTTTGTCAATTAAGGAATTTGGCCAGAATCCCCAAGTTTTAACGACAATGGAATTGGAAAAATTCCATCCAGATGGAACGGAGTTTGCATGGAAGGATCTGATTTTAAGAAATCAGACTGTAACAGGTACTAGTAATGTTCAATGCCTCTAAAAAAACTGGACTGCAGCATGTGCTGCACGTTAGCATCTGTATCCACTAATAGGCTAATACCGTTTGGATTTTTTGCCAATGTAGGAAACTAATAGGAGCTAGATACTACGACACTCGAGAAGACATGATCAAGACGGAATCCAATAGGACTTTAAAATCGCATACTGGGTCACCCAGAGATTCCGTTGGCCACGGAACCCATACAGCATCAACAGCTGCAGGCGCAATGGTGCCCAACGCAAGCTACTACGGCCTCGGGCATGGTACTGCAAAGGGTGGTTCTCCTTCTAGTAGGCTAGCAATATACAAAGCTTGTTCACTAGCAGGTTGTTCTAGTGCAACCATACTTAAAGCTATGGATGATGCAATCAAAGATGGTGTTGATATAATCTCAATTTCAATTGGAGTTAGCTCAATTATACAATCGGATTTTTTAAATGACCCAATCGCTATTGGCGCTTTTCATGCTAACGAGAAGGGGATTATGGTAGTTTGTGCTGGCGGAAACGATGGGCCAGATGCTTTTACTGTTGTCAACTCCGCACCTTGGATTATGACTGTTGCTGCATCTAATATCGATAGAGCTTTCCGGTCTAATGTTGTTCTTGGCAACGGGCAGATTTACCACGTATGATGCAAACCTAGCCTAAATATCCTTCCATTTCCTATTGACATTTCACTTGCGTCTGAATTTTTTTTTTTTTTACTTGATTAATTATTATTACAGGGAAGTGGAATAAACTTTTCCAATATGACGCGCTCAAAAACATACCCAATTGCTTTCGCAGGAGATGTGGCAAGTACAATGACTCCCTTGTCTGAGTCGAGGTAAATATTTGCACCATTATATACGTGGTGTTGAGATCGGAAGAATGTAAAAAATTTCGTTATCTTTTAACTCAAGCTCAGAAAAATGCATTCTGATAACGTTTCTTTCTTGCTGTTTTCCTCTGGGAAATCAGCAATTGCTATCCAGGATCATTAGATTTGAAAAAAGCAGCAGGAAAAATCATTGTGTGTGTCAACACGGATCCGATGGTCTCAAGACGGATAAAGAAATTGGTGGTCGAATCAGCTCATGCAAAGGGCATAATTTTGATCAATGAAGCTGAAAAAGGAGAGCCTTTTGATTCAGGTGTTTTCCCGTTTTCAGAAATGGGAGATGTGGATGGAGCTGAGATACTGAAATACATTAACACAACCAAGTAAGTATGCCTACTAATGCGTAATTCTGATTTATACGTTAAAACAATTTTGAGCAAGTTGAAATAACAGCCAAGCTTTGACCTTGTTGGTGATGAAACAGGTACCCGACGGTTACTATTCTACCAACAGTTGAAGTTCCGAAAGTTAAACCAGCACCTGTTGTTGCATCTTTCTCCTCAAGGGGTCCTGGTGGACTGACCGAAACAATTCTTAAAGTGTGCATATGTTTTTCAGATTTCTTCATTCATTTCTTTGGAGTTTCAAGTTTCAACTCTCAGCGTCAACAATATTTCATTTGCTATGAATGCAGCCAGATGTAGCAGCTCCTGGTGTTGCCATACTAGCAGCCATGATACCGCCAACGAAAAAAGGAAGTGTTCCACCAGGAAAAAGACCTTCCAAATTTGCCATCAAATCAGGCACATCAATGGCTTGTCCTCATGTTGCTGGCACAGCCGCATTCATTAAATCAATACACCCGGATTGGAGTACTTCTATGATCAAATCAGCTCTTATGACCACAGGTAATTATGTAACTTTTGCACTGTAATTTAACCTGACAGTAGAAATCAAGGTACTAAATTGTTACAAACTCATTCTTTTTCTGCAGCTATTGCATCCAACAACAACGGGAAGCCGCTAACAAACAGTTCAAATGCGTTTGCAAATCCACATGAAATGGGTGCTGGAGAAATGAGCCCACTCAGAACTCTTAATCCGGGATTAGTTTTTGAAACCACAACCAAAGATTATTTACATTTTCTTTGCTATTATGGATACAAACAGAAGATTATAACTTCAGTTTCGGGTACAAATTTTACGTGCCCATCTAACTCCATAGAGGATTTCATTTCTGATATTAATTATCCTTCGATATCAATTAGCCAGCTCGAAGGACACCGTACAGTTAGAACAGTAACCAGAACTGTAACAAATGTAGGACAGAAAAATGCAACTTATGTTGCGAAACTAGACTCGCCGAGATCAGGTTTGATAATCAAGGTGTCGCCAGAAAAGCTTGTGTTCACTGATAAGGGTTCCAGGACAGCATCTTTCAAAGTTTCATTTTACGACAAGGGTTTAACAAAGGGATACAAGTTTGGAAGTGTGACATGGTCCGATCAGGTGCACTTTGTACGTGTTGTATTTGCTGTAAATGTTGTCTAATCCTATTTATTTTTTCTTCTGTTCTAAATTTTGAAATAAAAGTAACGCGGTGAGATTGGGGTATACCCAAATTTAAATGGACATGTGCCCTTACTAAGGGGAGGTCAAAACAGGATGAAGTTACTTTAGTACCCTGCACTAATTAATCTAAAGTTAAACCCTAAACTTAAAAACTAAAAAACGTTTAATCTTCTTCTAATCTATCTTCTCTAATCCCTCTCATCTTCTCCTTCCTTCATCTTATTCCATCAACCAAAAATTTCAATTTTGATATTCTACCAAAAATGGTTCGACCCAGTAGCAAGAGAGATTCAACAGGTAACATGAGAAGATCCAAATCAGAGGGAAAAGATAAGGAAAAAGTTGGAACTGGCAAACCCGAAAATCCCTGAGAATGTTGAAAAAAACCCTCCGCCGGTGAAAAGAAGACTGTAAATGATTTCTAAACTCAAACCCATTATTCTGATGCATTGTATGATTGTTGTTATATTAGGTTAGAAATGGAAAATTATGATTATCAGGGTTTTTGGTCGGCAAGGTCGATAATTTAAAACCATGCCGACTGTTGTTGTTTTGTAAGCGCCGGCATGGTATTAGGATGAATAATCTGCCGACTTTTCATAGCATCCATGGCGACTGTTAGACAATAACCAGGGCCGACAGGGTACATTAACAAACCCTGTCGACTTACGTCTAGTCGGCAGTGTCTTAGACTTGTACCATGCCGACTTTATGTCACAAAAACTTGATTTTCATTAGTTAACTGTCGGCATCTTTCATGAATAAGACCTTGCCGACTTTGTATTAGTCGGCATGGTATATGATTACAACCCCTCCGACCATTGGTTGGTCGGCAGTGTTTAAATTCTAGACCCTGCCGGTTGTATTACCAGAACCATGTTTCAATATGTAGAATTTTCATATCTCTTATTTGTGTATTGTCTAGGTTCCCACCGGCAAAAATAGAAGATATCCCTTGTATTGTGAGCAATGCAGCAGAGCTATTGGAATTTATTGACAGGATTTATCCTGGTTTAGAAGATCCTAAAGATGAAACTGAAAATAATTGCTCTGTAAGAAAGTCACTTCTGATGGGTAAGGAAGATCCTGAAGAATTTCTAAGGTTTATGGAGAGTCCTAACAATCCCCTCAACTATGAAGAATGCACATCATCAGAGGAGGAAGAATAGGAGGTAGATCCAAGGACTTTTTTCAGGACATGTGACTTTTCTGGAGTGAACCCCTATTACAATGAGGTCGGTGACTACATAGGTCCAGATAAGGGAAAAGCAAAAGCTGATGCTGCTGAAAAAGCTAGTGATGTGGAGGAAGATAACAACAACAAGAAGGATCCATGAAATTCTTAAAGTTTATCATGCTTCACTTGGTTTAGAAACTTAGATTGTGGTTTGAACTATTACATTATATTTGTTTTGAACTCTTGGATTGTGGTTTTAGACTTGTTAAACTTATGTTAATTTTCAGTTTCAGTTGCTTTAGAACTTATTCTTTTTTGGGAAGTTTTAGACAATATTAGAGTTTTACTGAGTCGGCATGATGTGTAAACTCAACCTTGCCGACCATACTAGGCTTTATGTGCCACAATGTTGTCAGGAAGTGATGGTCGGCATGGTTTGAAATCTCGACCTTGCCGACGTAAATGTTAGTTGCACTTTTTAGGTACAAAGTACAACCCATTGAATGCTCAACGACTAGAAATTTCAAAATCAAGATATTAGGTGTGTTGTTATTATAAAAACATTCTCAACTTCATCTTCAACCTTGCATAAAGAATGGAAATTTCAAGTGCAACACAACCAAATATTTGTAGTCTTTGTACACCAAGTGGTCATTTTGCAAACGATTGTCCCTTTGAAGGAATCAAATGCACTATTGAAGGTTGTAAGGGATTCTTATTTCTCATGAAAGCTGCAATAGGAGATGTATATCAGCCGTATGCTTCAAAATGCACTTGTTGTGGGTTTTTCTATTTGATAGATGAGCGCCTAGCTCCGTATGAAGATGAAGTTGATAAAATCAACCTTCTACCATGCACAGATCCATGTTGCGACGGTAAGATGAAGCTAATTACCTCTCCTAAGAAATTGTGTACCGGAAAAAGATACTATTTATGTCCCAAATGTGTTAGAGTTAAGTTTTTAACGTTTGTATGCTTTAGTTAAGGTTTGTATGCTCTAATTAAGTTTTTAAGGTTTGTATTCGATGTAAAGTCTGCATTGTACTAAATTAAAAGCATGTCAGCTGCTTAACAGTCGGCACTTAACAGTTTACAAACCTTGCCGGTGGATATATAGTCGGCAGGTTTCTCCTAATACACCCTGCCAACTATGATGTATGAGAATATCCAGAAACAAGTTTTTTTTTCCTGTTATAATCGGCATGGTTATCCACACAAACCCTGTCGGCCGCAGAAATGTCGGCAACCTGACGAAACCAAGACCCTTCCGCCCCTGTGTTGGTCGGCACTGTAGGAGGGAAAAAACCTTGTCGACCGTCCAAGGCCTTTTTTTCCTGTGCTTTCATGCAGTGCAGCCGGAAGCCTGACGAATTTATAACATGCCGACCCTGTGACGGTCGGCGGGGTCGTGTGACAAATACAATGCCGATCAGAGTATACACAAAAAAACCACGTCCATTTCATTCATTTGTAGTACGCCAAAGTACATTACACAAAACACGAATGCGATTACAAAAGTACTCCAAAAAGATACCTTATTCCCTAATCATAATCACTCGTCACTCAAATCTATGGGAGGGAGTTCATTCAAATCTATTGAACCTCCTTTAGTCAAATCTATGGGACATTCCCTAGACTCATCTAAAACATTCCAAAGGTCCATGTTGTCCTCATAAAGTTTCACCCATTCCTTGCTCTTGTTGTTTATGAACTTCTCCCAAAAACTAAACCTACAAAGAGGAGGTAATGGACATTCTTTGTTGAGTTGTACACCAATAAAATGATTTTTATCCACCAAAGCCATAACAATTCTTCTATGCTTGAGTTGCTCCACACAAACATCATGTTTCGGTGCAAATGCTATAGATAATCCTTTACTAAAAAAATGTACCACGCATGACCACGTATCCGCCAATAGATGGCGACACTCCGGCATTCTCATCCAGTGCTCCCATTTTATCGGTGCATTTCCCTCCGGGCCTTTAACACTAATAAGCAATTCTTTAAAAGTCGCTTCTTTGTCCTCCATCGAACATTCTAGCATCATTGAGATATGAAACTCCTTGTGTTTTTCTAGTTGGGCGGCCATCTTCTTTCTTATGTATTGGCATTGGGTGAGATTCTCCACAACCACTCCACTTAGGTGTCCCAATTGTTGCGAGACAACGTGAAACCCACAATTTCCATCCTTTGGGACGTCGTCGGTACCAATAACGAACTCTTGAATAATTTGAGGGAGTTTTATGCGATACTCTTGCAATACTGGTTGTACTACCTTCTTTGGAAGACCTCTTTTCTTCGCAACATCCCCTTGGCTTGCTTAACTCTGAACAGGTAGAGTGCCATTTGGATTCAAGTTTGAGACCGTTGGTGTAGTTGAATCCTTCCTTGGCCGACCCCTTTTCTTTCCAACAAATTCCACACTTGCTTGACTCTCAAGAAGTGGAGTGCTATTTGTATTCAAGTTTGAAACCGTTGGTGTAGTTGTTTCTTTCCTCGGACGACCTTTTTTCTTTTTAGCCGGCTCCTCCTTGTATTGCGCCTCGGTATAAACATGTCCGGATGGATCGCATTATGTACTCAAATACTCTTTAATTTGTTCACTTTGTTCCGCCCTCGTCTTTGTGGTAGGTGGTCTACCACAAGGATCTTGTTTCGCCGGTTCTTGAAGTTCTTCCATAAAAGGGTAAACAATCAGCATCAACTTGTGCCTCATAGTTTGTTTGTCCAACCTATTCAACTTGGGGTACTTGTCGAGGATTATTCTCCCAATTTCCATGTCGCCAAACTCTTCACCGGGATCTTCTCTTGGAGCCGGTTTGAAAGATAGTTGCTTCCAATAAGGATCGATATCTTCAATAAGAATGGGAGTTTTATACCTAACAAGCATATGACGACATGGAAGTCCGATACCTTCATTATCCTACACTTACAAGGAGTTCTCGGGTCATCATACTTTTGATACAACTTGAGATGTTTCATCATGAAACATATTTCCCAATCCGATAGCCGTCATTATCCTCCTTAAACTCCTTCAACTTGCGAAAGCTACTTTCTTGGAATTGCTTTTTTATCTTGTCGATATCATTATTAGTGTACTCATGGATAGCATGTTGCACCGTCACAATCCCATTTTGACTTGTGAAAAGTAGACCTTTTAGTTTCCCATGAGATTGCTCTACCATACTTGTTGATTCAAGTTTGAAATGTTTATAGTCGTAAGTAAAAACATACACAAACCTCTCTTTGTGTGGCCTCAACCATTGTTTCTTGCAATATTCCACTACTTTGGGGTAATTAGTTCCCCACTCATCCTCGAACTCCTTCAAGTGCATCTCATATCTTGCAACACTCATCGACCAAACCACCTTATCCCACGCTTTCATGAATAACCTAAACTTGATCTCACCTTCTTTCCATTTTTCGTCTTCTTTCTTTTTCTCTTTCCCCCTCTCCTCTTTAGTTAGTTTACTAAGACGTTCATCTTCCTCCTTTTCACGTTTAGTGCCTTTCTTTGCCTTTGGCTTTTGGATATGATTCCTACAATTCTTTCTAAGATTTCATTGTATATGCCAAGTACAAAGAAAATTTTGTGCATTTAGAAAAACTATCCTCACGGCGTTCATTAGTGCTTGCTCATTGTCGATCATTATAACCCCGGGAGTCTCGTCTTCGTGGTAGAGAAGCTTCAAAGTTTCCAATGCCAAAATATAGCTATCATCCTTCTCACGATCCATAAAACACCATGCCACCGTGAACGATTGCTTATCCGAGGTTTGTCCAACAATGTTCAACAAAGGCATGTTGTACCTATTCGTATTATAAGTACAATCCATGAACAAAACTTGGTAAAAGCAACGCGCCAATTGAATCATATCGGGATGTGCAAGAAAAATACGATCCACCTTCCCTTCCGATGACTCATGGTGTCTCACCGTGTAATTATATTTGTGTACTAACCATTGTGATTCTTCGATCACCTTTCTTCCATCCCATTCAATCCTTTTGATAGTTTCCTTGGACGCATAAATTGTAGACAATGAAGATAGGTTATTCTTGTCATCCCTCTTGAACTTACTAAGGAGCTTGCTTGGTTTAATTCCCCAACTTGTTCGAACTCGTGCGATTTCAACTTGGCAACTTGACAATGCCCAACAAGAGTTTCCGGATCTTTATGGTTATGCCAACCAACATCAACTCTATTCATTCTCCACACGTTATCGGTTTCTTTGTTCCTCCAAAATATAATCTTGAACGGGCATCCACACTTCTTTGACTTCGTCTTGTACATCTTAGTCGTCTTCTTATCATACACATAACCCTTTCTCTTGTGACTTGCGTCCGGCGAACCATAACACTCGCATACCATTTCAAACCACGTATCTTTTTGTTGGGTATTTTTCACTAGAACGCACATCTTCTCTTTTGCATTCTCAACAATCCAATTGACTGCGTCATTTTTTTACTCCCATTCCAAATCATTAGTGTAATGTGCGGAAGTATCGGGACCCTTAATATTGTGAGCTTGAGGATGATCCGTCATCGGTACCAATGCAACAATATAGAAAACATCAAAAGTTAGTTGATATGTATTACCAAAGTCGGCATGGTCGACATATAAACCGTACCTACTACAAAGTACCCGACATGGTAGAAAAATCCAACAGTACCGACCGAGATATGGTCGACATGGTCTACATATCCACTACAATGCCGGCGTAAGCATTTTCAAATCACGACTCCTGTGCAAAAAAACTAAAAGTCGGCATGGTTCAAATTTTCTACCTTGCCGACTCGTGTACTGCTCATGAAAAGTCGGCACGTTGTTCAAATATAAACCACTCCGGCGCTTAAGGTCGGCATGATCGACAAGCGTCGACCTTGCCGACCCTGAGAAGCAAAAGTGAAAAAAAAAACCAAAATCGATCATTTGCATGGAAAAATCACAATCTTCACGACGTAGGTTGTCTACCTGATTACTTGCAGCTCCATTCTCTTCTTCTGGGTCATTGGATTCTACGTTTGGCTTAAGATATTCATCACTTCCATAGCCATCTTGAGTTTGAGGAAAATAAAAGTGAGTATCATGCATGTAATCCATTTGATCATGATTTGGTAGGTCATCATACAAGTACTCATCTGTAGGAGGAAAGTTAGAAGACTCTCCCACTTCAAAATCAGGATTAGAATCACTCATATCACAAATTTCTCAAAAATCCTAACTTCCCCCCCCCCCCCCCAAACCTCCTCTACTACTTCGTACTCTTTCCTACTCTCAATTATTTCTAAACCCACTCATATAAATCAACTAACTAATTTAATTAATCTAATCATTTCAATTAAATTAGTGTTAATCATTGCAGGGGCGATTTTGTCATTTAGAAAGTACAAGATAAGGGGTGGCTTCTTTTACTTCATAATGACCTACCTTTTGTCTCATTAGGTATACCCAATTAATCTGGGTATACGCCAATCAAGCCGGGAAAAGTAAATAATTCAAATTTGGGAAGTATTTCAATATGGAAAATTTCTTGTTTGGTCCTAAACCCATATAGTTATTTATAGTAGGGTCCAACCGGATTTTTTTCTATCCGGAGGTCCAAAATTAATTAAAACATGGAAATGTCCATAATGCCCATTACTACCAAACGTGTGTGTCTACACTGCTTACAAATTTGAGTACATATCTGGTACACTGCTTAAAAATTCGAGTACATATTTGCTACACTGCTTACAAATTTGAGTACATATCTGTCGCACTGCTTAGAAATCTGAGTACATATCTGTCGTACTGCTTACAAATCCGATTATATATCTGAATGCTTACAAATTCGAGCACATATTTGCTGCACTGCTTCCAGGTAGAGTACAAATCTGTAAGAATCAATGATAAATAAATTATAAAACGTGTTACATCACATACATTGTGATGATTATAATTTTTCTTCGAATGTATTGCCATGCTTCTGGGGAAAGCAAGGATCTTCTATTATCGTTTTCTTCTTAACTGCATATAGATTGACTCGTTTTACGTACTGCTAGTGTCAATGCCTGCAGACACACAAAAATTAAAACGTTCATCATAGGGGCCATCACTTATGCCCAAACATACAGAGTCTAATTTGAGGAACCATACAAACCAATGCAAATAAAACTCATAATGCACGACAAATGGTCTCCACCAATAAATCCAGAATTTAATGAACCTGAAAAACTGTGGGATGCACGGTGATATTACTGACTGAGCCATCCTGCTCTGTCGCGGTCTCCACCAATAAATCCTGCAGAAATACATCGAAGTCTGGTCAACAAAAGCAGCAATCTCATAGAAATCCAGTCATAATATAACTGAAAAACTATATTACTTCTGCTGAAATAAGTCGTGCAACTATGTTTTTTGTTTTTGCTAGTTTCTTACAGTTAATCGACAACCAAAAAACTAAACTGGAAGCACATAATTGGCATTCTTGATGCCCCTGCCATTAATCCAAAGCATCTAATACACAAACAATTAATACATTAAGAAAAAGAAAAAAAAACATTAGTATCAACAATGAGAAGACATTTACAGCATAAGCTGCGCTTTACCCCGAAGCTAACATTAGTAGTTTTCCTCAATCATAGCCATAAAGAATTTAAAAGAGGTGTAATTAAATTCAAATTTCCATGGGAGGTTATCAATGATTTTACCTGTCGATTGTTACCACATAATGAGAAATTTTTTATCAACAGTAGCTTAATCAAATCTAAGAAGAGCCGAATCTGAAACGCAGGAGACATTAATTTAACATCTAAAATAAAAATGGTTCTAAGCAAGCACATGGATTGCAATTCGGTGGATCAATGAAGGAACCCCAACCTTGAGTGTTACTGAGAAAATTACACATCTGTTCCAACAACGAAGTTCTCTATGTCACATTTGTTATGCAACTCAGATATGCGCACATATTAATAAATTTAATCTGCTTGCAAGGCTCTATTATTGTCATGGAAATATATACTCGATAGGATAATAAAATAGAAAAACCTAAACTCCTGAATCAGCTAATATCAATATAGAAGACAATGGTCATGGAAAAAATCAATTAATGTTCCACTGAAGAAGAATTCTTTTCAAAGACATCTAAATCAATTCCTGAGTTCTACGCCATGTCTCCAATTTATGCTCATTTCCTAAGCTTTATCGAAACCATTGTTTCATCTGATGTGTTCAACTTAGTCAGCATTAACAACTGTCCAGATGATAAATAAGAAAGTTAAGTTAACATATTAACTGAACCAAACCTGTGAGAGCAATCATTCTACACCGGAAAATCCCTATTATTATGGCGATTTTTCAGTAGCATTTTTCTCATCTTTGGTCGACTCTTCCTGCAAAGGAAAAATAAAGAAATGGTTAACCATTTAGTTGTATATAGAGTTGATAAAAAAAAAGATCAACATTGGTGTCAGGGAGAAAAGACTGGAGCTAAAATGCATTCTTAAAAACGACAATCGTTGCAAGATAGGAATATTCTTTGACAGTAATTAACTTAAGGTTAGTTATTTGTATACACGACTCATGGAGACTGTATTGGCTAATGCAACTCCATAGCAGTTGGGGCTTTAGTTAAATATTAACAGCTCAACACCATAGTACCAACTCCATATGCTCATCATCAACGGTCGGTTGTCTCCCAGCCAACTTTGATGTCGTTGGATACATATGGTTGAGAAGCAATACCAAAAGGCAGCACCAATGGAGTAACGGTGGTTTTGAGCAGCAAAAACAACACACGGCAAAAGGAAACACCAATGAAAGCCTATTCTGCACAGTAATCTACTTTTCATGGATTTCATAGGTACATCAGCGGGAGAAAAAGAAGCAATACCAAAAGGAGGGAAATTAAACTATGGTTGTACCTGCAAAATGGCGAGTACAAACCTGTATATGAATACGTACCGCATAAAACACATCAACAAAACTAGAATCTATTTCAGTATTTCACACACGTACTGAATCAAACACAACAAAAAGCACTTACTATCACTATGTGACATATGTACTAAAGATTCTTGAATTACAAATCAACTGCATGACAAGAATAGGTGACAGATCTATGAAAAATAAGAGAATCGAAAGACATACTACCGTATTTAACATACTTACTGAAGGATAAGACTAAAAAGGTGACAAAACTATGAATCAAACACAACAAAGAGCACTTCATATCAGTATCTGACATATGTACTTGTGGATAATAACATCTGAATCTACAAACAAGCGTGGTTTTGAAGCGAAAAACAAAAAGATAATCAAATTAAGGAAGTTCTTTTCAGTATTCCATATATGTACCTATGATTCATAAGTAAAAATCAACTGCATGTCAAAAAAAACTTATAAATCTACAAATACAACAAAATCAAAACAGTTATATCTCAGTATTGCATATATGTACTTCTAGATCAAGCAAAAAAAATTAAAAAACTATAAATACAACAAAATTAAAGCAATTTTTTATCAGTATTCCATATATGTACTGCTGATCCAAACAATTTGTAACAACAAACAAGCATGATCTGAACTATTTTCATCAAAAACTACCAGTACATCATATACGTATTGATGGTTCATAAAGAAAAACAAAGTGAAAAAAATCTAAAACTAACAAAAAGAAACTAGTATAGGCAAATCTCATAACGAAATAAATAAAAAATGTGAGGATCCATCTAGATCTGACCTATTTTCACGAGAATAAACTAATCAAGCATGGAGATCGAAAAATCAAACATCAAAAAGGACCATATATATGTACAGATCGAAAAAATCACCAAACAATGCAAGATCAAGAAAAAGAAAAAGAAAATAGGTTCCCATTCATATCATCACCATCATCATTCCCAATATTTCCAATCATTCAGATTGTGTCCAGCACACAATACAACAATAATTTGATTGATGATGATAATTTCTTCCTAAATCTCATCAAATATAAAAATCTTTTTTGTTGAATACCTGGGGCTTAACTTGATTCATGTCTATGAACGCGAATTGAAACAGAAATGAGTTAAAGAGTGTGAGAGAACTTACACCGGAGTGAATCCCATGGCGATTGGTAGTACTCTTGAAAGTAGTGAAAAGAGAGATACAACAGATCAAAAGAACAATGAGTGGAAGAGATAATCGTTCTAATAATCCACGAAGTCTCCAGAATTGTTTAAGCTGTCGATTTCCTCTCCTTCCAAACACATCTCCTTCCCTGAAAAACAAGCAAATACTCAGATGAGATGAAATCAGATCTAATGAGCACTAGAATTATCCTAATACAAAAAACTAGAAATTATCAGTAGAGAAGAGGAGAGGGAGAGGGGGAGAGAGGGAGAGAGAAACTGAATCTGAGAAGAAAAAGAATATGGAGAGAAATTGGCTTATGTTTCTGTTATATATAATAAAGGTTATTTTGGGAATTTTAAAAATGCACGTAATATTTACACACGTGTGCAGGAACTGGGCTTAAAAAATTAGGTCCATTTTTTTCTTTTCTTTTAATTATGGACCTACCATTACTGGGCTTTAGTGGGTGGACCTGCCACTAACTAAGAACACTAGAATAGTACCTATTGGTAATTCCTAGTTTCAATATTCCGTCAACTACTAGATGGGCAAGGCCCAGGCCAAAGAGGTGGCCGATAGTATAAATTCCGCGAAAGCTTCTCGCGGAGTCAAATAAACAGAACCTCGCGTTACAAAACAAATCCTCAGGTCTTTCTCTGCATCCCTCTCTGCAAAACCCTAATCCATCTCGAATTCAAGAAAAGATGTCTTACGATGATGTAGAGATTGAAGATATGGAGTGGAGTGAAGAATTAAAATCTTTTACCTATCCATGTCCATGTGGAGATCTATTTCAAATCACTAAAGAGGAGTTACAAATTGGGGAAGAAATTGCTCGTTGCCCTAGCTGCTCTCTTTATATTACCGTCATCTATAATATGGAAGATTTCATCGGAGGAGACTCAAATAAGAAAACTGTACAGCCATCTAATCAACAACCAGTTGATGTCGCTTGAATTTGATGTCCGGTTAGGGTTTTGTATTTTTCTTCTTGTAATTTTAGGGGTTTGGGTTGTTTTATCAGGATTTTGTTTGATTTTTGATTTCTGTTTGTTAACTATTTAGTAGAACCCCATTTTAGCACTATTCTTGTATTTTTGTTCGGATTCTGGAGGGCGTCTGATGCTTATATTGGAAGAAATTTGCATTAATTGTTAAGAAACAATGAAAAAATATATATTATGTGTAAAAGTTTTCTATGACAGCCATAATTTTCGAATGATGAGATGTTATATTACAATAGAATGTAACAGGGAACTATTGTGTGATTTGCTTGAACTCTTTTATGTATCATCCTTCTTTCATAAACATATATACGAGTAAAAGTTCAGCAATTTAAGACTAGAATCATAGCCTTATCAAATACAGAATTCGTGCGCAAAGTCTGGTCACCTAAGAAGACCTGTCGCTATTGTAGGAAGATGAACAAGAACTATTAGTCCAGGATATTACCAACTGCTTTGCTTCTTCAGAAATCTGTTTCTCTCGAGGTCATGTATTTTCATATATTGCTTACTGCAGTCACTTGCAAGTAGTTTGAAATTCGAGCTGCTGCTGACTTTCTCTTAATTAGGTTCATTATTAATTAGCTAACTGCGACATGGATACTAGTATTTCTTTACGTCCTATTTATTAAGTATCATGATAGTTTGCATATCGTTTTCTTCATGATTATTTGTACAGACCTTATGAAGGTGGTGTCAGACTTCTACATTTCTTGGTCAAGATGGTTTGTTGCAATTATCACTATATTTGTTATTAATATTGGTAAAACTAGATGGTTTGATAGTGGTATCAGGATTTGGGAGTGCCAACATAAGCCAATGTCTCGGGTGCTAGCTAATATCTGCAATCAACTTTGTATGATTTATTCCTCATAAGGGTTGTCCCGAAATGGCAATAGTTCACCAACTTTTAATTTATATACGGATTACTTGTTAGCTTTTGGCAATTTGGAAACTGCTATTCCAGAAGTAGCAATGAATTTGCACATGATATGATATGATATGATATGATTGTCGTTGGGAAGCACATGCTAAGAATAATGATTTTCGTATTGGAATGAATGAAATGGATTATTCAGCTGGTTGGCTAGATTGAAAGGGTTTTTTTCTGATCTTTGAGAGAAATGAATCCTCTGTAAATTAAGTTCTAAACAAATTCCTTGTGCAGTTGGGCATGCTTCTTGGAATGAATATACAGCTGATCATTTTCATCTCTTACACTTAGTCGATGTCTCTACCATGAAGTCAGTGTGTATATAGTTAGTGTGTTAGATATAGGATGAAAAGTTTTATGTGGATCAGATTAGTAAGACAGACTGAACATCGGAGCAAGTCGCTGTAATTTATATGAAGTTGTTCTTGGAAAGTGAATTTGTTCCAGGAAAGAAAAAGCAAATTTATGAGATTAGTGATAGTTAGATTATATGGGTATCCTAGGAACTTCAGCCTGTGTTTATCCGTATATCTATAGTGCATCTCTTTGAAAAGTCACAGTAAAGTTGCAGGTTTCTTTAGGCAGAAAAAACACTGTGATGTCAAGCAAATGTATACTTGGAGTCGGCAACACCATTTTGTATCTGTGTGTAGTAAGTATAGGTTATTTCACCATTTTACAGACTTACAAAACCAATAATAACGATCATTCCAAAGAAACTAGAAGTTTGTTATTTATAGATTTTATTAGCACCTCTCTACTTTATCAAATATCATTGAAATTTCCCTACTCACCGCTTCTTTTAAAGCTAGATACTCTTAACTGCTCCACTTCATGGTCAGTTATCTTTACCGTGGAAAATACGGTTTAGTCCAAAATCCCAACAAAATATACTAGTTAGTAAGTAACCCATTCAACTAGGTACAAATTAGTCATTTTTTATGGAAAGTACATAAATAACCTTCTTGTTTACAATTTAGTCCAAAATGACTCATGATGATGTCAGCAGTTTTGAATAATAAAAAGATAAAATAAATTTATCTTTTGATCCGTCTGTCCAAAATTCGCAAACTTTATATATTCGGAAAGCTCTTTCCGAGAGCTACAAAAAGAGTACCCATATGACTATATAATTCTCATTTTATAAAAAACTTAGTTTACATTGGTATACAAACATGTACAATATAACCTGTTTACAACCAAAACTCATTACCAATACTAGCTCCAACGCTAAACCGCTCTTTACCGTTCTCCTGCAAACAACTACAACACCTCAACCATTCGACTCAAATTTTTTATCCGTTTCTGTAGCTTTCCAATCTTAGTTGCGCTTTTCTGCAGCAACACTACCCGTCCAACAACAACATAAATTCTGCTCCTCAGTACCACCAACATCATTCAGATTTCATCTTTGCAATTCCATGGGCATTTGATATTTATTCACCTGATCACCACTTCAGAGTTCTACCATCTCAATAGCACAAGTTACTCAGCCGCACCATTCCTTGTACTACAACACAGAAGCAAACCCATTCTTTCAAATTTCCCATAGAATCACCTGCAATTGCTTCATATCCAGCTGCAGCTCATCTATACCCTGTAAGTGCTCATCCAACAACAATACACAACGCTTCTTCATTTCGTTATCAGCTTAGTCACTACAGACTCTAAATCATTGCATACTCTAAATGCAACTGTAAGAAGAGTGTAGTACAAAATGAATGAAATTGCAATGTCATAATGTGTATCATTCCCTGCAGAATACGTAATTTTGCAATTTAAATAGAAGGAAACTCTCCAATGAACATTACCGCTGACAATCAGACATATCGTTGACTTCCTCCGACGTAAACATGTTAAGATAATCTAAACTAACTAATGAGAGTCTAATGGAATCAGATGCCTTTCCTGCATAATGTTGTCTAATCTAAACTAACAATTTGATGTCAATATAATCTAAACTAACTAATTGGAGTCTAATGATGTGGTGAAACCTACGTTCATTTCCGTGTAAATTCTTAGCAAATCAATTATTGGGTAGGAAGTTGTCGGCACATCCCTTTATCAAGATTGAAAAGATTGGAATCAAATACATTTCCTACATAATCAATAGGTGTACAATTATGTACACATAACGATCAAAATGTGAACAACTATATGCACACTATTTTATAGGTGATCTTTAGTCTTTACACATAAAAATGAATACAAACCATGCACAAGTGAGTACGGATTCATGGATGAAAATATGCAGTAAATAAAACACACGTGAGGATCATAGTGTGTACGAAATTTTAACGATTCCTAAAGAAAGACTACAATAATACCTCATAAATTTTCATAGATTTTAAGAAATCACCGCATAGACCACAAACATCTATTAAAAGCAGCGCCAAGCGTACATATTAGGACCACATATGCAATCAAAGCATAGACCAAATCCCTTTTCTTTCCGGATTCCAGAATGGCCAGAGTGAATAATATCTAAGCCTGTGGGAGAAGGCATGCATATCTGCAAAGTAACATTTTGGAAATACAGGTACATACATAAAATACAGAACTACTAACAAATTATCTAGGCAAGCCCATTCTTACTTTCCGTAAAAAGATTTCTGAAAGCATTAAAGAGTCCAACCTAGTATAAGTGCTTGTGACTGAACAACTGGAAAATGAGATAAGCCACCATCACTATGCAGCTGCGTACACCTCGTTAGCCCTTATACGATAAAAACAATGCACATAAAGATTTTACCAGTCTTATCCTTTCAAAAGATTATCCTCATGGATTTCACAATGAAAATAATAAATGGTTAGAGAGGCTACATGTAAAGAAGTTATCTTGCCAAACATCATTGTTCTATAATGCAATTTTTTCTTACTGCTGATAATGTTACCCACATAAAGAAAATGTAAGAAATCACGACAAGCCAAGATGGGATGAAAGAAAATATAAGATTTTTCACATCCACAATTTAAAATAGGTCTCTATTAATTTATGGAATTTTCAAAAAGAGGTTGTGCAACGGATGTCAAATCTTAAATTATTATGTGTTTGTGTTATATGGATATCATACGATACAAAAAATATTCAAACGCTTGTGCAAGTCTCAAATGAGAACTATGAGACTACTTACTAACCCATTCCCAAAGCAAGCCCATTAATGAAAACAGACGCATGGACATAGTTATCTAGACTCAGCATATGCACGCATTAGAAATCAACAAGTGTATAATTATATGAACATTAATGGTCAACGGGTGTACAACTATGTGCACATTAACGATCAACAAGTGTATAATTATGTACACATTAAGAATCAACATGTGTACAAATATGTACACCTTAGTTATTTACACAAGCATAATTTTATGGGGTTATTTTTTTTTCACATGTGCACCTATGCAAGCATAAGCTTATGAAGACACCGTTTCACATATGCACCCGTTTGTACACCCTAGTTCTTTATGCTCATTTTTCCACATGTGCACCAGTTTGTACACCCTAGTTTAAGAATCCAACATAACATACAAAACACAAGCGATTATAAGAGATGCATATAAAAGTTTACAGCACAGTTAAGGGCAAAAAGAAACCAATATAATTACAGTTATATGGACTTGGTGAGAGGCAAACGGTGAGCTGCAATGGTAATCGTGATCCAATTTTTCCCTTCACCCTAAAGAAACCGATATTATCATCACTATAAGTTTGTTCGATAAAAAGGTTCCATACTGAAATAAAATAGAAGCAAAGATACTTAATAGAGGTTGTTTTAATTAATACATACCCTAAAGAAGCTCAATTAAATTGGAATCATATTAATAATCAACATGTCTACAATTATGTACATATTAACGATCAACACGTGTACATTTTTGTACACATTATTAATTAACATGTGTACAATTATGTACACATTAACTAAAACGGCATGGAAGTTATATTGAATCGTTATGCTATAATTAAAATTGTGAAATTAATGTATGTTGGTTTACATAGTCTCCCCATGGACTAAAAAAAATTTTGCTAAAGGAAAGGTAATTAAAACAAGTGCCCTGAGCCTGTCAGTTAATATTTTCCTATAATAATGATAACGCATGCTACAATAAAAAGGAAGAAGAAAGATGATGTCGATAATAGAGCAAAATATGACGAACTTTATTTCATAATACGAAATGAAAACGTGGAACAAAGAGGGTTGTATACCTTGTCATTATTAATTTTGCATAACCATTTCATAAACATTACGAACACTAGATATTAGTTAGCTACTATACGATTTAAGAACTGACCGGTTTTTCATAATATTTTGATGAGGGATATTGCTTGTTGCGGACAACCACTTTGCTTTCGTTGGCAAATAATCTTTCATGCGGTTCTTGTATATTAGAATATCCTCTATGCATTTAATAACCTACAAAAGTGCAGCAAAATATTTATTACGGAGACACCGAGAGAGGGAAGTAGGGAGACAGAGATAGAGTGAGAGCACCTGATCCGCATCCATTGCCGTATCCAGACATTTCAAGGACATAACAATCAAATCCAATATCACCTGGCGTTCCCTGCTCAGGTCCCTATGCTTATAGATAACATAGCTGCAACAAGCATGAGACTATTGTAGATGTGGTCTTTTTAGCAAAGCAATTTAAGATGATATGCAGACGCTTTACATTTTAATATATCAATCTCTAGTAACACGATGACACCTAAAAGCAAAAATATGATCCACAAACCAAATCAATAAAAGTAAAAATCAAAACCCATACTGAATTAATGGTTAGAGACACTAAAAAAGACGATTATTGAAACACAAACATAGATTGTTCAAGAAGAATTCCTCAACCTCGAATCAATTAAACACAAAGGAAATACATATATATAAACACAATTGGCATAGATGAGGTTGTAGTGTTTTTCTAACCCATGTCATCTCTCCTTCCCTGCATCAATTCAACATTCCACATTCATAAACAAAACCAAAACCAATCCTAATCCGTTCTCTAACCAACTCAAGCTCTTCAACCACCTTCTAACTCATTTGTTCATAGCAGAACCACAATACAATGGTATAATGACAAATTCCACTTAGTTGTATTATATCAATAAGCGAAACTGTGAAATAATGTGCACTCCCGTAGTTCCATTAAGTCCGCTGATTAGCCAACCCAACTAGCAGTAAATGCCAATGCTCCACCATCTCCCATGTACTCTATGGTACGAAAGCTTAGCATACAATTGAAGCTATTTCCACCCCCATTTCTAGTGATCTCAATTACCTAACCTAGATTTATAGCATATGCAAATTCCATCATGCCCATTAATTATCCAATTAAGCACTTAGCCACTCATATATAATTCTTTCTGTTAGCCCAAAATTAGTCATCCAACCAATAGTGCCAGGTCTAACGCCAATTTGTGGACAATGTAATGTAAAGATGATAACTAATCCCATTTCCCACTTCATAAAATTAAGAATAATTGCCTAATTATCAATGTATTCCATCTTAGAAATTATATACAAAATTTTATCTCTGCAGATTATTACGTCAATGATCAATGACCGATCTATCTCTAACAACAAAATATTAAGTAACCATTTACCGAATCAAAAAAAACGTTACAAATTGGTAAAATTCAAACAAAACAAAGAAACTTAGATGATGGAATATTTAAGAATATTGAACCTATTTAACAAGAGAATCGGCAATTTGGAAATATTTACAAAATGTAGAAGAATAGAGAAAGAAAGATGGAATTGGTTAGATCATTATCTTTAGTTCTCGGAATCATCGAACAAAATCTCAAAGAATCAAACTAAACCCTAATATTTTCAGAAAAACTGAAAAAAAGGATCTGGAATTACCTGAGATCTGGTAGGTTTTGTGGAGATATTCGATGATCGGACTTAGATCTCATATACAAACTAAAATTGTTAAAAAGCTCCGGATAATCGAGCCGAAACGCGAAGAATAACTAAGCCTAAATCATTTTCGATGCATAGCTTTGTTGTCACGGGAAGATGAAGAAATGAATTAGATGCGTAACTGTGTTCCTGGTTTCTACATGAAGGTCAGTTTTGTCACTAAAAAAATAAATTTTGGACTAAATCGTTCAAATACGGACCAACTCATTTGAGATTTGGTAAATTTGGATTAGAGAGTACCAGGCTTGAGAGGGGTGGACTAGAGCGTCCAAAGCCCATTAAAAATGGGACTAAATGTTAATTTCTACATCTTTACCCTCCATCAAATTACTTCCCTTTCGCACCACAACAAGTCTGTGCAAAGTCGTGGATGTCTTGTGATAATTTATCTAGTCTAATGCCTCCTTACATTGTTTCCTTCACAAATGAGGCATCCAAGTTTATCTTGTGATAATTTATCTCGGGAGGTTCCTAGTTTTTACTTTGAACCTGCAAGCTCACAGTATTATTTGTAACAATATTTCCAAAAATTACGGAACTGCATTGTTTATTCAGATTTAAGATCCTTTCAATAGTCATCATTCTTTTGGGTTTAATATTTGTATATAATGGCACACTTGTACTTCCAAATCAGGAACGGAGCCAAGATTTTTTTTTTAAAAATAGCTAACCTAAAAATGCTGAGCGGTAACACTGTAACAAGTTATTTTTTGCCAGTCCCGACTTGGGCCAGTGTGCTAAATTAATAATCCCGTTAAATTTATAAGATAATGCAAATTTTAAGTTTCCAATAGGGCCCAACTAACATATAAATTAATAATCAATGTGACAACATTATATTACGGTGCTTATTAAAATTGGCATCTACAGTTATTTGTTGTTGTTCACATTTATAATACATTGGACTTCATCTATAATTGTTTTGTACTCACTTGAAAAGTTCTGAAAAGATTTAATTTTATTATATTTTCTTTTTCTAATTTTAATTTTTAATATTAAAGTATATACATTTATACACATAATATGCCATAAATAATTAAAAAATAATCTAAATTGAAAATAAAATCTCTAGATATTTGATATTACACACTTATTTTAGAAATGTGAAGTTAAATTTGGTATGTTTCGATATAATAATAACTTATTAATACTTCGATAAACTGATAGAATTTAGCAGTCCTAAGACTATTATTTTATCAAAGTTTTACTGTAATAACCAATACGTAAACTCTGTATAAATCATTCCTTGCTTTGATTCTAATCTAGCTTTCACACCATCCCTTGTCATAATCATACCAACTCTCACAAATTGTCCACATAAAAAGCTCAAAAAATCTCTTTTCACTAGTCAAAATTATTCAAAGTCATCACACCTCGACATCCCAATTCTGGGTTAACATGAGTTACTAATATGATCATCATATCTACCTAAAACAGTCCTAGTTGTTTGGAAATCCCTAAAGCATTATAAATATTTATATTTCAGAAAAATTAAGAGATTCCTAATCCTTGAGATATGTTAAGCCATCAGATTAGTCAATGATCAATTATTAAAATAATACAAGTAAAAAAAAGGAGGATCCATGAACAATCTTATATGACAATATCATACAACACTTGTATAAATTTTTCTTTACAATCTGCACGACAATGATTATGAAACTAATACTTTGATGATACGTTCCTCTTACTAAACTCAATATTCCTACTAAAAATGAACGCAATTCGAGACGTATAACACCACCATTTACCACTTTGAAAATCAACCGTTGAAAATTAATGGTCGAAACTAAAATCGGTGGATGGTGAGGTTTGGTATTTTGAACTGCGCTCATTTTTGGTAGGAATATAAAGTCTAATAAGAGAAACATAACATCAAAAATATTAGCTTCAAAAAAGACTGTCGTTGGATTGTAAAGAAAAATTAGTGTAAATCTTGTATAATAGTGTCCATATAAGATTGTCCATGGATCCTCACTCAATAAAAAAGACCAAGATTTTAAATATGAAAGGAAAGAATCTGGTTAACACTCTTATTTTCAATTCGAATAAAATAAATTAAAAAAAATATCTTCAATTGTAAAATCACTATCTTAATCTTAATCTCCATCAAATAAAGATCAAATTAATGTAAACGTGTATTACTCTTGTTCACTTTCTGCTTTCTTTTTCTTTAGTTATTTCCTTATTTTACTCTTTAAAAATAATACTCCGCGTACTTAATACCAAATAAAATGTGCTTAATAAAGTGATAACTATAAACAAAAACAATAAAAAAAAGAGGTAAAGAACTTGTCCCAACGAAATCGTAACTATTACTTTTACAAATATATCTAAAATATTTTTAAAATAAAAATAACATTAAGAACGGGCACCTAGCTCAGTTGGTCATCCCCGTTTCCCAAAGTTTCATGCGCTTCAGGAGGTCCTAGGTTCGAGCCCCCAATGGCGTATCATTGCAGGAATTAACATGAAAAGAGTTAGCTTTCCCCCCTTGTGACACAATCTCAGCCCCCCATCCGCTTCGGCTCCCTTGGCTAGGTTACCCATGAGACTCGCTGGTAGGCTAGCACGACAACCTGTTCAATTAATGTAGTAGTACGTTGTTGGATCTTAGCTTTTTTTTTTTGAACAAAGGAGTACATCGGAGTTTAAATGAGGAATTAACATGTCAGGTGGGTGATACCACCATTCCTCATTCAGATACAACCTTCTAACAACTTTTGCTAAATCATCAGCTGCTTTATTACAACACCTATAAACATGATTCCAAGACCAAGCTAGAGAACTATTATTACACATATTTATACAACTCTTCATAAGAGGTAAACTCCTCCAAGGAGGAGGAGGATGTTGTTGTTGAACAAACCTACACATATTTAAGTTATCTGATTCAAAGATAACTTTATGCCATCCATGGGACAAAGCTAGATTCATACCTTCAACCAGAGTTCATGCCTCTGCTTGAAATGCACTATGAGTCCTCTTCAAGGCTCCTTTTGATGCCACAAAGCGTCCTGCATGATCTCGAATTAGGATACCAATTCCAGTTAAATTAAAATTAGGATGAAAGAAAACATTTATATTAATCTTCAAAAATCCAGGAGGAGGAGGCTGCCAAGAGATATCAAGTCTAAGGTTATGACTAACATGAATGACAGTATTGTCAGACAATGTTTGACGATGGAAATGCAAGTAATTTGTAATGCTATGAATGAGTACAGTAATGTTAGGAGTAGCATTATTAAAAATAACTTGGCATCTATGTTTCCAAATAGTGTGTAGCATGCAAGCAATGATATGGATGATCTTAGATGAGTGGTAAATGCTGATTTCAGAGTCAGGAGATTGCCAATTTCGAATCCAGTCAATAAAATATTGATGCTGACTTAAATATTGATACAACTGAGGAACGAAATGTCTCCAAATGGCAGTAGTGAAAGAGCATTGATAAAGCAGATGATCCATACTCTCAAGTTGATTGTTGTTGCAGAGAACACAATCTGAAGATGTAAGTATATTCTGATGAAACAACTTAGTCTTGACAGGTAGGTACTTCTGAAAAACCTTCCAAAGAAACATTTGAAACTTATAAGGAATCTGCAACTTCCAGAATTTCAGCCAAAATTTTGTCGACAAGGTAGTAGCAACAACAACACTATGTTGACTTTCACAAAGATGATGATAAGTAGATTTTGTTGTGAAAATACCAGCAGCAGTGAGAGGCCATACCAGAGAGTCTTGTTGATCTAACTGAATTGGAATTGTAAGGATTGAATCAACTTGAGAAGAAGTAAATAATTGTCTGAGTAAAGGGGTATTCCACTGTGATGAAGAAGTATCAATAAGCTGAGAAACCCATTGATAATTACTGAGATGAAGATCATACCAGTCTTGAAGAGGAGCCTTTAAATCTGGAATCCAGTTATGGGTCCAGATGTTGATTGTTGTACCATTACCAACTTGCCATTTTGGCTGTCTAAGAACAATATGAAGACCATGAACAATACTCTGCCAAATCCAACTACCATTATTTGCAAGAGGAGGATGATAACGTAAATCATGAAAAGGAAAATACTTTTCTTTAAAAACCCTAGCACATAAAGCATCCTGGTTATGCAACAGATTCCAAGCTAACTTCGCCAAAAAGGCTGAGTTATAGTTCTTAAGATTCTTTAAACCTAGGCCCCCAAGATTTTTAGGCAAACCGACATTGTCCCAAGAAATAACATGAGGAGACTTATGATTAGTATAATTATGCCACCAGTATTGTCTCTGAATTCTATTCATGTGAGCAATGGTTGTATCAGGTAATTTGAAAACTTGCATCTGATACATACCCATAGTACTGAGAACATAGTTAAGCTAAGTTGTTCTACCTTCTTGGGGAATCAATTTGCTATGCTAACCCCGCAGTCTAGAATTCATGTTATCTAAGATACCTTGACGATTTTTCTGTCTTGATCTGTGCATAAGAAGAGGTATTCCCAAATACTTTTCACCAAGACCCATACATTTCATTTGCAAAATATCAATGATATTGTTCTTATGAGCAAGAGGAGAATGCTTACTAAAGAATATTGTTGATTTTTGCATGTTGATGACTTGACTTGATGCTTGACCAAAAGAAGTAAGAATATGTTGAAGATGCCACATATGAGTTGAAGAAGCTTGTAAAAATAACAAACAGTCATCTGCAAAAAACAGATGGTTAATAGCAGGACAATGTTTGTTAATTTGAATACCTCTTAGATGACCAGAATCAACATGTTGTCGCAGAAATCTAGATAAAGCCTCCATAACAAAGAGAAAAAGATATGGGGACAAGGGGTCCCCCTGACGAACACCTCTTGAAGGAGCAAAAGTGGCACTAGGAGATCCATTCATCAACAAGGAGATATTTGTAGTGGAAATGCACTGCTATATCATTTTAATCTAATCAGCATGAAAACCAAGACGAGATAAAATGGACAGTAAAAAAGGCCATTCTAATCTGTCGAAAGCTTTCGACATGTCTAATTTCAATCCCACTAAAGCTTCTTTGTTTTTCTTTGTTTTCATTGTATGAAGAAGTTCATGAGCAATGATTACATTGTCATAAATGTGTCGGCCAGGTACATAAGTAGTCTGAGTAGGTGAAATGATTTTAGGTAAAACGACTTTCAAACGATTGGATAAATTTTTTGAGATGACTTTATAACTGACATTACAAAGACTAACGGGACGATAATCTGCTGGGGTTTGAGGGTAAGGGATTTTAGGAATTAAAACTTGATACGTATGGTTTAAGGCTTTAAGCATGTGATGAGTAGTAAAAAAAATGTTGAACCATAGAAGTTACCTCTAAACCAACAGTGTCCCAACAACGCTGATAAAAAGCAGCTTGAAACCCATCGTTGCCTGGAGAAGCCCATGGTATCATTCGGAAAACAACCTCTTTGATTTCTGCAATATCTGGAACAGCTATAAGACTTAAATTTTCAGCATCTGAAACACAAGGGAAAAAGTTATTCAAAATTTCCCTGTTTTGAAGAGGATTCGTAATAGTAGTAGTGATTGCTGAAAAATGCTTAAGAAAGATGTCTTCAATTTCTGGTTTAGTATCATACCAAATATCAAGAGGACCTTTAATTGCCTGAATATTAGATTTTCTCTTATTAAAATTATCCATTGTATGAAAATAACTCGTATTTCTTCTAGTATCCTCATAAATATGTGCACCTGCCTGCTGCATGAAATATTCTTTTTGAATTGTTAACCATTGTTGAAGAGAAGAATTTAATTGCAGAACATCAAGATGAGTAACCGGCATATTTTGGTCATGAAAAAGTTGAAGTTGTTTATGAAGAGAATGAATTTGAGCTTCAATATTACCAAAAGAAACTTTTTTCCATTTCTACAGCTCAGTTAAAGTAAATTTAAGTTTACAAGAGAACTGATAAGGAGGAGACCCTTGAAAGGATTGAGCCCACCTAGTTAATGTAATACTCTTTATTTAATTAAAAATATATTTAAAATTATATTTAATATATTTAAAATTATATTCTGTGTCCCTAGTGATTGATTTTCTACATAAAATCTACGAAGTCTTCCAAATTTATGAGGGCGATGGGAGCCACCTTTACACTACACAACTTTGTCCCTGTACAAAATCATCCATATTGATGCCATTGAACAAATATGGATGAAACTCTTCATTGTTGCCAAAATCATTATAAAGAGGAGTCCAGCTAGCCATCTAATTCGGAAGGCTAATATGGTTTGTCCAATATTCGCATCTACACACAACTAGATAGATCTTGCATATGGACGATCAAGGAATAAATATTAAGAAGTTTCCAGACTGGCATCATATAAATTATAATGGAATTCAATGTCGTGCTTGTATCTGGAAATTTTATGTCTTGATGGAACTATATCCTTAAGATGGGTACCATATGGTAGTTCGGTTAGAGAGCATTCCAAACCTGAGCAGGAATAGTCTGATTAGAGCTATTTATATTAGAATGGCCAATGAGTACATTATAAACACTCTTATAGAGAAGTTACCTTTCATATCTTGAATCCAAATAATAGTATCCTCACCCATCCTAGGTATACCCATATCCAGTTACTTTAAAGGCACAATCTTGAAAGAAGATATTATTAATCAGACTAACCTTCAACTGCATGGTATCATGAATTAAACATAAATAATATAAGAGTGAGTAAAACCTGCAGGCTGCAGTTGCTTCGGGAGGATGATCAAGACCAACAATTCAGCAATACAACCGAATTTTGATTTTGATTCCACACCCGACATCTCAACAACTATTATTCTTTATAGTCCCAATACTTTTGTATATCCCTTTTCATACCCATGAGCTTTTTTCATTCATTTGATTTTGCTGCAAAAAGTTATCATCCTTATAATACTTAGTCTTTAACGCCCGAACCCACAACTCGTTGGATTTAGTACTATCCTTTCAAGCAAGTTTACAAATTAAGGCCTTACTAAAAGTCCCAACAATTCTGACTCTAAGGCCACCTAGAGTTTTAGGTCTCTTTAAACTATCCTACGATGTAAAGTGTGTCCCTCTATTCCCCTTATTTCCCATTAATATTCCTTTACAAAGAATCAAGCTTACATGTACATATAATATTTTTGTGAATGTCGAAATAACCCATTTTGTAACTGGGGAGAGGATTAAGAACTGATTTAATTATGGTTTTTCTACCAACTTGGCTCAAAGTAGTACTAACCCAAATTCTTAAGTCTAGCTTCAAAGGATTGCACGAAAGAAGCAAATGATTTCAGTTTAGAATGTCCTACTAAAAAGGGTGCTCCTAAGTAATTTTCAGAGTAACTAACTATAGTCATGTTTATAACTTTATCTAAATCCCCACAAGCTCCTGGACTAAGGTTATTACTAAATTAGATGCATGGTTTATCAAAATTTAACAACTGACCTAAATTAATTCCAAGTTCTACAAAATTTCCAAAAATACTATCAAATATTAGCTTTTGCAAAGATAAGAATATCATCTGTAAAAAACAAATGTAATTGGAGCTGCTCTTCGAGCAACTGTCACACATATGATAATATTTTAGTCCATCAAACGTAAAGCTTTTACAAGATATTACACACCCAAAATGAAAATAGAGGATTCTCTTGATGAAATACATATTATGAAAAACATATTATAAAAAACATATTACAAGAAACATAGTGAACCATTAAGGAGTACACTCATACTAAAATCATATTACAAAAAGTATTTGTAGAGCAAAATTTTCCAAAACCTTAATAAGAATGACCATTCAAGAATGTCAAAAGCATTTGACATGTCAAGTTTTAAATCCATAGTTCCACTAAAATCTTGTTTTGCTTAATGGAATGAACCATTTCATGAGCAACAATAATGTTGTCATAAATAGCTTTACCTTACACAAATGCATCTTGATATATAATGTGACAGACCGAAAAAATTACGCCTTCGGCGCTATCATAATGCCTTAAAAGTAGCTTCCACACTATTCCAACTTACCCATGTTCAGTGAAGGGTGCAAGGCCATAAAGGATAATGTTAGTACATTTTGCATGCATCGCTTTCTTCCGAGTCATGTCTATGCCTAGGCATGCCTTGGACTTACTCATAGGTCATTACAAGTCTAATTTATAGCTTCATTACTTCGCTTCGGTATTGTCGAGAGCATACACTGATTATTCTTTTGGAAAGGGTATATCAGTCAGGCTTATGCCATCCTCGCCTTGCATCATCCTTGATATGCAAGTGACTTGTGCAAGCTCCCCTAATTTGCATATCGGTTTAGCTCCTTCTATGGGCATATGCCCGATTCGCAATTGGTGCATGCCTATACTGAACGGCTTGATAGGAAAAATGATCATCCACCGAACGGACTGCAACTTACCTCATCAAGTATGGAAACAATACTGAACCGCGTAGAGTTGACTGTTCGGTTTGGCAAGTTAGCCAAAGAAATAAAATCTACTTGATGTTCATTTAAACCCCTAAGAAATTAATAATGATTTAAACACGTAAGTGTTTAATAAATCAATGAAGTCATAGAAGTGTTTAAGAGAGTTCTAACAATGCTAAACATATTAAAATAAGTCTTTGAGTCGTAGCAACTCTTAGTTGTGGGTCGTAGCAACTCTTAGTTGTGGGTAAGATCAGCTAAGGGGATCAAGTGGCAGAACCCGGCGTGGTTCTAGAGGCGTAAGGAACGCGACTGTACCTTCATCAGTGTGAGATTGGTTAGGGATCAACTACCTTCCAGTCCGAAGTTAACTTGCAGTAGGCTAGTATTTGTAGTGGCTTTATACAGTGTGGTGTTCAAATCTGGACTAGGTCCCGGGGTTTTTTTTGCATTTGCGGTTTGCTCGTTAACAAAATTTACGGTGTCTGTGTTATTTCTTTTCCGCATTATATTTGTTTATATAATTGAAATATCACAGGTTGTGCGTAGTTCAATCAATTAGATAATCCAACCTTTGGTTGTTGATATAAATTGATTGACACTTGAACATTGGTTTTTGGTATCGTTCAATTTGTTTCTCATAATAATCAGGCTCACGGATTCTATCTGTTTGATTTACTGATTACATTGAGAAACAGAGATAGAACTCTTTGATATATTTCCATTGATCGAGTCTAACTATTTAGTTGATTCTCTTGGAATTATATTGGAGTTTGTCCATACAGATTGCCTAAATGAAATATTGGGTGTGGTTGTTAGACCCCTTCCTTTTCAGATAGCTTATTAACAAAGCAATCGATATTCACCGTTAGATGAAAACTTGACTTAAGATTCAAGTTAAGTTTGCTTGGAAAATAAGCAATCAATCTCCATTGTTAGATGGTTTAGCTTGATACACACAAATGAAATATACTTATATTCAGATATTGATGAACCGTACCTAAACGTGTATGATAAGTTAGCTCAATAACAGTTAATCGAAGTTAGCCATATGGACAATTTTAGCTTAGCTATTTTCATCTAACACTTCTAGACTCAGTCTGACAATCAACCAATTATGATAGATGATCAAATGTATCTAAATGTGTTTTAAGAGAGTTGTTCAAATGTTTAATATCTCATGGAAATATAATTGAAGCATTTGAAACATATTCGGCTTGGTTTGTATGTGTACAAAGTATGCATACAAGAACAAACTCATGAACATAATGCCACGGTTTGCAAACCGAGTTCCCATACCTTAAAGGCATTGAAAATTCAGGGACTTTAGTTCGCAAACTGAGTTCGCAAACGAACCTGAGTTCATGAGTATAGACAATTTAGTTTTCATACGGAGTATGTGAACGAGTTGTCATACTTGCCGATTTTAGACCTTACCTAGTTTTGTTGTTCGCAAACACAGTTCGCAAACTACAGTTCCGGACCCATACAGATAAACCCGTCCGCAAACACAGTTCACAAACAAGAGTTTCTGAAAAAACGGGGGTGTAACAACACCACCCAATATTTCGCTTAGCTATATGTATGGACTAACTCCGAAATACTTTGCTAGAGAATCAACTAGACAGTCAGACTCAATCTAGATAAAAGTATCTCAAGGATTTAATATCTCTCTTTTGATTTGATTTTTACTCAAGCTAAAAACAATAACCAGTCTTTATCAAATACAAGGAATAACTTGGACGGTACCAAAGACCAATGTCCAAATGTTAATCAATGAAATCAACAACCACAAGGTCGGATCTCCAATCGATTAAACTTTAACGCACAACCTGTGTTATTTCAATTATAAAGATAAACAATATAATGCGGAAAATGAAATAACACAGTCACCAGAAATTTTGTTAACGAGGAAACCGCAAATGCAGAAAAACCTCGGGACCTAGTCCAGATTGAATACACACTGTATTAAGCCGCTACAGACACTAGCCTACTCCAAGCTAACTTCGGACTGGACTATAGTTGAACCCAAATCAGTCTCCCACTAATTCAAGGTACAGTTGTACTCCTACGCCTCTGATCCCAGCAGGATACTGCGCACTTGATTCTCTTAGTTGATCTCACCCACAACTAAGAGTTGCTGCAACCCAAAATCGTAGACTTGATAATAAACAAATCTGTCTCACACAGAAAAGTCTATCAAAGGATAAATTTGTCTCCCACAGAAAAACCCTAGGTTTTGTTCCGTCTTAAGATATAAAATCAAGGTGAATAGGGACCAATTGATAATCTGGTCTTATATTCCCGAAGAACAACCTAGATTAATCAATCACCTCTCAACAATCCTTCTTAACTACACAAGCGGTTTGTCGAGGAATCACAAACAGTGAGGCGAAGATGTTTGTGACTTCTTTATCTTTCCTATCAGAGAACTCTCACGATCTCAAGCCAATCAAAGATTGTACTCGTACGATAGAAGATGCAAGATCAGATCACACAACTACGATAAAAGTAGTATCGGTCTGGCTTCACAATCCCAATGAAGTCTTTAAATCGTTAACCTGGTTTTAGAGAAGAAAACCAAAGGTTAAAGGAGAATCGACTCTAGCGAGCGCACTAGTATCACACAGACGTGTGGGGATTAGTTTTGCACAATGCTATATGTCTCCTATATATAGTCTTCAAATCAGGTTTTTGCCTTAGTTACAAAGCAATCCATATTCACCGTTAGATGAAAACTTGATTTAGATTCAAGCTAATATTTCTCAACCGTTAGATCAAAAACTTAGCTTGTCACACACACTTGGATAGACGTTTACTGGGTTTGTGAAAACCATGCCCAAACGTGTACGTGTATGTTGGTTCAACATAGTAACCCAAAAGGTTAACCATATGAGCATTTTATATTAACCTAGTTCCTCTTCACCATAACTAGTTCAATTGACTCAAATGAACTAGTTAGAGAGTTGTTCAATTGCTATGAGATCTTATGTAACTACACAAGACACAATTGAAACAAAGATGATTCGATTCGATGAATCGGCTCATGAACTTTATATCCACGGTTTGCATAAAGCATTCCTTAGTAATTTAAGTTTCATGTTTAGAGCACATCTTTAGATCATAACCACTTAAGCTCACAAACAAGTTCGCGGACTTAAGGCAACCGGCAGAGTTTTCCAAACTCAGCAGAAAATCTCGGCAAAGAGACTTCCGCCAGTTCGCGGACTAGGTTTGCGGACTGAGTTCGCGGACTAAACATGCAAACGAGTTTTTGGAAAATCCCAGCAGAAATTCTCGGTAAGAGAACTTCCGTCAGTTCGCGGACTGGGTTCGCGGACTTGGCAAAGTCAATTCCTCCGGTTTCTCTCAATCAACAAAGTTTGAAAACTTCGAATTAAGGAATACATGGTTATGTAATCTAAACTCTCATTCCAATCATTGAGACATTCTCAGAGGACGTTATATAGCCGTTATTCACAGACCGTTTCATGTCATAGCAATTCTCAAAGTAATTGAAACTTTTCATGACTTTCGTCACTAGGTGAAGATAAACTTGATCAAAGCGAAACGCTTTACCGACACACGATTTCGAGAAAAAGATAAGTAGTGAATACTCAGCTCGAAATGTCAAATGTGTGTGATCCAGTCTATATAGGATACGACTTTTTGTCTCATAAGAAGTAGGAGATAGAATAGATAGACTTTTGAGTGATATATAAGTTCAAGTCTCCACATACCTTTTTGTTGATGAAGTTCCACGGTTCCTTGAGTAGATCTACGTCGTTGTATGATGAATTGCCATGAAGTCCTTGAGCTCAAATACACTTTTCTATCCTAGTCCGAGACTTAGCTATGTAGACTAGAAATCAAGACTCATAGTTTTGATCACTAACATTGACAAACATGCTTGATATAGCAACGCATGCGAGGTCGACCCAGCTATGCTCTAACAGTTTCAGACCCAACTAGTACTTCACAATTTGCATAATGGGTACGCATGCCGTGTTGTATCCAGACTTTGTTAGTAGTTCTAAAACTCTCGATATTCGATTTGAAACATCCTTAGAAGAACGACAATGGTAATCTTTCACATACCACTAGATTTAAGTAATTTTCAAATTATTATTTGATCAATACTAAACATCCCGAGTTAACATCAGATAATTGTCTCACATAAATAATGTAAGATGTACAAGGTAATTTTCACATAATCGTCTTGACTTAATATTTAGTTTTCAACAAATGAATTGTTCATAGCTAAAGTTTTCAAGTAGATTATGAAGCATTCTAAGCTTGAAACTCATATTTCGAGAATTATATTAACGATATAAACTCGACCTGAAATTTCAAAGTGTATAACATAAAGTATATATAGCTATACGACTTAGTCTCATCAGTAGATAAAATTGAATAGACCTCTGAGTGGTAGATAAGTTTTAGTCTCCACATACCTTTTGTCGCCGAAGTTCCTCCAAGGTCTTCATTAGATCTTATTCTTCCAATGGTGAACGTCGTGAAGTCTAATGCTCAACTGCACACTTTTATCCTAATCCGAGACATAGTTATAAATAGACTAGAAATAAATATATAGTTTTGATCAACTAAATTTGACAACAAGCTTGAGATAGAAACGCTTGCGAGTTCGACCGAGCAATGCTCTAACAACATCTTCATCATCACTCTCCGAATTACTCCCAGAAGCTTTGAGTATTCTCTATATCATCCTTAATCTCGAGAAATTTTGTAGCAAGTAAACACTTTTGTTCACATACACATCTTACCATGTTGTCTACTTTTTCAACCCTTTCAAGAATTTTATGCAAAAGTTCCAAGGAAGTAGATTCACAAGTACCGATTGAGGGGGGAGAATGACTTCTTCTTCGTTTGAGATCATTACCTCTCATACGTTTGAGTGAATTTTTGAGAACGATAATGGGAGTTCCAACAAAGGTTCAAATATGACTAATCCTAAAATGTTGACAAATCCTATAAACAAGACAAGTAAATCCTAACTTCTTGTTATAGAGTTTCATAGTTGTTATTTGTTGAATTATCCATCCACGAACATCAAGTCCACGAGCTCCCACATCAAGGAAATACATGAATTCCGCAAATTCACGACCCCAACGATCATGCTCAATAGTAAAAGGACAAAGAGTTGGAATACCAATCTTTCCAAAAAACTTCAAATAAATAGAAAGATCCTTGGTAGGAAACTTCCAAAAATACTAAAGATAAAACTAATTAAACTTGATTTTTGTTTACCAAGGAGATGCGAACCTAGGGTTTTGGGTCCACTACTTCTGATGCTTGTAAAATTAACAATTTATTATCTCAAACAACTACTCATAAAATACTCAAAACCATATTGAACTCAATCTCATGTTTTGGAAGATAAAAAATTTATAATTAATTATGCGACTTTCGTCATTATACAAAAATATAACCTCATTCGCTATAAAAGATCAACAACTTAAAAAATATCCAAAACAATTAAAATAAAAATATAACCTCTTTCGCTTATAAAAGATCAATAGTTTAAAAACTGTCCAGAAGAGAAATTATAGTCATGAATAGCACAAATAACAGAGTAATTATTGTCTAAGAAATAAAACTATTAA
This sequence comes from Papaver somniferum, assembly GCF_003573695.1. Classification (NCBI taxonomy): domain Eukaryota; kingdom Viridiplantae; phylum Streptophyta; class Magnoliopsida; order Ranunculales; family Papaveraceae; genus Papaver; species Papaver somniferum. The sequence continues at coordinate 72,607,246 of NC_039366.1, forward strand.
TAATACATCTAAAAAATAGCTTCCTCCAAAACCCTAGAAAATAATTTAGCTGCTCATGAATCGAAAAATGGAGTAACAACAATATTTAGTCGCTAAAGGTCTTTAGTGACTGAATTCCAACAGTATAGCTGCTAAATGGCATAGTGGATGAAGATCTTTCGCAATTGAATCATAAACGATACGTAACTTCTGTGGTTAAGCTGTGACTGTTTCTGACATGATTTTGTTCTTCGTGTTCTTGAGTTTTGCAGCAGCATGTAACTTTTTGGAACTCTCAAAATCTTCAGTTCTAAGCCTATATTTTCTCCCAGACTCTCTGTGTCCCTTCTCTAAACTCCCAACAACCTTTATATACCTCTCAGCAACATCAAATCTCCCTAATATCTCGCCTTCAATTAATTATTCTTCTTGGGAATATTTTTTTTTCTTTTAATATAAAATCCCGCGATTTCCTTTCCTTCTATTCCTATTTCACGTTGTTTACTCCAAGCCAGCACACTCCAGCACATTCCCAATTCACGTTAAATACTCAGTAATCCACACGTCCATCTACCAAAAATATCACCGGGAATATTTTGTTTCCCTGTTTTCTTCAAACACACGTGATTTTCCTCTTCTTTCGAATTCAAACATGTTACCACCTCTAGTTGGTATAAACAGGTTCATAGCAATCCGATTTTGTGATTGAATCGCACTCATACTCCTCAAAAGTCCCATCATGACTTTTCAGAAATAACCGAAGAATAATATTCTTTGTTTTCTTCAAACCAAGTATCCAACCAATTTTAGCCAATTATGACAACCATATCATTCCTGTTAGGACCAGTAGAGCATGTCCAATGAATTTCAGTTATTTAGTCTCCCTCTAACTCTTCCAAATTCCGATCGAAAATTCTGCCAGTTTTTTTTTTAAAAAAAAGTTTCCCGCCACAATTCAATTTGAAAGGTTGAAGATGGACACCCCTTAACCAATTCTGATGTCCTTTTAGCAGTCTGGGGTGCCCCTTAGTAATTTCAGGGGTGTATTTAACACAATTACTTGGGTGTTTTTTAACGATTTTTCTCGGACGTTTTTAACACAATTCTGAGGGTGCCCTTATCCAAAGTTGGGGTGCCTTAAGTACTTTTCCGGGGTCCAATTGCAATTTTCGAGCAACTTTTTCCACAAGAGCTTGTTTCCTTCAAAAGACTTGAAACAAGTTTATTAGCGAAAAATGAGTCATACCTAATGTAGTTATGGGTAAAATGTGTCACACTTACGTGCTTATCAGAAAGATTAGTAATGCTAGCCAAGACTTCGTTATTCACTTCTATCACATCTCTTCTGATCATGGTTTTTTAAAGGAGAATTTCTCAAAATTAAAATCACAAACAGTTGCATAAAACACTCTTGTAAGAACATCAAATTCTTCACCATGACCATCAAAGGTGTCATCAAGATTATACTTCTCAAAAAAAGATAGTTCTCTAGCATGCAATTGATCCTTGACCAACTTCTTTTCAAGAAGAAAACCTCTTCAAAGAATTTTGTCATAAGCATTAGCACAATCCTTTTCACAAAGACTATTCTACAAGAAGATTGATTAATAGATTCAAAAATCTCCTTGTGATTATGCTTTTTAATAACTTAATACAATTCGTTAGAGGTTCTCTTGGATTTCCTATTATCTCTAACCCTAACCATGATAGAAAAACTGAAGAGGATGAGAAATAGATCTTACTTAACAACAACTTGGATGAAAATCCTTCCTCAATTGAATCTCTAGCCTTTGAATCATGAAAACATAGAGAAAAACTTTAACCAAGAGGTACAAGAAAATAAATTGGTTTCGTAACCCTAGCTTTCTATCTCTAGCCGTGAGAGAACAGTTAAAGAAGACAAAACAGTTCGTGAGCGAACTTTATAAAGCATAATTGGGGTTAAACCATTCTCGAATCATTATGAAGTAAAACCTTTTTATTTATTTTTTCTAAATGTGATAGATTGACAAACCAATACATACTCTAATGTCTATTCAAATGATTTATGTATTACAAAATACTTCAATTAGATAAATCATGATACCAAACGGTTTTATTCATGTATGGACAAATTTATAGCATGGAGTAAACTCAACATATAGGATCTCTCTTATTTAATTATCCAAAATAAATTAGTACATAACACAAAACACTGAAGAAGCGATATGAGTGACATGGTGAATTACTTATCTGATGCTTGCCCTAGCTCAAGGTATATATAAAAGGGGTGATTCTACTTCTTAGTATAAATAAGTTTTGTAAGCAAAAAGATGCTCACGACTCTTCCCTGAATGATAGTCGCCATCTCTTGTACCTGAGGCATAATCAAAAGAGTTAGAATTCTTGATCATCCAGTTGTTATTAAAATCAGTCCTCGTTTGAGTGATCAACAAGTTTGGTCTCTTGACAAGTGGAAGTTGTCATCATCCTGATAGTTTTTCTTTTAGGGAAAACACAAGATTTTTTGACATGTCCAGACTGTCCACAATTGAAACACAAACTGTTAAAGTACGAACAATGAGAAAAATCATCATTGTTAGTGCAAGAGTTCAAGAGTATTTCTAATACCCAAGAAGAGATAATCTTTGCTAATGTTGTTTATGATTTTCCTAAACAATTTGAGGAAGCAAAGCCGAATTTTGTTGAAATATTAAAAAGTTTAGACATGTTACGAACTGAGTTAAAAAAGGTTTCTGCTGACTTTGCTCACATGAAATCTCATGTTCGTGATCTTCTCAATGAGGAAATTTTTCCTGAAGAGTACGTGAACACAGTTGATGATAAATTCAAGGGTCTCAATACCAATGAAGAGTCTGAAAAAAATCTAGCTTATTTTGGTTTCATCTATGTACTAGGAAACTTCTTCTGAGAATTTATTCTTATGTTCAAGAAGGATAACTAAGGTTTGGTATAGCATATATTGTGAGTACACAAGCTATTTTTAACGATTTTCATCTTGCATGTTTTTAAATTTATTTATTTAAACTCTAGAGTTTTTGGAAGATGATCTTGCATTACTTAATCATTATTGGTTTAATGTATTGCAAAGTCTTGTGATATATATGTGTCCTTTATTTTTTGTGAAATGAACTGATATCTCATATCTATTATGTTTTATGAACTGAAAATAGAATTGAAAAAGCGGGGGTCTAACAACCACACCCAATATTTCGCTTAGCAATCTGTATGGACTAACTCCAGTATACTTTTAAGACAATCAACTAGACAGTCAGACTCAATCTTAATAAAAAGTATATCAAGGAGTTATATCTCAATTTCTCGATTCAATACTTACTCAAGCAAATAGAAATCTGCGAGTCTAATTGAATACAAGAGAAGTAACTTGAACGGTACCAAAGACCAATGTTCAAGTATCAATCAATTTCAATCAACAACCAAAGGTTGGATTTACCAATTGGTCGATTCAACGCACAACCTGTGATATTTCAATTATATAACAAAATATAATGCAGGAAAGAAATAACAGAGACACCAGAAGTTTTGTTAACGAGGAAACCGCAAATGCAGAAAAACCCCGGGACCTAGTCCAGATTGAACACACACTGTATTAATCCGCTACAGACACTAGCCTATTACAAATTAACTTTGGTCTGGACTGTAGTTGAACCCCAATCAATCTCACATTAATCAAAGGTACAGTTGCTCTCCTTACGTCTCTGATCCTAGCAGGATACTACGCACTTGATTCCCTTAGCTGATCTCACCCACAACTAAGAGTTACTACGACCCAAAGTCGAAGACTTTAATAAACAAATCTGTATCACACAGAAGAGTCTACAGGAATAGATAAATATGTATTTCACATAAATACCTACGAGTTTTGTTCCGTCTTTTAATAAATCAAGGTGAACAGGAACCAATCGATAACCCGGACTTATATTCCCGAAGAACATCCTAGAATTATCAATCACCTCACAATAATCTAGATCGTATGATGATGAAACTAGATATTGTGGAATCACAAACGATGAGACGAAGATGTTTGTGACTACTTTTCTATCTTGCCTATTGGAGAAATTAATCTCAAGCCAATCTTACGATTGTACTCAAACACGATAGACACAGCTAGATCATATCACGCAGCTACAGAGAAAATAGTTGGGTCTGGATTCACAATCCCAATGAAGTCTTCAAGTCGTTAACCTACAGGATCTCGATGAAAACCTAAGGTTAAAGGAGAATCGACTCTAGCTTATACAACTAGTATCACACAGGAGGTGTGGGGATTAGGTTTTCCAGTTGCTAGAGTTTTCCTTTATATAGTCTTCAAACCAGGGTTTGCAATCAATGCTACCTTGGTAACAAAGCATTCAATATTTATTGTTAGATGAAAACCTGATTAGATTCAAGCTAATATCTTTCAACCAATCTTAGCTTGTTATACACACATGAAATGTAACTTCATTTAGGTTTGAGTAACCGTACCTAAACGTGTACAAGTCGTTGGGTCAACGGTAGTTAACCATAGGTTAGCCATATGAGCACTTTCATATCAACCGTATTCTTCTTTACCACAACTAGTTCAAATGACTCAAATGAACTAGTTAGACAGTTGTTCGATTGCTTAGATCTCATAGAAGTATATAAGACACAATCGAAACAAAACAGTTTTGATTCACTCGAATCGATTCATGAACACTATAGCCACGGTTTGCAAAGATTGCATTCCTTAAAATATAAATGTCTTAGTTCACGAATGAAACTGTTTTTAGAAAATAAACTACTTAAGTACGCATACTGGTACGCGGGCTTAAATAGCCGGAATAAGTTTGTTTTCAGTTCACAAACTCCAACACAAATTCACGGGATGTGAACTTCCGACAGTACGCGGACTTTAGTTCCGGTTATCTTGAGCAGCAAAGTACGCATACTTTGGTTCAATGATATTGGACTTACACACATATGAGTTGTCTCACAACGTTTATATCCAACCATGGCTATGTATGCTAAACTATCATTTCAATCATTGCAACATTCTTAGAGAACGTTATATAGTTGTTGTTCACAAACTATTTTTCGTCAAAGCGATTTTCAAGTGATTAAAACTAATATGACTTTCGTCACTAGTAAAGATGAACTTGGCCAAAGCGAAAGCTTACCAACACATATTTCGAGACATAGATAAGCGAGATAAACTCAGCTCGAAATAGTACATGTGTATAATCATAGTCTATATAGCAATACGACTTTTGTCTCAAGATAGGAGATAAAGTAGACTTTTGAGTCATAGATAAGTTCAAGTCTCCACATACCTTTTTGTCGATGAAGTTCCACCAGTTCCTTGAGTAGTTCTTCGTCTTTGCATGATGAACACCGTGGAGTCTAGAGCTCAACTATACTTTCTATCCTGGTCCGACACTTAGCTATTAGTAGACTAGAAATCAAGACTTATAGTTTTGGCAACTAAACTTGACAAACAAGCTTGAGATAGCAACGCTTGCGAGTTCGACCGAGAAGTGCTCTAACAATCTCCCCCTTTGTCAATTTTCGTGACAAAACTATCAATATATATGGAATACAAAATAAATAAACTCTCCAGCTTCTCTTCCACATGCATGATATCCTTGGTTCTTCAACATTACTTGAAATCTTCGTCACTTCCAAGTACTCCAATGATTCCAAAGGTTGTAAGTTCAGCAACATCGTTGTTGAAAATCCGTAGCCATAACAATGAGAAAACAAAATCTCTCAATCATTGTTATACAGTGTCATAGTATTATTATACAACATCAAAGTTCAATTGTATCACAACTTCGATAACAATACTATGGTGGTATGTATCACTCCCCCTTAGTCAATACTCCATCTCACATGGAAACCACTCCCCCTTACATAATGATCTGAAAACCATATGTATTTGTATTGTGAACTACACATTAATTCTCCCCCTTTTTGTCAATAAAATTGGCAAAGGTACGAAAACTAGTGGGATCCTAATGAAATTTCCATAGAGACACTTCATGACAAAAGAAAGTACATATCAACTTTTTAGATGCAATCATATAGCCGAAGATAAATGCATTCATCAAGGAGTTTATAAAGATACAAGATAACTCCTATAATATTCCACATCCGCACTCCCCACAAAGATTTGGCAATTAAGCACAAGTTCGATTAAGAACTCTCCCCCATAAAATGTCATTCCCGAAAGAACAACAAGAGCGACCTTACTTTCACAAGAAAAAAAGGATTTCTTTGGACAACAACAAAACTCATAAGAATATGAATTTGTATCCAAAATACTCAATTAAATTAACCACAAGAGAACCCGTGATTAATTTAATCGGAAATGCTCAACATAAGAGAACTTACGGAGCCGCACAATGCATACATAGGAAATATGAATCCATGAAGGATATTGTGGAATAGACAAGGATTCATTCTATTTTCCATCACTATTTGCACAATGACATACAATAGACAAAATCCTTGTAAACAAAAGTTTTATCCTTTCTTCCATCAAATAATGACATAAAGGCTTTAACTTTTGTAAGTCAAAAGTTCATTCAATCTTTTATCAACACTTGCATATCGACATATGAATGACTTAACTTTTGACCACGTATGGGACAATCATAGTTCACGGACGCAAACACACGTATCCCATAACAAATTGCAATATATAAAACCATAAAGATTAATACGGAAAAAATCATCTTCTAAAAAAACTTTAGAATTTAACTAAATAAATCTAAAAACATTGAATATGAAAAACGTTGGACATAGTTATGTGTAATCACAATAATGGTCTAGTTATTCTTCCTAAAAACACAAGAATAAAATTCTCATAAGAAGATTTCCTAGGAAATATAAAATCAACTCATAGAGAACATTTCACTTAGTTTGAATGCTCTTCTCGTATTCCTTATATTCATCAAGCTCGTCCTCGATTAGATCAATCCTGGATTCAAGATTATCCATCTTTTCTTCAAGTCTTTTGGAAGAGGATTCAAGTTTAACCTTCAGGGCACGAACTTGTTCCAAGAAAAGATTCAAGGTTAAGGAGAGCTTATCAAAATGAGAGATCGAGGGATCCCCATCAGGTTAAGAGTCACGCTTGTTGGAGCACATCTTACTATCAGAAGAATCAAAACGAACCCTCTCAGAGGGAAAGAGAATAGTCTAGACATCAATTTCTTTGCTAGAAAGACTTGATGAGGACATGTTAAAAAAAAATGCTCTCATCAAGGAGAAATATTCATCTTTAAGAAGGATTGAAGATAGGAAATAAAATTTCCAAAAAGACTTTTGACCAAAAAGTCTAATCGAATTTGGTTATCCCCAGGAAAAAGTCTTTATAGGCGAAACTGTTTACGTACACAAACTGTTCTTGACTAAAAAGAGTTAAACGCAACAAAAGAAATAGAACTAGAGAAATAACAAAGATATCTCATCACAACCCTCTTCAAGATTTTGATTCTTTCCCAAGAGACACAAATAAGAATCATCTTAAGCCGAATTACAGAATGTAATTTCTCCAATCCACAACAGGATTGGAGGATTTCTTACGAGGGGATGAAGTATTCGTCATTCCTTATTTCTGATTTGCCTTTAGGAAAGAAGAGTTATGCACATCATTCTTCCCCCTTTTTAGCACAGTTTCAAATACCTTGTTTGTTGATTTTTTCAAGATATGACAGGCCTTGGAAATCTTTTTTGAAAGAGGTAAGGATTTCATATGGGATTTCCTTTTCATCTTCTGAAAACAAGGTTTAACAGAAGAGAAATATTCTTGATCTTTAGTGCATACAATTTCACGATGATCCTGATTTTCACACAAGGGGGCCGAACTATTTGGGAAGACCTTGTAGTTGTCCACATCATTCTTTTCAGAGTGATTTGAGAATGACATATAATCAGGAGTAATTTGCTGATAGTGCTTAACAGAATTAATCGAAGAAGTTCGATGTTTCTTATTAGTGATAGAAACTTCCTGCCTTAAATTAAACAGTTGACATTCCAGATTTTCAATCTTTTTAACCAAAATTTCTTTTTCCAGTTGAAAATTTTCTGGAGAAGTAAGACTGTGCATCATGGAATAATCAGGACTGTTAGGAGGACATGTGTGATTACCAACAAAGAGGTTAAGAGAAGTTTCACAGATATCATCCTCAGGACAGTAGCCAAGAGTAGCCATCCATGTTTTTGTTAATTCACTTAACTTCTCATCAGAACTTTTGGAAGTATTATGAATACTTCTATAGCACTTAGAAAAAGCTTCATAATCATAGTTTTTCTGAACTTTTCTATCCCTTTTTCTGACTGACTAGGCTTTCTTTTGAGAATTTCTTTTATTTTTTCTAAGAGTTTTCTTAAGCTGTTGTATAAACAGTGACAAAGTTGAATTAAATCAATTCTCATCCCTTGTATCAATCAATTTAGGACGTCGAGATTTTTTATCAGATGAAACAATATGATTGCTTAATAAGTGACGTTTTTCTCTTTGACAAAGTTCAAGATCGAAAATTTTAAGCTTTCCGACAAGAGTATTTCTGAAAAACGTATCAAGGTTATTTCCTACAACGATGGCATGCTTCTTAGGATCGTATTTGGATGGCAATTTGTTAGAGCACTGCTCAGTCGAACTAGCATGTGTTGCTATCTCAAGCATGTTTGTCAATGTTAGTGATCAAAACTATAAGTCTTGATTTCTAGTCTACTTATAGCTAAGTCTCGGACTAGGATATAAAGTGTAGTTGAGCTCTAGACTCCATGGCGATCATCATACAAAGACGAAGAAGTACTCAAGGAACTGGTGGAACTTCACCGACTAAAATGTATGTGGAGACTTGAACTTATCTATCACTCAAAAGTCTATCTAATCTATCTCCTATCTTGAGACAAAAGTCGTATTGCTATATAGACTTTGATTATACACATTTGCTATTTCGAGCCGAGTTTATCTCGCTTATCTGTTTCTCGAAATATGTGTTGGTAAGCTTTCGCTTTGGCCAAGTTCATCTTTACTAGTGACAAAAGTCTTATTAGTTTCAATTATTTAAAAATCGCTTTGACGAAAAATAGCCTGTGAACAACAACTATATAACGTCCTCTAAGAATATTTCAATGAGTGAAATGAGAGTTTAGAATATATAACCTTGGAAGGATATAAACATTGTGTGGTAACACATACGTGTGTAAGTCCTTATTCCTTGAACCAAAGTATGCGTACTTTGCTGCTCAGGAAAACCGGAATTAAAGTCCGCGTACAAGTACGCGCACTATCGGAAGTTCACGTCCCGAGAATTTCTGCTGGAGTTTGTGAACTGAAAGCAAACTTATTCCGGGAATTTAAGTCTGCATACCAGTATGCGTACTTAAGTTGGTTATTTTCTAAAAACGGTTATTCGTGAACTTAAATTTATATAAACTAAGGAATGCATATTTGCAAACCGGGGCTATAAAGTTGATTCGATTGAATCAAATCGTTTTTGCTTCGATTGTGTCTTGTATACTTCTATAATTAAGATCTAAGCAATTGACCAACTCTCTAACTAGTTCATTTGAGTAATTTGAACTAGTTGTGGTAAAGAAGAATATGGTTGATATGGAAGTGCTCATATGGCTAACTATTTGGTTAACTACTGTTGAACCAACTAAGTGTACATATTTGGGTACGGTTACACAAACCTAAATAAACGTGCATTTCGTTTGTGTGTAACAAGCTAAGTTTCGATCTAACAGTTGAAAGATATTAGCTTGAATCTAATCAGGTTTTCATCTAACGGCGAATCTTGAATGCTTTGTTACCAAACTAACATTGATTGCAAATCCTGATTTGAAAGTATATATAAAGGAGAACTCTAGCTACTGGGAAACGTAATCCCCACACCTCCTGTGTGATACTAGTTGTATTAGCTAGAGTCGATTCTCCTTTAATCTTAGGTTTCTTCTCGAGACCCTGTAGGTTAACGACTTGAAGACTTCATTGGGATTGTGAAGCCAGACCCAACTGTTCTCTTTGTAGTTGCGTGATCTGATCTTGTTGTTTCTGTCGTATTTGAGTACAATCGTAAGATTGGCTTGAGATTGATTTCTTCGATATGCAAGATATAAAAGAAGTCACAAACACCTTCGTCTCACCGTTTGTGATTCCGCAATATCCTCTTTCGCTAGTCGATTAAGAATATTGTGAGGTGATTGATAATTCTAGTCTGTTCTTCGGGAATATAAGTCTAGGTTCTCAATTGGTTCATGTTCACCTTGATTTATCAAAAGACGGAACAAAAACTCGTAGGTATTTCTATGGGAGACAGATTTATCTATTACCGTAGACTTTTCTGTGTGATACAGATTTGTTTATTAAAGTCTTCGACTTTGGGTCGTAGCAACTCTTAGTTGTGGGTGAGATCAGCTAAGGGAATTAAGTGCGTAGTATCCTGTTGGGATCAAAGACGTAAGGAGCGCAAATGTACCTTGGATCAGTGTGAGATTGATTGGGGTTCAACTACAGTCCAGACCGAATTTAGTTTGTACTAGGCTAGTGTCTGTAGCGGCTTAATACAGTGTCTCAATCTGGACTAGGTCCCGGGGTTTTTCTGCATTTGTGGTTTCCTCGTTAACAAAACTTCTGGTGTCCGTGTTATTTCTTTTCTGCATTATATTTTGTTATATAATTGAAATATCACAGTTTGTGCGTTGAATCGATCAATTGGTAAATCCAACCTTTGGTTGTTGATTGAAATTGATTGATCTTTGAAGATTGGTCTTTGGTACCGTTCAAGTAGTTTCTCTTGTATTCAATTAGACTCGCATATTTCTATTTGCTTGAGTAAGTATTGAATCGAGAAAGTAAGATATAACTCTTTGATATACTTTTATTAAGATTGAGTCTGACTGTCTAGTTGATTCTCTTAAAAGTATATTGGAGTTAGTCCATACAGATTGCTATGCGAAATATTGGGTGTGGTTGTTAGACTCCCATGTTTTCAAAATGATCTGAGAACTTTCATCACAATGTCCTTTTCAGGAATAGTCTTACCCAATGCAAAAGATGCATTAACAATTTCAGACACTTTGTGATTAAACTCATCAAATATTTCTTCATCTGCCATACAAAGTTTTTCCCAATCAGAATTTAGGTTTTGAAGCCTAGCTTTTTTCACTGGTAATCCCTTCAAATACGGTTTCTAAGATATCTCAGGCTTCTTTATACTTTGTGCATATAGTCACATGATGCTGAAGATCTAGGGTAATGGCATGTATGATAGCATTTAAGCCGTCATAATTTTGCTTTGCAGTAAGGATTTCTTCTGGAATATATCTACCAATATCTTTAGGTATAGATACATCTCCTTATGTATTAACCGGAGGATCAAAGCCATTAACAACACGTACCCATGTTTGAAAATCACGAGCTTGAAGAAAAGCACGCATAGCTATTTTCCACCATAAGTAGTTTGAGCCATCGAAAACTGGTGGTACGTTTATGGAGTTACAATTCCTGTCCATAGAGTCAGATCGCTACAAACACCGACTTATAAGGTCTTAAACGTGTTTGCCTGCTCTGATACCAATTGAAAAAGCGGGGGTCTAACAACCACACCCAATATTTCGTTTATTAATCTGTATGGACTAACTCCAATATACTTTGAAGAGAATTAACTAAACAGTCAGACTCAATCTTAATAAAAAGTATATCAAGGAGTTATATCTCAGTTTCTCAATTCAATACTTACTCAAGCAAATAGAAATCTGCGAGTCTAATTGAATACAAGAGAAAAAACTTGAACGGTACCAAAGACCAATGTTCAAGTATCAATCAATTTCAATCAATAACCAAAGGCTGGATTTACCAATTGATCGATTCAACGCACAACCTGTGATATTTCAATTATATAACAAAATATAGTCCGGAAAGTAAATAACACAGACACCAGAAGTTTTGTTAACGAGGAAACTGCAAAGCAGAAAAACCCCGGGACCTAGTCCAGATTGAACACACACCGTATTAAGCCACTACAGGCACTAGCCTACTACAAACTAACTTCGGTTTGGACTGTAGTTGAACCCCAATCAATCTTACACTGATCCAATGTACAGTTGCGCTCCTTATATTCCTAATCCCAGCAAGATACTACACACTTGATTCCCTTAGCTGATCTCACCCACAACTAAGAGTTGCTACGAACCAAAGTCGAAGACTTTAATAAACAAATTTGTATCACACAGAAGAGTCTACAGGAATAGATAAATCTGTCTCTCAAAGAAATACCTACGACTTTTGTTTCGTCTTTTGATAAATCAAGGTGAACAGGAACCAATCGATAACCTGGACTTATATTCCCGAAGAACAGCCTAGAATTATCAATCACCTCACAATAATCTAAATCGTATGATGACGAAACTAGATATTGTGGAATCACAAATGATGAGACGAAGATGTTTGTGACTACTTTTCTATCTTGCCTATCGGAGAAATTAATCTCAAGCCAATCTTACGATTGTACTCAAACACAATGAAAACATCAAGATCAGATCACGCAACTACTGAGAAAATAGTTGGGTCTGGATTCACAATCCCAATGAAGTCTTCAAGTCCTTAACCTACAGAGTCTCGATAAAAAACTAAGGTTAAAGGAGAATCGACTCTAGCTTATACAACTAGTATCACACAGGAGGTGTGGGGATTAGGTTTCCCAGTTGCTAGAGTTCTCCTTTATATAATCTTCAAATCAGGGTTTGCAATCAATGCTACCTTGGTAACAAAGCATTCAATATTCACCGTTAAATGAAAACCTGATTAGATTCAAGCTAATATCTTTCAACCGTTAGATCGAATCTTAGCTTATTATACACACATGAAATGTAACTTCATTTAGGTTTGAGTGAGCGTACCTAAACGTGTACAAGTCGTTGGTTCAACGGTAGTTAACCATAGGTTAGCCATATGAGCACTTTCATATCAACCTTATTCTTCTTTACTACAACTAGTTCAAATGACTCAAATGAACTAATTAGAGAGTTGTTCAATTGCTTAGATCTCATAGAAGTATACAAGACACAATCGAAACAAAAACAGTTTTAATTCACTTGAATCGATTCATGAACATTATAGCCACGGTTTGCAAAGATTGCATTCCTTAAAATATAAATGTCTTAGTTCACGAATTAAACTGTTTTTAGAAAATAACCTACTTAAGTACGCATACTGGTACGCGGACTTAAGTAGCCGGAATAAGTTTGTTTTCAGTTCACAAACTCCAGCATAAATTCACGGGATGTGAACTTCCGACAGTACGTGTACTGGTACGCGGAATTTAGTTCCGGTTATCCTGAGCAGCAAAGTACCCATAATTTGGTTCAAGGATATTGGACTTACACACATATGAGTTGTCTCACAATGTTTCTATCCAACCATGGTTATGTATTCTAAACTCTCATTTCAATCATTGAAACGTTCTTAGAGAACGTTATATAGTTGTTGCTCACAAACTATTTTTCGTCAAAGCGATTTTCAAGTGATTAAAACTAATATGACTTTAGTCACTAGTAAAGATGAACTTGGCCAAAGCGAAAGCTTAGCAACACATACTTCGAGAAATAGATAAGCAAGATAAACTCAGCTCGAAATAGTACATGTATATAATCATAGTCTATATAGCAATACGACTTTTGTCTCAAGATATGAGATAAAGTTGACTTTTGAGTGATAGATAAGTTCAAGTCTCCACATAGCTTTTTGTCGATGAAGTTCCACCAGTTCCTTGAGTAGTTCTTCGTCCTTGCATGATGAACACCGTGGAGTCTAGATCTCAACTAAACTTTCTATCCTAGTCCGAGACTTAGCTATTAGTAGACTAGAAATCAAGACTTATAGATTTGGCAACTAAACTTGACAAACAATCTTGATATAACAATTCGACCGAGCAGTGTTCTAACAAGAATAAACTTTATGAGAATTTCTCGCAGTACTGATCTTCTCATGGTCATACTCTTGTGTAATTACTGTATTATTGGATTCAAGCGGCGGAAAGAGCGCGACTGTAACTGAATTGCTATGATGGTTTAATTCGGTCTTAACTACATTCCAGTCTGAAGTTTTGATAATATGCTAGTGTATATAGCGGGTTAATACAGTTTGGTGTTCAAATCTGGAATAGGTCCCAGGGTTTTTCTGCATTTGCGGTTTCCTCGTTAACAAAATTTCTGGTATCTTTGTTAGTTCTTTTTCCGTATTATATTGTTTATATTTATAATTGAAATATCATACGTTATACGTAAATCAATCAAAGTATATATATCCATCCTTGTTTGTTGGATACGACTTGATTGATCTTGGATATTGATTTTTGGAATCGTCCAAGTACTCTTACGGAATAATCGGGTTCACAGACTTGTCTCTGTTTACATTCTGATTGTGAGAGAAAGGGATACACACTCTTCATATAATTCCTGATTGAGATTCATTAAGTTGAACTCTCAGAATTGTATTCGAGTTTAGTCCATATAGGTTTCCTAAGAAAAAGTTGGTGATGTATTTTGGTACCCCATATTTTAAATACGCGCATGGCCACATACCATTTCCTGCTTCAGTCCTGCTAACTCCATAAACATTCATCTAAACCAGTTCCAAACCACCAGTACCATTCAAGTGAGATTACCACTACATCAAACCCATCTATAGCATCAGCTCATCAAATCACAACATCTCAGTCACACACGGCTTCTCTTTTATTCTCTGCACAAACTCAAAACCTAAGCCATTATCTCAAACCCTACGCAATCAACCTGTAACAATTCTTGTCACCATTCTTCTTAAGAACAACATCTCAATCTCATTTGTAGCTCCAGCTGCAACTACATTGTATTCATTTTCAAAGCCATGTCTCAGACCTTCACATACTAATCACCATCTTTATCCACCAAATATCCATCTCATTAACACCACTGATTCAATTCTTCACAAACAACCAGTTGACCTAAATCCATGGAAGTAACACAATTACCGAATTGCAGTCACTGATCAAACAATCAACACCTAATAAACCTTATTCTTCCCTGCAAACCCTGACTCCAACGATTCTTCTCAATCTTTCAACCAAACACGAATTCAATGCCAACCCATTCTTCATCTCAGATTACTGCACAACCAAAGTCTTCCATCGATTCCCCTTGCTCAGATTCAATCCTTCAATTTTCCTAACTTTATTTCTTAATCCAACAGAAGTAACGATTAAAAACCTCAATTAGCCTCATCTTCTATTCCTTCTAGATTTCTCAAATCACTAGCAATTGTTTTCCTGTTAATCTCTCGATCCCCACTTCTCTAAGTAATGGTGCCTCCATAGGCACTTTTCTTTCTTCTCTGAATTTGAGAATTAATTCTCTCAAATTTAGGGTCGTGTAAGAAAAACAGCTATACTTAGGCGCCCAAGCAATTGGATAAGGGTCACCTTAATTTATTTGGCCTGTCAGTTCCAGCCAACCGAAAATCTAATTCTTCAACTCAACCGTCAGTTATGGGGAACTGACTGTTTATTCTTCCCCTCCTTCTTGTGCACCCTTAGTCGGCTCCAAATGTAACTCACCTGTGAATTGACCTTTTTGCCCTTTTCGTTTCAAATGGCTAAGATTTCCTTCTTTCACTTCAAACGACTCCATCACACCTAACGAAATCAAAAGCAAATATAAAATACATAATTTTACAAGAAAATAAGCAAAGAAAACATAAACAATAGATGAATATCAAAGTGTTTTAGGCACCTATCAAAACTCTCTTTAACTGATTTGAAACTTTCCCAATTTCCATAGACAATGAACACCGTTGCTTGGGAAGCTTGACACGAAACTTCTTCTTTGCAATATCTACTGGAAGTCATACGATGTAGTCTCGTATAGATAATGGTAATACTTGTGAGCAAATAGAATGGTTTTGTCTTCACATACCTCTTTGTTGATGAAGTTCTCCAAATGTCTTCATTTGATCTTCAGTCTCTAATCTTCGACGGTTATTCAGTGATCTCTGATACTCAACTAACTCTAATCTTAGTCCGAGACTTGACTTAATTAGACTAAAAACCAATATATATTTTTGTGCATCTCACATCGACAACAAGCTTGAGATAGCAAAACTTGTGAGTTCGACCGAGCAGTGTTGTAACATCCATAAAAGGGGATATCAAAAGCTTAATGATACATGTATATCTTCCTCTCTCCGGGAACTAGTGATCCTCGAGATGGATTGGGGATAGGATTGTAATTTATGAGGATTGTTGATTTAATGCATATTCCTATAGAAAGAAAAATATATTCCTAGGAGGTTTGGGAAACCAAACCAAGGTAAGGAAGTATATCAAGATAAGGAAATACTTCTTAGATAATGCAATATTCCTTGATAAGGAAATATACCTAGAAAAGGAACTACTCCTAGATAAGGAAATAAATTCCTAAGAGGTTTAGGAAACCGTTAAAGTTATAAATAGAGATGTTTAGCTCATAGATAAGACATCTAGAGTGTGGTTTGTGATACAAACACACCTAGACCAGAGAGAAGTTTGTGAGGCAATATTCATTATTGTAAAAGCAAGCTTAGCAAAACAGTTTAAGGTTCATCCATTATCTAGAGAGATTGTGAGTGTAACCAAAGAGAGAATTATAATAGTTTTTTTGTTCATAATCTAGAGAAGATATTTTTTTCGAATCTGGTTTCTAGTGTGTTATGTTTTTTTAGTTTTCGTCTATTATTATTTTGAATTTCGCCTCTATAATAATAGTCACCAAGGTACAGAGATCAATACTTATCAAGTTGGTATCAAGAGCAAGGTTCGTTTCTTTTAGGGAAGAATCCTGTGTAGGGCTGGCAATGGATAACCGATATCCGATATCCATTTCCGAAATCCGACATCCTATAGGATTTTATCCGACATATCGGATATCGGATATCGGAATCCGTTATGCTATCGGATATTTCCTCTTAACGATATCGATATCGGAATAGGCTGTTTCCGTTAGGTTAATATCCGATATCCGATAGTCTAGGGGTGTACTTGTAATTTCCTACCCCTAGGGTATTTTTATCGAGTATCGACTGTGTGGGAAGAAAACCTAATCGGCTAATCTTCTTTGGTCTCGTCTGAGTCTTCTCTAAGCGTTTTTCACCCAACAGTCGAAGACGAGAAAAGATTGGAGAACAGGAGAAGTTTGAGAAGATTGAATCATTGATTGAGTTCAGCAGGATTGACCTAATCTATTTGATGAAGAGTGTAAGTCAGAGAAGTAAGTCATCAACCTAATCTATTGTTTGATTTGTTTCAATTCAAAGTTAGGGTTTCATTCTCAACAAATCGATTGCAGTGATTTGTTTCAATTCAAAGTTAAGGTTTCATTCTCAGCAAAGTTAGGGTTTCATTATAGGGAAATTGGTTTTCTGAAGTGAATTCACTAAAGCTGGTTTATATGAGAAAACGAGTCATGGGGTTCAGGGGTTGCAATTTTTGTGATTGTTATTGTGGTTTTGCTGTTTGCATGTTTCTAATCTGATAAATTTTTGAATTTGATGATGTCTGCCATGATTTAAAAGGTATCTCTCTTTGTCATTTTTTCTAGTTGCAGAAGCATAGTCCTGGGCCTGGCAGACACTGAGATGTTCAAGAGATTTAATAGGTTACAAGCTTGCGGTAAGCATCTTCAGCTAGTGCTGTAATTTTTCTTAATGGTTCAGGTACTATAAATTTGAAATTTATCTGTTATTATGCTTGGAAGTAATTTTGTTAGTAATGCAAGTGATATGTGGTTATTGTTTTGCTTTGGATTGATATGAATTTCGAGCCCTGAAAAATAAAAATTTTACCTGTGAAACTATTATGAGCCAGTTATAATATTTAACAATTTCCTTAACAAGAGAATGTTTGGAGATGATAAAGCTGCAGAATTGTATGAGAAATTCAAAACAGACTTGTTCAAAGTTTTCAATGCATATGAATTTCAAAACAGCACTGCAGCTCCTGCTTTCTTTAGCAACTCTGTCGCTCACATGGATGTAAGAAGCTCAGGTGCATCTAGCACAGATTATGCTAGTTTTGTGTTGGAAAATGATGAAGATGATGTTCAGAAATCTGAGTTAGAGACATACTTAGGAGAACCAATTCTTCCTACTCTAACAGCTCAAGATGAAATGAACTTTGATATATTGGTTTGGTGGAAGATGAATAACTGTAAGTACCCAACTCTAGCAAACATAGCAAGAGATGTGTTGGCTATGCCAGTGACCAGAACTCTAGCAAACATAGCAAACATACCCAACTCTAGCTGTAAGTACCCAACTCATGCAGGTAAATCTTCGTTTGATCGTTTCTTTTCCTTTGCTTAGTTCAGTATTTCTTTTCCTTGATAGATAAATCATAAATGAATCAATTGCTCTCTGAAACCAGGTTTTTTTGAATGCAGATATGGAAATCGTCGATTGAAGTTGATGCAACATGCAACCAGCAAAGAAGATCCAGCCTGTTTGAGTTTTTTGTTAGTTGTAGACTCTTTTATGTGTTTTTTCATGTGTGATGTGAACTGAAGTGTTTGTGTGGTACTGTGGTTTTTCTTTCTTACACTTGAACAAAAAAACTCTGCTAAAAAAAGCTTAATTTTTCAACATTTTTTTCTGTGGGATAACTATCGGATTTTAACGGATAAAAATCCGATATCCGATAGCTTAACGGTAAACCTTATCGGATTGGATTTTTGATATCCGCCGGATATTATCGGATATCGGATATCCGATAACTCTTAACCTTATCGGATTAGCCAATATCCGACGGATATTTATCTATTGACAGCCCTAATCCTGTGGTTTATGGTCTTCACTAGATCTCTCTACGAGCAACTTGGTGAGTTACTCGAAAGTTGGAATACATTAGAAGAACAAGATGGCCATGGTATGGTTGAAGTTAGATAAGGAACGATCACATGAGGAAGGTACAAAGTTGAAGCCATTGGGATGTGGATTGCTTTATATTCATATTTTCGATCAGATTGATAGAGATTCCTTTCATCTTGATTTACCACCTTATCTAGGAATATGCTCGGTTACTAATGCCGAACACTTGAAGCTGTTTGATCCACCGCTACAAGATGATGGTGAGGAAGACAAGATGATCTTGCAATATGTACAAGACCTATTGTTTGATCGAGAAGAACCAATCGAGGACAATTGCATTGCGGAGCGAAGAGACACTAAAACAAAACAAGAAGATAGAGACGCTTTTCTAATTGGAAGTCGAAGTCAAGTTCCCAGGAAGGAGAGATGGTTTAACAGGGAGAAAGGAACCCTCGGGTTCGCTAACCTCCAAATATAACTTTTACAGGAGTTCAAGTTCTTGAGGGGGGCGCATGATACATGTGTATCTTCCTCTCTCAGGGAACTAGTGATCCTCAAGATGGATTGAGGATAGAATTGTAATTTATGATGGATTGCTGATTTAAGGCATATTCCTGTAGAAGGAAAATATATTCCTAAGAGGTTTGGGAAACCAAACCAAGGTAAGGAAGTATATCAAGATAAGGAAATACTTCTTAGACAATGCAATATTCCTTAATAAGGAAATATACCTAGAAAAGGAACTATTCCTATATAAGGAAATAAATTCCTAGGAGGTTTGGGAAACCGTTAAAGTTATAAATAGAGATGTTTAGCTCATAGCTAAGACATCTAGAGTGAAGTTTGTGATACAGACACACCTAGACCAGAGAGAAGTTTGTGAGGCAATATTCATTATTGTAAAAGCAAGCTTATCAAAACAGTTCAAGGTTCATCCACTGTTTAGAGAGATTGTGAGCGTAAACAAAGAGAGAATTGTAATAGTTTTTTTGCTCATAATATGGAGAAGATATTTTTTTTAATCTGGTTTCTAGTGTGTTATGTTTTCTAGTTTTCGTCTATTATTATTCTGAATTTCGCCTCTATAATAATAGTCATCAAGGTACAGAGATCAATACGTATCACTTAAGTGGAGGAATATGTTAATAACGAATTGCAAAGTTATTAAGTGAAATAGAATATTAGTGGAAATTAAATACACCGAATTGGATAAACCACATTGTAATTATACTTTAAATGGTAAAAATAATTATGAATGAGCAAGGAAGAAGATTTGAAACCGATAAATTGACCATATATGGAGTCTGCTACTGGACACTCTTGCCCTTGTGGGGGGAATCAACGCTTCAAATAATTCTACCCCATCCTCTTTAGTGCCCACTTATCCCATACGAAGAGAAACATAAAAACCCTAATCCTAGACTTAAATTTCCAGCTTAACGGAAGAACTATGTAATGAAGATCGATATGATTTGTTCTTCGATGTTGTTGATTATTTTGTGTCAAAAAAACCCTAACCCTAGACCGAATTTCCACCTTTTTGTTAATGAAGAGAACTAAGTAATGAAGATCAGTTTGTTCTTCTTCGATACCTTTGATGATTTCGTATTCTTTGATTGTATCAAAGATGTTGAATTAAAAGTAATAGAGTCTTTCAGGTAAATAGGTTTTTTGTGTTTTTATGATTTTGAAGCTGAGATGATGGGTTGTGAGAGAGAAAGAAACACTAAGTTTGCACTTACTTATGGATTTTGGAAAATCTAATACAAAGTGTGAGAACAAATGCGGTAGATGAAAAATATATAAAGGTAAACCAGTTAGCTCTTGTGCGACGGGAGAAAATACCTCTTTATTTTATAGTAGTTAGATGTGTACGCAGTGCTCAGTTCATCTTTTCAATAATTGTGAAAAATTGAACCATTAACAAGTGAAAGCACTACTAATAATATTTCCCTCTTTCAGGTTTTTTGGTATCACTATCGGTAATATTGCTTTTTTATATAACTAAAAATAAACGTCTTTTAAGGGTAACATAAGAAACATCTTACACAATATAGGTATCCCAAAATTTCATGTTTCTCATTTGTGATTCATGTGGTACTTTTTTAAATTTCAAAAAAATATAAATATATACTATCTCAGTTTCTGGAAAAGAGATACTATCATTTTTTTTTAGCCTAAAAATAGTCCAAATTGAAAAGGTGGCGATATGTCTTATCCAGAATCGGTGGGAGTACGATTCATGTACTTTTTGCATTTCATTATATATATATAATGTTTTGTTTTTTGGGATTTTTTGTTTGTTTGTTGAGTTTCTTACCTGTAATCGCATTTTGTATACCATTTTAACAGAAAAAGGCTTACCTTAACTACATAAAAAGGAGTCATTCGGGTGTGACAGACTTGTTGCTATGTACACCATTTCTTATTGTTAGAAGGCGTCACATATTTATTTTCCCAGTTGCCATTAGTATATTGATGCTCCACAATGAGTTTATTCTTTGAATCGTTTTTCATAAACCTCCTTTTTGTGTTTTAACACTGTCTCTTATACTCATGTTAATCTTACAAACAATGTCCGTATTTTTGTTTTGCTATCTCAAATCAATACATTGGTATAAAAAATTTAATTGACTGACAGGTAGTAAATCAGCAGTTAAAAGCTTCCTGAGCAACTACGAAGTGTCGCTATTTGTTGGTGACAGAATAGATGCAGATAAGTTTCATTGATAAGTTGTTTTCATTACTAAGACCTTACAAATATAACTCCTTTATATAGAGGAGATAGGTTGTAGTACAAGAAAAGTAAATAGATAGACTCACACTTTGTTGACAAAAAAGTAAAAGATAAAAGTGAAAACACAATTTTATCAAATGAAGAAAAACCAGATAGGTTGAAGATGTAATAAAGTGTAGTAAAGTTTGGTGAAATTTAATGAAGTGCTGATAAAATTTAGGGTATGCTGAAGCAGAATTGTAAATAAAGGATGACCCTAGATTTGGGAAACCCTAACGCATCTTAGCCCTATAAAATTTGATACCATTACAGAATAGATACAGATAAGTTTCATTCATAAGTTGTTTTCATGACTAAGACCTTACAGACATAACTCCTTTATCTAGAGGAGATAAGTTGTAGTAAAAGAAAAGTAAATAGATAGACTCACTCTTTGTTGGAACAAAAGTAAAAGATAAAAGTGAAAACACAATTTTACTCTAACAGTTGGTTTCTTCGTTTTTTCTTGTCTCGTAGCAGCATTAGTCTACCATTATATAAAGAGAATTTGATATTTTGTCAACGTCAAAGGCAAAAAGTTTTTCCAATTTTGAACTATGATACTACTGACGATCACAATTTCCACAAGTGCATGGGTTTGTCAATATGGCCATGAGACTACTCTGTTCGGTTCCCTCGTGCATCTACACATTCTATCACCAACTGATACAAAAGTCGATTGCATCACCTAGAGGAAAGGAAGAAATTTCCCCATATGCCATGCCAGATTGAAATGTCCATAGTTTCAGTTCAACACAGAGAAAGGCTATGAAGCCAATTTGAAATTAATTTTGTAGTAATAAAATAAAATAATACATAAATATTTTTACTTTTATTATGTGGTAAATTTACATTTACTAGTACAAGGTACTCCGTATATTACATTGACCTTGTTTGACCATTCACATTATCCAACTGCTATTTCGCTTGTCATTTAATTTTTTTTTTCTTTTTGAGTATAAGTCAACAAAAAAGGGGCAAGATGACTTGGACTAACCCATTAGAGGTTACCCTAGAATTAGATATGTTTCCGATGTGCGGCCAAATAACCAGCCCTAGAAAAACTACATTAAAAGTAAATATATAAAATACAAAAAATAAATTGGATACGTATATGTTGTCTCGTCAAATCCTTGCCAAAGAAAACCCATAGTGGTAAAACCTTGACTAAGGAAAAAGAGTCAAATGGGGAAAGTTCATAAAACTATAATAAAATTAAAACTACCTAAAAAGATAAAACTGCACATAGTTCTTCAATACCATAGAAATTATTTGTTCTTCATTGGTACCCAATGAGTTATCTTCCAATCTTGGTTGTGTATATTATCGTCACAAGAAAATTATGGAAGTTGAGCGTATTCACTTGTGATAAATCTATCAATATATGATGTTAGTCAAAATGTTTTCCAGCCTTGGCTAATAGGAGGAGATCTTCATTTTCATCTATCTAGAAATAATGATGGTTCTAATAATTGGGTTTAAGCTAGAGTTATAGATTTTGGTTTCATAGATATTGGCTATGAAGGAAAATTTTCACTTGGATAGTGATGAGTGCCAAATATTGCATATTTTTACACCCTTTTTATTGGCAATTAACTCATCTTTTACGCTTTAAAATCATATATTATCCCAAATTCTGTATTTTCATTGTTTCAAAAAAAAAAAAAAAACTTTTACTAATTTATTTTGTGTTTTTAGCCAGTAAATAAAGCTTGGATGAATTAATGAGCAGAGAAGTGGTGACAACGGAAGAGAGATAACAAAGCTCCCGCTAGAAGGAAGTGAAGAATGTTATTTGCACCTCATCCATGTGTGAAGAATGTCGCTTGCACGACCCAAAACTAGGAGTGGGCTTGAGATATGAGCTTTGAAGAAGCATTGGGCCTGGAAGAAGTGAAATAACCCAAACCTGTATATGTGCCAGAGACATCAGATTTGATGTAACGGCTCAACACCGTAGCACTCTTCATCTCCTCCCCTAATCGTACATAACCCAACTCCATCTGCATTTCCTTCTCCTCCTTCCGGACAGAACCAACACCACTTGCAGTCATATATGTGCCAGAGACATCAGGTTTGATGTAACGGCTCAACACCGTACCACTCTTCATATCCTCTCCTAATCGTACATAACCCAACTCCATCTTGATTTCCTTCTCCTCCTTCCGGACAGAACCAACACCACTTGCAGTCATCTTCCATCAAATCCATCCCCGACAATCTCTGCTCACATCCACCATCACAATCACACTCAAGCTCATAATTTCTATCTTTCTCCATCTTATCTTCTTCCTTATCAAAAACAGTAACTCTAGAAGCTATGATTGAGAGAGATAGAGTTAGGGTTATCTTCAATAGCTAAAGCAAAAATCAAATCAAGTTGCAGAGAAAAAATTGCAGAGGGGACAAGAAATTCAGGAAATTATGGTGAGTGGGTAGAGATTTATTATTGAATTGAAACCCAATTGGGGAATTTTTTGTATAAATAGGGATGGGAATTTGTGATGTAAAACTCATGCCCGGATTAGCCGGTGCACGAAGCAGTAGTTTAGGTTTGATTTCATTATTTGTATCATGTTCTGATTTTATATTTAGGGTTTAGATGAAACCATTAATTACTAAGTTTAGTTCAAGTTCTAGTGTTGTTCTTGTTATACTGTAATGTTCTGGATAAATATAATCTGAGCACTTCATCATTTTGCTCTCACATTGTATGCCATGTATCCGTTGTAGTTAGAATAACACTATGTCGATTGTGCTACAACTCGTGCTTAACAGATTGTTGTTCGATCCTTTGACAAGTTGTGCTTTAAGTAGACAGTTAGTACTTCAGAGGGATGATAGACACATTTTGTGTCTACTTTGTCCTCAATGTCTGTATTGTTGGAACTCTATTTTTGTACTAATATTGTGTTTTTATGTATTTTTAGGAAATAAGAATTTTTGGAAAATTCGGCTCGAAAAGTTGATTTTGGCACCCGGAGGACAAGTGTTATTCGGACTCTCGCTTTTGGATAAGGGGTAACATAATTACTAAGGGGCACCCCCAGGTCACCCCCAAGGCATCTGCTATTCGCACCCCAGTTCAGGATAAGGAGCATATCATCTTCAACATTCAAATTTGTATTTTGGCGGGAAAACCATTTTCACTCCTGACAGATTTTCAATCAGCAAAATGAAGGTGTTCTAGTGCGATTCAATCGCTGAAAATTGGTGAGAAGTTGTGATTTAAAATGGAAAAGCTGTTGTGAGTGTTCTCTTAGCTCAAATTTGGCTAGAATTGGCTAGCCAATTCACGGGCTCAAAACAGGTAAAACACATGCAGAAGAGTTTCTCTACGACTTCTGGAAGATTTTGTGTGTGTTTTGCTCGTGTTTCATGCATCGAGAAACCTGTTGGAGCATGTGTAATCGAATTGGAGCGTGATGGACCAGAGAAAACGCGTGAAAATCTAAAACAAGAAAGAAAATATCCGAAAATATTTTCTTTCACTGCCGAGGATTTGTGGAGTTATGGAGGAGATTCGATGCATGCTTCGGGTTTAAATAGAGTCCTTGGAGGTCAGATAAAGGGTGTCGAGAGTTTTGGGAGCTAGGGAGAGCTAGAGAAGACGAAATCAGAGTTTAACAAAACTCTGTTTCTGCTGCTGCATGAAGATGAACACGAAGAACAATAGACTGTAAGAGACTGTCATTCTTCAACAGTGACAACGACAGTGGAGTGTGGGTCGTAGTTTCCCAAAGACTACAGCATTTCATATGTATCTTTCTTGTGTGACGCTTCCTGTGGGTCGCACATTAGCTGTTTACACGATTTTCTCTTCTTCTCATCATTTGTAAACCATTTTTGAGCCATAATAAATTATTTTGAGAGCATTTATACTATGATGAGCTAATTCCCTCGTAACCAAGGCAATGGAGGAAGCTATTCACGCAACATAAATGGGTAACTATTTCATTTAATTATATAATTCACCTAATCGCTGCTTTTGCAGAGTTTTAAATTGTTTGAATGATTGTCTTAATTATTTGTTATTCAGTTTGATAGGTTATGCTTGGTTTAATCTCTTGATAATCTATGCTTAAGGTTTACAAATAATGTTTGAGAATCTGTATGATTGATAGTGAATTAAAGATAAAAGAGGACTTAAGAATTGAATAGAGTTTTGAAATATTTATCATTCAATTTTGCATAATAGTGGAATCTAGTGTCTTGGTTACCTCTCGCACCCATTGTTAATAATTTTGTATATAATTTTATTAAATCTTTAAATTTAATCTTCACAAGTCCGAGAGTTTGAACCTCATTACTACAACCCACGAAAAATCATTAATCATTTTGGCGCCGCCGACGCGGATTTGTGCTTAGGTAGAATTTTTAGGTTTTTATTATTTTTTACTATTATTTGTTCCTTTTTACGTTTCTTTTTGTGTCTTTGATTTACAGGTTCGAAGTGGAATACTAAGGACTTGGGAAAACAAAAAGCTAAAGCTAAAAGCTAAAAGAAAAGAAAAAAAGACATAATTTTTTTTTAGGATTTGTAAATAGGCTTTATTTTTCATAATTTTTGTAATTTTTGGATTTTATTTGGACTTTATTCTGGACAATTGGACTTTATTCTTTTTTAACCCTACGGAAGGGTATTATAAAAAAAAAAAAATTATATAAACTGTGTGCAGGGAAGGACGACGATTACTATATCGTCTCGGCCCCTCGGGTTCGTACATGACATAGTCGTGGCCCGAGTCGACTTCAACGGTTCATCCCCCGTCTGGTACGGGAGGTAAGTCCATCGAAACACTCGCGAATCCTGTCAGCGGGTTTACTGTATTCCTTAAGGTGATTCATTGATTGAGGACGAATTTGGACTGTTTTTAAATTCCTAGTAAAGGGCAAGGCCTGGCCAATACAAGATAAGGGTTCGGATTTCATCACCGCTCCCTTCTTGCCCGCCTTAGGAAACGAAACCTAACGCGAACCCAAGCTTAAAATTTGATAGAACGAGACCGATAGGGTAACGAGCTTATAGGAAACCGAAAAATATTGGTTACTCTTTAAGCACACTTCAAAGTTCATGATGGTTTCTGTGAGTTGAATGCGTGACTGCGCCGCCTTTATAGCGGTGAGGCCTTGGGTATCAAAGCTCCACTGATTCCCTCGCCTCGATTCAACTTACATTAGCTCGGATTGATTCCAGAGGGGTGTGCTCAAATTGTAACGAATTCCTTTTCGAAGGAATAGAAGCTGGTCAAAACAATCTAAGTGAAGCCATCATGCTTTTTGTTTGCTAGAAATCTTTAGGTTTGTTTTGGTGGAGTCGAGTCGGCCTTGTTTGTGGTTGTGTAGAATTCCCTTGCAATTAAGAATGTCGAACTGGTATGATAGAAGCCAATACAATGAGTATCGACCTGAATTTGAATATGGACATCATCAGTTTTATGACCATGGTGGGAATAGTAGTTGGGAACGCCAACCTTTTCAAGGTTATGGTTCATACCATGGTGAGCCCAATTACTATCCACACGCGAATTGGTCTTACGAGCAAGAAAATCAGGAACACTGTAGTACTGGTTACTCGTTTTTGGAAACTAGTCCTGATTATGATATTTCTGAACCTGTTCCATCTCTAGAAGAGACCCAACAACGGATTGAAAGGACGTATAAACGTTTAGTTGCAATGAATAGTTCAAAAGAAGAGTGTACACGATATTCTGAGATGATAAACGAGAGTGGTGAACGTATAAGTGTTATGCTCAGTGAAATTCAGGCACGTCTAGAGGCAGAAAATGAACAGTTGGCTAATGCTGCTCGAAATAATCTAAATTTCCAAAATAGGGTTTCTAATTCTACCCTTGATATCAATAGTGAATATTTGCCTAATTTAGAGGACGAGGTTAGAATTGGTAACACTACTTGTTTTGATAAGGTTCGATCATTTTCATGTTATTATAGTGATGATTATGATGAGGATAGTATTGATGAAGAACATGAAATATGTAGGGATAGTGATCAGGAATTTGTTACTCCGATTGAGCTTTATAATGATAGTGTTGTTTCTAATACAAATCCAAATAATTTTAATAATTATTCACCTATTCAAAAGGATGTGGATTTGACTAAAGATACCACCGTTTTAGACGATGTAGTTCATGATCCTTTAGCCCGCAGTATGTTGGATAATCCATTAATTGATGTGCCTATCAGTGAATCGGGGGAGGTAACTATGATTAAAACCTTAGTTTATGAGCCTTTCTCTGATAATTCTTTATATGATTGTGATGATGGTTTCGAGGAAAGAGTTTACCCTGAGAATACTGTTTTAGAATCTAGCGATTTAGAAACACTAGTCTTAGAAGATGATAAACTCGTAGAAATGAGTGAGGATGAACCCAACTTAGAAGAATCTATTGACCATTTCCAGGAATCTGATGACCTAGAAATTAGGGAAGTTGTGACTAGTCTTTCTAGAGACACAGAAAACTCTAAGTTTGGGGGTGATTATCATTCTCCGTGTGCTTTAACTCTTAGAAAGTACCCTCATGTAGGACTTGACATTTGTGCCTCAACCATCTTACAAGATTATTTTCATACACGTTTTCCCGAACTTAATGATGTCCAGAAAGAAGCTCAGTTGTTAGAAACCCATCCTCTGGTTGATGTGGTTAACCCAGGCTATGATACCAAGATTGACTTTGTTTTCCCACCAAAAACTTTTCAACCAATTGTGGGAACTTTTGATTTTAAGATGTGTCGGTTATTAAGTTTTGAGACTAAACCTAATCACTTTAGGATATTAGGGTCGACACATTTTCTTAAGGAAGACCACCTCTTTCATTGTGGTCAGCTGTGTGAGTCAAATATGACTGACTTAGAGGATCCCCAGTTATTCAGGTTGTTGTTATGTGCTTATAAGTTCTTAGTTGAGTTTTTACAGACTCTAATACCTGAACCGGATCTTAGCTTTGAGGAAATCCAACCGATGAAAACCTGTTATCTAGACCCAGTTATAGAACCTGAACCTGAGCCACAACTAGATGTAGTTGTCTTAAACAAGGGTATGTTCGACATCTTTTTGGTCTGTTGCAGTTTCCTCTTCTTGTGGGTAATACTTTTTTATCCAGATGACCCACAGTTATTCCGACTACTTCTATATGATTCTATGAGGTGACTAATTCCTTCCGATGTCTGGCTGAAGACTTTAAACTTAGCACTTCTTGGGAGGTAACCCAATATTCTTGCGACACGGTAATATCTTTCCTTATCTCTTTTGCTTCATTGGTAACAGTTTCTCCTTGTTCATGTTTTTAATTTTATCTTTAGAACATTGAGGACAATGTTAGGTTTAAGTTTGGGGGTATGGGAGAAATTTTTTAGTTGCATAATAAATAAACTCCAGAGCCTAGAAATTTATGCTTATTTAGGATGGCACTAACCAATCTAAGTGGATGGAAGCATTTTGGTTTTAGGAGTTGAGGGACCAATCTGACTAGATGGAAACATCTAAAGAGTCTATTCATAAAAGCATAGAGCTCAGGTGTTAGAAATAACATGATAGTTTCGCCATATCTCGTTGAGTCCTTTTCATTTCTGTTTCTATTTTTATTTTTAAACTATGTTTCTCTAGGTGATTAGGTGGGGCTCACGATTCAAGTTGTTACCACTGCTAGGGTAAAATAGTGTGACTGAGTATTGAAAAAAAAAAATGAAAAAAAAAAAGTTTTAGACCAGACCATTTGACCAAACGGAATAAAATTCAATAAAGTCGACCACTGGAACCCTTGTATATGCCAGTTGTGTTGACCTAGAGTTAGGATTATCGAACACTGGTTCCCTTGTATATGCCAGTGATTTGATATTAGTCAGACTATCTCAGACATTTAGGATAGGTTTATTTTGGCAGTGGCCTTCAGACAGATATGAGAAACATCGTTCACCTAGTTAACATCAAAACCATCTATATTTTTTCTATATCCATCTCTTATTCTATCCATATGATTAGTCTGACTCCGAGTATGATGTCCATCGTGAAACTATCTTAGTAGAGTTCTGTCACTTTTATGAATTTTAGTATGTTTGAGTGAAAACTCGTATATAGCAATTGGAATTTCGCGTCAGGGTACTTCCTCATGTAATTAATAAGTATGCCAACCAAGGAGGTTCTTTAGTGCTTTCCAAGGTTATGCATAGATAGCTAGGGTATGGAGTAATGGTTTTGTGGGTACACCTCTGGTAAACCCTCCGGAGACAACACTCCGCCACTAGGGCCACCTAATGGTTTAACGGCTTACTGCACGTGCCAAGTGTAGTCATTTTATTTTTTAGATTAGATTTGCTCGAGGACTAGCAAATAATAGGTTTGGGGGTATTTGATAGACACATTTTTGTGTCTACTTTGTCCTCAATGTCTGTATTGTTGGAACCCTAATTTTGTACTAATATTGTGTTTTTGTGTATTTTTAGGAAATAAACATTTTTGGAAAATTCGGCTCGAAAAGTTGATTTTGGCACCCGGAGGACAAGTGTTATTCAGACTCTCGCTTTTGGATAAGGGGTAACCTAATTACTAAGGGGCACCCCCAGGTCACCCCCAAGGCATCTGCTATTCGCACCCCAGTTCAGGATAAGGGGCATATCATCTTCAACATTCAAATTCGTGTTTTGGCGGGAAAACCATTTTCACTCCTGACAGATTTTCAATCAGCAAAATGAAGGTGTTCTAGTGCGATTCAATCGCTGAAAATTGGTGAGAAGTTGTGATTTAACATGGAAAAGCTGTTGTGAGTGTTCTCTTAGCTCAAATTTTGCTAGCCAATTCACGGGCTCAAAACAGGTAAAACACATGCAGAAGAGTTTCTCTACGACTTCTGGAAGATTTTGTGTGTGTTCTGCTCGTGTTTCATGCATCAAGCAACCTGTTGGAGCATTGTAATCGAATTGGAGCGTGCTGGACCAGAGAAAACGCGTGAAAAGCTAAAACAGGAAAGAAAATATCCGAAAATATTTTCTTTCACTGCCGAGGATTTGTGGAGTTATGGAGGAGATTCGATGCATGCTTCGGGTTTAAATAGAGTCCTTGGAGGTCAGATAAAGGGTTTCGAGAGTTTTGGGAGCTAGGGAGAGCTAGAAAGACAAAATCAGAGTTTAACAAAACTCTGTTTCTGCTGCTGCATGAAGATGAACACGAAGAACAATAGACTGTAAGAGACTGTCGTTCTTCAACAGTGACAACGACAGTGGAGTGTGGGTCGTAGTTTCCCGAAGACTACAACATTTCATATGTATCGTTCTTGTGTGACGCTTCCTGTGGGTCGCACATTAGCTGTTTACACCATTTTCTCTTCTTCTCATCATTTGAAAACCATTTTTGAGCCATAATAAATTATTTTGAGAGCATTTATACTATGATGAGCTAATTCCCTCGTAACCAAGGCAATGGAGGAAGCTATTCACGCAACATAAATGGGTAACTATTTCATTTAATTATATAATTCACCTAATCGCTGCTTTTGCAGAGTTTTAAATTGTTTGAATGATTGTCTTAATTATTTGTTATTCAGTTTGATAGGTTATGCTTGGTTTAATCTCTTGATAATATATGCTTAAGGTTTACAAATAATGTTTGAGAATCTGTATGATTGATAGTGAATTAAAGATAAAAGATGACTTAAGAATTGAATAGAGTTTTGAAATATTTATCATTCAATTTTGCATAATAGTGGAATCTAGTGTCTTGGTTACCTCTCGCACCCATTGTTAATAATTTTGTATATAATTTTATTAAATCTTTAAATTTAATCTTCACAAGTCCGAGAGTTTGAACCTCATTACTACAACCCACGAAAAATCATTAATCAAGGAACACCTTAGTTGCGATTAGAATACCATATCAGGATTGTTTAATCATCTAAGTGATTGATCCGCGGTTAGCTGTTTTGTGAGAGGACAACTAATACTAGGATTAGGTAATTATCTTAGTGACACTAAACCATCCTCCTGAAACTACCTTTTGATGTGCAGCAGGCTAGAATCTTCACTGCTATCTGGATAGTCGGCAGAGCCTAGAAGGTCACTGGTGTTCATACAAGGGACAAGAACATTATTGAGACTGAATTGACTTAGTGTAGGTTAAGAGGTGAATTAGATTTCCCTAGCACCCTATTTATATGCTTGTTTAGATTACTCTTTGCTTTCATATTTGATTATTGCATTCTTAGCATCATCTTTACCAACATCTAGCCGTATCGGCGAACAAATCCCCTGTTGTTACTCTCAGTTTGAATCAGTTCTAGTAAGACCTTAACTTCAACTTTACACCCTCCAAGTCCCTGAGGATCGACCTGTACTTGCCTTGTGTTACATTAGGACACTGTGCACTTGCAGCTATCATTGTAGGTATTGTTACTAGACTTACCAGGTAGAGAAATTAATTTGAAATTGGAACTAGGAAGGCTAGACATGGCACATGGAAATAATGATTGTTTTTGTCACTTCCCTCAAGCTAGACGTCCTTGGATTGCTTCTAGCCCAAATACGCTTAACTGCCGAATTTTTCGCCACCTCTGAGCCAATTGTGCTGAAAGGCCTCGGTGTAGTTTTAGGATATATCATTACTTATATTTCATTCGGCCAACCACCACCGAGTATTGAGTGTTACAGTACAACGTCATAACTTCATGGAATCAATGATATAAAACAAATAATCTCACAATATAATTATGGTTTCCAATAAACTAATCAATTTAGAATTCAATGCATGAGTTCACGGTACAAATGTATTTGGTTTATATGTCGACCTATCGTTTACTTCGGCATGGACGCCGTTGTCGATGGATTTTAGGGAGTCATTAACGTTCTTGTGAATCACTACTCATCACTCTCTGAAGTCATTATCTCTGTCAGCATGTAACCAAGTTAATCATATGACGGAAAAATATGGACTCATTTCCTATATGTAAATCATGTTTATAACAATACTACCAAACCGCAGCATAAAAGCATATGATAAGCAAGTAGTAATGTATTTAATTCATGCATTTATGCAAACAAGAATAAGCTCTACAAATTGCAAACATCTTACATTATGTGTTTCAGGGTGATAACTTAATAAGACTTCTTTCCCTACATCATCAATTTCTTCAAATATAGAACGATTCAAGAAGAAAAGTTCAAGATCGAATCAAAAATACTAATGGTACCCCTTTAACTGTGTACCCCCAATAACTTATCTTTTTAACCCATCAAATTACTAAAATTTGTATATCCCCAACATAGAAGAATCAAAAATATTATCTTCTCTACTTTGCTCACCTCTTGACAGATCTATAAACTATGGAGATATCACTCATTTTTCTTT
The DNA here is from genome assembly GCF_003573695.1 of Papaver somniferum. Taxonomy (NCBI): domain Eukaryota; kingdom Viridiplantae; phylum Streptophyta; class Magnoliopsida; order Ranunculales; family Papaveraceae; genus Papaver; species Papaver somniferum. Next base: position 72,640,228 of record NC_039366.1, read on the forward strand.
ATTTTCTCCTCATATCCTAAATGCTTTCTCGTTTGGTATATTAGAGTTTATAGATCAAAACCCTAGTCCGTTTATTCTTGTTGTTGTTGTCGAAGAAAAACCCTAATTTTGTTACCAATCAATCGTCATAAAAACATCGATTTGAAGTGACAGGACATTGGTTTTTGTTGATGTTGTTGAAGGTCTTGATATACACATGTTTTTCTAAGAAAGGCACGCATTGAGAAACTCACCCCGTGTTGGGTTTTAAATGAGACTGGTAGATAGATTATGAAGCTCGAGATATCTCCAATGGAAGCATAAATAAAATCACAACGGATTTGTCAGGAGGTTAATGGGATTATTATCGCATATCAGACCATATAGTATTTGTCATTTGTTGATTTACTTATTGCAGAGAATGTGAATGAGGTGGGTGATGAGAAAATTGACCTTTTGGAGGATAATGACGATACATTCTTACCTGCGAAAGTGGCTCTGGTGTACCAATTTCCTTCTTTTCCCATAATCATTTTTTTTTCAGACTCGATTTTTCATTAGGAGTATTATTAGTGTGAAAAGACGAGGGTACCCCACAATCTTTTATTTATCAACCTATAAGTCATCTACCGAATGTGATCGTCTACGGACAGAGTCGAGATAATACAAAAAAAATCGATTCACACTTCGTGTGATCGTATGTGGATACGAGATCGAGACAATACAACAACAAGGTCACTTGTGTGATTGACTACGGATACAAGATCGAGACAATACGACAACAAAGTGTGAACTTGATAATAGGTTCGGTAATAATCGAAACTCTATAGGATCAATATCAAGTGTTACAGAATTATCGTACTTGTGTAATTTACTTAATTATAATAACAATTATAATGCGGAAAATAAAGTAAATGACACAATAAGATTTTGTTAACGAGGAAACCGTAAATGCAGGAAAAACCCCGGGACCTAGTCCAATTTTGAATACTCTCAGAATTAAACCGCTATACAAAATCTAATACCAACTTGGTATATTTGAGACCAAGCAGACTACTTACTTAGTTTCGCCAGTATCCCTGCGCCTTCGACTTCTAAAGTCACGCACGTGAATATCAAGTCATTTGGATTGTATTCCAAACAACAAAGGAAGAATTTGTTTGGTAACCACTCTAATCAATCTTGGTAGAATATATTAATGAGTTGTTGGCAAAGGCTCTTCCGTTTAATCTGATAAACTCCTTTGTCTGGTTAGATCAATAGAAATATTGAGTAGCGAAAATAATCAATTTCTAGATTCGCAATCAATCAACATAGATCTCAAAGAGAAACTATAAAGCAATGCCAATCTCACGCAACTAATCAATCAATTCTATCAAAGATAAACCGATTCTAGTTGGATCCCAGCCGATCAAGGTTTGTGCACTAAATCCACAAGATATGAAAACTAATAAGAATTTTTTCTTCGTCTTCAAATCTTCTATTACCTTCAATAACCTGCACAACAACGTTTGAAACTTCTTGTGATCAATATCGCACAGAACGGAGTCTGTTAACAATGGATTATCACAAGATGTCTTTAGATCCGAAGATGGTTCTAAAGATCCCGTCAATAGTTTGAGTTAGCATTACATCAGAAGAGATTGTTCTCAAGAATAAACAAACTTGGTATAATCAAAGTTTCAACAATCGTTAGTCAATCGAATCAATAATTGAAAACTAATAACATTGCAACTATCTAGTTTTCCACCAACAGTACTCGTAGAGTTTCTTGATCCCACAGAAGTCTTTAAACGAGCGGTCGTAAGAGATTTCGTCTAATTAGGGTACTTTCCTCTCCGGATAGACGGCTCCACCAGAAATAGCAAGAAATGAAGTTTTCCTGGCTCTTAGGATAGTTTACAAGAAATGCAAACTCAAATATTTATAGACCAAGGCTGTTTGGACAACAAGCAAATTCCAAAACCAAAAATATTCTCAAGATATGCATTAAAGTACCTAAATTCGGTTTTCCTATTTTAATGTTAACCAATATTTCCGAAAACTCTCATAGAAAATTTCTATTATTAGTTTAGCAAATTAACTAATAATATTTTTCAAAGGATATGTTTCAATTGCTGGTAATTAAAACATATGTGATGAAAATCATAATTAGATGCTTTTCACTTTTTCGGACCAGGGGTCACCTTGGGCATCAAAGGATATCTTTCAATGATAAGATTTATGTACATGTTCAAATATGTCGACATCTGGAAGCTTCTCATCTTGACAAACCCAAAACCCTAATTCACAAACACCATGAAGAAATATGTGAACCATTGTAATTGGTTTTGTACATGGAACCGATTAAACCATCACTCCAAAATATGATTTGACCGGTTATAACATGATTCCCAATACAGGCTGTAATAGGTTACACCTTGCTTCACAAAGTAGCTTGTAACCGATTACACGTTGCTTCCCAAAGGTAGCTTGTGATCCATTATAACTAACTTCCCTATTCATCTTGTGACCGGTTATACCTTGATTCCCAAAGTAATTTGTGACTGGATACAACTTGCATTCCAATATAGCTTGTGGTCGGCTACACCTTTATTTTCAATGTAGCTCATGATCGATTACAACTGGCTATATTACATAGGCTATGACTGGTTATACCTCAAGTTTCAACAAAGTTAAGATAGGTTCTACCATAGTCATGGCCATCCATAAGATATTCAATGAATAGCAAGACCAATCATGATTTCCCTTTCGATTATGAAAAAAGTTCATACATCTACTTCCTTAAAATAATGTAAACATACATAGTTTTCTAGGATAAAATCATACATATATAATGCACAAATAATAAAATAACTATATACAATAGATTATGTCGATGTCGTATTTACGAAGTTCCAAAATATAAGCGCTTATACTTCGTAATATGTTTTTTTCCTTGATACTTTGATCATACTGTTATGACCAAGTCTCATCACTAGAGTAATATATACAATATATACATCTTCGCATGTTATGTTTTCAATATAGCACGATTTGAAGGATACGTTAGGAATGGAAATAAGATCAAGTCAATATTACTAACCTCAAGTGCAAGGATGATATCGTCTTTTTAGTCGTTACTTCTTCTTATTCTTCAGGTCTTCGGTGTAATACTTGTACGTCTCAACATTCCTAGACTTTCTAGTCTAACCTAAACGAAGTTGAGTCTCGTATTTAATCAAGCAACTCTAGATGAGTTTTGATACTAAAATATGACAACTAAACTTGACATATCAACGCTTGGTGGGTTCAACCGAGCGTTGCTATAACATAGTGTACGAACCCGAGGGAAATAAACTGGTGCTTGGAAAAGAGAAGCGGCATACGTGAAAAAGCGGGGGTCTAACAACCACACCCAATGACCAACTCTAATATACTTCCTAGAGAATTAATTAGACAGTCAGACTCAATCTAGAGAAAAGTATATCAAGGAATATCTCTCTCACTTGATTTGATCTTTACTTCAAGCAAATAAGAATTTGCGAGTCTTTATCAAATACAAGGCTAATAAACTTGGATGGTACCAAAGACCAATATCCAAGGATCAATCAATTTCCAATCAACAACCAAAGATTAGATTTCACAATTGATCGATACAACGCACAACGTGTGATATTTCAATTATATAAAAAATATAATGCGGAATAGAAATAACACAGACACCAGAAATTTTGTTAACGAGGAAACCGCAAATGCAGAAAACCCCGGGACCTAGTCCAGATTGAACACCACACTGTATTAAGCCGCTACAGACACTAGCCTACTACAAACTAACTTCATTCTGGACTGTAGTTGAACCCTAATCAATCTCACACTGATTCAAGGTATAGTTGCGCTCCTTACGTTTCTGATCCCAGCAGGATACTACGCACTTGATTCCCTTAGCTGATCTCACCCACAACCAAGAGTTGCTACGACCCAAAGTCGAAGACTTCAATAAACAAATTTGTATCACACAGAAAAGTCTATGATGATAGATAAATCTGTCTCCCACAGATAAACCTACAAGTTTGTCCCGTCTTTTGATAGAAATCAAGGTGAACAGGAACCAATTGATAAACCGGACTTATATTCCCGAATAACAGCCTAGTATTATCAATCACCTCACAATAATCTAAATCGTATGGTAGCGAAACTAGATATTGTGGAATCACAAACGATGAGACAAAGATGTTTGTGATTTATTTTTATCTTGACCTATTGGAGATAGAATCTCAAGTCAATTATTTCAATTGAACTCGTACGATAGAAAATGGCAAGATCAGATCGCTCAACTACAAGAGAAGTAGATTCGTCTGGCTTCAAAATCCCAATGAAGTCTTTAATTCGTTAACCGACAGGGTCTCGAGAAGAAACCTACGGTTAAAGGAGAATCGACTCTAGCAAAACCAACTAGTATCACACAGGAGGTGTGGGGATTAGTTTTTCCAGTTGCTAGACATCTCCCTTATATAGTTTTCAAACCAGGGTTTGCAATCTTAGTTACCTTGGTAACAAAGTATTCAATATTCACCGTTATATGAAAAACCCGACTTATCCAAGCTAATATCTTTCAACCATTAGATCGAAAATTAGCTTGTCTCACACACAAATGAAATGTATTCATTTAGGTTTGAGTAACCGTACCTAAACGTGTACATTGGGTTGGTTCACAAATAGTTAACCAATGGTTAGCCATATGAGCACTTTCATATTAACCGTATTCATCTTTCTCATAACTAGTTCAAATGACTCATAAGAACTAGTTCAAGAGTTGTTCAATTGCTTGGATCTTTATACATACACACAATTGAAACAAAATCGGTTTTATTCACTTGAATCAATCCATGAACAATATAGCCACGGTTTGCAAAGATTGCATTCCTTATTGATTTATTGTTTAAGTTCATGAAACTATCGATTTGAGAAATAACCAGCTTGGGTACGCGTACGGGTATACGTACCTTAGCTACCGGATTTGGGTTTACAAACTCAGCAGAAATTTTCGGTTCGAAAACTTCCGTTGGTACGCGTACGGGTATGCGTACCTAAGGTGACTGGTTTTGAGTTTGCAAACTTCACAAACTACAGCAGAAATTTTCGGTATGAAAACTTCCACCAGTACGCGTACGGGTATGCGTACCTAACCTGTCTCCTTCACCAATACCGCATGCACACATATGCACGCACTTGGTTTCCGGCACATGGATTTATTCACTAATGTGCGATCACACTATATATGATTATATCCATAGTTGGTAATCTCAACTCTACATTTCAATCATTGAAACATTCTTCTATAATGTTATAATAGTCGTTAGACAAAAAGAATCGACTACCGTCATCAAAGCTATTTTCAATATTGAAACGTCATCATGACTTTCGTCACGGGTAAAGATGGAAATGGTTAAAGCAAAAGCTTACCAACACATATTTCGAGAAAAAGATAGGCGAGTAAACTCGGCTCGAAATAGCAAATGTGTATGTATGAAAACTATCATACTTATACGAATTTTGTCTCAAGAGTAGGAGATAGAGTAGATAGACTTTTAAGTGACAGATGAGTTCAAGTCTCCACATACCTTTTGGTCGGATGAAGTTCCACTGGTTCCTTGAGTAGTTCTTCGTCTTCGTAAGATAATCGCCATGGAGTCTGGAGCTCAACTATACCTAACTATCCTAGACCGAGACTTAGTCATAAGTAAACTAGAAATCAAGACATATAGTTTTGATCACTAACATTGACAAACATGCTTGAGATAGAAACGCATGCGATTTCGACCGAGCAATGCTCTAACAATCTCCCCCTTTGTCAATTTTAGTGACAAAACTATCAATACATATGGATTACAAAATAGATAAAACTTTGTAGCTTCTCGTCCACATGCTTGATCTCCTTGGTGCTTCAACATTACTCGAAAACTTCGTCTTTTCCAAGTACTCCCATGATTCCATAGATGTTCAATTAAGCATCATAGTTGTTGAAGTTCTGTATCCATAACAATGAGAAAATAAAAGCTCTCGATCATTGTTATACATTGTCATAGTATTATTACACAAAATCAAAGTTCTTATATCACAACTTCGACAACAATACTATGGTGATATGTATCACTCCCCCTTAGTCAATACTTTCGTCTCAACATGAAAACCACTCCCCCTTACATAATGACCCGTAAAACACGTAAATCATATGTATTTGTAGTGTGAACTACATATTAATTCTCCCCCTTTTTGTCAATAAAATTGTCACAGGTACGAAAACGGGATCCTAATGAAATTTCCACGAAGACGCTTCAAGACCAAAGAAAAGTACATATCAACTTATTTAGATGCAATCATAAATCCTAAGCTAAATGCATTCATCAATGAGTTTATAAATATACAAGATAACCCCTAAATAATTCCACAACCGCACTCCCCACAAAGATATGGAAATTAAACGCAAGTTCAAAAGAACTCTCCCCCATTTGATGTCATTCCCGAAAGAAAAACAAGAGCGACCTTACTTTTACAAGAAAAGAAGGATTTTATTGGACACCAAAAACCATAATGAAATGACTTTCCATATCCAAAATTCTAATTAAAACTACCACAAGTAAACCCATGATAATTTAATCGGAATACTCAATCAAATTAAACACAAAAGTGATCAATTAAATTGAACATGCTCGACATAAGAGAACTACAGAGCTACGACTATGTTAACCATAAAAGAATGATCAACTCAATCGTTTATGCTCAACACAAGAAAACCTTATGGAGCATTGCAGTATACACATAAAATATGGATCAGGGAAAGATCAATATTGCGGCATATACAAAGATTCATTCTATTTTCACCACATTTGCATACAACTTATAATAGACATAATCTTGTTAACAAAAGATTTTAACCTATCCTCCATCAAAATTTGACATAATAGGCTTAACTTTTGTTGTCAAAGAGTTCATCGATCTTTATGTATAATATTTATATCGACATATGGTAAAGAGATAAATTTTGACATCTCTGCTACGATAGTTCACGGACACACCCACATATCCCATAACACACAATATATATCATTTAAATTACTCATCATCTCCAAACCAAACTTAGAATTTAAACAAATAAATCTAAAAACATGAAGATGAAAACGTTGGACATAGCTATGTGTACTCATAATAATGGCTATTCCAAATCTAGTTATCCTTCTTAAACAAAAATTCTCTTAAGAAGTTTTACTATATAATAAAAATCAATTCAACACCAAAAAAGAGGCACGAGAAACTACTCATCCTTCATATTCGGAGACCATGAAGGTGGAACGAACCTTGTCCATGTCTTCTTTAATATCGGGGTACTTGGTAGCAATCACAAGTAATTGTTCTTGAACACAACTTACTTTGGTATTCAATTTACAAGCACCTTTGTAAATTTGGCGAAGAAGCTTCGTAGAAGGATCACTCGAGCCATTAGTTGTGTCACACCTTTGTCTCTTGTAAGCATATTCCTTCATTCGATTGAAAGTACACGGCCGAACAAGCTTGGGGGTTTCCAATAGAGTTCCCAATAGGTTCAATAGAGAAGTTGCGACAAATACGCTCAATCAAGCATGGATAGCCTAACTTCTTGTCAACGGAAGTTATGTCTAACATTTTAAAAATAATGAATCCACAAATGTCAATACCTTTGGTTTCCATCACATGGTAATAGACCAATTTCGCAAACTCACAACTCCAACAAGAGTTCTCAACCGTGGAAGGACAAAGGTTAGAAATACCCAATTTTCCAAAAGACTTTAGAGGAAAATCTAATTGATTAGTAGAAAATTTTCCTCCATTCCACACAAAACTTTTACCACAAAGACCTTTTGAAATGGTTTCATGAGAAGGTCTTTCATTGCTTGGTCTAGGAAGACGAAAATTACCCAAAGAGGTTTTGGTAATCTTTGAAATTAATTCTCTATTCACTAGAATCCTTTCTCTATTGACCATGGTCTTAAATTCCATGTCCTCAAGAACAACATCATGAATGTTGGCATAGAAGATTCTAGTAAGAGTATCATAACCTTCACCAGGCCATCAAAGATATTTCCAAGCTTGAATTTTTCAAAACAAGATAAATCCTCCTTATACCCACTAGTATTATCCAATTTCTTTTCTAAAATAAACCCAGTAGAAGAAATCTTTTCAAATACTTTTCTACAGGATTCATCCACAATCTAGTCCTAACAGAGTTTTGTTCAATAGGAAGATCAATTGAGGAGGATGAAGAACCTAGGTTATTTGAAAAACTTTTGAACCCTTAACATTCTTCATGATTCTAGAAGGAAATAAGGATGTGGTAAGAGATTACTTACTTGAATTTTTATCTTGAGAAATCCCTTTACAAGTTGTTCTCCAACAAGCTTTAATGGAGAACAAAAAATTGAACTCTAAAAGTTCACGAACGCGGACAGAAGAGGGAGGAAGAAGAGTGGGAGTATCCGTACTTCTTTGATACCCATAATTGGGCTTGAACCCGTTCTCAAACCGCGACCCACATAAGGAATGTAGGTTTTTAGAGGTACAAGTACAAAATAAAAATACCAGTATGACTAAGGAATACCTGCACAAGCCTTTTTGAAAAGCTTTTATGAATAAGAAGAAAAAAAATCACAAACAAGTCAACCAATTACTTGCCCCATTTCAAGTTATATACAAATGGAGTGATGCCATTCCTGAAATCAGGTGGTGTATAATGCAGAGAATTTCTCATGCAAATTCTTTGGTTGACATTTGTGACGAGAATTAGGAGTAAAATCATAGTGCTAAAACTCAGAATCCGTTGGTCCTTTTTCTTATGACACAGAGATGACTTTTTCTGATAAATGGTTCCTTACCAACCTTACATGAAATCTTTTTATCAACTTCAAGAGAGATGGTAGTCGGGATAGTTTTACATCATTAGAACATGATTTGACTGGTACAAAACTTCTATCAGAACGATTCAATTCTTCTATGGAGTTAATCTTTTCTAAGAATTTAAAACATTTTCAGACGCTCTAAATAGATCCTTGTCAATCGATCCTTTATGATAGTATTCCTCAAAGAGATTAAGAGTAATTCTTGTGAGGGTCCATACCTTTGAGCGTTGATCATGTTTTCTTTGACGATTCTTTTTAGAAATTTTTAATTTTTCCTTTAGACTGTTTCTTCACATCTAGATTTTCCGATATTCTAGATGGCACAAGATTATCATGAGAGATCTTCGGTCTGAAAAATAATCTCAGAGCAGTCTTTAAGGAACTCTGGTGTGCGTTGCAGATGCATGAGCAAGCCTCCCAAAAAGATTTCCCATAGGGATAGACTTTTGAGGATTTGACAAACACAAACTTATAAGGAATAACGTGTTTTTCCTGGTTTTGATACCAATTAAAAAGCGGGGGTCTAACAACCACACCCAATATTTCGATTAGCAATCTGTATGGACTAACTCCATATACTTTTTAGAGAATCAACTAGACAGTCAATCAATCTAGAGAAAAGTATATCGAGGAGTTAATATCTCTCTCACTTGATTGATCTTTACTTCAAGCAAATAAGAATTTGCGAGTCTTTATCAAATACAAGGATAATAAACTTGGATGGTACCAAAGACCAATATCCAAGGATCAATCAATTTCCAATCAACAACCAAGGTTGGATTTCACAATTTATCAATACAACACACAACCTGTGATATTTCAATTTATATAAAAAATATAATGCGGAATAAAATAACATAGACACCAGAATTTTTGTTAACGAGGAAACCGCAAATACAAAAACCCCGGGACCTAGTCCAGATTGAACACCACACTGTATTAAGCCGCTAGACACTAGCCTACTACAAACTAACTTCGGTCTGGACTGTAGTTGAACCCTAATCAATCTCACACTGATTCAAGGTATAGTTGCGCTCCTTACGTTTCTGATCCCAGCAGGATACTACGCACTTGATTCCCTTAGCTGATATCACCCACAACCAAGAGTTGCTACGACCCAAAGTCGAAGACTTCAATAAACAAATCTGTATCACACAGAAAAGTCTATGATGATAGATAAATTGTCTCCCACAGATAAACCTACAAGTTTGTCCGTCTTTTGATAAAATCAAGGTGAACAGGAACCAATTGATAAACCGGAACTTATATTCCCGAAGAACAGCCTAGTATATCAATCACCTCACAATAATCTAAATCGTATGGTAGCGAAACTAGATATTGTGGAATCACAAACGATGACACGAGATGTTTGTGATTTCTTTTTATCTTGCCCTATCGGAGATAGAATCTCAAGTCAATTATTTCAATTGAACTCGTACGATAGAAAATGGCAAGATCAGATCGCTCAACTACAAGAGAAGTAGTTTCGTCTGGCTTCAAATCCCAATGAAGTCTTTAAGTCGTTAACCGACAGGGTCTCGAGAAGAAACCTACGGTTAAAGGAGAATCGACTCTAGAAAACCAACTAGTATCACACAGGAGGTGTGGGGATTAGTTTTTCCAGTTGCTAGACGTCTCCCTTATATAGTTTTCAAATCAGGGTTTGCAATCTTAGTTACCTTGGTAACAAAGCATTCAATATTCACCGTTAGATGAAAAACCTGACTTATCCAAGCTAATATCTTTCAACCGTTAGATCGAAACTTAGCTTGTCTCACACACAAATGAAATGTATTCATTTAGGTTTGAGTAACCGTACCTAAACGTGTACATTGGGTTGGTTCACAAATAGTTAACCAATGGTTAGCCATATGAGCACTTTCATATTAACCGTATTCATCTTTCTCATAACTAGTTCAAATGACTCATAAGAACTAGTTCAAGATTGTTCAATTGCTTACTTTATACATAGACACAATTGAAACAAAATCGGTTTGATTCACTTGAATCAATTCATGAACAATATAGCCACGGTTTGCAAAGATTGCATTCCTTATTGATTTATTGTTTAAGTTCATGAAACTACCGATTTGAGAAATAACCAGCTTGGGTACGCGTACGGTATGCGTACCTTAGCTACCGGAATTTGAGTTTACAAACTCAGCAGAAATTTTCGGTTCGAAAACTTCCTGGGTACGCGTACGGGTATGCGTACCAAGGTGACTGGTTTTAGTTTGCAAACTTCACAAACTACAGCAGAAATTTTCGGTATGAAAACTTCCCCAGTACGCGTACGGGTATGCGTACCTAACCTGTCTCCTTCACCAATACCGCATGCACACATATGCACGCACTTGGTTTCCGGCACATGGATTTATACACTAATGTGCGAACACACTATATATGATTATATCCATAGTTGGTAATCTCAACTCTACATTTCAATCATTGAAACATTCTTCTATAATGTTATAATAGTCGTTAGACAAAAGAATCGACTATCGTCATCAAAGCTATTTTCAAGATTGAAACGTCATCATGACTTTCGTCACGGGTAAAGATGAAATGGTTAAAGCAAAAGCTTACCAACACATATTTCGAAAAAGATAGGCGAGTAAACTCGGCTCGAAATAGCAAATGTGTATGTATGAAAACTATCATACTATACGATTTTGTCTCAAGAGTAGGAGATAGAGTAGATAGACTTTTTATGAGTCAATCATGAGTTCAAGTCTCCACATACCTTTTGGTCGGATGAAGTTCCACTGGTTCCTTGAGTAGTTCTTCGTCTTCGTAAGATAATCGCCATGGAGTCTGGAGCTCAACTATACCTAACTATCCTAGACCGAGACTTAGTCATAAGTAAACTAGAAATCAAGACATATAGTTTTGATCACTAACATTGACAAACATGCTTGAGATAGCAACGCATGCGATTTCGACCGAGCAATGCTCTAACAATCTCCCCCTTTGTCAATTTTAGTGACAAAACTATCAATACATATGGATTACAAAATAGATAAAACTTTGTAGCTTCTCGTCCACATGCTTGATCTCCTTGGTGCTTCAACATTACTCGAAAACTTCGTCTTTTCCAAGTACTCCCATGATTCCATAGATGTTCAATTCAGCATCATAGTTGTTGAAGTTCTGTAGCCATAACAATGAGAAAACAAAAGCTCTCGATCATTGTTATACATTGTCATAGTATTATTACACAACATCAAAGTTCTTATATCACAACTTCGACAACAATACTATGGTGATATGTATCACTCCCCCTTAGTCAATACTTTCGTCTCAACATGAAAACCACTCCCCCTTACATAATGACCCGTAAAACACGTAAATCATATGTATTTGTAGTGTGAACTACATATTAATTCTCCCCCTTTTTGTCAATAAAATTGGCAAAGGTACGAAAACGGGATCCTAATGAAATTTCCACGAAGACGCTTCAAGACCAAAGAAAAGTACATATCAACTTATTTAGATGCAATCATAAATCCGAAGCTAAATGCATTCATCAAGGAGTTTATAAATATACAAGATAACCCCTAAATAATTCCACACCGCACTCCCCACAAAGATATGGAAATTAAACGCAAGTTCAAAAGAACTCTCCCCCATTTGATGTCATTCCCGAAAGAAAAACAAGAGCGACCTTACTTTTACAAGAAAAAAGGATTTTATTGGACACCAAAAACCATAATGAAATGACTTTCATATCCAAAATTCTCAATTAAACTAACCACAAGTAAACCCATGATTAATTTAATCGGAATACTCAATCAAATTAAACACAAAAGTGATCAATTAATTGAACATGCTCGACATAAGAGAACTTACAGAGCTACGACTATGTTAACCATAAAAGAATGATCAACTCAATCGTTTTATGCTCAACACAAGAAAACCTTATGGAGCATTGCAGTATACACATAAAATATGGATCAGGGAAAGATCAATATTGCGGCATATACAAAGATTCATTCTATTTTCATCACATTTGCATAACAACTTATAATAGACATAATCTTTGTTAACAAAAGATTTTAACCTATCTTCCATCAAAATTTGACATAATAGGCTTAACTTTTGTTTGTCAAAAGTTCATCGATCTTGTATAATACTTGCATATCGACATATAAAAGAGATAACTTTTGACATCGTATGGACGATAATAGTTCACGGACCAAACACACATATCCCATAACACATTGCAATATATAAAATCATAAAGATTAATACTGCAAAAATCATCTTCCAAACCAAACTTTAGAATTTAAACAAATAAATCTAAAAACATGAAGATGAAAACGTTGGACATAGCTATGTGTACTCATAATAATGGCTATTCCAAACTCTAGTTATCCTTCTTAAACAAAATTCTCTTAAGAAGTTTTACTATATAAATAAAAATCAATTCAACACCAAAATAAAGAGGCACGAGAAACTACTCATCATCTTCATTCGGAGACCATGAAGGTGGAACGAACCTTGTCCATGTCTTCTTTAATATCGGGGTACTTGGTAGCAATCACAAGTAATTGTTCTTGAACACAACTTACTTTGGTATTCAATTTACAACACCTTTGTAAATTTGGCGAAGAAGCTTCGTAGAAGGATCACTCGAGCCATTAGTTGTGTCACACCTTTGTCTCTTGTAAGCATATTCCTTCATTCGATTGAAAGTACAACACGGCCGAACAAGCTTGGGGGTTCCAATAGAGTTCCCAATAGGTTCAATGGAGAAGTTGCGACAAATACGCTCAATCAAGCATGGATAGCCTAACTTCTTGTCAACGGAAGTATGTCTAACATTTAAAAATAATGAATCCACAAATGTCAATACCTTTGGTTTCCATCACAGGTAATAGACCAATTCGCAAACTCACAACTCCAACAAGAGTTCTCAACCGTGGAAGGACAAAGGTTAGAAATACCCAATTTTCCAAAAGACTTTAGAGGAAAATCTAATTGATTAGTAGTAGAAATTTTCTCCATTCCACACAAAACTTTTACCACAAAGACCTTTTGAAATGGTTTCATGAGAAGGTCTTTCATTGCTTGGTCTAGGAAGACGAAAATTACCCAAAGAGGTTTTGGTAATCTTTGAAATTAATTCTCTATTCACTAGAATCCTTTCTCTATTGACCATGGTCTTAAATTCCATGTCCTCAAGAACAACATCATGAATGTTGGCATAGAAGATTCTAGTAAGAGTATCATAACCTTCACCAAGGCCATCAAAGATATTTCCAAGCTTGAATTTTTCAAAACAAGATAAATCCTCCTTATACCCACTAGTATTATCCAATTTCTTTTCTAAAATAAACCCAGTAGAAGAAATCTTTTCAAATACTTTTCTACAGGATTCATCCACAAATCTACCTAACAGAGTTTTGTTCAATAGGAAGATCAATTGAGGAGGATGAAGAACCTAGGTTATTTGAAAAACTTTTGAACCCTTAACATTCTTCATGATTCTAGAAGGAAATAAGGATGTGGTAAGAGATTACTTACTTGAATTTTATCTTGAGAAATCCCTTTACAAGTTGTTCTCCAACAAGCTTTAATGGAGAAAAAAAATTGAACTCTAAAAGTTCACGAACGCGGACAGAAGAGGGAGGAAGAAGAGTGGGAGTATCCGTACTTCTTTGATACCCATAATTGGGCTTGAACCCGTTCTCAAACCGCGACCCACATAAGGAATGTAGGTTTTTAGAGGTACAAGTACAAGAATAAAAATACCAGTATGACTAAGGAATACCTGCACAAGCCTTTTTGAAAAGCTTTTATGAATAAGAAGAAAAAAAATCACAAACAAAGTCAACCAATTACTTGCCCCATTTCAAGTTATATACAAATGGAGTGATGCCATTCCTGAAATCAGGTGGTGTATAATGCAGAGAATTTCTCATGCAAATTCTTTGGTTGACATTTGTGACGAGAATTAGGAGTAAAATCATAGTGCTAAAACTCAGAATCCGTTGGTCCTTTTTCTTATGACACAGAGATGACTTTTTCTGATAAATGGTTCCTTTACCAACCTTACATGAAATCTTTTTATCAACTTCAAGAGAGATGGTAGTCGGGATAGTTTGTACATCATTAGAACATGATTTGACTGGTACAAAACTTCTATCAGAACGATTCAATTTTCTATGGAGTTAATCTTTTCTAAGAATTTTAAAACATTTTCAGACGCTCTAAATAGATCCTTGTCAATCGATCCTTTATGATAGTATTCCTCAAAGAGATTAAGAGTAATTCTTGTGAGGGTCCATACCTTTGAGCGTTGATCATGTTTTCTTTGACGATTCTTTTTAGAGAAATTTTTAATTTTTCCTTTAGACTGTTTCTTCACATCTAGATTTTCCGATATTCTAGATGGCACAAGATTATCATGAGAGATCTTCGGTCTGAAAAATAATCTCAGAGCAGTCTTTAAGGAACTCTGGTGTGCGTTGCAGATGCCATGAGCAAGCCTCCCAAAAAGATTTCCCATAGGGATAGACTTTTGAGGATTTGACAAACACAAACTTATAAGGAATAACGTGTTTTCCTGGTTTGATACCAATTGAAAAAGCGGGGGTCTAACAACCACACCCAATATTTCGATTAGCAATCTGTATGGACTAACTCCAATATACTTTTTAGAGAATCAACTAGACAGTCAGAATCAATCTAGAGAAAAGTATATCGAGGAGTTAATATCTCTCTCACTTGATTTGATCTTTACTTCAAGCAAATAAGAATTTGCGAGTCTTTATCAAATACAAGGATAATAAACTTGGATGGTACCAAAGACCAATATCCAAGGATCAATCAATTTCCAATCAACAACCAAAGGTTGGATTTCACAATTATCATACAACACAACCTGTGATATTTCAATTTATATAACAAAATATAATGCGGAATAAAATAACATAGACACCAGAATTTTGTTAACGAGGAAACCGCAAATACAAAAAACCCCGGGACCTAGTCCAGATTGAACACCACACTGTATTAAGCCGTTACAGACACTAGCCTACTACAAACTAACTTCGGTCTGGACTGTAGTTGAACCCTAATCAATCTCACACTGATTCAAGGTATAGTTGCGCTCCTTACGTTTCTGATCCCAGCAGGATACTACGCACTTGATTCCCTTAGTTGATCTCACCCACAACCAAGAGTTGCTACGACCCAAAGTCGAAGACTTCAATAAACAAATCTGTATCACACAGAAAATTCTATGATGATAGATAAATTTGTCTCCCACAGATAAACCTACAAGTTTGTCCCGTCTTTTGATAGAAATCAAGGTGAACATGAACCAATTGATAAACCGGAATTATATTCCCGAAGAACAGCCTAGTATCATCAATCACCTCACAATAATCTAAATCGTATGGTAGCGAAACAAGATATTGTGGAATCACAAACGATGACACGGAGATGTTTGTGATTTCTTTTTATCTTGCCCTATCGGAGATAGAATCTCAAGTCAATTATTTCAATTGAACTCGTACGATAGAAAATGGCAAGATCAGATCGCTCAACTACAAGAGAAGTAGATTCGTCTGGCTTCAAAATCCCAATGAAGTTTTAAGTCGTTAACCGACAGGGTCTCGAGAAGAAACCTACGGTTAAAGGAGAATCGACTCTAGAAAACCAACTAGTATCACACAGGAGGTGCGGGGATTAGCTTTTCCAGTTGCTAGACGTCTCCCTTATATAGTTTTCAAACCAGGGTTTGCAATCTTAGTTACCTTGGTAACAAAGCATTCAATATTCACCGTTAGATGAAAAACCTGACTTATCCAAGCTAATATCTTTCAACCATTAGATCGAAACTTAGCTTGTCTCACACACAAATGAAATGTATTCATTTAGGTTTGAGTAACCGTACCTAAACGTGTACATTGGGTTGGTTCACAAATAGTTAACCAATTGTTAGCCATATGAGCACTTTCATATTAACCGTATTCATCTTTCTCATATCTAGTTCAAATGATTCATAAGAACTAGTTCAAGAATTGTTCAATTGCTTCGATCTTTATACATAGACACAATTGAAACAAAATCGGTTTGATTCACTTGAATCAATTCATGAACAATATAGCCACGGTTTGCAAAGATTGCATTCCTTATTGATTTATTGTTTAAGTTCATGAAACTACCGATTTGATAAATAACCAGCTTGGGTACGCGTACGGCTATCGTACCTTAGCTACCGAATTTGAGTTTACAAACTCGGCAGAAATTTTCGGTTCGAAAACTTCCATGGGTACGCGTACGGGTATGCGTACCCAAGGTGACTGGTTTTCAGTTTGCAAACTTCACAAACTACAGCAGAAATTTTCGTTATGAAAACTTCCACCAGTACGCGTACGGGTATGCGTACCTAACCTGTCTCCTTCACCAATACCGCATGCATACATATGCACGCACTTGGTTTCCGACACATGGATTTATACACTAATGTGCGAGCACACTATATGATTATATCCATAGTTGGTAATCTCAACTCTACATTTCAATCATTGAAACATTCTTCTATAATGTTATAATAGTCGTTAGACAAAGAGAATCGACTATCGTCATCAAAGCTATTTTCAATATTGAAACGTCATCATGACTTTCGTCACGGGTAAAGATGGAAATGGTTAAAGCAAAAGCTTACCAACACATATTTCGAGAAAAAGATAGGCGAGTAAACTCGGCTCGAAATAACAAATGTGTATGTATGAAAACTATCATACTTATACGAATTTTGTCTCAAGAGTAGGAGATAGAGTAGATAGACTTTTAAGTGACAGATGAGTTCAAGTCTCCACATACCTTTTGGTCGGATGAAGTTCCACTGGTTCCTTGAGTAGTTCTTCGTCTTCGTAAGATAATCGCCATGGAGTCTGGAGCTCAACTATACCTGACTATCCTAGACCGAGACTTAGTCATAAGTAAACTAGAAATCAAGACATATAGTTTTGATCACTAACATTGACAAACATGCTTGAGATAGCAACGCATGCGATTTCGACCGAGCAATGCTCTAACAATCTCCCCCTTTGTCAATTTTAGTGACAAAACTATCAATACATATGGATTACAAAATAGATAAAACTTTGTAGCTTCTCGTCCACATGCTTGATCTCCTTGGTGCTTCAACATTACTCGAAAACTTCGTCTTTTCCAAGTACTCCCATGATTCCATAGATGTTCAATTCAGCATCATAGTTGTTGAAGTTCTGTAGCCATAACAATGAGAAAATAAAAGCTCTCGATCATTGTTATACATTGTCATAGTATTATTACACAACATCAAAGTTCTTATATCAAAACTTCGACAACAATACTATGGTGATATGTATCACTCCCCCTTAGTCAATACTTTCGTCTCAACATGAAAACCACTCCCCCTTACATAATGACCCGTAAAACACGTAAATCATATGTATTTGTAGTGTGAACTACATATTAATTCTCCCCCTTTTTGTCAATAAAATTGGCAAAGGTACGAAAACGGGATCCTAATGAAATTTCCACGAAGACGCTTCAAGACCAAAGAAAAGTACATATCAACTTATTTAGATGCAATCATAAATCCTAAGCTAAATGCATTCATCAATGAGTTTATAAATATACAAGATAACCCCTAAATAATTCCATAACCGCACTCCCCACAAAGATATGGAAATTAAACGCAAGTTCAAAAGAACTCTCCCCCATTTGATGTCATTCCCGAAAGAAAAACAAGAGCGACCTTACTTTTACAAGAAAAGAAGGATTTTATTGGACACCAAAAACCATAATGAAATGACTTTCCATATCCAAAATTCTCAATTAAACTAACCACAAGTAAACCCATGATTAATTTAATCGGAATACTCAATCAAATTAAACACAAAAGTGATCAATTAAATTGAACATGCTCGACATAAGAGAACTTACAGAGCTACGACTATGTTAACCATAAAAGAATGATCAACTCAATCGTTTTATGCTCAACACAAGAAAACCTTATGGAGCATTGCAGTATACACATAAAATATGGATCAGGGAAAGATCAATATTGCGGCATATACAAAGATTTATTCTATTTTCACCACCATTTGCATAACAACTTATAATAGACATAATCTTTGTTAACAAAAGATTTTAACCTATCTTCCATCAAAATTTGACATAATAGGCTTAACTTTTGTTTGTCAAAAGTTCATCGATCTTGTATTAATACTTGCATATCGACATATAAAAGAGATAACTTTTGACATCGTATGAGACGATAATAGTTCACGGACACAAACACACATATCCCATAACACATTGCAATATATAAAATCATAAAGATTAATACTACAAAAATCATCTTCCAAACCAAACTTTAGAATTTAAACAAATAAATCTAAAAACATGAAGATGAAAACGTTGGACATAGCTATGTGTACTCATAATAATGGCTATTCCAAACTCTAGTTATCCTTCTTAAACAAAAATTCTCTTAAGAAGTTTTACTATATAAATAAAAATCAATTCAACACCAAAATAAAGAGGCACGAGAAACTACTCATCATCTTCATATTCGGAGACCATGAAGGTGGAACGAACCTTGTCCATGTCTTCTTTAATATCGGGGTACTTGGTAGCAATCACAAGTAATTGTTCTTGAACACAACTTACTTTGGTATTCAATTTACAAGCACCTTTGTAAATTTGGCGAAGAATCTTCGTAGAAGGATCACTCGAGCCATTAGTTGTGTCACACCTTTGTCTCTTGTAAGCATATTCCTTCATTGGATTGAAAGTACACGGCCGAACAAGCTTGGGGGTTTCCAATAGAGTTCCCAATAGGTTCAATGGAGAAGTTGCGACAAATACGCTCAACCAAGCATGGATAGCCTAACTTCTTGTCAACGGAAGTTATGTCTAACATTTCAAAAATAATGAATCCACAAATGTCAATACCTTTGGTTTCCATCACATGGTAATAGACCAATTTCGCAAACTCACAACTCCAACAAGAGTTCTCAACCGTGGAAGGACAAAGGTTAGAAATACCCAATTTTCCAAAAGACTTTAGAGGAAAATCTAATTGATTAGTAGAAAATTTTCCTCCATTCCACACAAAACTTTTACCACAAAGACCTTTTGAAATGGTTTCATGAGAAGGTCTTTCATTGCTTGGTCTAGGAAGACGAAAATTACCCAAAGAGGTTTGGTAACCTTTGAAATTAATTCTCTATTCACTAGAATCCTTTCTCTATTGACCATGGTCTTAAATTCCATGTCCTCAAGAACAACATCATGAATGTTGGCATAGAAGATTCTAGTAAGAGTATCATAACCTTCACCAAGGCCATCAAAGATATTTCCAAGCTTGAATTTTTCAAAACAAGATAAATCCTCCTTATACCCACTAGTATTATCCAATTTCTTTTCTAAAATAAACCCAGTAGAAGAAATCTTTTCAAATACTTTTCTACAGGATTCATCCACAAATCTAGTCCTAACAGAGTTTTGTTCAATAGGAAGATCAATTGAGGAGGATGAAGAACCTAGGTTATTTGAAAAACTTTTGAACCCTTAACATTCTTCATGATTCTAGAAGGAAATAAGGATGTGGTAAGAGATTACTTACTTGA